>NC_140586.1:376880041-377488791 GCF_964204655.1 Triturus cristatus | reverse complement strand
CTCCAACATTAGGCATGTCAGCAAAATACATCCCCAGTAACATCATGACAACAGTGTGTAGTCTGTGACAAATGCCCACAACAGTGATTATGACTTCGAACATACAATGTATCTAACAGCACATGTGTGACCAACAAATGAGTGTGCCCTACACAAGGCAAGCATCACTATAGCACTGTGTCAATGTAAAAAGAACACCTCCTCATTGTGTAGAAGAAAAGTTAAGTGTGGGCTTCCAAACTGCAGCATATGTTGAGTATTGTGGTGATGGGGTCGAAACCCCCCCTCATCACAGTGACAAAAAGGTAAATGTCATCATGGGCAAAGCTGCAAATAACAAACAGCATGTATGATCCCTGCTCCCAACACATTAAACACTTCTGGGGCAAACTAGTGGTTGTGTCCCATTCCCACAGAGATGTGGTGAGGCTAACAGTGCTGTGAAAACCTAACACACTCTCGGCCATGTGCAGACAAGCACCACACATGGGGGCTGACAATGCATACAGTGTACAATGACACAAGAGCAGAAGTGACCATCACCAGGCATACACACATCTCGAAAATAGACACACTAATCAAAACAACCTGTGTAGACTGTAGGTGTCAGTTCACAAACTCCCATTCCATGCCAGCAATGGCACCTTACAACCAGGATGAATGTGCACAATGATGTGATATGACTCACAGGGACAGCAGGGAAAATCACAGAAACAGCATCCAGACAAAGGCCCACAACTGCAATACCAATGCACTGGTGCAGATGCACAAACAGGCAACCTCACACTGCACATCTGACACAGCATGTGTGTGTGTGTGTGTGTGTCTCAGTATCCCCAGGCAACTACACAACACATGAGGGGGGCTGAACCACAGTGACACAGATGTGGACACAGTGCCATACAAAAGTGAACCATCATTGGGACACCCTTAGTGGGCAATCAGGCATTGTGAGATGAGAGGGAGCACAACAGACCCATGTGACACAAGCTTGAATGAACACCAACCAACACAGCAAGAGACTGACACACAACAGCACTACCCCCAGGGACCAGACATTGGAGTGACACAAGCATGCATGACACCTCCACTGTGATGACAAAGGCAGATGTCGTAGAAACTGGGAAACCCAGACATGTGTCCTGTTCCACAAACGTACATCACACATACATAAACACAAATCACTCACCGTGGCCCCTCATCCATGGACAAACGGGAGCTAGGGGACCATCCATGCAAACATTTACATCAGTCCACCCTCAGCACCACACACCCTGAACTGCAACAATGTGCATCTGTGAAGCCCACATGGACAGGTGACATTGCACATGCACCCATGACAAACACAGGAATGTTGGTAGGAACTAAGGTGCACAGACACATCACACAAGGACAGTTTATAACCCTGGGGAATGACAGACATACTGCACAGTATGCGGTACATGGCCATGACGTCAAAGGTAACGTAATCTTCAGAATCCCTGCCACAGTCCCAGGACAATGCAGAAGCCAAGGAGAACCACAAGGCACACATGCTGACACCTGCCAACATTGCAGCCATGAACCCGACAAGTGGGAGCAGTCACACACATACAAATGTCTCAATCACTGAAAGGTACCACCTAGGGACAACTACATGTTTTTGCAAATAAACAAGTGCCTTGGGGAACCCTGACTGTGTCCCATCTGTGTCTGACAACATCATCACCACTCAGAACTGACAAATCTCAATGATGATACACCAATTAACAGTAGTGTGTCATGCACCCACACATCTGGTAGCCCATGGCAAAGTAGTGGGATGAACCCAGTACGACTCAGCAAGCATCAACAACAGGAACATATCAAGAGAACACTGCCTGTGTATGAACAGGGATGTGGATACACACACATTCTCATACAACACACACCATGGGCCCAGGCTATGTCATGAGACAACACACTTACTTGGGGGACCCAACTGCTGTGAAAGCCCAGCTGTGCCAAACATATTCACAGCACGTCTCACTCATGTCTGCAGAACACTTGGGCAGTCAGCCATCCGTTACCACACAATGAAGGCTCTGGTCACAACAGCCTGGGTACGTGAGTCTCCCCTAAGTCATCTGCACATACTCAAAACATATGTCTAGCAAGTTGCACAGATGACCCAGATGCTCCTATACCAATGATGCCCACACCTGTAGGTCCAGTAGTGATGCGCACAAAGTCTGTGGAATAGACAAATTGGACAATGAGAAGCACATCATATGTACATGGGTGCAAGCCAGAGATGTGACGATGCAAATAAAATGGTCACAGAGATGTCCACAAATAGTTGATCATGACACACCCAGGTAGCTGCAAAGGATGACATGGATACCCACCAGAATAAGATACATATCTCATGGACCACATGGAGAACCTCACAACAACACATCAGTATTCAACAGTGGAAACCAAGCATTACAGGTGCAAGGGCATGTTAAACATCATCAACATAATGTACAGCTAAATCAAGTTCACAGGGATAAAGGAAAAAGCTTTATTCAGCATATTAAAAGTTAAACGTCCGTTTAAACAAAAGGCCAATGGCCAGTCCATGTCCAAATGCCAAGGAGTGAGCTAGAGTGACAACTGTCACACCTTGCTTGCCTGCACTGCTAAGGACCGGGGTCATCCCCTCGGAGGGGCATACATGGGGGCAGGCCAGGCACCGCAGGGATCGGATCAGGGCACAGCAGAAGGAGGCAGTGAATCTGGTGGATGCAGGTGAGACACTTGCAACTGCAGTGGAGCTGACTGAAGTGGTGGGTGCTGTCACAACTGTGGGGCACCAGTCAGATGGGGTGGGTGCCGGCACAGCTCCAGTGGGCAGGTCAGATGGAGTGGATTGGGTCCCCACTGCAGTGCCCAAGTCAGACGGGGTGGTCGTGGACTTCACTGCAGTGCATACATCCATGGGAGCGGAATGGGGGGGCAGGTGAGGACGGCAGGACAGGGGGGACACGATCCCCACATCAGTGGCACTAACCGTCTGACCAGGTGTGGAGGAGCAAGTGGTAGGGGGGAGGGCCTTAGCATTTTGGGGATGGTGTATCTGTGGGTGGGGGAACCTGGGGCAGGGAGTGGTGGGGGAACCTCTGGAGTGGTGGCCTGGGGGATGGAGGATGGAGACTTTGCCTTGGAACTGCGTGGTGGCGGGGGGGTCTTGCTCTTCCGGCTCCGGGGGGACTTGCGGGTGGGGGTCTCAGTCTGACTGTGCCTGTCGGAGGGTGTCTGGGTGTGAGGGGCACTCCCCTCTGTGTGTGGGGACTTCCTCTTCCCCTTGTAATCAGGATCTGCTGGGTCAGTGGGGAAGAGGCCATGGTCACAGAGGAAGAGCTTCTGGGGAGATGGGGTTGCAGGTGATGCAAGGGAAGGGGTCTGGGAGGAGAGGTCTCGGAGGACTGTGGAATGGTTGTGGATGACTGTGTGTGTGTCTGCAAACCAGCCCCTGTGAGTGTGGTATCAGTCACCTGCGCTTGCTTGTGTGCACGACTAGCCCTTGGTTTGGGTGTTTGTGTGCTTGGGACAGGTAGGCTGCTAGGAATCGTGGGTGGTGCAGGGGTAGGAGGGGTGCGGGACTGTTGGAGGAGGGACACTGCTGCCGTCAGGGAGGAGGCCACGGACTGATTGGTCCTCTGTAGGGCAGACATGCCCGAGGAAATGCCCTCCATGAACGACACCAGTTGTGTCAACAGTCTTGTGTGTGCATGGAGGACCTTCAGCATCGACGTCTGCCCCACATGGATCTGTCTAAGTAAGTCCACAGACTCCTCACTCAGGGCAGCAGGGGACACAGGGACAGGGGTGTGGTGCCTGGCACAAAGGAGACATACTCACAAACACGGGAGCCTACAGGGACCTCTGGGATGGGAGCTGATGGGAGGGTGGTGGTGGTGGTGGTGGGGACAGCCTCACTAGCTGGGGTTTGGTGGCTGCTGACACCCGCCCCCACAAGGGAGTCATCCTCAGAGCTGCTGTGGCCCTCAGCTGGGGGTGATGGTGCTGACAACTCCTCTGTGTGGCTCCACTCGCCCTCCGTGCCACTGGGTCCCCCGACTCCTCTCCTTCTGTCCCTGTCAGGGTCTGTGGCTCCTCCTGGTCCATGGAGCTGTCCCCTTCTGTGGCCGTGGATGTATCTGGATAGGAATAGGAAGTAAGAGAACAACATCAGTCACCTGCACGAACTGCACACACCACAGTGAGTACATCACATCACAGGGCAAGCCCTGGCATCATCATCTGAACACAGCTCAAAGTGCCAACACTGTTTAGAATAAGCCAATTGTCATTCTCAACATCAACTATGGCACATATATCCCTCCTTGACTTACACACATATGTCTGTTGCATGTTGGATGCTAATACCCCAATGTGCCGACATGCACCACCCACACCTCATTTGGACATGTAAGTGAACATGTAGGAGTATGTCACTATACACACAGCACATCTCTTGCTACTGACTCAGTACAGGTGTCCGGATGAAGGGATGGGCAGAGACTCATTTCAATTGCTTGTTATGCATGCCAGCAACACACACTATGATGTCCTCATGTCCTGATGGGCAATGCCACAATGGGGTGCATGGTGCACATTTGGACACAATGTAGGATCACTCATAGCAAGTTAAATGCCATGGCACTGGGATGCCCTGAAAGTCAGTCAACACTGTCTCCTGTCACAGGGGCAGGGCATCCAGACAACAACAATATGCACTGACTCACAATCCTAGCTCAGGGGTAAAGCTAACTCTGCAGATGACCAGCACACTTGCCCATCCCCTGCAAACAACATATACAGGACCCAGAAGACCCCACATCATGCAAATCAGACATATGAGTTTCTGCAAACAAAACTCCCTGTACATTAACACATCACAGTCTGCCATGCAAGCAACCCAGCTGCATGAAGGACACAGTTTCATACACCATTGTGCGCTGTCAGATGATCACACACCTATATGTCACACAGGTCTTGTCTCTCACAGTCACATCTCAGATGTCATGCTGACCCTCTGAATCATGGACACCCCAGTTGTACGTAACAACAAGCCACTAAGCACAACCTGTAATTTGATACACAGGAGTGAGATTACAGAGTGTTTCTTAATGCCATTGAGGAGGCATGACTGACCAGGTCTACATAAAACAGTGTTTGGCCCTGGACAGTAGTCAGGTGGCTAAGCAAGTGTGACATACTTGATATACATACTCCTGAGGCCCCAAAATTGGAGTCCCCTGCTGCATGGGTTTGTTTGGAATACCCCAGCCACATGTGGCGAGTCAGACCAGCAATTGGAACACATCTCAAGGGCACACACACAGATCACATGTCAGATCTCAGGCATTGGGCAAACAATTGACCCACCCAAGAAACACACAACAGAGTCACGGGAACAGATGCTGTCCGGTAGATGAAGCATAGCTGACTGCAGGGACACAGTGCCCTAGTGACACAAGCAACCGACTGTAGGGGCCACACCTGTGGAACTGATGAGGAGGGTGCATCACACAATTGAGGGACCTGAGTATTGGACTACAAGACCTATGTAATGTGGAAGTGTGACCAGGCTAAAAGACTGCAATTAGCATGTCAGACATAGTACACAGATTAGGCATGGACTTACCCCCTTCCTGCTGCTGTCTGGCCTTCAGCTGCCTATCCAGGTCCGGGAAGACCACCGCCAGTATCCGGAGCATGTGGGGGGTCAGGGTCCGGTGTCTGCCCCTCCTGCGCGGAGGTGACAGCTTCAGCTGGACTCTAGCTATCCTCCGGGTCCAGCCCTGAAGGTCCTGCCACCTCTTCTGGCAGTTGCGGATCCGGCACTTGTAGACCCCCACCGAGCGAACAGCCCGGGCGATGGTCAGCCATATCTCCTGCTTCTGGTGGGCATCAACCTGTGAGGATGACAAAGTGAAAAGTACTTTAACACACATGTCCCAGATTTGTGCAGCACACATTTGGATATACATGTCATCATCACAAAGGGAAATGAGTTACACAGGTAGTGCAACCATGGGGAAGGACAAATAACCTGCATGTCTGACATGTTAACAATGCCTGGATAGTTTAAGCTTGCATAAATCACTTTAACAGCAGGACACATGTTCATTACATGTACCTACACACATTGGGGGATGAAAGTACTCAGTGAGAATGCTTGCCACTGGTGTTCACACTGCTAGTACTGCGAGTCAGACAACATGCATAATTAGGAAGGCAGTGGACTGCACACTCACCTTCTTCCCTGGTTTCCCATAGAGCTTGCTGTACTGTGGAAGGAGCCCGTCCAGCAGGGCCTGGTTCTCCTCCTCAGTGAAGGCTGGGGCCCTCTCCAGAGTACGTGCCACAGCAGGAGCCAGAGGATGCAGAGACAGCAGCAGTGGTAGCAGGGATGTGGTCCAGTAGCATGTAGTGCAGGCAAGTGAGCTCCCTGGGGGCCAGCCAGCCTTATATCTGTGCTGCAGAGGCAGACTCTGTGCCATGTGTCCAAAGTGATAGGTCCAACACGGTTGCATTCTATGAATCTGGCCAATCCATTTAAAAGTACGACTCGTGCACGCCTTCCGCATCGTTCAAATCTTCACCTTCATGGAACACTTGAAATTGCAACATTGTTGTAGGCATCCAACTGAATTTCCAGTGCACAACTCGTACAAGTTTTGAATCCACATCCGTCTCCATGACAGTCCGGAGCCAATGGGTGCGCCCGGCTCGGTCAACTGACTGTACAACGCGTATTTTGAAAATACACATGCACCCGTCTCTATACGATTCAATGGCCAAGGCGTACGCCTGTCTCGGACCATGCCTGCCCGATGCGTATGCATGATAGTCACTCGCGTCGGACCTCATTGCATTCAATGACAAAGCGTACGCAAGGCTCGGTCATGAACCGAGCAATGTGTACGCATTGTCACCCGCGTCGCACCCCATTGCATTCAATGACAAAGCGTACGCATGGCTCGGTCATGAGCCGTGCAATGCGTACGCATTGTCACCCGCGTCGGACCCCATTGGATTCAATGACAAAGCGTACGCACGGCTCGGTCATGAACCGTGCAATGCGTACACATTGTCACCCGCGTCGGACCTCATTGGTGTGACTATTCTACGGATTCAACACACATTTACTAGCCAGGGACACCTGTGCACACCTACCACTGCCCACACAATGTCCCATGGCATGTAAGGCTGCATTCCCTGGGTGTTTGGGGGGGCACATCTGTTTTTCTGGGTGGCACTTTTGTGCAGCACGTGTACATGGGGGCAGAATCCTTTGTGTGTTGTGCACATTACCACTGTGATGTGCAATTGTACAGTAATGGGCATGAGTCACGGACACAGTTTCATGTTGGATATGTTTTGGGCATGTCACATACACCCTGAGTCCAGGGGGTGATGGCATGTACGTCACAGTGAGACCTGTAGACACAATACTGATGTGCAACCACAGTCTGTGTGCATGTTGTGTCTCAGATGTGTCTGATCAAATGTGCCCAATGGGTGACAGTCTCCACATCCATGTGGTATATGCATCAACCTTGATGGTGTGTGTGTGTCTAAGAGACATACATTTAGGGCCGGCAGAAACAACAGTGGCCACTACCTGTGGGACTTACGCTTGCCTTGCGGTGTGTATGTGATACGCTATGTCCATGCCAGTGTCGATGTGGCAATACAGGGACCCTGGGTTTCTGCATGGCAAAGATCTGTGATGTCTGGGAGACATCAGGCCTCACTTGTCACTCTGGTGTGTGTTTGGAACGTCGCAGCAGTAAATAGGTTGGGTGACATAGCCAGATGATTGGCCATTGCACTACATGGGACTCATGTGCACATGTGGAATTGAGACGTGAGGTGGTGGTCATGTAGGTGACGTGTGTAAATGCCCAACAGCACACACCTCAGTACATTGTGTAATGTCATGATCTATCATGTGATATTGAGCCTAGTCATGGCTGCATGGGTGGATGAACTGACAATCTTCCTTTGTGCATCTCTGTACTGCAGGGCACCAGCTGTCCATAGACCGTTCCCAGACCTTGCAACCATGCAGGAACGCGACTGCATCAGACAGAACCGCTTCACCAGGCCATTGATTGAGGAGTTGGCGGAGCAGTTGGTGCCACATCTGCTACCTGGCCGGACATACCCTACTGCACTGACCCCAGAGGTGAAGGTGATGGTAAACCTGCACTTCTTTGCTACTGGTACCTTCCAGTGCACTGTGGCTACTGCTGGTGGTATGTCACAAACGATGTTTAGTCGGGTGCTACGCGATGTCTTGGAGGGGATGTTGCATTTCCTAGACCTGTACATAAAGTTCCCTAGCCCTGCTGAACTCCCTGAAATAAAGGATGCCTTTTATACACTGGGGAGGATGCCGAACGTCATCGGATCTATTGATGGGACACATGTGGCCCTGATACCACCACAGGCACATGAGCAGGCATACCGGAACAGGAAGCACTACCACTCCATCAATGCTCTGGTGGTCTGTCTTGCTGACATGTCTATCACACATGTGTGTGCACGGTTCCCTGGTTCTGCGCATCATACCTACATTATGAGGAGTAGTCGTATTGCAATGCTGATGTCACAGATGCCAGCTCAGCATGCCTGGCTTGTCGGTGTGTATTGACTGTTTCCCATTGTGTGTGTTTGTCAATGTTGTATTCCACACTCCTACAAAACTCAGCTACTTGTTCATTTTTGTGTGTGTAGGTGATTCCGGATACCCCAACATGCCGTGGTTGCTGACACCCCTCAGGAACCCTGTAACACCAGCCGAGCTGCGCTACAATGAGGCACATGGTCAGAGCAGGAGGGTGATTGAGCGGACATTCGGCCTCCTGAAAAGCCGCTTTTGCTGCCTGGACAAGACCGGAGGGGCCCTCCCATATGAGCCTGCAAAGGTGTGCAAAATAATCCTTGTCTGCTGCATGCTACACAACATGGCAGTGCGGAAGGAGGTGCCTCTCATCCAGGATGACGATGACCAACCTCCGGCACCTGTGGAGGATCTCGGCCTGGGCCAAGATGCCAGTGATGATGAGGATGAGGGTGACGTCCGCTCACAGCTCATCAACAACTTCTTCACCTGAATGTGAGTTTCAAGGTTTGTTATGTCAATGTATGGAGGCAGCTTGGAATGTAATGTGGCAGCTCTGTTGCTGTCTGAGTGTGTCTGTGTGCCACTTGACTGGATGCGTGCAGTGATGTGTCCATTCAGGTGGTGTGTACTCCACAATAGGGTAGTACTGCTAACTTGTTTTTGTGTAGGTTTCTTGGGACATGTTTTGTGCATGTGTATTGCATTTCTCTCCTGTTCT
This sequence comes from Triturus cristatus, assembly GCF_964204655.1. Classification (NCBI taxonomy): domain Eukaryota; kingdom Metazoa; phylum Chordata; class Amphibia; order Caudata; family Salamandridae; genus Triturus; species Triturus cristatus. The sequence goes on along the minus strand of NC_140586.1, from coordinate 377,479,429 downwards.
GCTGTGCTTTTGACTGTGTCTTGTGTCTGTCCTTCCCTGGGTACTTTGCCTGTTGTTTGGTCAACACTGACCCCCAACACCCAGAATCCAACACCAGTGTGGAAGTTGTCAATTCCCATCAACTGATGTACCACACATCAAGGGACTTGAATTCTCCAAAACTTTGTGAGTGTGTGTCCACTGTTACGTAGAATTACCGTGCAACTATTGTGGAATAAATGTGTTGCTGATGTGTAATGAACCTGTGCTACGCTTTGTTATGTGCGTTGTCTGTCTTCCCACATCTGACTGACATCTGCTTACCTCACCTGTGGACTTGTTACCACTGACTGGGGTTGGTGTTGTGTCTGTGCATGCCTATGTGTTTCAGGTCAACATCATTGTGTGGGATGAGTAACATGGCCATGGTGAGTATGTGTTGTGGTGCCATAGTGGTGTGTCTCTCTCACATGTCACATCACCATGACTCACGTTACGTTGGTCACATTGTTGCAGTATTTGGCATGCACTGTGTTGTGTAGCAGATCGACATCTCCATGACACATGACAAGTTGGAATCACAACAGAGGCAAGTATGGTGTACTGGTGAGTTTATTTTCAATCATGTGTGAGGGAAGTGCACAGGATGGTGGGTGCTGTACATTGGTTTTGTAATCCAAAGTTCACAGTTGAGTTGGAAGTGCTGGTAGATGCAATGTCCAGAGTAAAGTCCACAGTCATCTGCTACATTGGCCCAACATGTACCCTCCGTGTCATGTGGGCGAGTTGTGTGCGACTGGACAAGGTGAACGGGTTGCGCACAAAGAACATTGTCCAGAACAGGTTTAGAGGCCCGGGGGTATGTGCTGGGACATCTGCCTCTCACATGTCCTTCTTCAGACGACCCCTCTTCTTCCGGGGGGGGGATCCTCAGGTGCAGGCCTCTGCAGTGCAGGGGACTCTCCGCCAGAGTCCTCCTCCCTCCCTGTGGTGCTGGCAGATGGTGTTGCGACAGATGTTGTGGCCACACAGGGAGGTGTGGACAGGGTTGTGTTGATCTGGCGGAGGCATTGGAGTATGTCCCGATGCACCGCAGTAAGGGCATCCCACTTGGCCTCCATGTGGGCATGGTGGGCGACCTGCTCCTGTTGCATGTCCTTGAGGATCGCCACTACCTGGCCAAATTCTCCGGTGCTATCCTGGTATGCATCTATGATGCGTGCCAGGTGGGGGTCATCATGCAGCCCAGACCCCTCTGCAAGGCACGCCCTCTGCCTCCCACCCCTCCCAGCACCCCTATCCACATGGGCAGGACCAGCGGCGGGACGCACAGGTGACACTGGGACCCCTTGGGTGGTGTTACTGGTGGTGTTTGCTGTAGCTTCCGGGGGGTCCTGTGTCCCTGTGCTGTGGGTGTTCATTGGCCTTGGTCTGTCCGTGTTGGCGGGGGTGCCCTGTTGGTTTCCAAATGCTGGAGGCGTGGGTACAGGGGGTGCAGATGTTGATGCTGCTGGTGCTGCATGATGCCTCACACCAGAGGGGCAAGGTTGGTCGTCGTCATCCGAAGCGGACAGAGACAGACCAGAGAGCTCAGTGTCCACCAGAGTCTGGGACTGGGAATCCTCATCATTTGGTGCTGGGTGCCCAGCACCACCTGTGTTTGGAAGAGACACACGATGTGAGTTATGTTTCTACATGCATCGATGGTTCACAAACATGACATGTTCTACTTTTCGAACAGATGCCTGCCTGTACACTGCTTTTTCCCAGCTTGTCACGGACAGAGTTTGATATTCTTGTTGGCCATTTCTCAGCATGGCCTTTTGCTCCCCCACAACAGAGCCCAGTGTCAGACATCTTGTCAGTCCCTTCACACTCCCTGTGGGGCGAGTATGGTTCAGTTAGAACTTGCTGGCCCATGTGGGTGGGTGTAGATTGTCTGTGACTGCAACTCCCATCATACTCTTGGTTACACCCCCTTCCCAGCATGCCCATACATTCTTCCTCTTGATTCTGCTTCCCTGTGAGGGGGTGTGACAGCAATGGCAAGATGGCTGACTGTGAAATCCTGGTGTTTGTTTGGCTACAAGTCCAAAGAGAGAACCTGTGCTTCACACAGCAGCACCCAGTATGGGGTATCTTTTGCTGACATTTCACTGAGGTGTGTGTCAATGCATTCTACACGGTGAGTTGTGTGGAGTTTGTGTTGAGGGGGGGGGCTGTCTCCACATGCTGGTAAGTATGCTCAGGGCTGTCAGTCCTCTTTCCCATCATGAAACGTGCTTCCATTGTAGGGCGTGCAAGTTGTCTTTCAAGATGTCAGTCAGTGGTGTCCTGCTTCTGATTTGCACACAATCCCTAGCAGGGCCTTGTGCTCCCCACAGCAGGAGCCAGTGTCAGCCATCTTGTCAGTCATTTTCCACTCCCTGTGATGTGGGCATGTTTCAGAGATGTCTTGATGGGCCAATAAGGAGGGGGAGCATTATCTGTGACTACAGGCCCCATCATGCTTTTGGATACACTCACTTCACCTGCATCCCCCCTATTCCTTCCTGTCAGTCAGCTGCACTGTGAGGTAGTGTGTTTATGGTGGCAAACTGTCTGGCAGTGTCTATCGAGCTTTGTGCCACTGGCTTGCTCTATTTGTTTGTAGGTTGGTGCATGTCATGACACAGTTCCAAGTCACTATGAGATGGCAGGTATTGTGTTTGTCTGACTGACATACACATCTTGGTATGATTATCTATTGGTTAGTGTAGCTTTGCTTGCAGTGCATGGTTTCACTGTTCCCTTGCCTCACAATCTTGGGTATGTTGTTTGTGTACTCACCAGACTCTGGTATGTCTGTTAGGCCATGGACGCTCTCTGGTGGTAGGATGACCCGCACCTTCTCCTCCCAGGTCCTGAAGTAGACTGGTTTGGCAGGAGGGCCACCGCCGATGCACTGACTCAGGGCGTGATCTTTTTCAATGAGTTTCTTTGACCCTCCTGCGCACGTCATACCATCTGTTCTGGATATCGTCCTTTGTGTGCCTTGCTGGTGCTTGAGCGTTCACCTTGTCCACAATCCTCGCCCACATCTTGGTTTTCTGTGACATGGGGGTCTTTTGGACCAATGTCCCAAACAATTGTGGCTCTACTCTGATGATCTCGTCTACCAGCACTTCTAACTCACTATCTGTGAACTTTGGATTCTTCTTTGGGGGCATGGTGATGGGTGGTGGTGGTGAGGGATGTGTGTGTGAGGGTGCAAGTGAGGGTGGGTTGGTGTTGGTTTTGCTGGCTGTATGTGTGTGTGTTTTTGTATGAGGTGCTGATGTTGTGTGGGTTGTGTGATGGGTGAGTTGTGAGTGTGTCTGTGGTTGCTGTGTAATGGTGTTTGCTGCTGGCTGTGTCTCCTGTTTGCAAGGGATGATGGTAGTGATTGTAGTCCTTTATATAGTTGGAGTTGTGGATGTGTCTTTGTCCCAGTTTTTTTTTGTTTATATTTATTGGCTTTGTCATTGATTGTTTGGTCCTTTTTGTGTCTTTTTTCCTTTGGGTTTTGTAGGCATGAAGGAGACGTTCATGTGACAGAAACGGACGCTGCTGTTGTCTCGTGCGGGCTTCTCCGCCTCGTTCACGCTGCCTATCTTCTGTGTTTCATACGTGTCGGTCACGAAGGTCTCTATTGCTTGTGGGCCCGGTTGTCTGTGCGTGTCAGTCGTGCGGCTTGGTCTCCGTGCGAGTCGGTCTGGTTTTACACACATTGCATCGTACTGCGCGGATCGGACATCGCAGGTACGGGTCGGTCGGGTTCATTCCGGGTTTATAAAAATCCAATTGGTCGCACACTGCTCTACCTACCAGCGTGTTGCCCCAAAGAATTGTGGTCCCTGAAGTCAGCGTCGGTGGGTACGCCTATGCCCGAGTCTTGAGTGCGAGTAAGTGTAGCGTTAGCCATCCCTGGACACGTGTTTCGAGGTAGTTGCCTCTCGTCAGCAGGGAGTAGGTGAGTGTGTAGGGTTGCTGTGTAGGCTGCTAAAATAAGTGTTCTCAGGTAAAGTACCTCTCATAGCGCGCAGGTGCGTAACCATGAGCTCGTCAGCTCCACCGGCTCAAGGAGCCTGAATATTAACAAAAATCCAATTGGTCGCACACTGCTCTACCTACCAGCGTGTTGCCCCAAAGAATTGTGGTCCCTGAAGTCAGCGTCGGTGGGTACGCCTATGCCCGAGTCTTGAGTGCGAATAAGTGTAGCGTTAGCCATCCCTGGACACGTGTTTCAAGGTAGTTGCCTCTCGTCAGCAGGGAGTAGGTGAGTGTGTAGGGTTGCTGTGTAGGCTGCTAAAATAAGTGTTCTCAGGTAAAGTACCTCTCGTAGCGCACAGGTGCGTAACCATGAGCTCGTCAGCTCCACCGGCTCAAGGAGCCTGAATATTAACAAAAATCCAATTGGTCGCACACTGCTCTACCTACCAGCGTGTTGCCCCAAAGAATTGTGGTCCCTGAAGTCAGCGTCGGTGGGTACGCCTATGCCCGAGTCTTGAGTGCGAGTAAGTGTAGCGTTAGCCATCCCTGGACACGTGTTTCGAGGTAGTTGCCTCTCGTCAGCAGGGAGTAGGTGAGTGTGTAGGGTTGCTGTGTAGGCTGCTAAAATAAGTGTTCTCAGGTAAAGTACCTCTCGTAGCGCGCAGGTGCGTAACCATGAGCTCGTCAGCTCCACCGGCTCAAGGAGCCTGAATATTAACAAAAATCCAATTGGTCGCACACTGCTCTACCTACCAGCGTGTTGCCCCAAAGAATTGTGGTCCCTGAAGTCAGCGTCGGCGGGTACGCCTATGCCCGAGTCTTGAGTGCAAGCAAGTGTAGCGTTAGCCATCCCTGGACACGTGTTTCGAGGTAGTTGCCTCTCGTCAGCAGGGAGTAGGTGAGTGTGTAGGGTTGCTGTGTAGGCTGCTAAAATAAGTGTTCTCAGGTAAGTACCTCTCGTAGCGCGCAGGTGCGTATATGTCGGTCAGTAAAAATCGCGTCGGTTTTCCGGCCAGATCACTATTTTCCCTACGGCTGGGTCGTACAGCTTGTATTCCGTACGTGTCGGTTGTAATTCACTCGCGTTGCATCGTACTGCACGGGTCGTACGCCGCTGGTCCGTGCCGGTCGGTATTCGGTCCGGGTCCGTGTCGGTCGGTTCGTTTTGCGGCCGGAATCGGCCCGTAGTGTTTTTTGGGACTAGGCTGAGTGGGCCTGTTAGTTTAGATAATGTCTAGCTTGCTTTAGACCTAGGACTTCAATATCTGACAATGCTCTTGTGCCTTTCTCCTTTAGATTTGAAAACAGTTTACAGATCATCAACCCATCCTTGACACAATCCCTCCCCTATCCTTTTCACCTCACTTATGACACAACCTTGAAAGCAGTGGGATCTATGGAGCTAGGAAGTACGAAAACAATAAAGAAGAGAGCAAGCTTGTGACTGTGTTTGCGATCCCTCAAGTGATCCCAGATAGTGGGACCAAGCTGAAACAGACGGATAGTCTAGCCATAATAGGCCAATTGCGATGCTCACATGGTGAACCAGTAAAAGGACTGAAGGGGCTGAAAATGCCATCTCCAGGGAAGAGACACCGCAGCTATGACCGGCCATTGAAAAGTATGAGGCTGTCAAACACTATGCACTACCACACTAGAAATAGTCCTGTACTGGAATTAAAACCGCACTACTAAAGTTACTACAGCCAAAAACGACCCAAACAGTCATTAATGTATGCCAGCCCAGCCTCTAGGTAAGTCCAGCATCACACATGGCCACTCACAGATATTGAAGCATAGTCCCACAGAAAACAGGGGTGGCAGGGACTTAATTTAACACTCAAAGGAAATAATATTATAATATTAAATGTAATCATTTATTTAGAATTAATTACTAATAAATATCATTTTAGTTACAAAAATTAAAATTAATTAAACCAATCTGTTTAAAAGAAATTCACTAACTAATCGTTAAATATAAAATGATAGTGAGGGTGGGATTTTTTAAAAACATTTTTAAAACATTTTGAATAAAAATAATTATATACTATGTTAATATATTTTATTTGATCAATTATTTATACAAATATTTATAAAGCATTTGAGTTAATGATTTAAAGTACTATAAAATTGTATTTATTTAGCTGTACATTAATAATGATTATTTAAGTTAATTAATTTTTTAACATTTTTTTTCTGCATTAAAGTATTTGAATGTTTTTTAAATAAATGTTATTGTATTGTATTTGCATTTATATGGTGCTCTCGACCCCTGACGAGGCATTGAGGTGCTTTACACTGCTCAGCACACTGCTCCAGCGTCCAGCGTTAGTGATCAGTCCAAGTTTTATTGATTATTGTAAGTTACTGGGATTAGTATTGTGAGCTCAAGCAAACTATTCCATGCATTCATTCCAGTTTCTTTGTGGTAGCTCAATGTAATAGGCATTAATTGTTATCATTAATGAGTAAAGGGGAATATGTGATTTTGTGTAGATAATTAGTGGGGTTAGTAAATGAGCTAGAAAAAATTAGGTAATGTAAGCTCGCATGGGTATCACTTTCCAAAAAAGGAGAGGTTGTGATCTCTGAAATGATTTGTGGACAGAAATACATTAATGGCAATAAAGGCAAATATGTATCTGACTTAGATAAGTTTGTACTCCGCGAGAAGTGGAATGTAATAGTTAGAAATCTGGGAGAGAATTATTTGAGATGAAAAAGGAGAGGTATCATTAACAAGTTTAACGTAAAGATCACTTTTTATGCCAGATATTAGGACTATAGAATGTAAAGATAGTGTTATATTAGGTACTTTGATAGGCTCTAGAGTAAGGTAACCAGTCTACCCACTGCTAAGGTACCACTAGATAAAGGCTGGATGCAGATATTGAAAAGAGATTCTGCAGATGCTGGAGAGTATCTCTGCTGACATTTGTCGTCAATGAGTATTAATTATAAGCACAGAGGAATTCATTTAGGATGCCTGTGTTTTGACATTACACATGATTTTACTAACTACACACGAGTGAGGCACCATTTTTATTGGGAGACCTGGGGTAATGCTGGGTGGTAGGAAATGTGTGTCAGCCCGGTGATCCCATAACTTTCCCACACAGAAATGTGAGAAAAAAAAGATTTTTTCAGCTAAATTTGAGGTATGCAGGGGATTCTGAGTAGGAAAATGTTGGGGGATACACAAAAATCCATACCTCCCTGGACTCCCCAAGGTGTCTAGTTTTCAGAAATGTGTGGGTTAGGTAGGTTTCCCTAGATGGCCACCGAGCCCGTGGCCAAAAACCTGGGTGCCCTACCTTGCAAAACCAGGTCATTTTGTGATAGGTAATTTTGATGTCTCCATAATACATTTTAGGCCCTTGCCTGTCACGGGTACTTGGCCCACCTACACGAGTGAGGTACCACTTTTATCTGGAGGAACACTGGGTGGTAGGAAATTTGTGTCAGCCCAGTGATCCCGCAACCTTCCCACACAGAAATTTGAGAAATATTAGATTTTTTCAGCTAAGTTTGAGGTTTGCAGGGGATTCTGGGTAGGAAAACATTGGGAGGTCAATGCAAGCCATACCTTTCTGGGCTCCCGAGGGTGTCTAGTTTTCAGAAATGTCCGGGTTTGGTAGGTTTCCTTAGATGGCCGATGAGCCCGGGACCAAAAACACAGGTGACCCCCTTGAAAAACCAGGTCGTTTTGTGATAGATAGGAGGGATCCTGTGTTTTTGGTCCCAGGTTTGCAGACAACTAGGGGAACCTAAAAAAACAGACATTTCTGAAAATTAAACACCCGTGGGAGTTCAGAGAGGTGTGGCTTGCATTGATCCCCCAACATTTTCCTACCAAGAATTCACTGCAAATCTCAAATTTAGCTAAGAAGTCACAATTTCCTCTAATATCTTTGTGGGAAAGTTGTGGGATCTCTCAGAAAGGAATGGAGTTGTCCAGACCTTCATGACGCACAGCTCAGTGAACTCAAAGAGTTTTCAAATGACAATTTTAATATAATAAAGATCAATTCGACAAACAATTAATTCCAGGTTCTCTTGCCTGTAATATAAAGCAGTGTCTATCTAATATACATTTCTGCCACGATAGATCACAAAAGGTTCATACACAAAAAATAATTTCATGACGTTTGCACTTGAATGCACAATTGATGAAAAATCAAAATACAATAAATGTTCTTAAAGAAAACACAATCCTTCTTCAGGGGATCTGAATTCAAGACATTTTCAAACAGTCCAACGTAATAGTCACTACAACAAAGTGAGAAAAGATATAATGAATTAACACTTGTTACCTAGGATTTGCACTCTAGGATGAATTAGTATCATAAGTGCCAGGTGAGTGAATCCGAAAGAACTCTTGCCCATGTGTAATGAGCGTGAAACCTATTATCCCATGTGAAAGCTCTTGAAAAAGATGTCGCCCATGAGCGAATTTTTTTGAAAGAAACGGAGAAAACTACTCCAATCGTGGACACCCGTGCAGAGCAATGTGAATAGAGATCGATTAAATCTTTTGCTGAAGTGAAAAAAGAAAAAAGAAAGGAAAACCAATGAGTGTTCCCATTGAAAGGAATAGTAGTGAAATCGAGTGACGTTTTATTCAAACAATGTGTGGGGAAAAGAAACACGCCTGTGATAAAACTCACCAGGTTATTAGTGAGCTCGCAGTAGCTTATTGAGACATGTTTCCAGAGGATTTAATATCTATAGGAGTCAAAGGAAGTAAAGAAGTTTAGTTTAAAAAGGAATTGGTATTTCCTAATCAGTTGCAGTACGAGATTAACGAAGAGCGTGTTCTCGTAATAGAGGTCTTACCCCAGCGAATTCCAATCTTACAATAAGGAATTACAGAAACCTAAAATGGAGAAATGAAGGGATCTTACTTTGAATTCGGATGCATGCCTGAGAAAACGAAACAACAGTCAAAGCCTAATCAGTTTCACGAGCTTACCGGGAACTCGAAATGAACGCCGCGTGGAGCGTCAGGAAGCATGCGTAGAAACGAGCATCAACCCGCAGTGAGATTTAAAGGGGCCGCTCAAAAAAATTGTGTGAAAAAAACCTTTATTTGCTGTGTCTGTAGACACGAAACAGTGTGTAATAGTAAGAGCAGTGAAATGACGAGTGACTGAGACCCGGGAGAACGTGAGAGATTTAAAAGATTAAAAATGTTTCAGTGAGTGCAAATCCTTTACAATTTGGAATACTTCCTATGACATGAGCGTGGCCTCTAATTAGAGCCAGAAAGAGTATTATGGTTGCAGAGTCACATTTTTATAGAAAACAGAGTAGTTCTATATGATCATTTAACCCGCCCGGGGTCAGGGTACAAAGTTTTTTTATCCAAAAGGTTTCTTTTCGGGCTAAGATGTTATGTAAATCTACACCAGGGGTAGTAAAGATTCTTTCCAGAATAGTGAAGCGTAATTGGGGTATTGTGTGTGCAGTGTTTATCCAGTGTGTAGCTAGGCTAGATTTAAGATTCTTGTTGCGTATTGCACTTTTATGCTCTATTATTCTGGTCTTGATCTTTTTTGAGGTCATGCCAACGTAAACTAACCCACAAGGGCAACGTATCGCATATATCACTCGTTCAGTGTTACAATCTGAAGAATGTCTCAGGTTCATCTTCTCGCCTGAGTGAGGATGAGGGAAAATGTTTCCCGAGATTACATTCCCACATTGACCACAGTTATGGCATTTTTGCATCCCTTTATGAGTTTGTCTAACCGGTAGATGTTTGGGTTTCAAGAGTTCTCTAATATTTTTAGATCTAGTGTGTGCAAACAAAGGAGGACCTTTGTATAAATCAATAAAATCTGTTTCGTGTGTAATGATCTCCCATCGTTTGTTGATGATTTTCTTGATATGTGAAGCTTGTGTGGAATATTTTATTACTAATACTTCTCGTTCAGCCGATTGTTTCCGTGCAGGGAGTAACAAATCTTCTCGTTTCTTAGAAGCCACAGTTTTTTCGGCCTCAATAAGAATTTCCTCCGGATATCCTCGTTCTCTGTATTTCAATTTTTGTGCTTCAATTAGTTTCTTGCATTCGTTGTCGTCTGAAGTAATCCTTTTGATTCTTATAAATTGAGACACCGGTAAGTGTTTTTTCAGAGAAAAAGGATGTCCACTCAAGAAATGTAATGAGTTGTTTACATCAGTTGTTTTTTGGTTAACTGAGGTTTGTAACCCTTCGGGTGTTTTGCGAATTTCAATGTCCAGAAAATGTATTAAGTGTTGTTGTATGTTATAGGTAAACTGGATCCTTGCGTTGCACTGGTTAAGAGCTTGAATACAGTGTTCCAAAGTTTGTCGTGGGCCTTTCCAAAAAACTAGGATATCATCAATATATCGCAGGAAAAGGATTGCATGCTTTTGCCATATCGAGTTTTGAAGAATGTGCTGGTGTTCAAAATGTGCCATAAAGGTATTCGCGTATGCAGGTGCCCCGGAAAAACCCATGGACGTACCTGTTTTTTGGAGATAAAAATCATCTTGCCATTGAAAATAGCTATGATAGAGGGAGAAATGTAGGAGCTCTAACAGGAATACGCTCATGTCCGGTTCAATAGAAGAATCAAGGAGTCACCATTCTACAGCTTCAAGTCCCTCGTTGTGGGCTATTGAAGTATAAAGGGCCACCACGTCTATGGTGCACAATAATACGTCTTTCCCCATGAGATGCTGTAGTACGCTTAATTTTAAAAGACAGTCAGTAGTGTCTTTGACATAGGTCTCCCAGGATTGTACCAGAGGTTGTAGATAATAGTCCAAGAATTGTCCGATCGGTTCGTGTATGGATCCACATCCTGCCACAATTGGACGGAAAGGTGGGTTATTCACGCTCTTGTGTATCTTTGGGAGCATATATATCTTAGGTGTTTGTGGTGTGGTGACAGATAGAAATTTCTTGGTGTTTTCCGAAATCAAACTGCAATCCGTGGCATTTTGGAGTAAAGAGCTTAAAGTTTCTTTGAAAACTCTAATGGGATCTTCATTGAAGAGGATATAAGTATCCTCATCATTGACATGTGAATCAACACTATGTTTATAAAATGCTGAATCCAAAACGACCAGAGCTCCGCCTTTGTCTGCAGGCTGACAGATTACTTCCAAATCTTGTTGTATTGCATTGAGTACTCTCAATTCCTTCTTGGAAAGATTAGCATGATGAGGTTTTACATATTTTATTTGAGCCAGATCCTTTTTAACTAATAGTTCAAAGTTATCTAGGGTTTTGTGAGAGAATGGTGCCAGAAATTTGCTCTTAGGTCGAAAACGTTCAGGTGGTTTCTCTTGTGATTCTGAGTTGTTTTGCGAGAAAAAGCATTTCAATCTAAGTTTTCGCATAAACTTAAAAAAAGATATTTCAGTCTCAAGTGTGTTGGATGAGTATGTGGGAACAAACGACGTTCCTTTACTTAATACCCTAAGTTGCTCAGAACTCAGTACTTTTTTGGAAATGTTTATGACGAGGGAGTCTGTTTTTTCAAGTTTCTTTGGGGTCTCCCTGTTTAGGTTGTTCTTTTTGTTATTTTGTCCCCTGCGGGTGCGATGTCTGTAGGTTGAGTGTTTTTGTCTGGAGGTAGGTTGGAGGATTGACCCTCTGCTAAAAAAGACGGTTTTGCCCCAGAGGTGGAGGCCGTGGCCTCACTGGGTGCATCTTTTTGTTCAGCATGTAGTTTGGCTGGTGGTCTTCGTGTTTTAGAGATAGGGTTCTGGGTTTAAACCCTAATACATGACTGCACGCTACATCAAGGTTAACATTGCTTCACTTTTCTTTACAAGTCCTTCTCAATTTCAAGCATCGGTGTGCAGGTCCACTCCTCTTCTTTTCAGCAAAGTTGTGGGATCACCACAAGGCACACATTTCCTACCACTCAGCGTTCCCCTCAGTCTTCACCTAAAAATTATACCTTACTTGTGTGGATGGGCCAAGTGGCTAGGACATGGAAGGGCCAAAAATGCATAGCGATTGAGGGGGGCCCAAAACGGGTCCAAAAGGGAAGTTTGTTTATACGTTTTTAGGCTGATGCTACTTTGGACACCCACACAAGTGAGGTATCATTTTTCACGGAACAGGGGAATGCTGGGTAGTAGGAAATTTATGCCTGGGCGGTGATCCTACAACTTACCCACATGAAAGAAAAACGTGACTTTCTAAGTAAATTTGAGGTTGGGTGATTCTCGGCAAGAAAACGCTGGGGGATCGATGCAAGCCACACCGCCACCCAAGAGTCGGTACACACACACCACCATCCACACACATCACTAGCCAAGTGCCATCCACGCACACCGCCAACCAAGCGCCATCTACACACACCGCCAGCCAAGCGCCATCCATGTGAACCGCCAGCCAAATGCTATCAATGCACACAGTCAGCCAAGCAATATCCATGCACACCGCCAGCCAAGTGCCATACACGCACTCTACCAGTCAAGCGCCATCCACGCACACTGCCAGACAAGCATGGCCCGACTGGGAACAGCAACCAGCCCTGGCAGATTGCTGCTCGACTAGGGAGGGAGGGTGCTAGTAAAAAGCACTGCTCCCGCTTTTGTTACTGGGGCCCGATATTGCAGCACCGCTGCAAAACCGGCCCCAGTGACAAAACTGCCCCCCACAACCAGAAAACCAGCCCCCACCCCTTCTGGCCCACCGGTGAAACGTCTGGTGCCCGCTACGGTCAGTCTGGACCTGTTGCCAAGCTCCAGCCATGCACACAGCCAGCCAAGCACCAGTCCAGGTACACCGCCAGCCAAGCACCACTCCACGCACACCACCAGGCAAGCACCAATCTACACACTGTCATCCGCACGAGTCCACCCACACCATTAGCCAAGTGCAGTTCCACACACATCCCCATCAAATGCCCGCCAAAGGTCAGTACACACAGACTATAGCCAATCTCCAGTTTACACACACACACACAAACTCTCCCTGCTTTCTAGTGGTTTTCTGTCCCAGCTTGGGTGCAGATGAGAATAAAAATATCACTGAAACAGCCAAAATGTGTGCCTAAAAAAAGTGAGTGACCCTTGCCTATGGGGCATCTCACTGGCATGACCATAAACATATCCCTGGTTTCTAGTTGGCTTTCTGCCCCCGGGGGTAAGATAAGGAGCTATTGCCCCGATCTGCCTTCTAGGCGAGGCAGAAAGGCTGTGGCAGTTTGTTTTGGGGGGTGTGTGCATTGGCATGCCCATTTTAGGAGCCCTCCCCCTAATATACATTAAAAAAATTCTTGGTGCCTAGGTTGCTTTCTGCCTTCCCCGGGGGCAGATCGGTAGTTATTGCCCCATCTGCTTCCCGGGAGGGCAGAAAGACTGTGGAATTTTGCAGGGGAGTGGGGGCATTGGCATGCCCATCTAAGGCAGCCCCCACTCCTAAATACAATAAGATAAATAATCCCTGGCATCTAGTGGGCTCTCTGCCCTATGGGGGCAAATAGGGGGCTACTGCCCCATCTGCCTCCCAGGGGGACAGAAAGACTGTGAAACTTTGCGGGAGAGTGGGGGCATTGGCATGCCCATCTTGGGCAGCCCCCACCTCTAAATAAATTAAGACAAATAATCCCTGGCATTTAGTGGGCTTTCTGCCCCCTGGGGGGCAGATCAGGGGCTATTGCCCCCTTCAGCTGCCCAGGGGGTGGCAGAAAGACTGTGGGGTATTACAGGGGTGGGAGCATTGACATGCCCATCTCCGGCAGGCCCCACCCATATATACAATACAAAAATGATCCTGGCATCTAGTGGGCTTTCTGCCCCTGAGGGGACAGATCAGGGGCTGTTGCCCCCATCTGCCTCCCGGGGGGCAGAAAGACTGTGGACGTTTGCGGGGGTGAGTGCATTGGCATGCCTATCTCAGGCAGCACCCACCCCTAAATCTAATTTAATAAAATCCCTGTCATCTAATGTGCTTCCTACCCCCCCCGGAGGGGCAGATTGGGGGCTATTGCCCCATCTGCTCCTTCATGGGGGGCAGAAAGATAGGAATTTCACTGTGGGATTGGGGGCATTGGCATGCCCATCTTGGGCAGACCCCACCCCTAAATCAAATAAAAAAAACTCCCTGGCTTCTAGTGGGCGTTCTGCTCCCCCAAGGGAGCAGTTGAAAGATTGGAATTTTTCTGGCGGGGCATTGGCTTGCCCATCTTGGGCATCCCCCATCCCTAAATCAAATAAATAAAAAAAAATCCCTACCTTCTAGTGTGATTTCTGCCCCCACAGGCAGATTTTGGGCTACTGCTCCAATCTGCCCCCCGGGCAGAAAGAGTGGAAATTTGCTGGGGGTAGGGGGCTTTGGCATTTTTATTTTAAATCCTTGGTGTCTAGGGTGCTTTCCGCCCCCCAGGGGCAGCTTGGGGGCTACTGCTCCATCTGCCCCCCAGGGGGGCAGACAGAATGATTTTGCCAGAGGCTATTGGGGGGAGCAAAGGCCCTTGCCCAAGAGGCTGCTCCCCCCTCCCTGGTGCCTACTGAGTGGATCCCTGCTTGGGGATCCACTAGGAAGGGGTACTGTTGGAAAGGGGGGATTCTCCCCTTTCCAACAATACCTCTCCTGACTTTCTCAGTGCTCAGGGGGCTGAGATAGCCCCCTGAGCACATAGAAAGTGAAACTGTTTCGGTTTCTATGCAATGACGTCAGCACGACGTGCACGCTGATTGTCATTTCACAGAAACCAAACATACAACACCGAGGCTCTTGGAGGGAAAAGGAAATCCCTCTGGTGCCCGTACCAGAGGGATTTCCAGTGCCATGTGATCGGACAGCCAGGAGCCGCCCGACGCACATGAGCACTAGCGCGTCGGACGGCTCATAGCCGTCCGATGCACTGAAGGGGTTAAGCAAACTACTTAAAAAAACAGGATAGGTTTTGATGAGGAGAGCTACAGCATGGCATTCTTAGCCGGGAGTATCTTCCTGCTTTTTACTTTTGTATTAAAGACCTAAGGTATAAAAGGCTAAAACAGGCCTCTTCTACCATTAGTGATATAACTAAAATATTTATATATAGAAGTTATATGTGTGCTGCCTACCAATGTCCCACCATGGGTGAGATGCCACCAATATTTATCCTCAAGATGCTATAGAGTACGCTTATCATCTGTCTCAAGACTAAAAAATGCTAGTTTGGAATGAAACTAAGGGTGGTCACCAAAGCCTTTAAAGCATACTTCATACCATTTATAACTGAACTTTACAATTATTTTTACTCCATAAAAAGAGGTTTTGAAACAACATATGAAGACCCTATACAATGTATGCCTATACTTCTGGCATGTAAGTGTTTGGAGTGTGACTAGTTTGGACAACATCACACACCCTTGTTAAATTTGATTCACAGGTGGATCCATGATATTTAATTAAGTTAGGCACTGCCCTATTAACAAAAGTATTTCTTAATGGACAACCTGCATTGACTTAGGGTGATACCGAGTCTACACAAGATGTTATAAATTAACACCTAGTGAGCTCAACACAGCAAAAAAAAAAGAACCTAAAACAAGGGCCCCTTGTGTCCAAAGAGACTGAAGGAAATATCCCACTTCAGGCATTTCTCTACTAGCAGCAGGGGTTACCATACCAACCAGGTAGAAGGGTTTCTGTAATTACTGGAAGACCTCATATTGGAATCAGATACCATGAAATTATGAGAGTGTCTTAAAGAAAGCCTCCTCCCTTAAAGAATGGTGGAGAGATGTGTTCTTCCCCAACACAGAGATGTTTCACAATCTGACCAAGGTCCCAAAGACTAGGGGAAAATGAAGGGAAGCCAAATGGTAGGATGGCTCTGTGTACCTAAATGACTAATATAGTGCCTGAATAGCTCTTAGAGTTACAAGCTGATGGTCAACAAACTCCAGAGCAGTGCAACCAGATGATCCAAGTCTCTGGCAGACCATCTAACCAACAGTTTCACACACAGATCGTATTAATTTAGGCCAAGACTTCATAAAGAGACCTATCTACTTAATTATATTGTCCCACATTGACACTGATTATGAGTGTCCTGCAAAGTTCATGACTAGAGTTGCCCGGCTTATCAGAATTATAATTTTTGTTTTTTCACATGGAGATTTTATCTGCTGAAAGCATGCAGGACTCAACATGGAAACATTGATTCCCACACATTATTCCCCCAAAACTTGTAAACCATGTTATTTTATTGCCTTTGGGATTACCAGGACCCCTGACAATTTTGGTGTGGGGAAATAACTGGGCTTTTAATGGGCCACCTGTAATGAGGGCCATATTTGTAACAGCTAACACCAATAATATTTAGAAATCAAGATTTATGTCAGGACCAAACACATAGGGGGCACATTGATTAAGAAATATCAAACAACTCAACTTTAATACTTTTTGTTGGCTGTGTTTCTTTACACATTTTAGACAGTAATGCACAGAAGGTGAAGAAGAATGTCAGTAGCACAATCCAGGCAAGGTACTCAAAGCTTCTCTCTGTCTCTTGTCCATGATAGAGATTCTCTTTCATGACATGTACTTGATATGCCCTCATGTCATTTCTGCAAAGGGCTACACATATCTGGTAATCATAGCAAAGTATACTTGGAGATTATACCTATTCTTGACATTTTTCCAAGTCTTATTGCTCATAGTGTGTGACATGCCCCGGATAGGCTTACAAAACCAGAAAAGCATCATGCTTCGAAAGTGCGAAAAGATGGACGACATCAGGACCACATGATACCTTTCGACCACTATGCAATAAAGTGGTATAAAAAATATCCACAGGCTTCTATCCTTTTGAAATATTGTTTGGAATAAAGCCACGTACTGTCCTCAATATGGCAAAGAGGAGAGGGAGGAAAAGCTGAATAACGGAAAAAAACTGAGAGAAGGTTTTTTAGCCATCCAACAAACACAAATGTTAGTAAAGTGGCAAGGACCATGCAAAGTGTTGGAGCATATTGAATGAATGAGGCTCACATTTATAACATAATTGTATTAAAGAAGTGAGGGGGCCAGACACATTAAAAGAGAGTTGCACGGTAAGTAGAGAGTCAGTTATAGGAATGGCTACATGGGGTGAAGATACAGCTATCCCCTAAACATTCAAAAAAAGACTTAATTTCTTCTGAGAAAGTGAATATACATGTCCAACAGGTCCAACAGGTCATTGTGAAGTTGTATAGGAAGAAGTGAATAAAATGTTCACTATGGTAATTATAGATTCAAAGCAGAAGTGGAGGATGCTCCTTCTCCCACATCGCAGCAAAGACTGGAACAACCTCCCCACGCACCTCCGGACCATCACCTCTCTTCCTGAATTCCCAATGGCCCTCAAGACCTGGCTGTTTGAAAAAGCCTCGGGCCTGCAAGCACCTGTATACCCCATCAGGTGATTAGCCATGCTTTATAAATCCTGATTGATTGATTTATAGATCCCCCCTTAAAGTGCGTGAAATTCTCCCTTAGTATTTCTTACAAACCCTGTTGGGAGCATTAGGTTTTACACTGAAATTTCAGGCAATTGAACCTCATATCTCAAAGTACTATTATTAAAGTGAGTTTATTAGAATTTACTGGTCATGTACACAATTTTGGAACAATTAATAAATCAACATTTAAGCAATTTACAGTTTTTGTAATCCCTTTAAAATCCATCCAATGCCAATGCAGTGTCTGGATCACCGAAGGAAAATCATAGCGGTTCATAGCGGAATAATTGAACACAGTCGGACAGGAACAATAGATGAAGTAAACCTTTTTTAATGTCTTCAAATGTACATGAAAATAGCTTATGTGCAACTGAAAGCTCAGATTTAGACAGGTCTGCCCTTTTTAACATCAATCACCCTCAACCCCGATTTTATGTGGAGGGGTGACATCGGAAGAACCAAATGCATTTTAAGCTGATATCATCTAAGAGATCGGTCACAAATGACAACTATTGGGTCACAAAGCTTAAAACAAGTTGGGCCAATGTTTCCCCATGTAGTTTAACATGTCACTAAGAGTAGATTTTAGAGATGCCAATGAGATCTTTCTAATGTTAATAATGTCATTATCAGTTGGCTGACAATAATCAATGAGGTTTTTTTGGACTCGTCGCCTCACATATAGGCATTATGAGTTTTGTGTTGTTTATCAACCTAATACTTACCAGGTGCGTTAAAAAATGAGTTCCCCCTTAGCCTACATATTGCAGCTACCACATCTCTAAATTGGGTCGTTTTTATGACAAATATTTGATGTCTCCATGTTCCATGATGGTAGGAATTTTGTAGATTCCCACAGATTCCAGACCTTTACCCCACAGAAATGTGAAGAAAATGAGGAATTTTAGACAATATTTGCAGGGCATTCTGGGTAAGAAAATGGTATGGGATTCATAGAAGTGATTCTGATCTGGACTCTTTTGGATGTCTCATTTACAGGAATGTCTAGGTTTGGTAGCCCCAAAAAAGGGTTCAAATACCACATCTACTTAAATCGCCAAAATGGTTAATTTGTCATGGTGAAATTTTCATGTCTTCATGTTGCCTTTGTTGTAGCATTAACGTGTTGGGCCTCATGACATTTTTATTATTTAATTTTTCCTTATTTAAGATTAACTTTAACCATTTTAAATCTCTTTTGGTCCTCCGATGCATAATGTTCTGTGCAGAAAGGGACTGGAGTAGTTAGGGAAAGAGCAATTATCAAATGAGGACCAGGAATAAGATAATTGAGTACATACAATTTTATAAGTGATCTCTCAAGCAATCCCATCCCTAGTTAAGATAACCACCAAATCAAATTGAACTTATCGACAAACAAATGATGAATCAGAATCAGCAGAGTAGTTTATCTTAATTTGTATTTTTCTTTTAGGTTCCAAATGAATAGCATACAGCCTAAACTCAAATTATATAAGGTTTAATAAGCATTGGCAAACTCTGCAAGATTTGCATATGAAGAACAATATTTTCCTCAGCTGAGGGAGATTTTATGTTAAGAAAAATGGATTAAAAGGGAAATCAGTTGCATCTCATACCAACCCTTTAGGGAAGTTCAGTAAATTCCAAATGACCAATTCCAGTTCGTGGACAGAATCGTCTGCCTCTGCCCACATTGCAGCATCAATGCCACAGCTGCTCAGATGTGAATACTTTCGGCCGAAAATGTTCCACTATGCTAGCATACCAGCCGGCAGCAGATTGCAGTATTTTGTCACAGTTCGCGTTGTTTCTGGAAGTCCCAATTGTCAGTCTCTGTACCGCAAGATGGGTAAATGGGTGACACCTATCAGTACAATTCTGTCACAAACTATTTCTGTGTAAAATTGTCCTAAATAGATAATACCTAACACCTCTGCTCTATCAATTGCCCCTTTGATGGCAAATTGAGCCATCACACTCTTATCTTTATCTGATGTCACATTTAAAAGGCAGATGTGTTTATAAGCTTTAGCCTAGATTGCTCTAAGGCTTTTAATTCATCATAGAACCCACATTATCTCTTTTCTAGTTCAATTTCTGATGTATTTCTCTTTAACCCCCTAGTCTCTTTTTCAGTTTTCATTTGTTTGGAATATCTGATAATCGTTATTATTATTAGTAGGCAAATAGCAATAGTTAATATGGGTGTTAATAATCTTCCCACTAGACTACCTCCAAAGTTGCAAACCATCTTCCCACAGAGGTAAATCCTTTACCTATTGATTCCCAAACTCTATCAGCTTTCAATTCAGTCAAATCTTTCCCCAAATTAGTAATATTGCTGATATATCCTCGCAAATTTTTGCTTTTGTCAGGGATATAAGTACAGCACTGTTGGACCTTTAGCATCCAACAGACACAACCCTCTTTTGCAATTAGGACGTCTAACGCAAGTCTATTTTGTAACACCATAGATCTGATAGCAACCATTTCAGTATCTATGACAAGGAACACTCCTTCTCTATCGGGTGATAAATGGTAAACCACAGTAGAAAGTTTTTGAATTTTGTGAGAATTTAGAATCACCCCCACTTATGATATTATTGCACCAAAAATATCTCAATTTATTTCAGCAGCACTTGTTCCCCTTCTTAAACGGGTGTGTTCAAATTTGTTGGTTCCCCTAGCTTGTCCCACATGATAAATTTTGGAAATACTATTCCCATATAGCAGCATCTGTACCAATGTTTTGTCAGTCTATAATAAGCATTTCTTCCATATAAAGTGCCGAACAAAAATGTAATGCAATTGGTGCCATGTAAAGCGCTCTGATACCCAATTCGGGTCAATTTCGTGCTATATAAAACTATGTAAAATAAAACAAATTAAAAAAAATATATATAATCCTGGCAATACTGGAACCGATCCTCCAAGACACAAGCAAAATCCTCCCTCAATTTGGAAGGTGTGATCACATCTCAATATGCATAGGTTTCCTTTATGTTGCCAATCCAGAGCCGTAGCAGAATATGCATCACCTTTTTTAATCTCACCCTCCTGGTGTGCCCAAGGTGACATTTTTGATTGTTTTTCAGCATTTTTCTTTATTTCCCTACGTCTATCTTCAACTAAATTGATAAAGTATTTTTCTACATTATGTAAAAAGCAAGTTAAATTATGTCTATGCGCATACACTGTGTCTATACTTTGTGTTGGTTGGAGAAATTAACCCCTTATTTCAGCAGTTCATGTGTCTCTTACAATATTCAAATTTTTCCTAATTGGTATTTCCGAAAGTAGCACATCATAATTTGAGTAATAATATTGAAATTGCCTTTGCAATAGAATAAACCAGTTAGTACACTACAAGAAATGCCATAAGTAAGAGACAGGTGATGGTAGGTCATCCCTTCTGATACCAAAGTAGGTAGTTGCATGCACACATAATAATCTCTAGCATCCATAGTGTCTACATACTCATATAGGAGTTTAGTAAAGACATTTAGAGAGAAGTCACTAATAGATTGATCATGAGGTAAAGTCTAATCAGTTAGGTAGTTAGTTACAATTCCATCGCTCTTTTCTTTCAATGGTTTAGTAACTGAGGTAGGGTTAATGCCATGCTTTACATAGACATGATGAGCAAGGTTTAAAACAATAAGTAACAACACAATAATTATAAAAAAAGCAGCTAAGAAGCCAGCACATATGTGTTTATATTTTAACAATACCGGGGTTGGATCTCCCACCTCTCTAGAAAGGGAACTCATGATATCGGCTACATTTTGAGAATGCTTTATAATGTAGGATTTGCAGCAAATATTTTATGTTGAGCTCTTATGTGAGGTCTTTTTTGATTTCTATCACTTACAGTTCACAGGTTTCGCATTTTGGCATAATCCGGTATATATTTGCCTCTTCAAATATTCATAGACCATTTCTTTTGTTTTTCTGCTTCGAAAAATGTCCCTTATAGCAACAGTCTATTATGTTGGTTTTTTGGATTTCAGATCTTTAAAGCAAAAATCTTGATATGCTTTCTCCCAGTCATTGGCTGTGGCTAAATAAGTCCATTCAGGTGCAGCATATCTTCAATTTGGTACTTTAGCTCTTTTCAATTTTCTCACTGTTGGGCCGTCATCATCCATATCACTCTGTGCAGATTGACTTGAGACTTTGATTACAGTTGAGGGTACTTTGCCGTCTGCCAATATTTGCCTCAATCTAGTAGTTCTTCTGGGCCTACGGTCTCCACTTATCACTCACTTTTCGTTTGCTTTGTTCACAACAGCTGGATCAATACTTCGCCCAGTCAGGTCCCTCTCCCCATGACACCCGTTACTTACAGGGACTGACTCTTTCGGACCCTCATTTGAACCAATGCTTTGAAACCCAGTAGCTTTCACCCCCTTTACTCTGTGACTGATCTGAGTTGGTCATCTCACTGTAACCACAGGCAAATCCACTACAGGTACCGCATTTTCAAGGGGACATGGGACTCGGCGAGTGTGGGCAGCATGTACCCATTTAGGCAGACCCTCACATTTGACAGCAGTTCTGATAACAATAATCGCTTGATATGGCCCACGCCAACTAGGCGCCAAACACAATTTGCACCTGTGTTAATTCACTAGGACTCAGTCACTGGGACAAAGATCATGGCACTGCTCCTGTTGAGGTGAGGTGGCAGGTTCCCCAACCTGCTGAGACCCAGAACAGACCACATTAGCCAATCCTTTACAGTAATCGAGTACCAAATCATCGGTTATATTCACTAGCTGATTAGCTGGGACTATAGGCTGTCTCATAGCCCTCCCCCTTATGATTTCATGTGGGGACAGTCCAGTTGATCTGTCTGGGGTACTTCTCAAACTCATCAACACCAAGGTCAAAGCATCGGCCCATTTCAGAGACGTGGATGCACACACCTTTGCCAGAAGGGAATTTAGTATTCCATTAACCTGCTCTACCACTCCAGACGCCTCTGGTGGGTATGCACAGTGTAACTTCTGCTCAATTTGTAAAGCTGCACAAAGCATTCACATCAACTCATTTTTAAAATGAGACCCTCTATCCGATTCCAAAGAGGACGGAAATCCAAACCATGGTATAAGCTCTCTAGAGAGTAGTTTAGACCACAACTGGCCAAAATCATGGCCAACCCCGAAACCATATTGACTGTCCATGAAAATGGTAACTCTCAATTGTTCAGTAATGCTGCAAGCCCTGGTTAATGCTATTAATTCAGCAACCTCGGCTGAATACACTCCTTGCAAAAATGAAGCTTCAATCACTACCACAACCGTACAAATGGCATATCCAGCTGTCAGATTTCCTCCTACATCTCTCAAGCATGATCCATCCACAAACAACACATGATCTGACTCAGGTGATGGGACATCCAGAATGACCAGTTGAGGCTTGGTGCACAACTCAGTCAAGTCCAAGCAAATGTGTTCAGCTTAATTTCCTGGTAAGGCCATCAATGTAGCCAGATTCAAACTCGTACATCACACCAATGACACGTTCTCAGCACCCAGAATCACCTGTTCATATTTTTTAACTGGCTACTTGTGAGATGTTGCGTTCGAGTACGAGTACGCAATATCTCAACAGAATGTGGTACATGCACATTCAGCGGATGACCCATCACAATGCTCTCACACTGTTACAAACTCACACATGTGGCAGCAACTGCCTTTAGACATCCAGGCAGAGCCTCAGCTACAGGATCGGATGTAGCAGAGAAGTATGCAACAGGTCTGCGTGCAGTTCTGTGCATGTGTGCTAAAACTGAAAATGTGCACCCTTTCTGCTCGCTGCAGAACAGAGTGAATCTTTTCTTAACGTCGGGCATTTCCAATGCTGGAGCTTGAAACAAACTCTCTTGCAGTTCATTAAAAGAGCGCATGCATTAATCGTTCCATGGGACTGAATCTGACACATCCTTGTGTGTAAGCCTCTGTAATGGCTTAGCTGTCAATGAGAAATTTGGAGTCCATTGGTGGCAATAGCCAACCATACCCAGAAACATGCAAACTTCCTTTTGTGAACTTGCTCAATTCATCTGAAGAATGGCAGTAATTCGATCCTGTGACACCTTTCTGGCTCCTTTCGCAATGTGATGTCCAATTGAAGTAGGGGAAACGACAGAGGAAAATTCCAAAGGTTAAGATTAATAAAAAAGTGACCCCAAAGTTCCCCTCCTTCTCAGACCCTAGGTGTTGATCCAGCCATCATAGTAAATGAACCACCGTCGATTCCCACAGTAGTTTAGCCATACATGGATCAAGTCGGTGAGAAAGAAGGACTGAATGGAAGAGGGGACATGTTGTTAGAAGGGGAATCTCTGACAAAAAATGTTATGCTTTTACAGGATGAATTGGACATATTAAACAATTCCATTGATGAGGTTAAGAAGATGCTGGGTAGAAGAGAACAAACACAAGCCAATTGT
The DNA here is from genome assembly GCF_964204655.1 of Triturus cristatus. Lineage (NCBI taxonomy): Eukaryota > Metazoa > Chordata > Amphibia > Caudata > Salamandridae > Triturus > Triturus cristatus. The sequence continues at coordinate 377,455,569 of NC_140586.1, read as the reverse complement.
GATGAAGATTAAAGTAACTCTAGACCGGGTCCGGCCAGAGGAATAAGAGCAGATTCATTTCAAGCATACTAGTGAAGGTGATAATTTTAACCTTTTAATCTCAGAATTAAACCTTTTTAATCTCTTAGAGAAGAGTATGTCTCAGCCACGGCAGTCCCGACTTTTAAGGGAAGAAATTAAAATTCAACTATAGATTATATTTTGGTTTCAACTCGCTTGCTTCAGTATTTGGTAGAACTTAAAATTGTATGGGATGCTTTTAGTGATCACAACCCAATAACTGCAAAGTTTAGCAGGAATGATCTTGAAGCAAAGACACCCATATCCATAAAGACCTGTTTATTACTAAACTCAGGTGTATTAGCTGGGGAAGAGAACTCCCGGAGGACTTTCCAAGGAATCTGGTTCAGAAGTGCAGTAGTGATTTTGAGGTCTGCCTGAATGAAGACGCATATGACTCGGGCATTTAGACTCCTTTTCCATCATCTGCAAAGAGATTCACCAAACCCTGACCAGAAATAATGTTAAGGTTATTAGCTCAGAACCTAAATGATTCGATAAGAACTGCTCAAAGGCCCATAAAGATTTGATGATAGCATTAAAGTCTAAACCGAGGCAGAGATGCGCAGTTAAGGCAGCCAGACAGGCATATGCGCCAGCTCATAAGGTAAGATTGGATGCCCTGAAGAGAGAAGCTTGGGATAAGCTTGAAGAGGTCTGCGACACAAGGAATAGTGCAGACTTCTGGAGGGTAGTAAATCAGCCCTTATTTAATGAGGGCACAGTAGTAGACTTAAGTGTTACTATACCTGTGCAGAAATGGTAAGAGCAGTTTGGTTGCATATATGATGGAGATTGCGAATACACATTAACTACCTGCCCTATTACAAAAAATACTTTTCACTTTGAATTGGAAGAGGTGAGGGACAGTATAATGGAATTGTCAGCAGGGAAGGCTCCGGGCCCTGATGGGGTTCCTGGTGACTTTTTGAAATCATGTATAGATCTTTGGACACCCCTGGTTACACAACATTTTAATGCAGCAACCCGTGATCATATTCCAGTCTCGTGGAAGCCATCGAGCATAATACCCATTTTTAAAAAGGGGAGCCGTGCGGACCCAGCGTGCTTCCGTCCGATCTCTCTGATAGATGCGGAAGTAAAGGTATTGGGTAGGGTTTTATTGAGGCGTTTATTATATTGGGCTAATGATAACAATATACTATCTGATATACAGTATGTATTCTGGCCTAGACGTGGCACGATTGAACAGAATTTGAATCTATATTTGATTGTTAGCAAGTATACGGTGGCAAAAAAGGAAAGTATACACTTAGCCTTCATGGACCTCAGCACAGCATTTGACATGGTGGTAAGATCTAAGCTATGGGTTTTGCCGAGGGACATGGGGATGGATGAAGCTATAGTTGCACTTTTGCACAACCTACATATGGGTGTTGAGGCAAGGGTAAGATTTGGCCCATCAAGAGAATGCACAAAGCACTTTAAGCTGGAGAGAAGGGTGCGACAGGGTAGTATTTTAGCTCCTTTTCTTTTTATTTTATATATAAATCAATTAGATCGGTTTTTAAGGGATATCTGTAAAGACGTCTCAACAGTACCCTCCTTGCTGTACGCGGATGACACCGTCCTTATTTCCCAGACAGCTAATGGCTTATAATCTTTACTGAACCATTTTTTTGAATTTATGGAAAACTTGGTTCTAAAAATTAATTTTACCAAATCATATACTATGACTTTAGCACCTAGAGACACCAAGACTAGAACATTTGTGATAAAGGATAACAATATATGTAAGGTGGACAGGTTTAGCTGTATAGAAATACTGCTGGATGATAGACTGTCCTGGGCGCCCTTATTGAAATAACACACTCAATCCTTTAATAGGCGGCTCATAGCATTGATGCTTTCTTTAGGCGTTTAGGTCACAGTCACATAAAGTCCATATTACACCTTTACAATGCTGTGATTGTCCCGGCTGTAACCTATGGGGCTGAAACCTGGGGTTATAAATCTGTTATATTACTACCAACAGTAGAAAATAAATACCTAAGGAAACTGTTACGCATCCCACAGAATGTCCCATCAGAAATAGTTCATGAAGAGATAGGGGCAAGTCACATAGTTGACTAAAGATTATCCCCAGCACACGTAGAACATTTTCACAGTTGATATAATAGCATACTGTAAGCAACAATTGAAAGCAGTTGAGTACAAATCGCTTACTTTTTTTTCCCCTTTTATTGTCAAGTTCTTCTGACAGCCGACGCGTGTTTCGTCGCAAATGGGCATTCTCCCGCGACTTTATCGAGGCTGTGTAAGATAAACAAAAACAAACAATGTACCACCTTCCAAAGTAATTGGTGTACATGTGATTGGTAAAGCAATGCTGTTTAAGAGGTGCTCAAGAAGCACAATAGGAGCAAAGGTGGAGAAACGTGCTTAGCCAAAATCAAATAAATCGGGCAAAGTAGCCCAAACGAATATCCAAGAGATGGGAAAGAGAAACCTCACATTTATTGTCTTAAAGTGGGTTCGTGATTTAACCGTGACACGAGCAGCTATCAAATTATGTTTGTGATAAAAGCTTCTAATAGTGCGGCAAGCGATAGTGTTGTGTAGATAACACCCACCTATATACCCCAGTGAGTGATAAGGGTGTAAACAAAATTTCATCCACTAAATCCCTGTGTCTTTCTTGTATTGACCTGAAAATATGGAGACACACATGATAAGCATATATTGCTTCATAGGGAAGGCTTCATGTGGGTTTGTGATGCCTAAAGTAAAGCAGTCCAAGACCTACTTGTTTTGTGGTGATATTTCCAACCCACAAAGGGGTTTCTGTTCTTAGCGACGTCCCAATAGTGTAAGGGTAGGTGCCCAGGGGTCCAGTTATGTCCCTGTTGGCAGGATTCAATATATCCTGAAAATAATGTTCAAAAGGCCGCATATTAGCACTCTGTCATAGACGCATTATATGCCTAAGCATAGACCTAAGCCAAGTGTGTATATCTCCTAGTACTGAGACATATGGCAATGTTTGTACGGTATAATATACCAAATCGAATTATACCGAATAGTAAATGTACTTTGGAACACTTGCAAATTCAACTAGTCGCACCCTGTCGCCAGTCAATTAGTCACGTTAACTCCAAATTCTAATACTGAGTCATATGAGATCGTGTATTAAATATAACCTTATTAAAAAACGGAAAATTCCCTTTTAAACGTGCTGCTACCACCATAAAAACTGGGTGTTATAAATCCAAAGTAATTGAATTGGACTTAATAGTAAATAAAATCCTTACTATAATTAGTAACAGTTCTTAGGTATGGCGTCCTAACCGATATCAAAGATGCGTTTTGCTTCTATCAAATCAGCCTAGTAAGGGCAAGTGCCACGAGAGTCATAAGAAAAGTTAGAAAAGCTCCTCCGGTATTTTCGCTAGTCTTACATGTAAATTAGTTAAATGCTTGTATGGGTCCTGGTTATAAAATAAGCTACGAACTCTGCAATATAGCTAATAGAAGGTATCCAGTAAACACAAGCTACATCCTCCGTCCTCTTACCGTTGCGGTGCTCGTGTAGTCTGCGACGTCGCTCCTCACGTCTCCCCGAGTGAAGGGCGCGGTGGAGACCACACGCCATAACTGTGAATATATCGGCTCACCAACGTGGTGTAATAAAGATAGAAGGCGGACTACGAGTATTCTGTCTCGCCGGTGCAAAGTAGTAGAAAGGGGACTTGCTACGCATTGTTATTAATACAGCGACCATGTTAAAGTTTAAGAAGCAGCCAAAGTAGATAATAGGTATTAAAATGGTCATGGGAAAGTTATGAGAATGAATTATAAGAGGAGGATCCTAGTAATTGACTGATAATGAAAATTAAGATAGAGGCTCAAAAGGTTCTTGTAGTACCGATATTTCTAAAGTGAGCTAAGTATAAGTATTTTCTGATAAGTACCTAGGTGCCAGTTCATGCAAGCAGTGACACATAGCTGACTATATACGCTGGCGCTCGATACTACTATGATATTCTATAAGGACTAAAAAGGAATTGGATTTTAATAGACTAATAGTAAGAGATTTCTTGAACTTGAACTTTAGTTATCGTATACCAAGGCTGAGTTCTATAAAAACTACCCTGTCTAATTTGGGCTTATTGCATGTTTTTAACTCTCCTGAGAAAATAACTAAATCAATTACTGTGGAAGTTAAGAAAGTATACTCAAGAATTTAGACTGCAAGACTCACAGCGTAAATGCTGTTGCATACATCATACAATGGTCAAAAGTAGTGAAAAAATTGAACTTTATCCAACAGTGGATATGCCGGTGAACCATAGAAGACTTTTAACATACTTTAGACTGAATATGTTCCCACAGCTTGTGGTAGGATGGCATAAGCAACAAGACCTTCCTGTATGTTCTTGTGATGAGTCTTCTGCACTAGACACTTTACACATTGTACTAATTTGCCCTAAATGGGCCAATTTGCGTCAAAAGTCTATACACCCTTTATTTGCACGTTTGAATTTTAAACAAGCGAGACCTGCCCTTTTATATTTACAATTTAAAAAAAAAATTCTACTGTCTGTTGGTATGTGGCGAGCTTTTCAATAGCAGTGTATTATGCTTATGCTTGACATTGAATTGGAGTGTATTTATTTAATGACATTATTTGCAGCTTTTACTGTTTTTGTATAATTGTTTTATTGTACTTTTATGAATGTCAAATACAATGGAATAAAGTAATTATTGACTTGACATGATTGACAATGTGATGTCCCAAATAAAGGACTTCCCTTCTACAGAACTGCAACTGTGTTGGTGACACTTTATGTCCACTCACTGTCAGATGATTCAGTAATACAATGTTGTCATATAGACAAGCGTCCTGAGTACCTGACGCTACTAACAAGTTGTCAATGTACTGTACCAGAAAGGAATGATTTGGCATTACCAATGATTTCAAGTTCTTCTTCAATATTTGAGTATACTCTTGTGGAACTCTGCACCATGACAAGACATGATTTATGAACCAAAAGGCAAATAAATATTTGCTATCCGGTTGTAAGGGAATGGAGAAGAAGGCTTAATACAGTTCAATGACAGAAAAACATTCGGCTTCACAAGGCATCTGATATAGTATCACGGCTGGATTTGGCATGATTGGACAACATGGTATCACAATCTGATTAACCTTGTGCAAATCATGCATGATTCGATATTTCCTGGTTGGTTTCTGAATTCCCATAATAGGTGAATTACAGGGGCTCCCCATAATCTCCCTCAAAATCCCTTGCTCAATCAATGATTCAATCAAAGGTGTTATACCTGCAATGGTCACGGGGCTCAGATTATATGGTGGAATTCAAGGAAATTCTGCATTCGGTTTCAATGTAATCTGTATTGGTACCACTCCTTTGATTAGCCCAATATCCTTTCCTGTGAAAATCCCAAGCTTCAGGTAACACAGTGTTTCTCAATTCTAGGGGAAAATCAATAAAGGAAATAAAGGAAATAACTCTTCGATCTCAGTCTTTTGGTGTGCCATTCTGAATACAATATCTTCATCATTGGTATGAAACTCTAATCCTTTCGGAGTTCACTAGATGGAACAATTCAATTTGCACAATACATCTCGACACAAAAGATTTACTGGACTGGAAGCACATATGAAGAATTTTTGCAGATCCTCAAATGATCCAATTTTTACCTTAACAGGCTCAGTTACAGGGGTTTACATTAATGGATTAGAAACTCCTTCAACTTGGATTCTTTCTCCCGAGAGGGGTAGGTTGGGAACTTCCTTTATTCTTACAGTGGAACGGGTAGCAGCAGTGTCGACAAGAAATGAAATAGGTGTTCCATTCACTTTGCAATCCACATAAGGACAAATCTGGTCTACCTATAAGGATGCGCCAAGCACACATTCCTCCTTCCCTCTCAGGCATTGTCATTGGGACAAATCAGAATCACTGTCATCAAACTGTATTAAGCATTGCTGGGTTACCTTCTGGTTTGTGTCAATTTGTTCATTGGTATGGAATCCCAGGTTCGCAATATATTTTTGAACCTGACCATTCATGTGGGGCATAGGAGCTTGTGGCATAGTCAAATTTAAGTTTTTCTATCTTTGAGTCTGCTGATTCTGCATCATGTCACCTGCTTGGGTCTGCATAGGTATGCCCTGCGATACCTGTCCATTCATCTGATTTAGTGGATTAATCCTACACTCGCGCTTCCAATGCCTTCCAATGCCTGAACTTGCCACAAATTTGACATGGGTTTATCTTTTTCAACATTTCTATTGAAACCTCTCTTCCTCTACATAGAGTTGTATTTCGTTGTTGTCCTCCTGCCACTCCTCGCATACCAGTATTCGTTTGACTATTTCCCTGCACTACAACAGAACAATCAGCACCAACTCTCATATAACCTTTCTTTGCTGCCTTCATCTGAGCCAACATTAACTTTTCCTTTAATCTCTTATCCTTGGAATCCACTTCATCTCCACAATACTTTGCATACCGAAGAATCTCATCTATGGGTTTACTTTGCCAACAAATCAAATGCTATTGTATCATTGCACATATTTTGGGTATTAATCCATACAAAAATCGATATACAAAATGTCCCATATCTTTTCCTGATACGTTTTCCATTCCACTATATTGCTTATATGCCTGCAGAAGTCTCTCATAGTATGCATGCAATGTCTCTTTTAATTCTTGTGTTGTTCTGTCAATCTTTACCTAAGCAGTTTCCTTTGGAGAATTTTTTCTCTTCAAATGAGTAATGACCTGATTGTATTTTTTTCATTACTTCAGGTGATGGTGAACCAGCTTTTGAATCTCTTGCAAGAAATAATCATTTTTGATGAATCGACCTCCACCATATAACGAAGAACAGTCACAGACAGGGTCAAATCTATTTGTGAGAATTCAACCAGATGCACCTGCATTACCAAATAGTTTAAATCCTATAAATCCTTTCCTGATTGAAGAGCAAATGCCCAGAGGAGCAGGGTTTAATAACCCCATAATACCAAATGCTCCAGATGCTTTTTCAGTTCCAGTAACCATAAGACCTCTGGTTCCTTTATATAAATTAGGTATGGGAGGAGAGCAAATACATGCTTTAACAGTTCCTACCAGATTGGGGGAGCAGATACTATTCCACAGGAACTGAGTAGGGAGCAAATAAATTCCAATTTGACATTTCCGAATGTAGATACCTCACTACAAGGGAACGAATCATCCCCCTTATATCCCAGTTTTGTCAGACATTAAACCATCCGACACACTACCAGAAAAACTGTTGTCGCGTTAACGTGTTGGGCCTCATGAACCTTTTTATTGTTTTTATTGTTTCAATTGCTCTTATCCCAAATTAACTCTAACCACCACTTTTGGTCCACTTTTGATCCTCAAATGTATCTTGTTCTGTGCTGAAATGGACTGGAATATTTAGGGAAAGAGCCATTATCAAATGAGGACCAGGAATAAGATAATTGGGTACATACAATATTATGAGTGATCTCTCAAGCTATCCAACCTCTAGTTTAGATAAGCAGCAAATCAAATTGAACTTAGCCACAAACAAATGATGAGTCAGAATCAGCAGAGTAGTTTATCTTAATTTGTATTTTTCTTTTAGGTCCCAAATGAATAGCATACAGCCTAAATTCTAATTAGATTAGGTTTAATAAGCATTTGCAAACTCTGTGAGATTTGGGTATGAAGAAAACTATCTTCCTCAGCCGAAGGAGATTTTATCCTAAGAAAAATGGATAAACAGGGAAATCAGTTGCGTCTCAAACCAACTCTTAAGGGAAGTTCAGTAAATTCCAAATGACCAGCTCCAGTTCATGGACAGAATTGTCTGCCTCTGCCCGCACTGCAGTGTCAATGCCACACCTGCTCTGACGGAACCCTTTCAGCCGAAAAGGTTCCACTATGCTAGCATAGCAGCCGGCAGCAGATTGCAGTTTTTTTGTCACAGTTTGCGTTGTTTGTTTCTGGAAGTCTCAATTGTCAGTTTTCTGTTCTGCAAGATGGGCAAAGATGTGACGCCATTCAGTTAAAAATTTAGGCAATTATACTCCTTCGATTACAGGTTTACACCCCTTGATATCACCAAATTATTCGGACCACTCTGTCCCATTGGTTGCTGTCGATAGGATGAGATGATGTCGTAAGTAAAAAGTATACAGATGCGGGAGAATTAGTAATCCATTACTCGCAATTTTCTTAGAACCACTGAAGTTTAGTAATCTGATCATTTGTTTCATTTAGGAAGTAGGCAATTTCATGCTCTCATACCTTGTCTGTCCTTTCTCAAGCATTTGCTCTAGGAAGTAACAATTGTTTTCGCAAGTCTAGTGAAGTAGGCTACAAACGTCAAAGAAGGCAATTGAGAGTTAGACCACAGGTGGATACTTTACGAAAAGTTCCCATAGGCTTCAGACTATTCAGTTCATAAGTTCATAATAGAAAAGGAAGCACAGTTGAGGCCTTCATGAAATACAGCTCATGCACAATGAAATGTGCTAAAATATGAATCTTGCTTTACATAGAATAGTGCATTAATTCTTTCAATTAAGCTTAATAATTTCACTTCAATATGAATTGTAATCAATTTATAAGTATAGGGTACTCATAAACATTGTTAATATAGCACCATCAATTCAGATATACTTTAGTAAGTCTCTTTTACACTTTATCTGTTATTACATGATACAAGCTTTAAAGGCACATCATAGATACATTTTACGAAAAGTAAATCCTAACATAAATTTGTGCAGTGCCTACTTTTTCTTGTCATTGTCAGTGCTCACCTGATATATTCTAATATTGCTATCCATTAACTAACACATGAAGCATTACATTTTCACATAATGTTTTCTGGGTTATCATTTATTTATCACATTCATCTAATTATAAAAACACATGCCACTAAAATGTCAAATTTCACATCTACTTATGGAATGTTATGTCTTATCAGAAGACTATTTCTAATATTCTGCATGCTTTTACGATGTAGTATCTAAATCAGAACTTCATTTACCTGTTTCTTGAAATGTAAAACCTAATACACATTTTGTTTTTTCATGTTTAATTGTGTCGCAAACTATTTCTGTGTAAAATTATTGGAAATATATAAGAGGTAACACCTCTGCTCTATCAACTTTTGGAACGTATTGTGGCATGGGCCATAGCCCCACCAACATAAATGGGGTACAGTGTTTATCAGAACAAATCATAAGCTGCAGCCGAGCTTTAGGCTCTCGGTGTCATGTTTTTTTGGACAACCAAACAAACATTATATATTCCTGCGACAAGAAGGGTCTGACAGGCATACTGAGCTATTATGTTTCTCGAGTTTGGCATTGGGGCAAGAAATTACAGAAGAAACCGTTATCACTTATTTCTAAATTTTCTGATTTATTTTCATATCTCAACATCTAATTTCTTTAGAAAAACCATGAGCAATCAACCTAAGTGACTCTTGCGGATTTGGGAATTTTGTCTAATTTTCAGGAATGTACAGCTTTCTTGATTTACTGTGGGTTTCGCGCTTGTTTCCACCATGCGCTTGAAGTATGTAGAAACTAGAAAAAACAGGACAAATGGACTCCTGCTTTGAAAAATGCAAAAACTGTGGATACCTTTTTTATTTTTTTTTACAATCCTGTTACTTTTTGAAAACTGGGAAAGTGGTGGTCTTAGCACAGCAAACCTTTTGTTGATGACATTTTTAGCAGAAAAAAGGCACTCTTTCTGGTGCCGCACTTTTCCTCCATTAGAAAGAAAATTGCTCTGATTTGGCTATGTTCTTCTTTTCATGCAGAGCCCCCCCTAGCATGTGGGGGGGGAAAGGACACAAATTCATCCTCAACATCTTTTTAGGAACAAAATCATGAAGGCTCAAGCATAAAGTGCTCCAAATAGCAGAAAAAGGGCTACACACTGGGATAATCCAGCCGAATCCAAGGGGTTAACTGTTCTTGTAGTTGAAAAAATTCTGTGTGTGTATATATATAGTGTCTGTGAGTGGGTGCATGAGTATCTCAGTGGGTCTGTGAGTGGGTGCATGAGTCTCTTAGAGGATCTGTGAGTGGGTGCATGGATGCTTGAATAAATGTGTGTGCATGAGTGTCTGAGTGTGTCTGTCAGTGTATACGGGAGTCTCTGAACTCTGAGTGGGTCTGTGAATGGGTGTGTGAATGTATGAGTAGGTCTGTCAGCGGGTACGCAGTAAAAGAAGTAGGGGGCACACGAGAGCAGGTCCTCGTGCCAGCATCCCCATGACAGTCCTCCTGTCCAGCTTGCCCCAGTCTGCTATCTTCTGCTGCCTTTAGTTTATTGCCTCCTCTGCTTGTTTTTTTCTCATTTTCCTGCCTATTCTCTGCTTTCTCCTGCCCATTATTTTACCTCATTCTGTTTGTTCTGCCTGTTATTTTGCCTCTTTCTGCTCGCTCCTGACCTTTATTTTGCCTCTTTCTGCTTGTTTCTGACCTTTAATCTGACTCTCACTGCAGGTTTCTCACCTTTAGTCTTCCTCTTGCTGCTCATATCGCACCTTTATTTTGCCTCTTTCTTCTCATTTCTTACCTTTACTCTGACTCTTTCTGCTCATTGCTCACCCTTATTCTGCCTCTTTTTTCTTGTTTATGACCTTTATTCTGCTGCTTTCTGCTCTGTTCTATCCTTTATTCTGCCTCTTTCTGCTAATTTCTCCCCTTGATTTTGCCTCTTTCTGTATGTTTTTCATCTTTATTTTGCCTCTTTCTGCTCGTTGCTGGCCTTTATTCTGCCTCATTCTGCTCATTTCTAACCTTTATTGTGCCTCTTTCTGCTAGTTTATGACCCTTATTTTGCCTCTTCCTGCTTTCCTTGGTGGGAGCGTCATGCCCTCCACGGTCCCTGGGGGCTACCCGCCTCCTGTGGAAGCCACCATTGCTCTCGCTCAAAGAGAGCTGCTGGAAATGCAGCTCCCTGTGTGCTAGAGCTATAGTTTCATCTTTTTAAATGCCCCTATGTCTGTCAGGAAGTCAGATTGGGACACCACTAACCTTAAGTTTCCGATGAGCAAAGTCTGTCCAACCATTCCCCCTTGTTTTATTGCCCAAGAGCAAGTATAACAGCTATTTTGAGAAAGACCACAGAGGGGAAAGTGGAAAAGGGATAAAATAAGAAAAGCTACTAAAGATTACTGGAAGGCCTCGTCTGCAAAGTTCTCAATAGCTCAGAGATGACTATCTTCCGTAGAGCCAACCGTGTGTGTGTGTGTGTGTGTGTGTGTGTGTGCCCTGTAGAAAGATAAGAAAATAGTAGTGTACCAACTCTCAGATAGAATTCAGTTACAAGAATAATTAGAAACACTTGTTTCCCATTAATTATCATACTCACAACACGCTCGTCCGGCAACAGCAAAAGAAGAGAACAAGCCCAGGTTCAAGTTCAGATTCCCTCTTGAGTTAAAAAAAAGTCAAAAATGTAGGTATTAACTCCTTTGAGAAAACTCCAAGTATTCTTCACAGAGCAGCGAATAACACAAAAAAAAAAATGAAAGTCTTGACTTTACTGCTAAGGAGATCCTTTTGTGGTATCTCACAACATAGAGTCAAATAATATGAACAAAAGAACACAGAGAGCGAAAGAACGTAGACAGATGAGTACTTATCTGTCAATTGTGACGTTCCTTGCTACTTTGAATTTCCTCAGCTATTTAAACAGCACAGCGGCAAGGGAGTATAGCTAGAATGAGTCTGACTCTAGCACGGGCTTATGGATCCTTTAATGCCCTGCAAGACGAAGTGGTAGCGGACAAGGAGCCTTTGGTTCCTGCTCCCAAGTACACAAAGTGTTTGAAATATATATCAGCCGCTCCACGGCCGACAATCACCATGCCTTATGATGCCCAGAAAAGGATGTAACTGACGTGCCCCTCCTAGGTCGCATTCCGAAAAGCCAAACTGCAAACAAGGAATACACACCCCTCCTGGGGCGGGACGAGGAAAAGCAAGTTGCAAGGCGGTAAGCACAACTCTGCGTATGGCAAACGACCGACTTGCCAATGCTGGCAATGCTCTACTCCCATCCGGATTGTCAAGAGTTGGACAATCCCTGGGGCGTAATTTATATAATGCTTGCTGTCAATTGGGTGGCTGAAGGAAGTGCCCTTCCTCACCGTCCTGATGTTTTCTGGGACTTGTAGTTCTATTTCTTGCCTGTGACTGGTTTACTGTCATGTCACATTCGAACCATATTCACACAATGATAGAATAGAGATGTGAGCTGGAGTGTATCTTGTGTACCTGCAATAACTAGCCCAAGAACCATATTTCTGTATACAACCATGACAGTCTGCGGGCAGGGAAAGAGCTGAAACCTCTGCTTACAGCAAGCAGGAGCACTTTGACAGCCACCACACTCTGGAACTGGAGTGTTTACTTTTGTTTGGTGGGAGCTGTCACAGCTCCCGTCAAGCTAAAGCAAACAGCTATGTTCCTGGAAGTGGGCACCCCTGGACATAGCAGGAGCCGGCCCTGGGTGATGGTGGTCCCCAGTGCCATTATTGGTTCCAGGAAGGGGGCCACACAGCCCCCTGCTTTCATCTGCATGGGCCAGACCCAGAGAGGTGGTGGTCCCCGTGGCAATATATGGCCCAGGAGGGGACCCCACTTCTATTTATTTTGTATGTCCCAGGGAGGTGGTGGTCCCCGGGGCCCAGGGGTTCCATGCACCCCCCTCTATTTGTTTTTATTTTGCACTGGGGGGGTGGTGGTCCCCAGGGCATCAAAAAGCTCCAAAATAAAGCCCTGGGGAAGTGGTGGTCTTTGGGGCTCGCTTTAGTTCATGGAGGGGGGTCTGCGCAGCCCCTCTCCATTATAATAATAAAGCACCGGGGAAGTGGTGGTCCCTGGGGCTAATAAGACCCTACGAGGGGGCCCCATTCCCCCCTCCATTTATTTTTTTTCAATGCCCGCGTGCCCCTGGGACCTGACCCACCCGGGGATTATAATGTAAACAAGTGCAGGAGACCACAATTTGTGGCAAAATTGCAAAAAAAATGTTTTTAATCCACAACGCTGTCCTTGTGGGACCCCACCACCCGCCTAGTGGGTCAAGGTATTCCTATAGTGCCCCTTTTCTTTATTTTAAATGTTTTTGTGGGACTAGGCTGAAGCCCAGCCACAAGATGGCTAGCACCACTTCCTGGTCGAAGTGTTAGCAGCAAATCAGATTTCAGCACGGGGACTATTGGATCCCCTTCCTTAGAAATCCAAATTTAGATTTTTGTTAATATCTCTAAAACTACTGAACGGATTTACACCAAACTACCCAAAGGCATGACTCTGTACCAAGATCTAGCTTTCTGGCAAATTTGGTATAATTCCATTCAGTGGTTCGGACTGTAGTCATCTTTGAAACTCTATGGGAATAAACCTGGGGTCCACGCTTCACAGATCACCCCGATACTTTCCAGACAGCAGCCGAAGTGAGTGTCAAACGTTTGTGGAAAGGTTGGTGAAGATTCGTCAACCAGTGCCAAAGATATAGGGATGTCAAAAAATGTGTTTCCTATGGGAACTAGCTCCTAACTATACCTAATACCAACTGCCAGTAGGTAATATATATATATGGGTAGGTATAGTCAGGGTTATCAGAAAAATAAATTTCTTGGAAATTTGTCCCTTATTAACTTTAGGCCTGTTTGACAAATCTCCATGAAACTTTGAAGACTTGTTCTTCTATCTGCATTGGTGGGCAATGCAAAGTTTTGTGTAGATTGGTGAAAGTGGGCAAAGAAACAAGGGAGTCCTAAAATTGTTTATAACCCCTATGCATTTTACATGGACTTTTTGTATTGGATGTGGCCCCAAAATGGCTGAATAGATTAATGTAACTAGCAAAGTCGAGGGTGTTTTGGACGTGCACTGAATAATGATACCTTAAAAAAAACACCTTTTATCAATAAGTGGTTATGGTGTTTTTATTCCACCTCTTCTTATTTCATTCAAAGTACAAACATGTTAGACATTTAGTTCATGTCATAGAGAAAGATACTGTACAATATTGATGGAAACACATAACAAATGACGTGATGCACATTTAAAAATAGAAACACATCAAAGAGGACACATCAGCAAACAAACAAATGTATACAAAAAAACAATCTAACGGATGACACACCAGTCCTTATTTGTAAGGCAGTGCACATAATTAATGCTTAGTAAACATGCGACATGCCAGGTACAGCTAGATTACACAGAGATAACAACAGACAGAATGTCCTGTTTGTATATGGTGTATTCCATAGACTGATGGTATCTGTTTCTAGCTGAAATAAACATGCGACATGCCAGGTACAGCTAGATTACACAGAGATAACAACAGACAGAATGTCCTGTTTGTATATGGTGTATTCCATAGACTGATGGTATCTGTTTCTAGCTGAGAGGGGGGTCGACTCAATTCAGAACCCAATTCAATTTAAAGGTTCTCCTCAGGACCAGGTCAAGGTCAGATACTAAAAATAATAAAAGGAAGGTATTTAAGAATCAGGGATCCCTGCGTTGAAAAAAGCAGCAAATCCATGCGTAGATCAAGGCAAGTTCAGCGAGAACGATTAATTGTCAAACAGTATTCGTTGAATATGCCCCAAAGTCTCTTGATGTTAAATAGCATCCCCCGTCTTATTTACTTTTTGCAGATGCGGATTTGGCAGCCTGTAAATCACTTAACGGTCAAAAATTTGCATTACAGCTGCATTTAAAAAAAAGTGAGGTGTGTTCCCGTAAACTTAAGAACGGTGTTTTCTTAATGCTTATTTGCGCAACACACTAATCGGTTACTTTGTCCCTTCACCAGTTACAGATGGTATCTGCAAACTGAGGCAATACACAAAGGTTTGGTGGCTGTGACCCCAACTGACCCCCGGTTCTCTTCCAAGTAAGATCCATGAACTTTGTTTTCTATTCAGTTACACCATACACATTTTTGGCTTTTAGTCAATGTGGACTCATCCTTTTTACCAGAAACACGCAGTCAAATACTAACCACATCGCCCGGAACAGAAAATTATAACCGCTGTTGGAGATCAAACCTTTCACAGGAGGCAAGTCCAGGTTTCCATTCATTTTAATTTCATTGACATTTTGGACAATTGTGGCAAATTCTATGGAGTGCCCATTTAATACTTGCCCTTTAATATTCAGTCAATCCTTTCTATTATTTTTTTAGCACACTCCCCAACCCTGTTCTCAACACTTGCTACCAATCCAAAGACAATAACTGATTCCTCAACTTAAATAGGTAAGGAGATATTGTGCAACTTATAAATGGTTCACCCCCATTTTTCAACGCAGAGATCCCTGATTCTTAAATACTTCCCTTTTATGTTTTGTAGTGTCTGACCTTGTCCCGGTCCTGAGGAGAACCCTTAAATTGAATTGCCACAAATCTGCTTAAAACTTTTGAACATAAAAGCACATCCATGTTGGGCTCTTTGAGGTAAATTTCATGCAGATTTGTCAAGCAGGGGCCAAAAACAGGGTGGGGTCACAAAAGTGTGATTTGTCATTTTAACTCCAATTCTTTGTTCTTGTATACAAATATAATGATACCAAATCAGGTACATGTTGAACCTTTGTCGGGGATTGTGCTCTTGTTAACTTGGTGTAAATCTGTTCAGTATTTTCCGAGGGATTACCATTTATAAAGATGCTTATAGTTAACATGAAAATACCAAATTTTAGAGCTATCTTGCAGTTATTTTTCAGATCCTCTAGGGATCCAAAAGATTCCTGAATCCAGTTAAAAAATGAAGGAACACAATTGAATGAATTAGCTTTTTCTATTGTTATCCTTTGTGAATTTGTGAATCTCACTGTGGCATCATGAATTTACTATTCTGATTGGCTTTATGTCACAGAAAACTTTGCTTTCAGCTGTCATTGCCCAACATGGTGCACCTAGCACTGTTTGGAAAATCAAAGGAAAAATGGCATAAGGGAGCTGGGTAAGCAGACCCAGATCCCAAGGCCCATGTGGGGGTAGGGAGGGAGGATGTGGTGCTAAAATACTCCATCTGGCATTAAAATTAATAGATATATTTTTATCACCAGACCTACAAATCCTATGGTGGATTCATGGATCATTTGCCTTACCGAGGTCCTGCTTGCTATCCTGTGCTTCAGGGTTCACAAATTCTCAAAAAATGGGACAAATAGAGTAATTCAAGCACTACTGCTCCATTTTGCAGCATGTAGGAGTTGGCTGCAAGCACCAAGGTGGGAACAGAACCTGACCACAGGCCAGGCCTGCAGACAAATCCCCTTTAGATCATGGGGTTAGTGGTAACAGAACTGTGGGGTTGAGGCGTAAGAAGGCCAAAAGATATGGAATGAGGTAGAGGTGATAGGCTCATCCTCTGGCTGACCTGTGTAAATATTAAGGGAAGGTGACATAGATGTAGTAGAGTAAGTGCAAGAAATAAAGTATCCATAGTGATGAGAAGAATGTGTGGAGAAAAAGAGAGGAGGCAGAAGCAAGCAGATGGTAGGGAGAGGGCAATGAAGAGAAGAAAGTGTAGTATGTTAGTTGTGGAAATATGTGGTGAGTGTATGGCTATGGAAGATAACTGATAGAAGGTGCTAATATCTTGTAATATGTATGGAGTCTGATTTCCGATACCAGTTTTTTTGATGCATCCCAATGATAGCATTCATTTGATAACTTTATTTCAGTCAGAGACCATAAAAGTACAGGTTAAAATACATACGAGAATACACATTTCATTAAGACAATAAATAGAGGCAAGTTAGTACAATATTTAAGAATGAATTAAACTTGTAGTTATCAAAGAAGACAGAATTAATAAAAGGCGAGAATATTTACACAAAACTTTTCCTTCTTCGCCACGAACCATATAAAAAACGGGACACAGCAAAAGCAATAGGGGGATGGGTATCGTATGTTAGAACCCTGCATGCCTGTATACAGTGTCTAAACCCAAGATTCCTACAAAGGGGGAAAAGCCACTTTTTCCTTATTGATTGATACGCAGGGCAGAAAAACATAACATGGCATACGTCTTCTCGGTTATGCTTACAAGCCGGACAAGCAGTGTTTTCTGATTTTGCCCATTTGTGGGTGAATGCCCTAAGCGGTAAGCTACCATGCCTTAGATGTATGTAGAGCTTCCTCGCGAGAGGTGGATAAATTACGTCTAGGAAGACTTCTGCTCGCATTTCGGATTTTACTAGGAGAAACTCTTTAGTAAGCTTCCCCAGAGAGCTTGAACCATGTAGGGCAAGTAGTTTCTGTTGCCTCATCTGACTTATGAGTTCCGTTTTAGGTGTCCCTATGCAGGACACCTCCGGAAATTCCCAGAGTTCAATCCTGCCGATCTTTATGCTAAGATTATTAATATGGGATAACCATGCGATGTTCTTGTTTTTTATTAGAGCCCAAACCTCTATGAATTCCTCTCTGTATGGTGCCAATTCTGGCACCGACCAGAGTCTTTTTCAATAGAGCATGGGCCGCAGAGCTGCTAGATCTTCAATTGGTTCCAACCCCAGATCAAATCGTAAAGGAATAAGCAGTGTGCTTAAAGGCAAACCCACGAGGCTTCTCATAAAACCCTGCTCAGCCATAGTTAGTTTGGATATGTTTTTATGGCCCCAAAGTTCAGCTCCATACAATGAGGCAGTTCTAGCTTGCAGTCGGTATATTACTATGGCCGGGGCTGCTGGTTTAAAGACCGAGGCTCGATGGACCTTACTAATCCCTCTCACTATTTGGGACAACCTAAGCGTTGATTTCGAGATTTGTGGATCCCAATCAAAGTTCTCTGTCAGGGTGATCCCAAGATTGACAAAAGTCCTGACTATCTCAAGGGGAGAGCCATTAAGGGTGGGATTTGGATGGGTCTGCTTTGGGGGATTAAAAATCATAAACTTGGTCTTATCCAAGTTGATCTCCAAACCTCGGGCAATACAAAATGCGAGAAAACCATCCAAAATACGCTGAATGCCCGATGATGTTTTGGATAACAACAAAGTGTCATCCGCAAACATCAGAGCGGGCACTCTACCAGTAGCCAACCTAGGGGCATCATTATCAATTACATCAGCTAGGCGGTCCACAAGACCATTAATGTAGAGACTAAACAATGTTGGAGCCAAAACACACCCTTGTCGCACACCCTTCCTAACAGGAATGCGTGCAGACAGATCGCCATACCTCCCACACCTAACCTGGGCATAATTACCGTTGTGGAGTCTGGTTAAGATATTCAATAAATAGGGAGAAAGACCCATATCTGCCAAGACTTTCCACAACTTTCCCCTTGGGACGATATTGAAAGCGGCACGCAGATCAACAAAGATGAGGTAGAGGCTGCCACCCTCCACTCTCACCGTTTTCCAGAATAAGACCTGGAGCCGAAAAATTTGGTCTATGGTTGAAATCCCCGACCTAAACCCGGCCTGCAATGTGGTCAATATTTTATTTTCTTCCATCCATCCCAAGATTCTATCTAAAATAATTCTGCCCATTAATTTCTGGGAGGTATCTATAAGGCTGATAGGCCTGTAATTTACTGGTTTTAGCGGGCAGCCTTTCTTAAATATGGGGACCATCTCCGCTCCCAACCAAGTATCTGGTGGATCGGCCCCCATAAGAATTGAGTTAAATAGTACCACCAAGTACGGGGCCCAGATTTTTGGTTGGGAGCGAAATAAGTCCGCGGCATCTTGTCAAGTCCGGGAGCTTTGTTAGGTAGGAGCCTTGCTATTGCAGACTCTACTTCTTT
Source organism: Triturus cristatus (assembly GCF_964204655.1). Classification (NCBI taxonomy): domain Eukaryota; kingdom Metazoa; phylum Chordata; class Amphibia; order Caudata; family Salamandridae; genus Triturus; species Triturus cristatus. The sequence goes on along the minus strand of NC_140586.1, from coordinate 377,436,711 downwards.
GAGGGTAATGACCTCGGACTGTTCTGGGAAAGAAATACCCCAACCTACCAAGGAATCCTTATTCCGTCCGCCGCCCGAGAACCCAAGCGATCGATGCTCCTGTTGAGGCTCAAAGGCGGCAAATGGGAGGCAGATCTCAGTTTCGCCAAAGACCGAGTCAGTCCCTCTCGGATGTATGATGATACAACGCGTACCATCACAACGCGGTATGTTACATCGCGGTCGTGACAACGCAAGTCATTACATCGACTTGCGTTGGAGGGCGCTGGATTTAGGAATAGTGTGAATTACTATTCCAACTCCAGTCTACGTACAGTAGGGAAGGTGTTGGAATAGTAATTCACCCTATTCCTTAGTCTAGAGCGCCCTCCAGTGCAAGTCGGTGTAACGACTTGCGTTGTCACGACCGCGATGTAACCATACCGCGTTATAATGGTTGCGTGTTAAAGGATGTTTCCCGTCCCTCTCACTGGTCTATGCTCCATGAGTGAATCAGGATTGCGAGAAAACATAATATCTTCACCCGAGTCCCCATACAGTGCCCCAAAATACATTTCCCACACTTGGGGTGCTATATTTACAATTGGGGTCAAGGCTCCCCTACTCACACCAGAGTTCACAATAGCCCAAAATGCCTTAGGATCTCTTTGAGAAAGGGTTAGCCTAAGTTCCTCCCATCTATGCTCCTCCCAGTCCTTCTTTCCCCTAAAGATAGCCTTTTTATATTCTAGGCGAAGTTTCTTGAGATTGGCTCTATCTTCGTCTTTTATTGCAGAAAGCAGATCCTTTTTTGCTTTTCTGCAGGAATCATCGTACCATGGATGTGTCCTATCCTGATGCTGTTTTTTCCCCACAGGATTGAACAGATCCACCAACTTGTCAACCAAATGTTTGTGAATCTCCATGGGAAAGCTTAGGTTATCTTCACTTGCATCCCCCATGTCAGAAAGAAATGGCAATGCTATCTGATATATTTTAGCAAGTTTAGCGGGGGAATTCTGGAAATAGGGCCATTTAACCCCCCTCCTATTGTTGGAAAGCAACACAGGAAGCCATGAGCTATTGGGATCGGGGGAAGGATTTGTTAACCCAAAACTTCCCGGTTTGAGAGTTAAAACAAGGGCATTGTGATCACTGTCTTGTCTAGGGTATATCGTAAACTCCTGTAGCTTATCCCAGTGCATAATTTCCATCAACATATAATCGATGATGGAATTTTGCCCTGGTCTATTAATCGATGCCAACCCCGGACGGTCGGGTTTCAACCTCCCATTGCAGGCCCTTAAAGACAATGCAAGGGATAGAGATTTAATTTGGAGGACCAGAGGGGTCCAAGCTCTGACGGAAGAAATTTGTGGATCCAAAACATGCCAGAACTGGTCCTCTTCATCCAAATCTCCCATGTCCGAGCTCTCAAGGGGCTCGAATTGGCAATTAAAATCACCTCCTACTAATAGAGCAACTGAGGGGTCAAGTGACAATATAAAATGCTTTAGTATGTCAATGGTGCCAGATTCTTGGCCGTTCTTAACTGGTCTAGAATAAACGTTTATTAAGGCAACCTTGACATATCTTTTAGTGTTAGAAGTACACATTGGACGTCAAGGGAGTTGGTTGGTATCTGAACTGCCTGGACGCCCAAATGCGCCCCCACCCATATTGTCAGACCTCCCGAGGGCCTCCCTCTGCCCCTTGTAGTTGCCAAAATATCAAAAGTGGCGAAGCCAGTCCTCAGATTTTCCTCCATTGCCCACGTTTCTTGCATCAGGCAAATATCATGCCTGTCTATAAAATTACCCCACTCAGGGATGGATAATTTGCTCTTTATGCCAGCCATATTCCATGACAGGATTTTTATTTTCCTGTCTTCTACTCTATTCCTAACCAATAGATCACCCTCATTTCGGTTTGGACAGATTCCTCGTATTTGAGTGTTGGATTCTGATATGGTATCCCCAAGCTTGACTCCCAGCGGCACCTCCTCTAAAGGAGAAGCCCCCACAGTATCGGTAATTTCTCTCGCTTCCAACCCTCCCCCAACTATACTCAAGAAGTGGGGTGTCGGTACATGTTCAGGAGTACTACTCCCGCAACTACCCATCACTGCCGCTATTTGGGTACCCAAAATATTATCTAAAGAAAGTGCAGGGCTCCGAATCACGTCTGGTCAATCAACCTCCTCCAACACACTAAATCTATTCTTTTGAGGGAATAGTGACAGTAGGGGGGTGGTTTGCCACCGGTCCTCCCGAGTTATCGTTCCTTGTTGTGCTCTGGCATACGATATATTCTTTCCCCCCTCCCACCTAATACCTCTATTCTGCCCTATTCTGTACTGAGGTGCTGGATAGAAGTACAACAAGTGCAGTGGGATAATTTGAGTATTAGACCTGGATGGTGTCCTGCTGCAGATATAGTCTACAGCAAGCGTGTGCCTAAAGTTGATGATGACACAATTTCCTGCAATAGATTTAGGTGCGGACCTAATCCAGTCTACTCTCCTTGCACCCAGTATTTCACCAGAAATGTTAGGGGGAAGAGGGCTAATAGAGTTGAGCCAGTACATGCATTTATTTTTTAATTCCAAATAGTCCTCGTTTTTCCCTTGGGTTAGGGGGGGACACCAGCAAGCACAACAACATATGGTAGGGACTCAGGTGGCAAATCTATACAAGGCAACTTAGTATAGGACCCCTCTCTAACAGTATTTCTATTCACTAGTACTTGGTTATCTAAACATTTTGCCCCCACTTCAGTAGCCCCCCTCTGCATTATAGAACTTTCAGTGCCTATATCCCTGGGCAAAGAAATAGTTATGTCTGGAACAGTCTTGACAATTGGCTGGGGGGGTATAGGTAGGATCTTGAAACTGGCAGGGGGATTATCGTGGCTGGAAACAGAACTAGTACTAGGGTTTCCTAAGGAACTAGTCAGTTGGGCTTTCCCAAGGCCTGCATTATTGATGGTAGAAACTAGTCTGTCCAACCTAGATAACAAAGATTTAAAATGCAAGCCAAGTAGCTGTTCCATATGTGCCTGAAAGTCAAGTATCATATGTGTAGCCCAGAGGGGTGCCCCTGTAGAAGGCAAGGAAGGGGAACCATCATTTAGTATAGTAGAATTGGTGAAAAGCTTGGTTTTATTTATTGCTTTTCTTTTCCCAATCCTGGGTTTCTTAGTTACGGGGCGAGTTACAGACACCTTGTTTAGTGCAGAATAGGATGGGGATTTGATAACCTCTGGAGCATTCATTTCATTAGGGATAGGCTGTGCGCAGGGCAACTCAGCAAAGGAACACATGAGAGAGGAATTAAAATCAGGGGGATTAATAGTAACAATTGAGACATCCTCCGCTGTTTGAGAAGAAGAAATTGCAGGGGTAATTGACAAACGCCTCTCCGTGTTTTCTATAGCTGTTGCCACTACCCCAATTGTTTGCTGAAGCATTTTATCAATGGCTGTAAGACTTGGGAGAGGTTGCGTCGTTGCTGTCTGGTGCCTGGTTGCGGGGCGGGAAATGGAGGACCTAAGATTTTTGCTGATTTTACCATTTCCTTTCATATTTACGGTTAGAGCGGAAAAATCACGCAATTTACTATGAATCTTCCCTACAATCTTAGGCAACACTGGACATTAGAAAGAATAAACTGTTAGGTGTATAAGTCCGACAGCCAAAAAGTTTTTATCTAAGGAACAATACCTGAATCTTAAATCAAACAGGGATATCCACCTTATTTGGCTTTTCTATGACAGTACCTTATCGCTGCAAAGGTCCAGATGAGAGGATGTCAATAGGGTGGCCCAGCCCGGCCACTTACGGTCCCTGACAGGCAAGGATGGGCCCGCCCTTGGCCTGGGCTTCGCCCAGGCGCGCCCGCGTGCGTCCTGCGCTGCGGGAGGCGTTTGCTGCTTAAGAGGGCTTCCTGCGCCCTCTGGTGACGTCCGCAGGCGCCGAGTGCGCTAAGCCCCCTGGGTGGTGTAGTCTTAGCGGGAATAACAGTGCCGTTCCCCTCACGGCAGACGGGTGCACAGCCGTTCCCCTCATGGCAGGCGAGAAAAGATGGGCACCGAAGACACAGAGCCGCTCCCCTCGCTGGCAGGTAATGAAGTTAGGTGATGCGCGTCCCACGCTGCGGGAGGCGTTTGCTGCTTAAGAGGGCTTCCTGCACCCTCTGGTGACGTCCACAGGCGCCGAGTGCGCTAAGCCCCCTGGGTGATGTAGTCTTAGCGGGAATAACAGTGCCGTTCCCCTCACGGCAGACGGGTGCACAGCCGTTCCCCTCACGGCAGGCGAGCAAAGATGGGCACCGAAGACACAGAGCCGCTCCCCTCGCTGGCAGGTAATGAAGTTAGGTGATGTGCGTGATTAGGTGATAGCAGTGTCTGCCAGAGCAACTCATGGTCGACAGTTTCATAGGCCACTTTAAGATCAATAAATGGTATCGGGAATCAAACTGCTCTATAATGTCTTCAGTCAGACATGGCCTGAAAGGAGAAGAAAATGGCAGCTTTGATATCAACGTTGAGGTCAGGCACGGTTCTGGTCTGGCTCCAGCTTTGTTTAATATCTTCATCAACTACGTTGACAGCTAAACCTCGATGTATCAGTTGGTGGGGATCAAAAGAGGGCAATCTTGCTTTTTGCTGATGATGCAACGCTTTTGTCATGCAGTGAGATGGCCAAGCACAAACTTCCTTAAGGCATTTAAGGGTTATTGCAATATAAAGATGTTTGAGATCGACATCTCAGAAAAAAATACATGATCCTAATGAGCAGTGCCATGTCAAGGAGTGTTTTTAAAATATATGGATACCTGTAGAACATGTGGATCATTCCAACTCCCTTGGAATGAGGTTCAACTCAAAGCTGTCTTGGTCAGTCTACTTATGAAAAGGAGAGGCCACACTGAACCTAATAGTCCCTGCAATTGAGACATATTGAGCGCAAGCCATTGCGACAGGGGCCTATGGGGCAGAGTTGGGGGCTATAAAAACTCCAAAGGTTTGGTAAGGGCAGCGAGTCCGTTTCTAGGCAAACTTCTCTTGCTTGGCCTAGGGTGCCCAATGGATGCACTGAGGCTTGAGTTGGGCTTCAATTCCATCGAGCAGCAGTAGCACTACACCCTCTCCAATACTGTATACGAATTTGGACAAACCCAGAGTTTAGGATCTATCTGTATACTATGCAGGAAGTGTGGTATCAGGGCAAGCTAGTCACATTACCTTGATACAATCATTTGTCCATCATGCTGAAAGCCATTGGCTGACCAGAATGCTTACACACCACTCGCCGCCTGACTCATACCGGCCAGCATCCTACTTTGGACCACCTCCCGACGATTTAATCGCCTCCTCAAATCTCTTCCATTGATTGCATCCTCCCCCAATAAACACTCCCTCGGACCTGCCCGTACCCCTACTTGGCCGGTGCCTGCCGTTTCCTGCCCTCTGGCTCCGTAATTCACTGCCCTAAATATGTGAAACTAGTCCTGATGATGGCCTAGAATACTACAGGCCGAAACGCCGTCGACCTCCACAGCTTTATTTCTGGCGCATTGTATCATGGGCATTTGCTCTAATGTTCCTTTATAATTTCTTCATCAATTGTGTAAATGCCCAAAAAACTTTGACATAACCAATGTACCATTGCTCTTTTTGTTGCGCCCTCTCACCGCTGTATGTACCACTTGATGTGTCACTTGCGCCGTCACAAATCCCACGAGCACTTGTGCACAGTATTTTGTAGGTTACACTTTCACTAAGTGTCACGCAGTGCTTTTAAACTTATATGATATGTACATATGACTTAATATGTCTATCTTGTGTTGAAAATACAACTCTCTCCTGCATTCTTGGTCTCCCTGTGTCCTCTCTGTATCGATTCATTCCTCCGTTATTTGTTGATATGGTTCGCGTTCAAATAACTTGTCCTTCCATTGAATCCCATTATGAGACACTGTTGTTAGATACCATGTACTGCCCCAGTCTCACTATGGTATATGGGCTACCTCCTGTGGTCTGATACTGTCTGGATCAAACTGGAAAGCATGAGTGGACAGTTGGTAAAGGAGACGTTTTGGCTTTACAATTTCGACCACTTGAAAGGTAAAATTGGAGCCCAGCTCCAAATCCTCAGATTAATTTCTAAATTTGAACCATACCTAGACATGCTTTATCCAGACCCAAAAATATTCATACACATCAGATTTAGATTAGGCACTCTCCCAGTAAAACGTTGCACTAGCACTTGGGAAAAGGGAAACAGTAGCACACCAACTTCCCATTATGAGTATGGGGGAATTGAATCTGTATTGCATTTCATGTTGTTGCTCCTTTTCCTTGAATGCCAGATGACACTCCCTTCATCTGCTTTTTATTGCTCATGGTACAAGTTTCTTCATATCTATATGTAGTGAGGAGGGCAACTAGACCACTAGCCACTGTCAGTTGTGAGGTCCAGGGTTCATGACTAAAGTCCTGTTCTAACTGGTGATGTCACTCTACTGCCTAAAGTTTTATCTCACAGTTGCTGGTATTTTATTATTTGCATCTGGAAGTGCTGATTTTGTATACTGGGATAAGGAGCACTTGGTCTGTATTTTTACAACCTGCCTTGACCTCTCCAGTCAGTAGCACTTGCACTTTAGCAGCATTGAGCTTGTTAAGCATAACTTCCAGGAAAATATGTATTAGGTGTTTTAATTGTGGTTACCAAACCAGCCAGATTGCAATTTGGCTGGGCAGCCGCATGTGCACTTATTATAAACCTCAGCACTTTATTATAGGGCTGCATTGATAAGTACTAGCACTTTACTAACTGGCTTCATTTTTTTTAAATATGAGTGGTTTTTCATGGGGAGGGTGACTCTTTTAAATGTTAGTGTAGGAAATTATTGCGATATGGTGTCCAAAACTCAATTTGTATTTGATATCTTGTATCGTATATTGTATTACCTGTTTTTCCCAGGCTGAAAAACTAAAGTTACAATAAAGTAATATGTATGGTAGTTGTACAGAGGCACATGGAATGTGATTGTTTCAGTTGTGGAAAGGTGTTTACAGAAAGAACACCAGGTGCCGGAAGCTGTGGTGATTAGGTTGTACTTCATCTATGCCACACCTGTACTTTGTGAATCTACAGTAAAGTAATTTTGTCAACTGACAACCAAGGCTTCCTTCCTTTGGCACATACCCCACAGAAAGGCCTTTGACTTCCAGTGTTAAGTTCTGTGGTGGGAGGGCAAGTACTCAATGAGGCAGTAGGTAGTTGGCATGATCTGAAGAGCCCATACAAAATGAACAGGTAAGGTTACAGGTAAGTTTGGAAGAGGTAGTGAGGATACAAGAGTTCTGTTGAATGGAAGAGGGAGATCTGGAAGAAAGTGTGATAATGAGTCATCAAGTAGAATCTGGGAGGGTATCAAGTGGGTTTCAGATGAAAGGTGTGTCTTCTCAAAACACACGGTCAAGGAACTAGAACTCATAAGCTATCTATGACCTGATGGTGAAGTTATGTCTGGGCTTTCTGTTCATCACTGAAACCTAAGTGATGATGTGTTACGATCCTTCATGCAGCCCCCCCCCCTGCATACGGATCTTCTGTCACAACCACTCCTGCTCAAGCTATAACTCACCCCAGTACCATACTTCATCAAGTCCTTCAAGTAAACATGACACACAGATTCTCCCAAATCTAGTAAAACTGAAGGAGCTGAACACTCTGAGCCATCAATAATGGATGCAGAATAGCTACCTTCAACTTAACTCTTCCAAAACAGAGATTATAACCTGTTATGAGTGGAAGAACTAATAACTACAAACTATCTGACCCCTAGTACTAGACAACAGCCAGCGACATCTACTAAAGTAAATTATAGGAGTGATCATGGACTCCAACCTATCCATGATCACTCAAATGGACAAAGTCACAAGAAGCACCTTTGCATTTTGCAAATTAGTGTAACTGTTTTTAAACAGTTCAATTATGGAGCAAGAAAGTGTAAATAATATTCTAATGGTTGTTTTTTTAATGAAAAGATCAGCCATGCTGCCTCAAGAACCATGAAATTTATAAGTAGGAGTATATATTGCAAATCTAATACTTTGGTGTGAAAGAGAGTTGTTGATAGAAAAGTTAAAGATGTGTTATGTTCTTTAACAAAAATTAGATGTTTTATTTGAAATTTTACATTCCTAGAGATATACCATGGAATTGTACTCATATTGGAACAACTTGTTGATCATTAGATTATATTATCACTACCATTTATCTGTGCTACTTTCCAGTATAACAAGTCTTGAAGTTGTGCCTACAACACAAACTAACCACAAAGTCTTAAAATTGGCTCAATTTAGGTTTCGCAAGGACAGTTGAATTGTGTTTGAGCTATGAAGTGTTGAATCAGAAAAAAAGTCAAAAAGTGAGATGATCGCTCGAGAATGCTATGGTATTTAAAGGACATCTAGAAGGCGCAACTTAAATCATATGGATTATCCAATCCTATGAAGGAGTGGCTAAATTACAGTGGATTTTAGATTTTCGGGTGAATGGTAATTAATATATTAAATGATTGTAAGAAAAAACATTAGCCTTTTGATATTTAGAATGTTGTATTTAGCTTCGAAAAAGGATGTAGCAGCTGTGTGTTAGCACAATAAATATAAGCAGGATAATGGGTGTTGCTCTGAGCTAGCTTAGGCAATTAAATCTAGTGATAAAAACATTTTGTTTCAAAAACAACTATAAATCAAAAAGGCATAGATTGATACAAATGAATGAAAATTATTGAATGGAGTATCTCTGTTTCTAAATTTTATACCTTAAATTAGCCCACTACTAAGCTAAATTTGAATTTAAACTATTCAAAACAAGAAGCAGTCATTTATGTATCATCCTCTTTACAAATAATTACATTGATAAAAGAGATTAAAGCCTTGCATGCACAAGGACCAGATTTTGTATCGCTACCTTAATAAACAAGCCAATAGGTCTTCTGATGGCTTAGCTAATGCTTTTGTTTCCTATGCTTAGTTATTACTAAAGTATTATAAAATCATTCAAAGCATTCAAAGATGGCTGCCATGTGTGTGAACACACACTTGGCTATCTTTGAAGATTTGTAACTACTTTATCATAGTTTCCTGTTCCACTATGATCGACAGAAAGCACCTCAACTATTTTGAAACATTGAAGAATCGTAAAGTACTGAGAAGTCATTCTAAGATGGCTGCCTTTTTGTGTGTACGCATGGGCAACCATCTTAGAATGATCGTTCTGGTACTTATGGCAAAAACCATTCCAAGATGGCCATTCTTGTGTGAGGATGCTGTACATTTATAGACAGCCATCATAACATTTTTATTATAATGATGGCAAAAGGCACTCAAAGATTGCCACAGTTTATGCAACTTCATGCAGATAGACAGGAGAAAAACACTCAAAGATGACCACCTGTGCACATGTTTATATGTAAAAATGTGCATGATTAGGCAGCCATCTTTGAAGGCTTTTTCTTATTCATTATCATTGATTTAGCATTCCAAGATGGCAAGGAATGCATCAGCCATCTTTGAGTAGTAAAGAAGGAAAAAGAATGAATGTATACATTCAAACATAAAATATAATGATCGACACCTGTAGTGGTTGCCTGCACATCCAGTTGATACACTGAGTCCAAAGTGACAAACGTTGCCCACCTACTTTGGACGGCTGTCAACAGCCTATAGGAAATAAATCGATATAAGGGTGGAGAGGCAACTTAACAGTTTATTAGAAAATGTATTTCATTAGTTCCACTGTTCTGATGTTTCAATGACTAATTTTTCATGAAATAGAACATAGAGTCAATGCTCTGGTTCAATGATTTAAATTTACAAAACCTTTATTCTTTTAATCATTGTTCTCCATGCTACAAAGGGCAGCCAGCACATTACATTCCTTTACATATAGAACATACCATTTAAAAACATTTAATTTATACAGCTAAGACTGCCTATTATTAGTACAGAACTTTTAATATCTCAATTACAGAACATGTAATATCTCAAAGCATTAGGCTCTTTTCAAAAGCAATATTGGTCTTCTGTGTTTTTGAAATAAAAAATACACAATCTTCCTACTGCACAAGTCCTATAAATATATATCTGATGTTCCATTAAAGAAATTGTCCCAAAATTGCTACATTTTCTGCAGTTTTTTCTTCGCGTTTTCATTTTATCTTATAATTGGCATTTATGAATTTTGCTTGCAGTAAGGATATGAAGAGATACCCGATTATTTGTACATTTAACAAATGGTAAGCAACTTACCTGATCACGTTAAGAGGTTATTATTCTGTTCAAGTAATTGGGTAGAAATAATACTTGGATGTGATCAGCAACTGTAACAATTTTTATCCATTCCTTTTCACAAATGTCACACATACGTACATAATTCTGCACAGTTTATATAATCTGCTAACCAATTTAATGGTTTTCTTGCCTACTGGATGTCCAGAGGATGGATTATCAATTTTTAAGGTCTTTTTTTTTTAAATGTTTATTTTAGAAAGTAATGCACTGACAAAAAACGATGTACATAGTTTCACATGTATGCCTTTTTTAACAGTGTGTATAGATCGGCCAGTGACATTTCTTCATAGTAAATGAGACCATGGATTATAATGACAGAAGGAAATTAGCCTTTCCTGTGACGCTGTTTCTGGGTTGTAAATCTTCTGATTCTGACATATGTAACTCTGTAGTCTCATCTTTTTTGGGTGGATTTTATTGTAACCAACTTTCCTGTTCAATCTTCAGCTCTTGCAGAAGTTGGCAGAGTATGTCTTGATCTGAAATTGCATTTTCTATTTGCACATCTGACATACTGCCTGTGGGTTCCAGAACTTTATCTTTGCTTAGTTGAGAGAAAGTAGCTGTCTTGCCCCATTTATTTTCAGGACCGTAGTTAATGTATGGCATTGGTGCATTTCATAGACTTGTTAAGGTGATGCTATAGTAAATCAGTGAGAAGAAAAATACCACCTAGCATGTCTGGCAGTGGTGTCTTTTGTGTACGTGAAAAAACTGAAACTCTTGTGGTCAGTCTAAATTTTCAGAGGGAGGTCAGAACCCTGCAAATAATGCTGCCATTGAGAAAAGGCTTGCTTTATGGCACATAATTCTCTATCATAGATGGTATAATTTTTTTTCACTGCTGACAATGATCGGGAATAATAGGCCACTGGATGGATGTCCCCAGACTCTGGATCTTCTTGTGAGAAAATGGCTTCAATCCCGAAAGCTGAAACATCTATTTTCACAAACAAATTGTCTCTTATTATCCAGATGTCAATAAATTGTAGCTAAAATAAAAGTCTACTTTAATTTTTCGAAGGCCTTATCTTGCTCTGAGCCCCAGGAGAAGGGTTTTCATTCGCTAGTTAGATAAGTGATTAGTTTCACTACCTGGGAAAAGCTTTCAATAAATTGCCTGTAGAAGTTAGCAAAACCCAGTAACTTCTGTAACTCTTTCACTGTGGTGAATACTGACCAATGGAGTGTGTCTTCATTTTATTGGTGTCCACGTGAAAACCTTTGTTGGCAATGATGATATCAAGCTGCTTGACTTCAAAAATATGTATGTCCGCCTTTGCATAAAACTCATATCTACATAAGTGAGATTTTACCTATCTCATATGTTCTCTATTTTGTCCTAGAGTCTTTGAAAATAAAAATACATCTTTTAAATAGATCATTATAGATGTGTCCAATAAATCTCTAAATACATCAATGATTAAATGCTGCAAATGGCATTAACAAGTACTCAGAGGGACCATACTTGGTATTAAAGATGGTTTTCCTTTCAATGCCTTCCTTAATTCTGAAATTTGCAGGCATCTCTTAGGGCAAGTTTGAAGAAGATGTTGGCATTTTTTACCTGGTCCATGAAAACTGATATAGGAGGTAAAAGATGCCTGTTGCTGATGGTAATTTCATTTAGTTAGCAATAGTTTATATAGGGATTATAATCTCCATCTGGTTTGGGAGTGAAGAAGATGGGGACTCCTGGTGGTGATACCAAGTGACAAATTCATTATTTTTCAAGATTTTCTTTAAGATAGGTTTTTAACACCTCATCTTCTTTCAGTGTCAAAAGGTAATTGTGGCCAAGTGGAATCGTGCTGCTGAAGATCTATTGCACAGTCATATATACTATGTGAAGAAAGTTCATTCACCGCCCTTTTACTAAACACATACTCAAATTCTTATCTACAAGTGAGATGACACTTTCTTCCTTGATCATCTAGGTTGCAAAACAGCTTAGGGTTTGTCTGGTTTGATACAAACATCGAAGCCAAAAGTTTTCTTTACAAAATAAACTCAATGTAACCTTCTTTTTAACCTATAAAAGGATTATGAATTCTAAGGCAGATGCAGGCATATGCATCAAGCAGAAAAATAGAGATTCCTTATTTGCGATTTTTAGGGATCGCAAATAAGGAATCGCTATTACCTATGCATGATGCAGATAGCGATAAAATAAAGAATCGCTCAAAATCGCTAAATATATTAGCGATTTCAACATAAAGAATCGCTAATCCAGTAAAACACACAAATTGCGATCTCACAATTTGCAAGATCGCTATTTGCGAGATCGCAAATTGCGAGATTGCAATTTTACCGAGTCGCATTGGGAGCAGGCTGATGACCTCACAACCAGGAAGTAATTCAGCCAATGCTGCAGTCTGTGCCCAGAGGAAGTGAGAGAAAGAAGCAGAGTGCTGGGGGAGAGCTGTAAAAAAAAAAGTTGTGTTTTGCTGACACCTGCAGAGTGCAAAAATGGACCGAACATCAGCAGAAGAGGGGGCAGTGGCCAGGAAGAGAAAGTTAAAATTCAGCGAAAGGGAACTAGAGTACCTCATTGAGGAGGTGGCAAAGAGCCATGATAAGCTCTTTGGGAAGCTCTCACTTAAAGTTACTGAGGCTGAAAAAAGAAGAATATGGAACAGGATTAAAAACAAAGTAAATGCTGTTAGGGTGACACAACGCAGTATAGAAGATTTAAAGAAAAGATGGTATGATCTGCGTAGCCAGGCCAAGGACAGAATAGCACAGAGGCTGAAGGAGGCGAAGAGTACTGGAGGAGGAACTTCAACAGTCCCAGACAACACAGCCCTGGAGGACCTGGTTGAGGGCACAATCCAGCCAGAAGCTGTTGTGGGAGTAACGCAGCTGGATACATCCGGAGTGGCCAGTAGTACACAAGGTAAGAGGCACTAAAATATACACATCAATGTACATAGTAATTATGCACAATCTGTAATTAAAAGCCAAATTTACTGTAATTAACTCCAGTCCACATTTTACATAGAGACCCAAATGCATTATGGGAGTTGGAGGCTTCTCAGCCAAATTGGTAGTCAAATTCCACATTTTGAGCCAATATTTCCAAAACTGCATTCCAGTCAGTGATTACAGACAGTGAGATCTTAAGAGTAAAGTAATTTTAATGTGGCAAAACATTAGCACCAACACAAATTAATATTGCACTGTTTCACACCACAGATGCTGAAGAAGTAGACACTGATGACAGTGAATGTGGAGAGAGCACACAGGCTACTGCAGAGACCGCTGTGTCGACACCTGTCACACCACCAAGCACATCCCACGCACCCCCAAGATGCAGGGCCACAGTCACAACTCTGCAGACAATAGAGACCGATCAGGATCCTGAAAGAGCCACTGAGGCAAGCCAGCCTAGTGTGAGGCCCACCACGACACCTCAGGCACAGGTCCGGATGAGACGAAGGCGCAGGTCAAGGGCCCTCATAGAAGCACAGGTGGCATTGATTCCAAGATGATGAGGGTGCAGCGCCTGCAAGCACGACATATGGGAGCCATCAATCTGCAAATGACAAAAATTAATAAGAACATATCAGTCATGGCCGATTGTGTGAGGGAACTGACTCAAGCAGTTGTGGAAGGCAACAGACAGACAAACGCAACAATGCAGGAGCTGGGTCGTGTGATGCAGGAGGGACACAACACACAGAGGAGGAGGCATTGCCAGTTCATGATGCGCTTGGCTGGCTATACCAGGTCTAACAACAAGTTATGCAACGCCACAGCACTGCTGTCATGGAGGTCGGTGGCAATGCAAATAGACATGGGCCATTGTTGTGGGGATGTGGCCAGGGCACTTGGCCAAATAGCCACTGCCGTTGAACAGCCCCAGGCTGGTACTGGTGGGCTCAGCAATGTCACAGGGGAAGAGGGTAGTGATGAGGCATCCAGCCTTAGCAGCATGTCTGCACCAGACAGCACTGGCAGGAGGTGCAGTACCAGTAGAACAACACCTACCGTTGCACCCATGATTGAGAATGCAGATGCAGGCGAAAGACGTCTCGGTGTGCGTGGGAGGAAGCGCTAAACACAATTATAACTCAGGACTTTTTTCCATGATGACGTAACCATGTCCAAGACATTCATAGTGACTGAGTATTAAGTCCAACAACCATTTCATTTGTGCTTTGGTGCATGCAGTTAATGTGCTATTAAGCACCGTCTATGTTTAGCTAAAGACAAATACCTTTTCACGTGCAAGTAAATACTTCACAGTTCAAGAATTCAAGTGTTGTGTCTCATCATTACGTACCTTGGAAGTAATGTTGGGTGATGTCTACATGTTTCGTTTGGCCTTCCGCTGAGGTTGCCAAATGTGCCTGTCGTGGGTGTACCGGGGGCTGGTTTCCTCAGTGTTGGACACCTCTATGGGTATGCCTCTCCTTGTTGCTATATTATGCAACATTGCACATGCTGTCACTATCCTACAGCAGGTTTCCGGCTGGTACAGCATCGCTCCGCCAGTTTTGTGCAGGATGCGGAAGCGACTTTTGAGCAATCCAAATGTCCATTCGATCACATTACATGTCCTGATGTGTGCTGCGTTGTACCTCTGCTCTTGTGGGGAGGCTGGGTTCAAGTATGGAGTCATGATATAGTTCCTCACGGCGTATGCACTGTCACCTAAAGGGTAGTAAGCAAGGTGTTAGTGTCAGGTATGCCATATCATACTTTAGTCATCTGAATGAGTATATTGTCTTACCTAGCAGGTGTCCTTTGCCAAATTCCCTCCTGAGCAGACGTGTGTGAATGCCACTATGTCGGAAGATGTATGATGTATAAATCATGGGTGCTCCCAGGGTATTGCGCTACAATGTCGGTTATGATGTTTTTCCCATTGCACACTGCTTGAACATTGATTGAGTGATACGGTTTCCTGTTACGGAAGATCTACTCATTGACTGCTGGAGGACATATGGCTACTTGGATGCAATCTATGCATCCGTTCACATGAGGGAACTGGGCTACTCGGTAGAAGTCGAGTTTTGTTTGGTTCAATTCCTGTTGGGTTGTGGGGAAGGTGATGTGGTTGTGGATCATAGTCATCATGGCAGCCAGGAAGGATTTGAACGTGAAAGGGAGCTTTGTGATACCCCTCCAGCTACTGCCACTACCCCCTGGAAACTTCCTGACGCAAGTAGGTGCAGGCAACAGAGCAACTGGACATGGGTAGGGATTGCATGGGTCCAAAGTGTCTGGCGCTGCATTAGTGGTTCCAATTCGGCTATTAAGTAAAGTATCATTGCAGCGTTCAGCCGGTACTTATCATGTATGTCCTCAGCAGTTTGTCCCAACAAAGTGATGCGCAGGCGTAATATCCTCTCCTGGATTCTCCTTCTGGCCTGGCCTGCTGCATGGATCCTCATCCTCCTCGCAAACACGTAGAGGGCCGCCATTGTGAAAAGCCTCTATGGCCTCATTGGTCAGTTTAAATAGCCTTCTGATTGTTTGCAGCTGTAGGGGTGCTTTTTTTTTTACCACCGGCTTGTGATTCCCCTTAATCTGCACTTGCTAAACTGCGAGTTTCGTGGAAATCGCCATTTGCGATTTTACATGCATAGTATTGCAATTTATTTTAGCGATTCTTTATTTGCTATCGCATTTTTTTTCATCGCTAATAAGGAATCGCTATATCTTGTTTCCCGGTATTAGCGATTCGTTAAAATTGCGATTTTGCTAAATTCGGTTGATGCATTTGAAAATGCTGAAATGCGCTCGCAAATAGCGATTCGCTATTTTAGCGAGCACATTTTAGCTTTATGCATATGCCTGATAGTTCCCAGTATGATAGCAAACAAAGAGGTAGCAATTAAACACAAAATATTGGACTCAACAAATCCTACTTCAAAAGTCATTAAAATAGGTTTTGTTTCCCATCACATTTCTCCTGAGGAAATAGGATGTCCACCAATTCCCCAAATAGCATCTGAGATGGCTTTGGCAACAAGAGGGAGTTCATACTACCTGCAAAGGTCCTGTTTATGAGAAATTGGGCTATTAGTTGAGGGGACAGAACCCATTACAAATAATAATCACTAAGGTTGTGAGGGTGAACAAAAGTCACTAAAAATACCTGCGAATACCCCTCCGGTAGCTTGGCACAAACCAATCAGGCTTAACTTATGGACAATGTTTAAAGTATTTGTGCAGTGCCTAAACAGCCATAAATTGAAAACACAACTCAAGAAAAATCCCAAACCTATTTATAAAAATAGAGTAGGCTTTGGTAAATAAAATGATACCAAAACGGCAAAAATCCAATCCGTAGAACCAGAGTTATGAATTTAGAAATGTAAGGCTCAAAATAGCGACAAAGAGTGTTAAGCGCAAACTGCAGTCATCTGGTTGTGTGAGACCGAGTTAAAGTAAAAAATTAAGGCTGATTTCAATGGAGTGTGGGTCCGATATAGAGACCACACATGTCTCACTGACTTAGGCTCTGGGATGGAAGTAAAAATACTCAGTGGGGCAAGGCAACAGGATGTTGCCAAAGAGGGCTGGCTCCATGTCATCAGATTGCTCCTGGAATTTTGGGGCAAAGCTCGGAGCTAGAGAAAAGTGAATTTTGCAATCAGAGAAGGTCCTTCGCATTCCAGATACTTTTCATTCCTTCGCTCGGTGGAGATTTCTACCGTCGGACTTAGTTAATGTTTTGAAGTTCACATTCTTCCAGCGAGACAAGGCTGCAGGTTGCTGTTGAAGAATTCTCCACGAGGCTGCACACCTTCCCTGTGAAGTCCTGGTGGATCGGATTTGCTGCTGTGGAGAGGAACTAATCATTAGCCCAGCAGTGACGCACCTTCGTCGGATCGACTTGGCATGTTGGTCCTGGTCCCCGATCAAGTCTCAGAGCAAAAAGTTGGAAAACAATTTCTGAGTCCCAGTTTCAATAAACTTTAGGAGGGGTACACTTTGCCACCAGCCAAAGGGTCCAGGACCTTTGGGACACCACATGGGGGTCAAGACTTACTCCAACAGAGATCAGAAGCAGGGGCCAGGGTCGGTCCAGTTGCAACTGGTCAGCTATGCAGTTGCAGGGAAGTCCTTCAGAAGCTTGCTGTGTCCCTGTAACTCAAACAGGAGGTCAGTCAACTGACCTTTGGAGTCACTTCTGAGGTCCTAGGTTCAAGGCAAGCAGGCCCAGTCTCCCTTCAGAATCTTTAGTTAGCAGGACAGTCCTTTTTCAGATTCCTCACAATTCCAGGAGGGTTCTGAGGAGGGTACTAGAATTGCCACATTTATGTCCAGTGCCAGCCTGTGGGTGTGGGAAACTCCTGTCCACTCCCTAACCAATGGGGTAAAAGTTCCCTTTTTGCAGCACTTCCTGTGTGCTTTACTGAATGTACTTCATGGGTGCTTTAGTGTAAGCTATCTCACAGTAACCATCTTTCTCTACAACCAACATGGCAGATCCTTCTGGTCAGAGCTTCCTCACCCACCCAGAGGTGTGGCAATTGAAATGGGCATACCCTCCCTTGTAGAACTGCTGTAGGGCAGCTCCAGCTTCCTACCCACTGGGTTTGGAGTCAAGTTGAAAATGAAGACAATAGAGTGCAGGCCTTGTTGTGACCTACTTCTGGCAGTGACAGGGTAGGCACTCTTTGAAGCTCAGGAAGGGGCTAGGCACAGACTCCCACACCATCCTGATCATGTAGGAAAAACACCTCTCCACCCCAAGCCTTTTGTCTGCCATCTCAAAGCAATACATATCTCACAGGGAAGCCATCAACAGTCAGGAGACACAGAAAGGCACATTTGGCTTCAACAGAAAAATGACAGCTTTCTTAAACTGTAATTTTCAATATAGTATTATAAAATTAGACTTGCCCATTAAGTTGGATTTTAAATTACTTTTACAATGAGTCCTCAAATCATTTTTCTGGCTATTCCCAAACTGAAGTTAAGCACTATATGGTGTTATAATGCAATCCTGTGGTTTCCAATGGCAATACCAGCCTTGCTACAGTGAAAAATTTCTTTGGAGTTTTTTTAACCTGCCAAGACATGTGCAACATAAGTATATGTGTCCTACTTACCATGCACTCTGCCTTAAGGCATTTAGGGCCTATTTTAGGAGTGACTTATAAGTATTAAAAAAGATAGGTTTCGATTTATTTTGCCATGTCGAAAAGGCAATTTCAAACTTCAGACATAAGATGCAAGGGCAGGCCTGGAGACATGTTTTACAGTGCTACTTACCACTGGTTAGTTGTAGTAAATTGTGCAGAGTCCTATCGCAATCAAAGGCAAAATTCAGGGGTGGCCCTGCAGAAAAGGCAAAGTTCCAAGACTGATCAATAAAACATTCTGATGTGACACCATTGATCATGATCTTCATTATAATACATTCTTGTGTTGTGGTGATCACAATCTAATCTTGGAAATGATTTCTGTGGTGGTCAAGCACTTACCTGAGGTTTGCTGGTCAAGGGTGACCAGACCCATTTCCCAGTAGCAAGCGACAGCTAAGCAGAAAATGGCCTTCTTTTCTGCAGTACAAACACAGCCCTCCCTTTAGTTTTCTGAGACTTTCATCCTGTGTCAAAGGTTATCTTGTGGAGCTTATATGCATAGATTTTTTCACCATACTTTTCTGATGGCACTTCCTTTGTGGTGCTGGATACAATCGGATCATTGTTAGGACTACATGGAAGCTAGAAACATGCTGAACTAAAGTTAACTAAAGTCTAATAGATAGCACCATATGTTTTTAATATAGGTAGGAGTTTTTACCGGGAAGTATCGCTTTCCCTATTTTTGACCTCACAGCTTCACACCTTCACACCTCAACACCAATCTACCCCATAAGGCCCCACACCTGCACTTCACCAAACGGCAGACAAGAAGATCTCCGGCAAAGAGCCCCTATTGAAGCTGCCCATCGGGCATTACAGCGCCGGCCCGATGAGGAGCAAACACCCAATGATGAAGCATGACACCTATCCAGGTGTGTGAGGGCATTTGTTCCTTAGAGGGTCACGCCCAATGTATACCCTACAGAACAGTTGTTGACCCCCATAGAACCTAATTCTTCTTTAAGAGCTGCATACCCCATATATATTTATTTGCTGGATACAATTGCCTTCCCTATCTCTCCCCTCGTTGTCTATCTTTCTTTTGACTTTCAATTTGGACAGTAAGATCAATAAGGGCTTTACCTGCAGCAGGTTGGTTCACAACCAAAGTTAAAGTATCCTCAATGTCTTCATGCAGTCCTTTCTAGAAAAGCAACTGCCATGGATTCAGCCATTCATCTTGACTCAGTGCAAAGTTATTCAAAATGTCTGGTGTAGGCCAACTATTACGGGCTACTTTTGGCACTGCATGAGAAACTCATATGAGTGTGCTGCTCTGTGTGATCATTATTTTTGAAAAAGTTCTAGAGACTGCTGCATATGTGTTTACTTCATGCTATTATCATTAATTATAGCAGTTGCCCAAGTTCAGGCTTCTTTGTCAAATAAGAAAGTACAAATACCTCTTTAGAGGTATCTATAAGAATTTCTTTTGGTCTGGCAACAGAATGGAATCTACATTGTGCCATGAACTTTGATACCACTGGGATCCCCATTGAACTTTTCCTGGAGAGCCAAACTAGTTCCTGAATTAGTGTGACTAATTAACAATTTAGAATAAGCAGCAAGATTGGAAAGTAATGAAAATCTGTATAAGAAACCACGCTAGGTTCTTTTTTGTCTAGCAATATCCAAATCCTTCTGAACTTAACAAAATGGCTTATGCAAGTGTCTGAATGGTTTAGGATCAAAATCCAAGTTTTGGAACTCCTAAATTGTGAGGTACGAATTTGAAAGGGATAAGTTTAGTCTATTCCAATGCTAATACCCAAGACTTTCCTTGTAGAGAGTGACATGGTTCTGGGTGACAGGAACTCAGAGCACACACTCTCAGCTGGGGGAAAATAGGGGTAATAATTAGAAAATCAGTGAAGGCATCATCAGTGTTTCAATATCTGCTTTGCATGGATTAGTGATTCTTCACAAACCAAATTTCTGTGTATGTGTCCTCCCGGTATCATCTAGATAAAAGGGCATAGGCGACAGTGAATACAAAATAGACCACCTTCATCCACAAACCCACTCATGTCCAGAACTTATCAGGTTCAAAGTAAGGAGGTGCCAGTAATGATCCAAGAGTACTGGTAACCCTGTGGCAACCTGTAGAGCCGGTAAACTCTGAAACGGATGGGTTGTGGAGACACTGTAAGGAAGCCAGTAGAATATTAGCAGGGGAGGCACTGGAGAAGCATAACTGCCAGGTAAATCCATACCATAACTGGTATGGTGAGACAGCTGTTGGAGGATCAAGGAGCCCAAACAAAGCAGGCAATGCAGGGGGAAGGAAGCAAGGTAGGAGAGAAAACAACAAAGGTGCAGACAAGGAGCAAGTGGTGAGCAATAGCTATGAATGGTAGAGTCATACAACAAAGCCGTTGCAAGGCCATTGACCACTGTGTCTGCTTGTTCTTAAATTCCCCTGGACGTTTGCGCATTGATTGGCCTCTTGGTGACCTCAACATGGAAGGCTTGTCTAAATCTTTTGCGCCCAGCTGCCATTAATCAGCCCTCCAGATCCTCCATATCCCCCAATCTTACTTCTCTCCAATCTTTCTCTGCCTCATCTGTCTGTTGTCCTTGTTGATCTCATGCCTCCTAATTGCCCTGATCCTCACAGGTGGTAGGAAGCCAAATGTGAATGAGAATTTAATTGACCAACGCATGACAATTGCTGACCCAAAACCCCTCTATTTATGTAACTTAGTATTTTTTTTACAACAATAAACTAGCTAAACAGCTAGAGCTATTTCAAAGGCCAGACCTAGAACTATGGGCATCAATATTTGAACTGCAGTTTAAAGAAACTGTTGTGACTGGTGATGTGCCAAAACAGTGGCAAGGACATTACGCTACTCCATATGAATTGGTTAATTAACTATCTGTCTAGTTATCGGCAAATTGCTAAATTATTTTTGGTGAATGATAACTAATATTTTAATAGGTTCCTGTGAGAAAGGAGTGTTAAGACAGGTCAAAATTACCCTGGATTATAAAGCTACATTGTGAGGGCAGGAACTATGAATATTGATAAAAAAGCAGGGCTCCTTATGACAATTGGCATGTTTCCAGTACACGAAAAAATACCATTACATATTTGAAAATACCATGGGGGCTTAACCAAAACCAATGTAATGTTGTGTAAGTTACAACTTGTATGTAACTCTTCAAGGAGTGCTTTTTCACCCACAGGTGACACTGGTGAACTAATTTCAATGCAAAACACTATTCAATGTGTAACTGAGATAGAAGCATTGATTTCAGGTTACTAACAATCCCATAAAAATATCAGGTGCTCTGTGGAAACAGCAACAACCCCAATTTCATTGTTCACAGTGTCACACACACTGTTCTAAGAAGAATGACTTAAGTTAAAAATATTAATCTCTACAGGAGCAGTCTGTTTCTAAGTACATCTAAAAAACCTGCAGAGAATACACAGCAAGAAGTCACATTGTAAATAACGAGAAAAAATTTAACATTTCCTGGATGTTTTAAAATGTGATCTAAATCCTAGCCCCTAATGCCTACTTCTATACTCTATTCTAAAAGAGCATAGAAGGCAGGGCAACTTTCAGTCTAGAGTTTCTTAGGAAGAAGGGACGCACTACATACCGTGTTGACAACGAAGGCTGTCTTTATCAGCGGAGGCGTGAAGGCAGTGTTCCCGGTGAAGCACAAACATATGCTGCAGCCTTCCTCTGGGACTAGGCATTATCAGCTTCGTGCTTCAGGCGAGATGTAGCATCCAGGAAGTGCGAAGTGTGCTGACAGTAGGTGAGACCGTCTCTGGCAGAATATCAGGTGAAATCTGGGTGAAGGGCCTCTACTGATAAGTGGTCAAGTGTAGTACATATATACTAAATCTGATCAGAAATTGGAATTTCTGGCATGAGTTTAGAAATGTCTGTCATAGAATATGTGCATCAAGGTGTGCATCCCAGATGCTTCCATATTAATATATAAGGTAAAAGGACGTCAATTCAGACTGCACTCTTTTGGTTATATGTCTGTATGTGTTCTTATTTAACATTGACATGGAGGAAATAGACATTTGACCCCGATGAAGGTCGCATCAAGCATTGTATCTATGTCATCCATCGGATTGCTTGACGCTTTTACAGTTCCTATAAAGATAAGGCCAGACGATCTCTGCATCTAATAGCAGAAATGACAATGATTCTGCATAAACTGGGATAGATGGTGACTTCCATTGTTTAAGAGTGGATAGATGGAGACCTTCATAAGCCAGGATGGAGTTGGGCCTACAGAAGATGGAGTCAGACTTTTGGGGCCTTACGTCAGTAAGGAGGAAGGTATACCTTGGTATAAGCTAATCAAGACAATGCATTCTGGTGATAAAAGGGCATATTCAAGTGGGATTCTAAAAGCAACTAAAACATCAAAAGCCCATGGGTCAATTCTGGTAAGTGAAAATGATTGGTGTAATTATGCCTTTAAATTGTATATCTCGTTCGAACGCATTAATGAGATAAACTTGAAGTTGGTCTATTCAAGACAGGAAATATTCATTTATGATCCACCTACATTACAAATAGTGAAATTGATAAAGGGGACTGAAGGTGTGTTTGTACAAAGACCAGATTCCCTATCCATACCCTAATAAATAAGCACTGGCAAAACCTATGGCTCTGGCCTACAATTGATAGATGCAGAGAAATTGTCTTTGACACTGCTTGTTTCCTTTGGCCTACTTCATTAAAAGTTTACCATTCCAAAGTTGCTCATGCATTCCTGGAATGGTAAAGTAATGAAAAAGTATGGCAGAAACTTTTTCATGATGGACGCACATTTCTGTGCATACATGGACATCCCTCTTAGAATGTTTTTGGTACTCTCCTTTTCAATGTTTACTATTCAACGATGTCCGAAGCGTTTGGAAGCAACATGTTGGTCATCTTGGAATCATAAAAACTGTCCTCTGATAATGTTTTTAATATACTTTGTTATTCCTTACCATTCTAACATGCCAAGTGTCTTGAAAGCAATGCCTAAACCTTCCAGGTAAATAATAATAAAGTATGAAAAACACATTCAAAGATGGTTGCCTGTATGTGTTTACCGATGGGCAGCAATCTTCAAATTGTTTTTGTCAGACTTTATCTTTGGTTTACCATTTCAAGATGGCAGAATGACATTTTGGAAGCATAAATTGATAGTAAAAGTATAGGAACAACCTGCATAGGATGGGGATGGAAATGAGCAGCCTGGTAGCAGCATGGAGAACTGTCAGGATGTTGCAAAAATTTTTTGACAAAATATAAATAATTAATGAAAGACAAAACATTTATATCTTCAAAAAAAGAAAGACCCAGCAGACCTTGCACTAAAAGGGACTGCTTTTACTGCAGATGTGCACATTGTACATGTACAAAACGATGTCATTCACAGTGAGATGAGTCAACAGTTTAAGTGAGCTTAACCATTGCCCCACTCTTTAGGCTGTGGTTAGTGGAAGCTAAATTTCAAAGACAATAAAATGACTAATGGATGAAGACTACTGACCCAAAAGCCCTCTATGTCTCTAGGTATGAATGCAGATAAAGATTTATAGAAAATTAATCAGATTACTTTTATCTGCAGATGGCATAGTGTTTTTAGAAATGTCCA
Source organism: Triturus cristatus (assembly GCF_964204655.1). Taxonomy (NCBI): domain Eukaryota; kingdom Metazoa; phylum Chordata; class Amphibia; order Caudata; family Salamandridae; genus Triturus; species Triturus cristatus. Next base: position 377,412,625 of record NC_140586.1, on the reverse strand, counting down.
CAGTAGAACTTCACAGGAGTTTTCCTCTTTGACTGTAGTACTATATAACGATATTTAAAATATCTAGATATTAAAATATAGAAGCAAAAAAAATAGGTTTCAGGGACGTTATAGTTAGTTGGACATTTGACTCATATAAAACCAGAGAAATTCGCCCGTTATAGTTAGTTGAGCTAACTGTAACTTGCGTGCCCGCAATGCACTGGTGATGACATCACATATTACATCACTCATAACATGGTCAGTGACATCACTGATGACATCACTGATGACATCTTTAATGACATCACTGATGACATCACTGATGACATCATCCAGTGAATGTGTGTTTCTGTAAAGTTGAAATATTTTTCATATATATCTATGCCAAGGTGTATTGAAGAAAGAGTGGATTTACAAGTGCCTGAATGGATTATTTGGTAGGTGTGTGACTGACTGTATAAGTGAGTGATTGAACATGTGTTACTGAATGCATGGCTTAGTGACTAAACTGTGTGAAAATCTGTATTAGTGTCTCAGTTGATGTATAAGCGGCTGCATGGGTTGGTGAGTAGCTACATGAGTGTCTATATGGGTTATTGATTTGTTGTCTGAGTATCTGTATGGGTGCCTGAGTGCCTGTATGGGTGGGTGGGGGGTTTTGTGACTATGTGCATAGATGTCTGAGTGGGTGATTCACTGCTTGTTTGGATTAAAAAGTGCATCTGGGAAGGGCTGTATGGGTGAGTTAGAGTATGTATGGGTGTGTTGATGAGTGAATGAATGTCTCAATGGTATATGTGTGAGTAACTACATATGTTTTAAGACAGTATATGTGAGTGTTGGATTATATAAATGACTATACGGGAGAGTAAGTTATTTGAAGAGTGGGTGTATAAAGAGTGTCTGCTTATAACAGTGAATGAATAAGACAGTAAGTATGTGTTAGTATCTGCATAAATAAGTGATGTGGTGTGTGTATAAAGAACGGAGTTGGTGTGTATAACTATACATGAGTAAATGGGTATGTGATAGATTCTTTGCATGACTGACTAGGTGTGTGAGTAACTGTATGGATGAGTGGCAGAGTGTGACTCTATGTATAGATGTATACGTGCATATTATAGTACTGTATTGATGATTAACTGCATGTATAAGTGACTGGATGTGTGTAGACCTAGAAAATCGTGGGTGGTATGTAGTATCTGGCATTCTTGTGTGTATGGTTTCAAAAATAGTAGTCTGTATTTTAGAGTGCGTGTATCAAAGTTTATATTAGGGCATCAGTGTGTGCTTCAGATTATCACGTGGATGATGTCATCAGTGATGTCATTTGAGATGTCATCAGTGATGTCACTGACCATGTCATGAGTGATGTAATATGTGACGTCATCACCAGTGCATTGCGGGCGCGCGAGTTATAGTTAGCTCAACTAACTATAACGGGCGAATTTCTCTGGTTTTATATGAGTCAAATGTCCAACTATCTATAACGCCCCTGAAAACTATGGTTATTCAGTGAATTTCTATGGTTTTTTTAAATGCTAATTCCTAACTATAATGTCTGTAAAACCTATGTTTTTTTCAGTGAATTTCAAAGGTTTTTTAAATGATAATTTCATATTTTAATATTTATAAAAGCTATATTTTTTCTATTTTTTGTAATATTTTAACTCTATTATCCTTTTTTTAAAATTTGAAAAATCATGTTAATTTTTTATATCTTCCAAAAAAAGTATCTATATATATTTTTTGGGGGGAGAAAACTAGACTCCCGTACCAGTAGTGTACCAATCTCCATCACCACGCGAATCCTATCTGCCATATTGCGAAACTCGTTAAGGATGCGCATTTCGTATCCCACGGCTTCATAGCACCGTGTCCCGCCTAACATCATATACATATAAGGTCGCGCCAGCTCCTAGTTTGGTATGCGAAGGGTGCGTGGTACCAATACGCGTGTTACGTCATATACGTATAGCGTCACGCCGGCTGCGCATTCTGTATGCGACGAGTGCACGCTGCCAGGCCCTGTGTTACATCATAGACATATGGTATCGCACCGGTTATGCCATTCCCTCATTTATTTTTTTGTCAATACTATATCTAAATAAGTTTAAAGTGTATATGAGAGCAAGCAATAATCTAAAATATTTTCCACATTTATATATTTCTAACTGTAATAAACTTATATTATGGTAAATATATTTTCTCAAAATCATGTCAGGTGTGGCCTCCTTGGGCGCTCGGTGCGCGATTGCCATGTGACCTTAAAAAAAAGCTTTTGATTGGTTCATAACATTTCCCATTGTAAAAGTTGGAGGACCCCACCCATTTTAGTCATTCTCTCTACACCGTTTGATGAGAGACACCTCTTCTGCTTACAGAGCTTTTTTGAAAGGTTTTTTGCTGTGTACACATATCTTTTAGTACACACAACATGCAATGATCATCTTGATCAATAATCATGCTCTGTACAGTAGCCTTCCACGTGTGATAGCCATGCATCTGAAACATTACATCAAAAAACAAATGTGTGTTATACGATGCCCATGGTGTGTGTGTGTGTGCGCGCATTATTGTGCTGCCTTTCGGCCTGGGTATTGGTGGCTTGAAGGGGTATCATCAGCCACGGGCAGAGTGCACATCCTAGATCACATGTAACAAACAGTAAAGAGTAATGTGTAGATTTGTGTTGCAGTATGCTCTGTTGTCAGGCTTTACCAGTATAGTAGTGTGTCATATGTCAGACTTTCAGCTTCACGTTTGACATGCATTGCTTGACTGTAATGAGCGTTATCGCTGTGTATGATGTAACCTCACTGCTGAGCCTCCCTCGCGATAGCAACACTTTCAATAATACCGCACACCATTGACATGTGTGTCTGCGCATATCCACCAGCTTGTCAACGACATGTGATGTTGTCCATTCAATGTTTCTGGACAGCATCTCATTAGCGACAGTTGCCGCCCTCCCGGTACATGCTACATTAATGTAAATTGTGGATTGTACGACGTCAAAACTGCAACAGGGACACACACATAAGTACACTTCCTGCTCAGGTAGGAACTGAACAACGCCCAGGTTCCCGTAATAATTATTCACACCCCTACGCTGGCCTGGCGTACGCAAGCCCATCCCACTTTGCGTACATATAAATAGGATAACGCCGACGCCACATGTCCCAGTTCTTCTACACTGCTTCAGGTGATATGGCCGCATCCACCTCGCATATCACCATGCGCAATAAAAAAAGGGATCCATGAGGTGTACACCATTGTCGCAATCGAAACTCTATCTGAATTGTGAACCCTGCTGGCTGTCGTGTTTGGACACACACCAATGACAGCAGGTGAGCAGTGGGGCCTGGGTACACAGGGGCTGCAATTGAGTGCGTTGCAGCGGGAGGGATGGGATGCATCAGCCTGGGGGCACAGGTGCAAACAAACGATGTTGCTGTGCGTAATGATGTGATCTCTGACCTCATTCAGTCACATCTCTGTCTCATTTTAAGGGCCTGCTGGACTGTACTGTAGGCCTGAGCCAACGGGCAGCGCTGCCCTACAGACATGTGACGTTGCCTTTTGGGGCACTGTAGTGAGCTGACTACTAAGTTTACATGCACACAGGCTTGTGCCACTGCATTGCACGCGCACATTATGCTTCTAGCATGCGCTCTGTTCCTTTGTATGTGAACGTTGGCATAACATATTATTTAACCTTGTGTGTTCTCGTACACTCCAACTCCTCTTTGAACCACAATTACCACTAACAGTTGGTAGATCTTACTTCAAGAAGGAAGGATGCACTCAACTAGTGTTCTCTCTTAAGCTTGAAATAAACCTTCATTTACCTTAAGACGTTTCCACCATTATATTATTTCTCCCTTTTCAGACACTGAGTTAGTTGCACGAAAAAGCACGCAGCAGGTGCTCAACCGGTAATGATGCTCTGGCCTTTCTGACGCTTTCCATCGTGGTATCAAGACATCGTCCCACACCGGAGACCTGCTGTGCCACCCTGAGAGGCACCCCGGAGTCGAAGCTCGCACCGGCATGTCGTTGGACACACCGGTTGTGGCAGGGGCGTAACAAAGGCCCCCGCAGCCCCCGCGGTGCGGGGGGGCCCCGGGCTCCAGGGGGCCCCCTCAACACTTTACCCTGACCTGACAGCTCCTGAGGAAGCCACTTCCAACTGAAATGCATTTTCATTTGCGCCTGCCCCCGGAAAGTCAGGCCATAGCATTGCTAATTGTGCTACAATGTAATAATTTGCGCCCAGTGTCAGCAACCGACTATTGATAGTCGTGCTACGTCACGTCCTGCTGGCGCCTGTGGCGCAGGAGGGCAGGGGTCAGGCAGCAAAGTTTCTGTGCGGCAAATGGTAGTTATGCTCTCACCTCCGCGGTCAAATTTATAATGAATCTACGTTGATACCCGATGACTGGGTTCTTGACCGGAGGCGGGTGTGACAGAGGCGTGAGGAGTCTGAGGCTTTCACCAGGGCGGAGCACTGCTCTAGCGCCATGTGGCAGAATTCATCCGAAAGCTTCGGCGCTGTACAAACCAAATATTTTGCGAGGCACAAAGGCGAGGTGAGTTTGGTCCGCAAACCTTTATGTAATGTAAGGTGTATTTGTATGTAGAGCACTGCACAGAGTGGCGAAAACCCCACAATGATTTACTTTTTTATTGCTGTGTTATTTTCATCTAACGCAAACCCTAACATTGAATAAAAGAGAACAGCACAACAGACCAATAAATCGGTACAAGTGTAATGACTTCAGTACAGATATTAATCAACATGCAGACAGTTCTGTTCATTAGTGATTCGCGCATGTACATCCAATCCCACCGAAAATGGTGATGAAAGAGCGATTTGGAAACCTTCGAACAATGCCCCACACCAGACTAAAAAGTAGGAAGCAATGAGTGTGGGTTCACGAGGGGTACTCCGAGGGTGGGGCGGTATCGCATCGGTGGAGGGGGCAGAGTAGGGAGCACAGCATTCTGAAAAGCACACTACATCTCTGGCGCTCCGTCACAAGGACTTCTACCCCACATGCATGCCAAGCAGATAGAATGGCGGGTTGATGCACCCATGATCCATGGAAAGAGTGACGCCCTTCTTGACTCACGGGACCGAGGCAGCCGCGATGTAGCCCAGAGCAGGAGAGCACACACCATTCACAGACTGTGCAGCTGGTGAGTACCCTTAAAATCATTGCCCGGGTGGCGCCACAGTAATTGATTACTTATTCAATCTGGGGACGGGTGGGGTTCACACTGCCATGCTGTGGTACGGAAAAGAAAGGTTTTTTTGAAGTTTACAATGTGAACCCCAGAAAAACTTCATTAAAAATTACCCTCCACATCCCCTTAACGTAACAATCATTGCGGAGTTTAATTATTATCAGCATCTCTACTGCTGCCGTTGCAGGTCCGGACAGGCGGGAATTTCAAAGTTATCAGATGGGTGCCAGAAGGAGCTTGTTTCGTGAGAGCCCCTCTCTGCAGTCTTTTTTCTATCTTTGCCCTGTGTCTGATCGTTCTACACTCACTCAGGGTCACTTAGTTGATCGCCCATCTTTGGCTAGACTGTCCCACTGAGCGCCCCCACAAGCACCAAGAAGTTGCAGCACAAGCACTTAAAGTTACTTGATTTTTACCGCTGCACGCCTTTACATTTATTTCAGCGCGGCCAGGTATGTAATTGCGCTTGGTTGCTATAAAATTGTATTCATTCTGGGCTGCCTACGATCTCATTTACTCTAGGAATTATTGTGCAGCAAGCAGCCTCTCTCATCTTCAGCAGTGACACGATAGTGCACAATACTGTAGTGTAACAGCTTCGGGCGGGAGGGGGTCCCGTACTAATCGACTAGCGCTGCACGCATTTTGCCTCATTATTGCACCATGGTCGGCGCCCTGCGCCAAATAAAACAAGATCTCTCCAGCAGGGGGGCCGTCCTGCCCAGCTTTACAGTACGATCAGATTACAAGGGCACTAGTGCCCTCTAATTTCTAGTGATGCTTTGCAGTAGTTTTTAAATCTTTTTCTTGTTGTTCATATGGCTGTAAATTCTGATATTTATATATTTCCCTCTTATTCATTGCTGTATTTTGCTCTCGAGCTAGTGTCACTCATGGTCATTGAAATGTCTCTCCTAATCACACTGAAATTATGAAAATGTCACACATAGCAATCTGAAACCTTGGCAGCTATGAGAGGGGGGGGGCTCTCCATGACACAGCTCTACACATTCTACATATAAATATATCCATTACCTTTCTTCTACTCGAAGTTTCATTTGGTCTATCAATTAAAGAAACAATGTTGTTTGTGATAAACGTCATAGAATGTAGTCAGGAAATCGAATGGGCAACCAATGCTCACGCCAGTCAGGCCTAAGGTCACCCACGGAACGCTGGAACTTGTGCCCAGTCCTTGGGGATTGGGAAACAATGGGACTATTCCCTCAGGACACATCATTGGAAAGTTAAACATGGAACTTGGAGGGAGTAAACGGAAAATAACTTTTGAATGATCTCATGGAAGGTAGGTAGACGAATCCACGACTTAGAGGTGAGCGATCCAACATATTAACAGTGCGAGCCAAGACAGAGCCGAGCCAAGGGTCTGGGTGGTTCTCGAAGCCCGTGCACGAGCCGAGCCGCGAACACTTTTGCGATGTAAATCATACTTCTTGAACAAGTGGAAGCTGTGACATTATAAATCACATGGAAACACTGTCTGAGACGTACTTATCAAAAGTTATAGTTTTTAACTTGAATTTATAACCATTTCTGCCCCCACCCTGGCAGTAGTGCTATTAATGAACTAAGAGGCAAGGCAGTTTTCATGTTTTTGAAGGTGCTTTTATATGCAATAGTGAAGAAAAAGCAGGTAAAAAGAAATATCTGCCTAAGATCACACAATTGAGTTACGGGGGATGCCACATTGAATCCAAGTGTTCTGGTTCCACTTTGTACAGATCATTCACTGAATGGGTATCTGTTTGTCTCTCCTTTTTAACTCAAATTTTAAGGTTTTCTGTTTTCACCTCTTTGTCCATAAAGGTAGAGCGAGGGTGGCAGGCAGAAGGCACATGAAGGCTCGGCTCATTATGGGCTCAAGGTTCCAATGGGACCTCGAGTTGAGCCAGATCCAGGCTTCAACTTTCAATGGCTCGCCCAACTCTATCTCAACTCAGCTCACAACATAACTCTGCACCACTTTAGTACTCCTTTTGAAGTAACATGCAGTTTCACACTGCATCAGGTATTACTGTTTCAGTTGTGAAATGTACATTGCATATATTTCACCAACATAAATGATTTGATTTAAACACCATCACTTCGTTGTAGGAATAGTATATGTCGACAGAACCCTTGAAGGATGACGAACAGACAAAATCACTTTCCATAATTCATAATCATGATAATGAAAACACATTGGAAAGAGAACAATGAAAGGGTACATTCCATTTTAAAGCATTCATTTACCAAGCCTAACACAGCGCAGGCAGAGTAACGGGCAACAGTAATGTACGGATGGCTGCCAATTAGAAATAGAGACAAGAAAAGCGGTCAAGGTGATGTGTAAATGTTTTCATTTCTATGTTTTTAAGATTTAACTGTGTGCCTGAGCTTAGATGATTAAGAAATAAAGCAAAATACATACATCCCACCCTCTATCTCTCTCCCAAGCTATCAATACCTGGGATACCAGTAACTCAGGGTGCAGAGGTGTTAGGGGGTTACGAGTGACAGTTAAATGGTCCCTTAGAAACTTGCACTGGTAGAATCAGACCACTCAAGCCCAGGCTTGAGCTGAATGCTTATGGCAGTGACTAAAGATCTCAGTTCTCTGAAAAGCGTGCATTCATCCAATATTTCTCAGCAAAGCTGCAAAACTGATCATGCGCAAGCTTTCTAAGTGATGATTTAAATCCATGCGTAAAATAGAATTCGAGTGATGCTACAAATGTGGCCATTCAGTCGACATTTCTAAATGACTGTGAAAACATCAGCATGTACTGATTACTACTGGGCGATGGTGCAAATCTGGGTATGCAGTTAGGATTACCAAGTGATGATGCAACTCTGAGCTCGCATTTAGGATTATTGAGGGATGTGCATATTCAAACATATACTAATAATGAATGATGGGGAAAATCTAATTATGCATAATGATGATAATTCTGAACATTATGTGGGAATACTTGGCCCAATGGTGTCCTCCGTAATGCTTTCTGTGGCATAATGGAAGCAAATCTTAACATACTGTAAGCACTCTTGGCGCAATGGTGCCCACTGGGGCAATGGACCTGCCACCTACAGTCATTGGTTAGCTGGAAATGTCATTCACAGTTTTGAATAGCCCAAAGTGCAGTCAATTGGTGGCTTGATTATCTGTCACCATGATTGATGGCATGTCATCAGGGATGGGCAAGCTCCAGGAGGCGTAGTACCTCTCCATCTGTACCACCACTGCCCAAACACACCAGAGGGGGTCCTTCCAACAGTGCTGGGGCTCTGTTGCCACCTTACATGGAGATGGCATGGCTCACATTTTCACACTACTCCGGTAGCTACTCTTTGAGGTGTGCTGGAGCCAAACAGTGCACACTCCTTGCAGTATCTGGGATGTTCTTTCCAGGCTGTGCTTCTCCAGACTGCTGAGCAGGGTATGCAGGGCATTTCACTGACACGGAAACTGCAAACAAATGTCAGATTCTGAGTTTTGACAGTCTTTGGCCAGACGCACTTGGACCAGTACCTGTTCCCTAGCCAAAAGTGAAGAACCTAGGAATATGGTTTGACAAAATCTATAATTTGACAGCGAGACAGCCAGCCTCGCGGTGAAATGTGTTGGTATCCTAAAAACATTGAACAAGATCAGGGGCCTTCTCTGTGTGAAGCCGCCAGGTAAACAGTAGTCCAGGCCCTGGCCATGTCCAGACTGGACTAATGTAATGTGTTATAAATCGGAGCCACACAACGGAGGTTGAGAAAGCTCTAGAGGGTGCAGAATTCGGCAGCAAGTTTGCTGCTTAACATCACGAGACGCTCCTCCATGGGACCAGCCCTTGCTAAACTACACTAGATCCTGCTAAGCAAGAGAGTGTCCTTTAAAGCCACGTGCTTCTGCCATAAAATCTTGAATTATAAAGTACCTTATTACCAATATTCTCTGGTGAAGCCTTATCGAGCCAGAAGAAGTCTTAAGTCTGTAGGAGCTGCGTTCACCACAATCCCCATCATGAAAAAAGCACCCATGGAAGGATGTTCCTTTAGTTTTCTGGCTTTCAAAATGTGGAACACCATGCCTCTGGATCTGAGACAGGAATGCTCAGGATTAGTCTTTCGTAAGAAACGTAAGCTTTTTGAAAAAAATTTAGGGTGGGTAGACTGTGCATTTTGGCTCTATACTGGAGAATTATTTATAGCGCAGGAACACTCTGTATGGAGTAACCAGGCGCTTTATACATTTTGTATTATTATTATTTATTTATTTTACAAAAGAAGGTTCGTGCTTGTCATCCCAGGAAAAAGATAAACCTTTGAAAGGTACAGTGGCTTATTTTAAATATAAATGAAACACGTGGAATATGTTACAATGTAAGGAAAAGTCAGCCTAATTATTGATAATCGCATTTAAAGATTGCAGCAATAGAAGAAAGGATTGTGGGACTGTAGATGTGACATAAAGGTTTGTGGGTATTTAAATATCCTGCTCAGCTACCTTCCCTTCAGAGAAAGACTGGATCTTCATCCACTCTGGATCAGATGCTTCTGAGCAGGTTTGAAGGGACTCAGCTCAATACTTTTATTAGTAACACAGATCAATGTTGACTGTGTGTGGAGTTGGAGTCCTTTAGAGCAGTCTCATGGGTTATTGCTCAGCTCAGAGAGGAAACTAAGGCTGCAAGGGCTGAGCACACAGCATTGTCTGGCGAATAATGTGTGAAGGCTGCAGCTCCAGTGGCAGCCGCTGGCGGTACCTTTGGTGATGGCATGTCTAATAACATGCACAATTGTGGTTAAGTGTTGTTTGCTTTGTTTAAGATGTGAATATTTTTGGGAGGTGCTTTACTTGATAATACCAGTTTGGTTACTGTGAACAATCGGATAGGCCCTCTCAAGCTGCCTACTTATGATGATCTTGTTTTCGTTTAACAATAAAGTACTGAAATAAGCCCAACCCCAGCAATGTAATGGCCCCAGGGCTATATTAATACATTCTGAAAGTAACAACTCAACTAACTTGGCAGGATCTTTAAGGTCAAGTGATGGAGTTTCAATGCACTGCTGACAAACATTAACCGGGTTGTAAGTGTCTGACTGCTAAGGCAGCCAAGAACAAGAAAGAATCAAGGAGAGTCAGGTTGGATGTAACCGGTAGGAGTGCTTTCAGCTCATGGGCACTTTCCTTCGCGAGTACTTGGAACGAAGCAGAAAATACACAAAGGTTTGGGATCCGAAATTGTAAAAGGGTAAACAATACTCAAGTTAAGAAGGCACCTCTCAAGCAAACGTTTCTCAGATTTGTACTTGTAAACCTGCAAAAGCAACCCTCTACATTCCCAGATTTATAAAATATGCCACATCACTTTAGTCATCTAAAATAGGGGACATAGCTATCATTAGTGCAGCAGGAACAGTGGCACCAGGACCCAGGGACATAAGGGTTACTGCACTCCGATTTGGGCTCTCTTTTACTATACAAATGAGCATTTTCTAGATAACTCTAGAACACGGAGTTCGGTTTTCTAGAAACCTAGGCAATAAGCAGTGGGGTAACAATAGCCCCTGCAACCTCCACGGTGTGGGGGGCGACCTCCAGGGAGCCCCTCCGGAACTGTGCACAGGCGGTGGACACGTGGCCTGCAAGCTCCTTACTTGGTTCGGAGAGTGGGGGGCCCCACTCCATGTACTTTGCAGGGGGGCCCCCTCACATTTCGTTACGCCACTGGGTTGTGGCAGGTGAGCAGTGAAGCCTCGGTGCGCAGGAGCTGCATTTGAGCACAGTGTGGGGGAAGGGGCTGGGGTGCAGCACCCTGGGTGCACAGGTGCAGGCAAGCGATGTTGCCGTAGATAATAATATAATCTCTGGCCTCATTCATACCTCTGTTTCATTTTAAAGACTTGCTGGACTGCACTGTTTCTCGCGGACCCCAGCGTCCCACACACACGGGTGATGGGAGGAGAACAGTGAGGTCTCGGTGCAGTAGGCCGATGCCCTGTCTCCTCCTCCCTCTGTTCTTTTGACTCTCCCTCCCCTTCTCCCTTCCACCCACTCTCTCTCTGTCCCCTTCTCACTTTCTTCCTTTCATTCTGACTACCTTTTTTTTTCTCTTGGACATGGCACACATACTTATGTTTCTTTTTTCTCTTGCAGGTTTTGTACGCTGCTTCCGGAGGAGCCCACCCATTTCTTTCCTGTTTTACTGTTGTTTGTTCAAATAAAGTTACGTTTCCATTTATTTGTGTTGTTTTAATAAAAGTTATTTTTTTACCAATAAATAAGTGAGTGTATGGGTCTTCTTTTTCTGACAACACTTGTCTGTAGTTTATTGTGAAAATCGGCGGTTGATAGGAGGTTATGAGGGAAAACATTTGTAATTTTGCGGTGCACCTACCAAATATAAACCAGCAGACTATTACATAAATGAAGCCTGGGTAATTCTATAACGGCAAGGGTACTATGAGTTTATCACTTTATAACACCATGACTACTGCCCGTGTGATTACAGAACCAATAAGGCACTGCCTAGGGCCACAAAGGCTTCAAGGACTGGTGAGGCCCAGCCTGCATATTTAAGTAAAGCCCCAGAGGTTGCCGATCCCCGGTCTTGAGTTGGCCTCGAAGCCCCCTGAACAATTCGTAAACAATACCCGGGGAGGTGTCGATCTCCGAGGCTGCAAAACGTCTCTGTGCCCTCCCGCACCTAATTTACATGTGAGATTAAGGTCCCCAGTGCTGCAGAGAACCCGCAATATAATAATAGGATTGGCCCCGGAACATTACCCACCAGTGGGCTCATGTAAATGAACGGGTGAGACCCCGCGTAATTAAATTTTCTCAATTTTAACCATCCGGATCCGCTTTATTGAAGCGATACAAGGTTTTACTCCTCTTGCTTCAATGACGTAAACAACAATTTACTATCACCGGGTGGAAGCCATGCCCTTTAATAGCAAACATAAATGTCCCGTAGTTGCACACCCCTGGACATTGTATGAGCTGCGCCTGGGAGGTGGCGCTCCATAGGGCCATGATGCATTGGTTACTGCATAACTACAGAATTAGTATAAACGTATACTAACACTACTTGCAGACGTGCAGTACAGCACCCAGAGTGTAGTGAAGAGGCACAAGAAGCCAAAAATAAAAGAATAATTCCTACCAGAGGTAGGATCACATAGTTCGATGAGCCGACAACCCTGGGATGAGTAGAAACAGCTTCACCAAGAAAACGGGTCTTCAGCAGAACGCAAGCAAGCTCAAAATCTTGATCAGTGCTGCCTTCTTTTTACCTTCTCCCACTCGTCACCCAATTTATGTAGTGAAGAGGAAGACAGCAGTGGATCCGATAAGTAGATTTATTGCAGGAAAAGAAGACAGCTTAAACAGCCACCAACAGTACCAGACAGCCAGGCAACCGTCTTCTCCAGCACCGTGTACAAACTCCCCAAGATTCCCCTCATGACAGCCCTACATTCTAACATTATATACTTATATTATAGTAGCATTACATACTAAAATTCTACTATGACTTACATTGGAATACTACACAGAGCACATGACTTTACAGCAATGAGCTCATGGTTTCATCCACGAGTCTTGAGACCGGTAGGGGTGAGTAGTTCACTTCCCACTCCCTGTATTGTATAAACGCAAACTAACACTACTTCCACAGGTATGCTACAGCGCCCATAGCACATCACTTTACAGCAATGAGCTCATGGTTTAATCCCCGAGTCTTCAGACCAGTAGGGGTGATTAGTTTGCTTCCCACTCCCTGTATAGTATAAACACATACTAACACTACTTACACAGTTATACTACAGTGGCCAGTATGCTACAGCGCCCAGAGCCCATCCCTATACAGCAATCAGCTCGTTTTGATCTCTGAGTCTTCACACCAGTAGGCGTGAGTACTCCGCTTCCCACTTTCGGTATAGTATAAACGCACGGTAGAGGTCAGTAGTTCGCTTCCCACTCCCTGTATGGTATAAACGCCTACTAACACTACCTCCACAGGTATGCTACAAAGACTAAGGGTGGGCGTAGTGGGCGTAGTGGGGCTACGTGAAGCAGCGCGTAGTGAGTCCAAATCTACGCACACTCGCGCGCGTTCCGCATAGCCCCACTACGTGCCGCCCGCCTCCCGCCCACCCTCCTTTTAAATAATACCCTGCATGTTAAATAATTAAAAGTAAAGAGACTTACCTGAAGCGCAGCGTCTCCGGGGCTCCCTCTTCCTCGTTTCCAACTTCTTGTGACAAATGCGCATGCGCGGACGCCCGCACATTTCTCGCAAGAAATGCGCATGCGCGGGCGTCCGCGCATGCGCATTTGTCACAAGAAGTTGAAAACGAGGAAGAGGGAGCCCCGGAGACGCCGCGCTTCAGGTAAGTCTCTTTACATTTAATTATTTAACATGCAAGATATGATTTAAAAGGAGGGCGGGCGAGAGGCGGGTGGCGGGCGGCAGGCAGCTACGCTTCGCCCTGGCGTGTGCGTAGCTCTAAGCAAAACCAAAGTAAATGATGGACGGAGTGTTGAACATTGCAAGCACTCACCCCCAGTCAACTGATCTGGGTTTAATCCATCACCGTTCTTTAGCCCACTCTGCCACCCCAGTTCAGACATGGCCATATGCAAATCAGTCTGACCCTGTGCCTCATGGGAACAGCCCAGCCCGAACTGCCAAACCATGTCTTCTCTGGACCGGAAACAAGCTTCCTAGGACCGGTTTCTGGCATTTCAGCCGTCTTCAGCCAGGCTTGCTTGAATCCAGTGGCAAAGTGAGCAAGGGACTCACGTCTGAGCATACCCTGCCAACTTATGGCGAACAAAGCAAAACCAAAGTAAATGATGGACGGAGTGTTGAACATTGCAAGCACTCACCCCCAGTCAACTGATCTGGCTTTAATCCATCACCGTTCTTTAGCCCACTCTGCCACCCCAGTTCAGACATGGCCATATGCAAATCAGTCTGACCCTGTGCCTCATGAGAACAGTCCAGCCCGAACTGCCAAACCATGTCTTCTCTGGACCGGAAACAAGCTTCCTAGGACCGGTTTCTGGCATTTCAGCCGTCTTCAGCCAGGCTTGCTTGAATCCAGTGGCAAAGTGAGCAAGGGACTCACGTCTGAGCATACCCTGCCAACTTATGGCGAACAAAGCAAAACCAAAGTAAATGATGGACGGAGTGTTGAACATTGCAAGCACTCACCCCCAGTCAACTGATCTGGGTTTAATCCATCACCGTTCTTTAGCCCACTCTGCCACCCCAGTTCAGACATGGCCATATGCAAATCAGTCTGACCCTGTGCCTCATGGGAACAGTCCAGCCCGAACTGCCAAACCATGTCTTCTCTGGACCGGAAACAAGCTTCCTAGGACCGGTTTCTGGCATTTCAGCCGTCTTCAGCCAGACTTGCTTGAATTCAGTGGCAAAGTGAGCAAGGGACTCACGTCCGCTCTTGCCTGCTTCGCCTACTTTGACAACTGCGAAGCAGGCAGCGCTACGTACACTACGTGGGCGAAGCGTAGTGTAACGCCCAGTGTTAACAAAGACCAGAGCACATCACTTTACAGCAATGACCTCACAGTTTAGGCTCTTGGTTTCATACCCGAGTGTATCAGCATCTCATCTCAGCTGAGCAACACCGCACTTTCAGTCCAGTAGGAGTGACTAGTTCGCTTCGTACTCCCCCACAGAGGTTACAGTGCTCCTATCCTTCTGTTTCCTATTCTTTTTGCCCTTTTTCTCCCCTTACTCGTTTCAACGGAATCACAAAATGGCTGCCAACACTTCCTAGTTGCAACCGCTCGCACCGCTCGCAGCCAATAAGCAGCAAGCTTGTGCTCGTAACGCCTCAGCCAATCAGATGGTAGAATTCCCAAAAATCGATGTCTGTAAATTTATATATTTCTCCAAAACTACTCAACAGATTTACACCAAATAAACAAAAGTGTGCTTTCTAGACCAAGACCATTCTCCCTGCCAAATTTGGGGTAATTCCGTTCACCCGTTCGACCTGTAGCCTTGTCTAAAGTTTCATATGGAAATTGCATGGAGAAAACACGTTTTGGGACCCCCCTTTTTTCTCAGCCCCCCCTTGACGAATCACCCCACACTTTCAACATAGGAGCTGATATGAACAAAGAATTAGTTTGAAAAATTTCATGAAGATTCATCAAATGAAGCCAAAGTTATAAGCAAAACGCAAAATGTTCTTCCTATGGAAACTTGGTCCTAACTATAACTACCTACTGGCGACTGCCAGTAGGTAATATATATATATGGTCCATTAGAAGGCTGGGAGCCGAAACGCGTAGACCATCCATAACCTTTTGATTTGCGCTATGGTGTGCTAAATAAACACTTTAAAATAATTCACCTTCTCGTTTTGTTGCCGTGAGTTCCCGCGCCGTGTGGAGGAGTGGAGGAGTGGAAGATTGTTTGACATATATATATATTAACTGAAAAAACCATAGGTTTCAGGAACGTTATAGTTAGTTGGACATTTTACTCGTACGAAACCATAGAAATTCCGGCGTTATAGTTAGTTCAGTTAACTATAACTCTCGTCCCCGCAATGCACTGCTGATGACATCACATATTACATCATTTATGACATTGTCATTGACATCACTGATGACATCACTGATGACATCATCCAGTGACTGTGTGTTTCTGTAAAGTTTAATTTTGTTTTATATATATGCCAAGCTGTATTGAGGAATGATTGGGTGTATAAGTGTCTGTATGGATGATTTAGTAGGCACGTGATTGACTGTATAAGTGAGTGATTAAATGTGTCTTACTGAATGCATGGGTTAGTGACTAAACTGTGTGAAAGTCTGTATCAGTCTGTCTGTTGTTGTGTAAGCTGCCGCATGGGTTGTGAGTAGCTGCATGAGTGTCTCTATGGGTTATTGATTGCTTGCCTGAGTATTTGTATGGGTGCCTGACTGTTTGTGTGGGTGGGTGGGAGGTGTGTGACTGTGCATAGATGTGTGAGTGGTTGATTCACTGGGTGTATGGGTTCAAGAGTGCATGTGGATACAGCTGTATGGGTGGGTGAGTATGTGTGTGGATATGTTGGTGAGTGAATGGATGTCTCAGTGGCACATGTGCAAGTAACTACATATGTAAAAGGCAGTATATGTGAGTGATGGTGTATATAAATAACTATATGTGAGAGTTAGTAATTGTGAGATTGGCTGCTTGGTATCAGTGATTCTATAAGAGAGTAATTATGTGTTAGTATCTCTATGAATAAGTGAGGTTGTGTCTGTATAACTGCATAGGGGAGTAAATGGAAGTATGATTGATTCATTGCATGACTGACTAAGTGTGTGAGTAACTCTGGATATGTGGCAGTGTGTGAGTGTCTGTATAGGTGTATGAGTGCATATGATAGTGTTGTATTGATGAGTGACTGCATGTATAAGTGACTGTATGGGTGAATGAGTGGATGTGTGTGTAGACCTAGGAATCAGTCAGTGCGTATTTAGTAACTGGTATTGATGTGTCTATTTTTTCGAAAATGGTAGTCTGTATTTTAGAGTGGGTGTATCAAAGGTTATATTCAGGTGTGAGGAGGTGCATCAGATTTTCACGTGGATGATGTCATCAGTGATGTCATTTGAGACGTCATCAGTGATGTCATCAGTGATGTCACTGACCATGTCATGAATGATGTACTATGTGACATCATCAGCAGTGCATTGAGGGGGCATGAGTTATAGTTAGCTGAACTAACTATAACGTCGGAATTTCTATGGTTTTGTACGAGTGAAATGTCCAACTAACTATAACGTTCCTGAAACCTATGGTTTTTTCAGTTAATTTCTATGTTTTTTTAAATGCTAATTTCTAACTATAACGTGCCTGAAATCTGTGTTTTTTTCAGTGAATATCTATGGTTTTTTAAATGCTCATTTTTAACTATAACGTGCCTGAAACCTATGGTTTTTCCAGTGAATTTTAAAGTTTTTTAAAATGAAAATTTGTAAGTCTAAAGTACCTCAATCCTATGTTTTTTAAAATATATATAAAAAAAATTGTGAATAATTTTTAGTAAGGAAAACTATATTCATTCTTTTTTTAAAAAATGTTATGCAGAAGTCGCGCACCCTCCGCGCACCCTACACGATGACCGCGTGCATTCCGGTAGCCATTTTGAAAAGTCTCGCTGGGGTCACGACTTCGGAGTAATTTGTAAAGTATGAAATATCTTTAAATTAATTATAAATAAAAATTTTCCTTTAAGTGTTTGTCTAAATTTATTAATAAAAGTATTTTTAAAGTATTATTTTCAATATAATTTTGACTAAAAATTATGCAATTATTATTGGATTCGGAGGTTAGGAGGGATGGCCATTTTGCTCGATCTGTTTTGCAAGATTTTTTGGTCTAGTCAGGTGGACACCCTCCTCCGGGTGAGGTACGGCTTGAGGATTCTATTCAAAAGGTGAGGAATCAATAGGCAGAAGTATCCATCAGAAGAGCAAGTTACTTACCTTTGGTAACGCTTTTTCTGCTGGATACAGTATCTGCCTGTGGATTCCTCACTGTCCCACCCGCCTCCCCGTTGTCCACCTTCTACCAAAAAGATGCTTTTACTGTTTGGCATGAATGTTTTTAACATGTCTCAATCATGCTTATGTTTTAATTGTGGGCACTGAATAACACAGTATCTTCTCAATGTATCTGGCAGGAACAACAAGGTTAAAATGCCCTAGTTCCAAAATGTAGAATTAGTGCTACAATGGTCTTCAAGAGGACCTGTGATGGATACCGCTTCTGCCTTCCATACACTGGAGGCGGCACATGGGTCACGCAGTACGGTCATACTGCAGTGGGACGCACACTCGTTGACCTCTCATGGCACTGCTCCACACTTCGGGGACAACGCTTTCCATTAGCTGTGTTTTCTGATGACGTGTCGCACCGGCCCCGTCCAACAGCAGAACCACTTTAGATCCAAACAGACTCTTCCACTCTCTCACCAGAAGTGAAACCAGGCCACGCGGACACTTTCACAATACAACAGCCAGGAATGCACTTTTCGGTAAAAAAAACACATTCCTTCCTCCTAATTTATCAAAAAAACAACTCACTGAAGAACAGGGGCCAGCTTCGATAGGTAAACAGCCGTTACAACAAATGTTTTACTTCGCGATACCTTTACAATGCATGCATTACCACGCATGCGTTGTACATCGCAAAGTTATTACTACGCATTTTTTTAGAACGCATGGTCATTTACCATGCATTCCTTTACAATGAATTTTGTTGTAAAGGTATGTATGGTAAATGACGATGAGTTCTAAAAAAATGTAGACGATCCACATTGTTGTAAGGAAACAGAGGCTGTTCCGTTTCCTCACAACGACGTGCACCGGCCCTCAGAGACGACATGGAGCAGGAACCATGAGGAGAGAGGAACCACGAGGAGTGAGAGGTAAGGGGGATTGGGCATGGGGTGGTGGTTACTTTTCTAGGGTTTAGGGTAGTGCAGAGGTGTTTGAGTAGTGTAGGGGTCGTGCTGAGGATAGTGTTTTAGTGTTTAGGGTAGCGCAGTGGTGTTTGTGTAGTGTAGGGGGTCATGCTGGGGGTAGTGTTTTAGGGTTTAGGGTAGTGCAGTGGTGTTTGTGTAGTGTAGATGGTCATGCTGGTGGTAGTGTTTTAGGGTTTAGGGTAGTGCAGTGATGTTTGTGTAGTGTAGGGGGTCGTGCTGAGGGTAGATATAGGGTTTAGGGTTGTGCAGTGGTGTCTGTGTAGTGTAGGAGTCATGCTGGAGGTAGTGTTTTAGGGTTTAGGGCAGTGCAGTGGTATTTGTGTAGTGTAGGGGGTCATGCTGAGGGTAGTGTTTTAGGGTTTAGGGTAGTGCAGTGGTGTTTGAGTAGTGTAGGGGGTCGTGCTGGGGGTAGATTTAGTGTTTAGGGTAGTGCAGTGGTCTTTGGGTAGTGTAAGGGTCGTGCTGGGGGTGGTGTTTTAGGGTTTAGGGCAGAACACTGGTGTTCGGGCAGTGTAGGGGGTCGTGCTGGGGGTGATGTTTCAGGGTTTAGGGCAGAGCAGTGGTGTTCAGGCAGTGTTGGGGTTCTTGCTGGGGGTGGTGTTTCAGGGTTTAGGGCAGTGGTGTTCGGGTAGTGTAGGGGGTCTTGCTGGGGGTGGTGTTTCAGGGTTTAGGGCAGTGCAGTGGTGTTCGGGCAGTGTACAGGGTCTTGCTGGGAGTGGTGTTTCAGGGTTTAGGGCAGTGCAGTGGTGTTCAGGCAGTGTAGGGGGTCGTGCTGGGGCTGGTGTTTCAGGGTTAAGGGCAGTGGTGTTCGGGCAGTGTAGGGGGTCGTGCTGGGGATGGTGTTTCAGGATTTAGGGTAGTGCAGTGTTGGTCGGGCAGTGTAGGGGGTTGTGCTGGTGTTTCAGGGTCTAGGGCAGTGCAGTGGTGTTCGGGCAGTGTAGGGGGTCGTGCTGGGACTGGTGTTTGTGGGTTTAGGGCAGGGCAGTAGTGTTCGGGCAGTGTAGGGGGTTCGCTGGGGCTGGTGTTTCAGGGATTAGGACAGTGCAGTGGTGTCCGGGCAGTGTAGGGGGTCGTGCTGGGGCTGGTATTTCAGGGTTTAGGGTAGTGCAGTGGTGTTTGGGGAGTGTAGGGGGTCGTGCTGGGGGTGGTGTTTCAGGGTTTAGGGCAGTGCAGTAGTGTTCGGGCAGTGTAGGGGGTCGTGCTGGGGGTGGTGTTTCAGGGTTTAGGGCAGTGCAGTGGTGTTCGGGCAGTGTAGGGGGTCGTGTGGGGGCTGGTGTTTCAGGGTTTAGGGCAGTGCAGTGGTGTTCGGGCAGTGTAGGCGGTTGTGCGGGAGCTGGTGTTTCAGGGTTTAGGGCAGTGCAGTGGTGTTCTGACAGTGTAGTGGGTCGTGCGGGGGCTGGTGTTTCAGGGTTTAGGGTAGTGCTGTGGTGTTCGGGCAGTGTAGGGGGTCGTGTGGGGCTGGTGTTTCATGGTTTAGGGCAGTGCTGTGGTGTTTGGGCAGTGTAGGGGGTCGTGCGGGGGCTGGTGTTTCAAGGTTTAGGGCAGTGCTGTGGTATTCCGCCAGGGTAGGGGGTCATGCTGAGGCTGGTGTTTCAGGGTTTAGGGCAGTGCAGTGGTGTTAGTGCAGTGTAGGGGGTCGTGCTGGGGCTGGTGTTTCAGGGTTTAGGGTAGTGCAGTGGTCTTTGGGTAGTGTGTGGGTCGTGCTGGGGGTGGTGTTTTAGGGTTTAGGGCAGAGCACTGGTGTTCGGGCAGTGTAGTAGGTCATGCTGGGGGTGGTGTTTTAGGGTTTAGGCAGAGCAGTGGTGTTCAGGCAGTGTAGGGGGTCGTGCAGGGGTGGTGTTTCAGGGTTTAGAGCAGTGGTTTTCAGGCAGTGTTGGGGGTCTTGCTGGGGGTGGTGTTTCCGGGTTTAGGGCAGTGGTGTTTGGGCAGTGTAGGGGGTCTTACTGGGGGTGGTGTTTCAGGGTTTAGGGCAGTGCAGTGGTGTTCGGGCAGTGTACAGGGTCTTGCTGGGGTGGTGTTTCAGGGCTTAGGGCAGTGGTGTTCAGGCAGTGTAGGGGGTCTTGCTGGGGTGGTGTTTCAGGGTTTAGGGCAGTGCAGTAGTGTTCGGGCAGTGGAGGGGGTTGTGCAGGGGGTGGTGTTTCAGGGTTTAGGGCAGTGCAGTGGTTTTTGGGCAGTGTAGGGGGTCGTGCTGGGGGTGGTGTTTCAGGGTTTAGGGCAGTGCAGTGGTGTTCTGGCAGTGTAGGGGGTCGTGCTGGGGGTGGTGTTTCAGGGTTTAGGGTAGTGCAGTGTTGTTCGGGCAGTGTAGGGGTCGTGCTGGTGTTTCAGTGTTTAGGGCAGTGCAGTGGTGTTCGGGCAGTGTAGGGGGTCGTGCTGGGGCTGGTGTTTCAGGGTTTAGGGCAGGGCAGCGGTGTTTGGGCAGTGTAGGGGGTCGTGCTGGGGCTAGTGTTTCAGGGATTAGGACAGTGCAGTGGTGTCCGGGCAGTGTAGGGGGTCGTGTTGGGGGTGGTGTTTCAGGGTTTAGGGTAGTGCAGTGTTGTTCAGGCAGTGTAGGGGGTCGTGCTGGTGTTTCAGTGTTTAGGGCAGTGCAGTGGTGTTCGGGCAGTGTAGGGGGTCCTGCTGTGGTTGGTATTTCAGGGTTTAGGGCAGTGCGGGTGTGTTCGGGGAGTGTAGGGGGTTGTGCTGGGGTGATGTTTCAGGGTTTAAGGCAGTGCAGTGGTGTTCGGGCAGTGTAGGGGGTCGTGTGGGCGCTGGTGTTTCAGGGTTTGGGCAGTGCAGTGGTGTTCGGGCAGTGTAGGGGGTTGTGCGGCGGCTGGTGTTTCAGGGTTTAGGGCAGTGCAGTGGTGTTCGGACAGTGTAGTGGGTCATGCGGGGGCTGGTGTTTCAGGGTTTAGGGCAGTGCTGTGGTGTTCGGGCAGTGTAGGGGGTCATGTGAGGCTGGTGTTTCATTGTTTAGGGCAGTGCTGTGGTGTTTGGGCAGTGTAGGGGGTCATGCGGGGGCTAGTGTTTCAGGGTTTAGGGCAGTGCTGTGGTGTTCGGGCAGTGTAGGGAGTCATGCGGTGGCTGGTGTTTCAGGGTTTAGGGCAGTGCTGTGGTGTTCGGGCAGTGTAGGGGGTCGTGCTGGGGCTGGTGTTTCAGGGTTTAGGACAGTGCAGTGGTGTTTGGGCAGTGTAGTGGATCGTGCTGGGTGTATTGTTTCAGGTTTTAGGGCAGTGCAGTGGTGTTCGGGCAGTGTAGGGGGTCGTGCTGGGGGTGGTGTTTCAGGGTTTAGGGCAGTGCAGTGGTGTTCGGGCAGTGTAGGGGGTCGTGCTGGGGGTAGTGTTTGAGGGTTTAGGGCAGTGCAGTGGTGTTCGGGCAGTGTAGGGAGTCGTGCTGGGGTAGTGTTTCAGGGTTTAGGGCAGTGCAGTGGTGTTCGGGCAGTGTAGGGAGTCGTGCTGGGGTAGTGTTTTAGGGTTTAGGGCAGTGCAGTTGTGTTTGTGTAGTGAGCAGAGCATGCGCTGCGTCACTAGGCAAGTCCTAAAAAGCATTGCACCAAGATGGCTGCCAACACTTCTTGGATTGAAGTGTTGCCAGCCAATTAGAAATTCACTGAAAAAACCATAGGTTTCAGGGGCGTTATAGTTAGCTGGACTTTTCACTCGTACAAAACAATTGAAATTCACCCGTTATAGTTAGTTCAGCTAACTATAACTCGCGTGCCCGCAATGCACTGCTGATGACGTCACAAATTTAATCACTCATGACATGGTAAGTGACTTCACTCATGACATCACTGATGACATCTCAAATGACATCACTGATGACATCACTGATTACATCATCCAGTGAATGTGTGTTTTTCTGAAAATTACATATGTTTTATATATATATATCAAGGTCGATGGAAGAATAAATGGGTATATAAGTGTCTAAATGGATGATTTGTTTTTGAAAAATTGATTGTATAACTGACTGATTAAGTGTATCTTAGTGAATACATGGCTTAGTGAGTAATGTTTAAATATGTAAATATCTGTATCAGTCTCTCATTTTGTGAATAAGTGGCTGCATGAGTTGGTGAGTAGCTACATGAGTGTCTATATAGGTTATTAGTTGGTTTTTCGAGTATCAGTATGAGTGTCTGAGTGTCTGTATGGTTCGGTGGGGGGTATTACGTAGTGCATAGGTGCATGAATGAGTGACTCACTGTTTATATGTGTTGAAGACAGCATGTGTGCAGGACTGTATGGGTGGATGAGTGTGTGCATGGGTGTGTTAGTGAGTGAATGACTGTCTCAATAGTGTCTTTATGAGTAACTACATATGTTTTAAACTAGTATATGTGACTATTGGTGTATATAAGTGAGTATATGTGAGAGTGAGAGATTGGAAGAGTTCCTG
Source organism: Triturus cristatus (assembly GCF_964204655.1). Lineage (NCBI taxonomy): Eukaryota > Metazoa > Chordata > Amphibia > Caudata > Salamandridae > Triturus > Triturus cristatus. Next base: position 377,389,501 of record NC_140586.1, on the reverse strand, counting down.
TATGAATAAGTATGTGTTTCTATATGTGATTGTTTAAAAGACTAAGTATGTGTAAGTTTCTGTAGAAGTAAGTGTGGTGGTGTGTGTATAACTGTATTTGCAAGTAAATGGATGTTTGATTCTTTATTAGCATGAGTGACTATGTGTGTGAGTAACTCAATGGATGAGTGGCGTTGTGTAACAGGATGTATAGGTGTATGAGTACATATGATGAGTGAGTACATGCATGAGTGACTGTATAGGACTGTTGGTGAATGAGTGGATGTGTATGTGGATCTTAGAATTACTGAACAGGTTGTTGTAACTGATATTGGTATGTCCATTGTTTTGAAAATTTTAGTTTCTATTTTTGAATGTGTGTATCAAAGGTTATATTAGGGGGAGAGGAGGTCTGTCACTCTATCACAAGGATGATGTCATCAGTGATGTCATTTGAGATGTCATCAGTGATGTCATGAGTGATGTCACTGACCATGCCATGAGTGATGTAATATGTGACGTCATCAGCAGTGCATTGCGGGCGCGCGAGTTATAGTTAGCTGAACTATAACGGGGGGATTTCAATGGTTTTGTACGAGTGAAAAGTCCAGCTAACTATAACGCCCCTGAAACCTATGTTTTTTTCAGTGAATATCTAAGGTTTTTTAAATGCTAATTCCTAACTATAACGTGCCTGAAACCTATGGTTTTTTCAGTGAATTTCAAAGGTTTTTTAAATGCTAATTTCTAACTATGCCTACAGAGATAGGACATGTGAAGAAAGAAGAACAAATGCACAGAAAGAAAAAAAGAAATGCAGAAAGAAGCAACAGAAGTCCTCAAAGACGAAGAAAAGTGCAGGAAGAAGGATAACGTGCAGAAAGAAGAAACAGAAGAGCAGAAAGAAGACTTGTTGCAAAATCATCCTGTACCCTCAACTTTTTCAGACGGATACTGGTGGTAACTGAGTCTGACTAACCAGTCCTAGAGCCAGTGCTATGTTAAAAGACACTCAGAAAACAGTGAAAACACCTACATACACTAGGGAACACTATGCGTTGGTGTCCCCCTGTGATCAGTAAGCCCCTAGCATATAATAGGGCAGGGGATTATAACTATCTCTTAAAACGCGCCACAGGGCGTGTTTGAACACGTCACCTCAGGCCCCGTCCCCTCACTTCCCCACTGTGTAAACACGCCCTGTGGCCGTTTTAAGTTGGGAGATTAAGTCCCCTTGAATCCTAGGGTCCAACTAGACCACTAGGTACCTCCAGTAAGCGCCACAGAGCTGCGTTGCAGAGAGATGTAAAAAGGGGCATGGCCTAGACCACCTCTCTGCAACGCAGCGCAGTGGCGCTTACTGGAAGCACCTGGTGGGCTAGTTGGCCCCCAGGGTCCCGCAGGATTGAAGGGGAATTATTTCCCCAACTTAAAACGTGCCACAGGGCTTGTTTACACACGTTAACTCAGGCCCCGTCCCCTCCCTTCACAACTGTGTAAACACGCCCTGTGGCCGTTTTTAGTTGGGAGATTCAGTTCATTTGAATCCTGAGGGTCCCTAGGGTCCAACTAGCCCACTAGGTACCTCCAGTAAGCGCCACAGAGCTGCGTTGCAGAGAGGTGTAAAAAGTGGCACGGCCTGGACCACCTCTCTGCAATGCAGCTCAGTGGTGCTTACTGGAAGCACCTGGTGGGCTAGTTAGCCCCCAGGGGCCCTCAGGATTGAAGGGGAATTATTTCCCCAACTTAAAACGCGCCATAGGGCGTGTTGGCACACGTCACCTCAGGCCCCGTCCCCTCCCTTCCCCACTGTGTAAACACGCCCTGTGGCCGTTTTTTAAGTTGGGAAATTAAGTCCCCTTGAATTCTGAGGATCCCTAGGGGCAAAATAGCCCACTAGGTACATCCAGTAAGCGCCATTGCAGAGAGGTGTAAAAAGGGGCATGGCCTGCACCACCTCTCTGCAACGCAGAGGCGTGGCGCTTAATGGAAGCACCTGGTGGGCTAGTTTGCCCCCAGGGTCCCTCAGGATTGAAAGGGAATTATTTCCCCAACTTAAAACGCGCCACAGGGCGTGATTACACACGTCACCTCAGGCCCCATCCCCTTTCTTCACCACTGTGTAAACGTGCCCTTTGGCCGTTCTAAGTTGAGAGATTAAGTCCCCTTGAATACTAAGGGTCCCTAGGGTCAAACTAGCCCACTAGGTACCTCCAGTAAGTGCCACAGAGCTGCGTTGCATAGAGGTGTAAAAAGGGGCGTGGCCTCAGAAAACCTGTCTGCAACGCAGCTCCCTGGCGCATACTGGAGATACCATGTTGGGCTAGTTGGCCCTCAGGGACCCTCAGTATTGAAGGGGAATTAATTCCCCAACTTACAACTGGCCAGGGGGCGCGTTTGCAGAGTGCTGCAAGGAGGGGGCGTGGCCTCCATCGCGATGCCGGTCTTTTATTGTTATTATTTTTTTAAGAAGGAGGGCTGTGTGGCCCCCCTTCCTTTTCTAATTTACTGGCCCTGGGGACCCTATCCCCAGGGCCTGCACCCCAAAGTTTTTTTTGTTGAAAAAAATAAATGTGGCCCTCCCAAGGCCTTAATCGGCCCCGGGGACCCCAACCCCCGGGTCATGGCCTTTTTTTTTTTTATTATTTAGGAGGGGGCTGCGTTGCCCCCCTCCTCAGGCCACTTATGGCCCCGGGGACCCCATGCCCTGGGGCCGGCCTTTGTTTTTTATTATTTTAAAAAAATATATATTTATAGAAACACCTAGGACATGCTGGACAAACCGTATGTACCTATCATCATGACGATTTGTGTGATATTCATTAAAAGGCGACTATGCATAGAATGAATCCACATGGAATGTATTTACACCGCTAGTGAAGCTCTGACGTGTCTGACGCCCTACCGTGCCTAATCCCGGCGCCCCCCCGGTGGGTACTCTCCAAGTAGACACCCTTGTCGTTTATTTATACAAACATGGGTAGCTATTGACAGGCACATATAATATACACGCACACCAAGCCATTCAAAGGGGATTCGACAAAAATTTGACCAAACTATGCAAGAAACACCCTCACGGTTAATAAAACACACATCCACCGCCGGATGTGTAATACTTTTTATTTTACTCTCTGGAAAGGAGACGAACCTCACTTGAGAGTCACAGCGTGCTCCTGGCTGAGCCCAATGCTGTGTTACACCCACCAGTGCCCGGCGAGTGCCTCACACCTCTGTGTTGTATTCCACCAGCTAGTGCGTATGCTATGACACTCTCTAGCCCATGTGCACGGTAACACCACCCCGTGAATATGTCATGCCGCACTTGCCACGGGTTATATTGCCCCATCTAACGTGCCTTCCTCGATGCCTATGTTATAACGCACAGCGCTATGCCATACATATTACAATATGGGATCCATATCTTTGTCACAGTGCATATGCAACGTTACACTCCCCAGCACATATTTTATATTACAACTTTAGCGACTAGTTACGTTACACAACACTGCCCTGTGCATATTACACTCCAAGGCGCATTTCGCATAGCACGCGCTAGTGCCTGTGCTATCTCGCGCTCTCCAATGAATCTGTCATTGCGCACAATGTATTGCATATTATATTTCACGCCCCGGTTCATCTTATATCACACTTTTTGGTGCATAGTTTATACCATATGCTATATCTAGTTTTCATTTTCAATCGTGCTCTCAGGACTATGTTCTATATAACACTGTGTCCACCTACCCTTTTCACGGGCATTACATTTTGCGATGGGGGTGGAGGGTACGGGGGTGTTTCTGCCAAGTGAGCCCAGAGTCACAGTCACAAACGTCCTCCTCTTCCTGAATAAAAGTGAGATTATGCTGCATACTTGTTCATATTTTAAGTAGTTCGCACACACACACATTTTAAAAACAATAAAGTTCCTAATACCCACCTTCTCTGAACAGTTAGCTTGCTGCCCCATCCACCTCCTCCCTATCCTCTGTTGTCTGAATCCATGGACTAGCCTCCTCCCTCATGCCATGCATGGTCTGATGTGCTGCCACTGCCCTCCATTTAGCATGATGTACCAGTCCACTCCTCCTGCCCTCCATTGCCCAATTTATGGCCCATCATTGACCTCCTGCTTAGCCTCTGTGCTTAGCTTGCTGCCCCTATTCTCCTTCCCCCTGCCCTCCGATGTCTTTGTGCATGCCCCTGCTCCATCCTTTTTGCCCACCATGTTCCATGGACCTGCCACTCCTATCTACTCTGAGTGTTCTGTTGAGCTGCCACTCCCCTCCCACCTGCCTAGCACTGTCAGATGACTGTAACCTGTCCCTGCCACCTCCACCCTGCCTGTCCACATGCCATGCCCCTATCCCCTTCCTCCTGTCCTCCATGGTCCATTTTACTGCCACACCCTTCTGCCCTCCCTGGTCTGTTGTGCTGCAACTGCTCCTCCAGCCTGCCCTGCGCAGTCTGTTGTGAGGCCCCTTCCCCTGAACTCTCTTGTCTGTGCCCAGGTCCTGACCCTCCCTTCTATCCTCCATGGTCCTTTGTGCATGCCCCTGCACCCTCCTTTTTGCATATCATAGCCATTGTGCTGCCACTAACCCTCCCGCTTGCCATGCATGGTCTTCTGTGCTGCCATGGCCCCTCCCACCTTCCCTGTGTGGTCAGCTAGCTGCCCCTGACCCCCTCCCACCTTCCCTCCATGGTCTGTGTGTATGCCATCATAGTCTCATTGTTGCTCTCCATGGTGTGTCTTGTTTCTAGTGCCCATCCTGCCTGACCTCCATGGTCATCTTGCTGCTCCTGCCCTGCCCCCTTGCCCCCAGCCCTCTGTTTCCATGTGCAGACCCCTATTCCCTCCCTCCTGGCTTGTCTGTTCCATTGTAATGCCCATGATCCATCCCTCCTGCCCATTATGGTCTGTTATGCTGCAGCTTTCTCTCCTGTCTGTCCATTATGGTCAGCTAGCTACCATTGTCTCTTTCCCCTCTGTTCTCTGTTGTCCATGTGCATGGTCCTGTCCCCTCCCTATTGCTTTCTATGGATTGTTGTGCTGCGCTCCCGTCCCACATGCGCTGTGTGGTGTATTGTGCTGCTGCAAACCCTGAAGCCTGCCCTGTAGGGTCAGTTTGGTGCACCTCTCCATGTCCCTCCTGTCCTATGTTATCCGAGTCCATGTCCCTACCCCAATTCCTCCTGCCTACCATGATCCAATGTACCATACTTGCGAACATTTTGAACGTGGTAAGAGCGAGATTTTGAAAAAAAACTGGGGTATTGATTTTCCCCTTTGAGTTACATTGAAAAAGAGGAGATTGTAGACAGGAGACAGATCAAATAAAGCCCATTTGAGCTTAAAAACATTGGACGTTTCCTGGCTGAAACGGGTCTGTTGGCATGTATGGTTGTACTACCACTGCCTCTTCCATCTGCCCACAATGGTCTATTATATTGCCACAGCCTCTCTTGCCAGTCCTGTATTGTTGGTTTTTTGCCCTTGCCCCCCTTTCCACTGCCCTCCATAGTCTGTTGTGCTGCCACTGTCCTTCCTGCCTGCCCAGTGTGGTCAAATTGTTGCCTCTGCACTCTCTTACCTGCCTTCAATTTTCAGAGTCCGTGCCCCTGGCCTCTGCCTCTCAACAGTATCGCAATGATCAACTAGATTGCTAACATTCTATATTTATTACAAAAGTGTGGAAAGCCTGACGTCATCTTGATGTAATCAAAACTGTAATACCTAGAGCATTTCCTTTAGAAATTACATATATGAGAGGGTCTTATTTGCATCAAAATTATGGTTAGTGCTCTAAAAAACTAAAATGAGGACATATTTTCTGAGCTTTCAAATAGCGACAAAGAACTTTTAAATTATTTGTAATCTTTGTTTTTTTATCCAGTTGACCACTTGATTAAATGTTGCACCTAGGGGAGAGGATGTGGTGTTTCTTCCAGAGCTGCAGACTTTGCAACTGGGGAACCAGGTTGGAGTTTCTGCTTCAGCTCAACATTCTGTGATTCTGATCAAATCACTTAATCTCCCCATGTCTACAACCAAAATGAATTTGATCTTGTGTGATGTAACCAATGCTCATGTAAAGCACTCCATTGCCTGACAAGTCTGCACTATATAAAACTGCAAATACACAAAAAATAAGTGTTTTGCACACTTCTGTCATTGGGCTACATGTGGGCTACATCTGGGTGATATTTGTGCTGCATTTGGGCTCTTTTGTCTCTGGTGGCCATCTTGGGAGATTTATTTGTTATGAAGTTTCCTAATTTCCTGATTTACTGCAGTCTCCTCAGTAGGAAATGCTTTCAGTTTTTTACTTTGATTCCATCAAGAAGGTATTCAGATATGTCACACATTTGCCATAAATTCTGAATGTTAGCACTCTAGTTGCTCATTAGATCACTGTAGTAAAGCTACTGCTCACCACGGAAGTCTGCTGCTGGTATTAAAAGTGCATGTTTCAGTCTGCATATCAGAATTTTTTAATGAAATAGAAGAGGATTTGAGAAGTCACTCAAAATGTGCCCTAATTTTTCTTTCTTCAGCACTAATCATAATTTCTATGGCAAAATGAGCCCCCTCATTGTGTTCCTTTTTAAATTAAATGTTTTAAGTGTTACCAGTTTATTCCAATCAAGATGAATGAATGAATGAATGAATTAATTCTTATCATGCGCAAAACTTTGCCCAATGGGCGTCAAGGCGCCTAAGTCAAATACACATAATCCAGCTTATCAATCGAGAACAGCGAACTTTTATTCATACGCCTTGGTAAAATACCAGGTTTTAAGGGCCTTTTTAAACAAATCCAAAGAAGGGAGAGTCTTAACCTCAATTGGAAGAGAGTTCCAAAGCTTAGGGGCAACCACAGAGAAAGCTCTCGCTCCCCATCTGGCTAATCTAGTGCGTGGAACTACAAGTTGAAATAATCCAGCAGACCGAAGGGTTCTGGAAGGGCAGTAGCGAGTAAGCAAAGAGCCAAGTGCATTTTCGGTGTCAGCCACAAGGGCCCTGTAAGTGAGACATAGAATCTTAAAAGAGATTCTATATTGGACAGGAAGCCAGTGAAGATCTCTTCTAGCAACTGTAGCTGAAGATGCCAGAGGGAGGGCAAGAACAAAACGTGCAGCAGCATTCTGCACAATTTGCAATCTATGGATCAAGCATTTGTTGGATTCAGCATATAAGGAGTTACAGTAATCAAGCCTGGAGCCTATAAGAGCCACTGCAATCTGCTTCCGCGCCTGCAAAGAAAGATAGCTACGAATCCTATTTAGGGTTCTAATAACACCCCAACATGTGGCCACGGTCCTGTTTATTTGGAGCGTCATGGAAAGTGAGGTGTCAAAAACCACTCTGAGATTTCTGGCGGATAAGGAGGGGGTGGGGCAGATGCCAAGAGTAGTAGGCCACCACTCACTCGACCAGACGGCTAGATCTTTCCCAAAGACCAAAACCTGTCTTTTTTTTTTTTTTTTTGTCCTCATATGCCACCGAGGTTATAGATGCGCAATCAATCGGATTACAAGCAATATGCTGACACAGTTCGAACCAACTGGGAGGGATAGTCATGGAGCCGGGACCTCATCCCACAGCAGAAAAGCTTGACATACCAGGGACCGCCATACCATAACCTCAGAAGTTCAGCTGGGGTGCCACCCAAGTGCTGAAAGAAGGGAATCAAAGTACCGCTTATGCCAAGCAGTTGTAAATATGGCTTAATCATTGGACCTGGGGGAAAAAAAAAAAAAAAAAAAAACCCAGAGTCTCACTGATCCCATTTAAGAAGATGCCAAAATGATCTTTTGGCTGGATTCCCAGCTCTAGCCAAATCCAACTTAGAAACCTGCAGGGTAGAGGCGTACCAATCATTGATAGAGGGAGGTAAAGGATCCTTCCACTTTCTGCATATCTCCCTTCTAGCCAGTAGTATAGCGTAAAATACTAGCTTCTTTGCTGAGCTGGAGACCCCCTCTAAGACTCCGAAGATCACCAACTGAGGATGTACAGTTATTCTGGAGTCTATTGAGGACGACAGGATCTTACAGATGGCTTCCCAAAACTGAGACAGAAGGGGGCAATCATAAAACATGTGGATGTCAGAGGCTGCTAGGAGACCACATCTAGCGCACCCCACCATATTCCCCTGAGTAAATTTAGAAAGTCGAAGGGGGGAATAATATGCTCTGTGGATAGTAAAGATGTGGTTCCTACGCAACCACGCCGGTTTCACCACATCCCACAGCAGTCTACAAGATGTTCTCCAGACCTCATGCAAATCCGTATTACTTAATATGTCAGCCCCCCAGAGTTCCTGTGGAAGATTAAATAATCCGTCCATCTCATCCAAAATCAGATTGTACCAGGACGAGATCTCCTTCTTAGCAGGGGGTCTATCAATTAGCAGAGTAATAAGAGTACTATAACCCCCCACTGGGAATTTATTTTTACGAGAGGGCTGTGCAGAATAGGAACGAAACCAGCTAGCCATCTGCAGATATTTTAGCTTAGCAAGGCCAGGGCCAATCTTTCTACTCAAACACTCCCAGGAGAGCAATTCCCCTTCAACAAATAGATCACCCCAGACCTCCACACCTGCCTCTCTAATGGGTGTTGCAAGTGAGTCTCCCAACCAAGATGGATTATCAGGGAGATCCCATAGGGGAGTTCTACTACTATAGTACCCTATTTTGATAGATTTGGAAACCTGGGCCCAAGTCTTTGCCATTCCCAATAGAATTTTCAATTTATTTTTTTTAAAGAACTTGGGATCACCGAATTCAATAGGAACCCAGACTGACTGACCCCCTCTCCCCTAAGCAGAGTAGTGTATAGGGATCCCACCCCACATTCCAATGGTTTTTTTAGCAGCACCCTAGCATGAGACAACTGGAACGCCCAGGCATAGGCCTGGAGATCGGGTGCGGCCAGCCCCCCCTTTTCCCTGCGCCTCCTTAACTTTTTCCACGAAATTCTTGGAAGATGTTTATTCCAGATAAAGGTATTAATCTCGGCCTGAAAAGTTTTAATGTGGTTTGGATCGAAGTAAAGGGGGATAGTATTGAAAAGAAAGGAAATCTTTGGCAAAATAGCCATCTTAACCAAATTAGCCCTTCCTAATAAAGACAGAGGAAGATGGAACCAGGACTGAAGCAACTTACGGCAGTCTTTAGCTACTTTGGAAAAATTGATATCTGCAATTTGATCTATATTTTCCACAATATCGAGGCCCAGGTATCTCAATTTATTCCCCGGCTGAATACCCGAGATACAGAAGTTCTTGTCCATACCCCATGTCATCATCTCGGTTTTAGAGGCGTTGATCTCATACCCGGACACGACACCAAATTCGGAGGCTAGCTTAACTATTTTCGGGAGAGCCGTACGGGCATCAGAGGTGAAAATAAGGATATCATCAGCGTACAGGGCCACTTTCCTTTCCCAACCCCTGTACGTGAACGCCTTGATGTCAACATTGTTTCTTAAATTTTGAGCGAATGGTTCCACGTAAAGATCGAAAAGAAGTGGGGAAAGTGGGCAGCCCTGTCGCGTACACCTCGAGATGTTGAAGGGGTCAGACAAGATGCCATTAATCAGTACACAGGCACTTGGATTCTGATACAATAAACTAATTGCCCGGCGAAACCCGGCTCCCACATTGAACTTTGCCAGGGCCTCCGACAGATACGACCAATTAACTCTGTCGAAGGCCTTGGTGGCATCCAAGGTAAGAACCGCCAGGGGGAGGGACTCCAAAACTGCCAAGTCGATAGCGCCTATTAAATCAAAAGTTAGTTCATGTAGCTGTCTCCCCCTAACAAACCCTTTCTGATCCGGGTGTAAGATATTGGGGGCAACCGAAGCTAGTCTATTGGCCAGAATTGAGGCAAAAATTTTATAATCAACATTCAGTATGGAGATTGGCCTATAGGAACCACATGCAGTAGGCGATTTCCCTGGTTTTAAGATTACAGTGATAGACACACTGTCCCAAGATGTCGGGGGCCGACCCCCATCCAGTAGAATGTCATTAAACAGTAGTACCAAGAAGGAGACAAGTTCCTGCTCCAGGGCTTTATAGATTTCAGCCGGTAGGCCGTCAGTACCTGACGCCTTCCCTTTTTTGGCATTATGTATGGCCTTGATGACTTCCTCCTCCGAGATTACACTATCCAACCTCTCACTTTGCTCCTCAGAGAGCGCTGAAGTGTGATCTTACTAAGCCAGTCTTTAATTCTGACCGAGCTGATGTTCTTATCCTCACAGTAGATATTTTGAAAAAAATCTCTGAAGGCGGATCTAATATCTTCATCCCGGGAGAGAGGGAAGCCATTGATATTAATCACCTCGATGTTGTTACGAACTTGGTCTGTTTTGGATTTCCATGCCAATAGCTTCCCTGCTCCCTCTCCATACTGAAAATGAGCAAGCTTACTGGCCTCCCATCTCTCTTGTATTCGCTGATTTAAGACGGAAGCGAGGTGGCCTTTTAAAGAAATTAACCTTCCAGACAAAAGAGAGCGATCTTCTGCTGTAGTGGAATCAGCGTCTAGTTCTAACTGAGTCCTAGCTATGTCTGCTTCCACCGATGTCACTGCTTCTTTGTATTGCCTCCTCCTATAAACCATTTTGTTTGTGATAAGACCTCTAACAAAAGCTTTAAGAGAATCCCACACCACTCCGATGCTTGTTGATCCTACATTTGTTGTTAAAAAGTGACTCACCTCAGACTTAAAAAAAAGAACATCATCCGGGTGAGAAAGTAAGGAGCGATCAAAGGACCAACTTCTAGCTGGCAAATTTTGCATCGAAATAAGCTCCATAGTTACTGCCGAGTGGTCTGATAAATGTGACGGGAGGTATTTAACATCTTTAACAGAATCTACTAAGGTATGGCTCACTAATACAAAGTCTATTCTGGATTGGTGGCGGTATTTTTGGTTTCTAAAAGAGAAACCCAACTGTTCACCTGCCCTCAACCTCCAAATATCCACATAACCGTACTGCTTCATTTCACTAAGCAAAAAGGATCTGGATTTTGATGGGATTCGAGATCGACTATTACGTGATTTATCAAGAGTGGGGTCTAAGACGATATTAAAATCGCCTGCAAAAATTACAGGCTCTGGGAGGGACATAAGGTGAGAAAAAATTGCCTCCAAAGATGACGGATCGTCCTGATTAGGACCATAATACCCCACAATAGTAAACTGATTACCCAAAATAGTCATGTAGGCAATCACCCATCTACCCGCTGGGTCAACCTTAAAATCTAACACTTTAGCCCTGAGTTGTTTTTTCAAGATAATTGATACTCCTCTACAAGTCAAGGACTGAGAAGTAGAAATTGAAAAGTCGATCCACTTATTCTCCTTAACTAACGCATCCATTTCGTCTTGGACCAGATGCGTCTCTTGCAGGATGATCAGCTGTGCCTCAGAATCCCGAAGATATTGAAGTATCTTCCTTGCCCTAGATTTAGTACGGAGGCCATTTACGTTCCAGGATATTATTTTTAAATTAGCCATTTGCCTTCAATGCCTCTCAACTCCCCCCAGAGACTTGGGACATCACCTGTATGACCTAAGCTACTGTCTGATAGATGCATATCTGAAATTATCCTACACCCAGTGGAATACAAAAATGCACAAGGTTGGCACATGAGGAATTTTATAAGACATTTTACCCCGTGACCCCTATCCCCCCCACCCCCCCCCCTCCCACCCATGGAGAACCCTTGGTGTATCCAACCGGAACAGATCCAGTAGATAGCACCCCCATCTCAGGCTCCCGTGACCCACCCTAGACGCTAAAAACCAATCCCCCTTCAAAAAGTAATCTAATTACTCACATGTTCTAACAAAATGTGTGAAATGTGTGAATGCGGTATATGTACCTGGGAGTTCAAATCCATCAGGAAAGGATCAGAACGGAGAACATGGCGGCGGTCGGCTGATCGCTGCAGCGCTCCGGAATCAGGCTCCTGATGTGCTCTGCTTAGACGCTTGTAAATGCGCGTCTAAATTGTTTCCCCGTAATCCGGAGTGAAGGATTCCTAACCAGGTTCATTTCCTAAACGAAAAGCGAGTGTTGGGAGGAATCTCAAAGTGTTTGTGTTTTTAACGATCTAACGATCTTACCTGGATTCCGGCTCCGCTCGGTGTAGGCGGGGTAGGCGGGGTAGCTGGGCTGCTTTCCCTCTCTATGACCGCAGGAAGCGAGTTTTGCGGTGGAGGCAGCGGCAATACAGCGGGGGTAGAGGATGTTGCCCCCCCCAATCAATGTGCATTGCCAGCTGTTCTAAAGTTAGGATTGTGGTCCGTAGCCGCCCTGGAGCTGCGCCGTGGGAGGAAGGCGCGATGTTTGTCACTTGCTGCGTGTAATATTTCTTCCCAGGCTCAGAAGCTCAAATATATTTCTCGAGGTGCGGTGGAGGGTAAAGGAGGGGTTGACTGCCCGGCGGGCGCGAAGAACGTGGAGAGTGGAGAAGAGGGGGGGGGGGGAGCTCCCGGAGGAGTTAGCTAAAAAGTGTCCACAGCCGCTACAGCAGCCACAGCAGCAGTCGTCTAAAAGCAGAGGCTCACGTAGAAGAGGTAAGGAGCCCGTAAATGTACAGTGGAAGAAGCCTGCTCCTACCTCACAGGTAAATCTGGCTGACTTGGTACACGGCGGACCCTCATCCTCTGAAGGTAAGAAAGCCTCATCTTATTTGTCTGTGGAAGTGAAATCGAAGGGTACAAGATTAAACGGGGTTAGAGGCAAAGCTAAACATAAAAGGGATTCAAGTGTGCCACCTGATTTGAACTCGAGGATAACCCCGTCTCTGCGCTCATACTTTAAAGTCGTACCACAGGTGCTTCGTTTGACGGATGCTCAGGGCATGTCTTCCTTCTCGACGGCAATGGATACCGGCGCTAAAGGTATGCCCACCTCGAGTACCCTAGGTGTTATGGGAGTTCCAGCTATCAACTGTCTTTCTGCCTCTGGTGCCCCTTCTGGCGGAGACTATGGCCCTAAGCTCACTTCTGAATGTGTTTTGTCTGAGGTGGACTTGATTCAGCCAGATTTAGAGACCAGTGACTCAGTTGAGACTCTCAAACCTCAGTTTCCGGAGGGGGGATGCCAGGGTAACGCAAGTGAAGTAGGGGGGGCAGGAGATTCTGCTAGTCCCGACCCGATATCCCCAGTGGATTCAGATACAGGGGGTGTAATCTCTGCGGCTTCTATTCTGGCAATGTTCTCAACCCTGTCCCGTGATATTAAGAAGGGGTTTGAAGAGTCTTCTGCTAATCAGGCGGACATTCGGAGCTACTGTGAGTCCTTAGACAAAAAGATCGATGGGTTAACATCTAGGACAGGGGAGCTAGAAGATAAGGTTGCTGCAATGTCTATCTATTTGGACAAAGCTAAGGAAGACATCGTCAATCTGCGAAAAGAGGATCAGGCTCTACTTGATAGGATGGAATTATTGGAAAACAATGCCAGGAGAGCCAATATACGCATACTTAATGTGCCTGAAGGCTCCGAGGGTTCCGATGTTAAAAACTTTGTGGCGCAACTTTTAAAGGAGTCATTATGTCTCGATAATTCTCTAGAGGAACTGACCATCGACATTCAGAGGGTCCATAGAGATCCGTTCAGGAGAAACCCACAAAGACCTAAACCTCGTAAAATCTTGGTTAATTTCCATACCTATGCACTCAAAGAACAGATCCTCAACTTAGCCCTAAAACAAAAATCCCTCCTTGGAAAAGGATTTACTTTTCTCATTAGATCTGACCTTTCTAGGGTCACGTTAGAGAAGCAGTGGGAGTTTGGAAGGCGGCTTGAGGCTTTTCGAAAATTGGAGCAACGGCTCAGCTAGTGTTCCCTGCAGCCCTGAAGGTGATGTTCAACAATAAGATGTTTAACATTAGGTCAGTGCAAGCCGCTGACGAGCTCCTTTTGGAGTTGGGCAATAAAGCAGCTGGTTGATATGTACCTTGTGTAAAAATACAGATCAAATAATAAATGGGCCCCTGAGTGTTAAAACATATTAGTAGTTTGTAGATATTGAATTTAGTTTTTTTTTTTTCCACATTTTTTCATATTTGTTGAGGTAGTATATGCTACAACACAACTACCACGGGGGAGAGAAAAAAAAGGAATGGTGGAAGGAAAAAAAAAAAAAAAAATTATATATATATCTTTGGTGAAGGACAGGAATTTTATTCGGTTTTCTCTTCTCCTCTCCTTTCTCCTGTTCTTGCTCTATCCTTGCTGTATTTCCAAAACCTCTGTCTTGTCGCCATTTAACTTTAGGGAGTTGATGACCATCTGAAGATGGCTTCAGGTGTGCCATACTTTTGTCATAAGTAAGATAATAAGCGCTCTAGTTGTTCTTAAGAACACTCTGGGACATTCTGTCATTGGGCTATACTTGGGCTACATCTGGGTGATTTTTGGGCTACATTTGGGCTCTTTTGTCTCTGGTGGCCATGTTGGAAGACTTATTTGTTATGATGTTTCCTAATTTCCTCATTTACTGCAGTCTCCTCAGTAGGAAATACTGTTTTTTACTTTCGTTCCATCAAGAAGGCATTCAGATGTGTCACACATTTGCCATAAATTCAGAATGTTAGCACTCTAGTTGCTTATTAGATCACTGTAGTAAAGCTACTGCTCACCAGGGAAGTCTGCTGCTGGTATTGAAAGTGCATGTTTCAGTCTGCATGTCAGAATTTTTTAATGAAATAGAAGAGGATTTGAGAAGTCACTCAAAATGTGCCCTAATTTTTCTTTCTGAAGCACTAATCATACTTTCTATGGCAAAATGAACCCCCTCATTTTGTTCCTTTTTAAATAAATGTTTTAAGAGTTACCACTTTATTCCAACCAAGATGGCTTCAGGTGTGCCATACGTTTATCATAAGTAGGATTGTTAGCGCTCTAGTTGTTCTTTACAACACTCTGGGAAGCTGCAGTAGAACACAAAGGAATCAACTGACAGTCTCTGCCCTTGTTGGATGTACATGTTTTACTGAGAATGTCAGACTTCATTCTCACATGACTGAGAATGATAATGTGAATTTACAGAAAATATGCTCTCAGTTTAGCTTATAGATCACCTTCCAAACCTCTGTGGGAAAAGCATGAGAACATAGTTTTCTCTCAAACATGATTCATGATATCACAGCAGAAGGCTTTTCCACATGGTAAAATCACCTTAGAACACACCACAATTCCTAAAATGAGTATGGTACCATCAACAAATGATTTATATTGTAACTAAAGTCTTAAAACCTTCTATTAACTGCAATGCTTTTTAATGAGGTGCTATCATGTATATTGGTCCCAAGATGGCTGCCAACACTTCTTGGATGAAGTGCTGACAGCCAATCAGATCTCACGATGAGATGTGTGGTTAGGCTCCGCCCAGATATATATGTGATTTTACTTTTGATTTTCTCAGGAACTACTGAACGGATTTACACCATTTAAGCAAAAGGCACGAGTGTGAACTGAGGACTACCTCTTTGCCAAATTTGGTGTAATTCTGTTCAGCACTTCGGGTTGTAGCTGCGTCAACAGGTCCTATGGGAAAATGCATGGGGAAAACGCGTTTTGGGACCCCCTTTTTTCTCGACCCCCGCTTGACGAATCACCGTGAAATTTTCAGAATAGGAGCGGCCCGGAGCTGGCCAAAAGTTTGAAGCTTTCGCGAAGATTCATCAATCGACGGCAACGTTATTCCAAATAGAATGTTGCGGATTTCCTATGGAAAATAGGTCCTAACTATAACTACCTACTGGCGATCGCCAGTAGGTTATATATATATATATATATATATATATATATATATATATATATATATATATATATATATATATATATATATATATATATATATATATATATATATATATATATATAAAATATATATATTATCTACTGGCGGTCGCCAGTAGATAGTTATAGTTAGGACCGTGTTTCCATAGGAAATCTGAAAATTCTATATTGAATAACTTTGGCGCCGGTTGACGAATCCTCGCAAACTTTTCAAAACTAATGGGGCGCTCCGCTCAGCTCCTACCCTAAAAGTCTCAGGGTGATTCGTCAAGCGGGGGGCGAGAAAAAAGGGGGGTCCCAAAACGCGTTTTCCCCATGCATTTTTCCATAGGACCTTTATTCGAAGGTACAGCCCGAACGGCTGAACAGAATTACTTGAAATTTGGCAGAGAAGTAGTCCTCAGGTCAGGGAAGTGCCTTTTGCAGGTCTGGTGTCAATCTGTTCATTAGTTCCTCAGAAAATAGCATTTAAAAGCATATACATATCTATATGCGCGCACCGTACGCGCACCGTAAGCGTTCGGTGCGCGCACCCTAAAGTGCGCGAGCGTAATTCTGATTGGTTGTTATATGTCTGTAAACATTCCAATCGGTCGAAATCAGGAAGTGTCGGCCGCCATTTTGTCTGTCACACTGAAAAGGAAAGGTGGAGAACGTGAAAAGGGGGCAGGGTAGGGAGTTCCTGACCCCCTAGCATTTGTCAGGGGGTCACAGTGGGACCCCGAAGGGCAAAAAAAAGATTTTAATTTTTTTAGAAAATTCGCGAGGTGTGCGCACCGTTCGCACATGGCAAAAAAATGTTTACAAAAAATATTTTAAAAAAAAGATTAAGTGTTTGGATGTTGGTTGGCTCTAAAAAGAGCTGTTGTGTTCATTGAGTGTTTTTTGGTACCTACAAGTAAGTACCGATGCAGAGTCTAAAGTTCAAGAGGAAGACTCTGTTCCCTTCATCATTGAAATGTACACCGTCTCCTCTATAAATGCCTTGCATGTTGTAACGCAAGTTGTTGTGGTATATAGAACCCATACCATAGTCTCTGAGGAAAGCAGAAACAGACTTATTGACGTGCTTTCTTGCTTTGTCAATATGCGGACAATGTTGGTAGGACCACTTCCACTTTTGACTTTGGCATATATTAGAATATACAAAGGCAGTTTGTGGAAAAAGTGACATCAATTGCACAAAGGTGTCCTTAATAAGCATTTTCAGACCTACCCAGTTAAAGTGCCTAGGTCATTTCCACCACAGTGCACAATAATAAGGTTAGGCTGTGGGAGATGTAGAAAGGTTTTCACCAAAGGCATTAATTGGTGCCACTTTAACCCTCTCTGACCAATCCATTTAATGTCTACATTTGGCAAAGCAAGATCTTTCACAATACCTCTTTTTTCTGCAAACTTTTCACTCCAGAAGACAGAGCTGTGACCTATAATCCACACTGTGAACATCTTTCAAGGAGATCTGGATGCACTCAGAAGGTGTCTTTCAGTAGAATGGCAATATGAAAAGAAAGATAGTTGTAAAATGGAGGCTTACATACTTTTTTCAAAATAAAAAGAAATCATTGGCTGTTTCAGACCATACAACACTAAAAACTAGGTTGTATGTTTAAATTTTGAAAAACATGTTTTGTATTGGTTCAGAGAAATGTGTTCCCACAGAACATTAGTTTGGATTTCCTGTTAGGTTTGAAAAGTCAAGCACTCTTGCTCTTTGGATTTGAAACATTGTGTGCTGAACTTCTGACCTCTCTGCTCACACCAGTGTTCCATGAGCTGTTGCTATGGTAGCAGGTAGAAGTCATGTTGGGGGAAGGGATCATTTGGAAAAGTGTTGAAATTTGCAACCAATAGAAATGTGTGTTTCCATTTGAAAAAATGTGGGAAGCACTGTGATTTGAAATTAACATGTATATGTGTGAAAAAAGAGAGGGAAACATTGCCATTTACTGGTTCTGCTGAGAGGTGTACAGGTCAGAGATTCTGGCTCTGATAATCTGCTGTGTGAGTGGCACATTTCTTTCTCAACTAACTACTTTTAAAGGTGAGTTATGAATTTGAGAGGGGATGTATGTGGTGTAGTTGGATATAAATAATAGAAATGTGAATATTCTTATAAAGTTGTGTTTTACATTTTATTTTAAGTAAGATATTTAACTGCCTTGAACATGTCAGATATTATGGAGTATGTCTTCACCATAAGTTAAGGTGTACTGGTATCAACCAAAAAAACTGTTTTGTGCCTAGACTCACACCATGAGTCTGTCTTTACACAGGAATTTTTCACAGAGATTTAATTTGTGTTGCTGTTGCTCTGTTTGACTTGCACTACCAGGAAAGGGGCAGCTTGTTTTCAAGAACTGTGATGGTTAGCATTCAGCAGAAATCACTTTCTCACAAATGAGAGGCAAATGCAAACACATTTGAAAATAGCATGGTACATTTTCCTACCACTTTAAAAGTTGTGTTTTACATTTTATGTTAAGGAAGATATTTAACTGCCTTGAACATGACAGATATTATGGAGTATGTCTTCACCATAAGTTAAGGTGTACTGGTATCACCCAGGAATACTGTTTTGTGCCTAGAATCACAACATGAGTCTGTCTGTACACAGGAATTCTTCTCAGAGATTTAATCCGTGTTGCTCTTGCTCTGTTTGACTTGCACTAGCAGGAAAGGGGCAGCTTGTTTTCAAGAACTGTGATGGTTAGCATTGAGCAGAAATCACTTTCTCACAAATGAGAGGCAAATGCAAACACATTTGAAAATAGCATGGTACATTTTCCTACCACTTTAAAAGTTGTGTTTTACATTTTATGTAATGGAAGATATTTAACTGCCTTGAACATGTCAGATAATATGGAGTATGGCTTCACCATAAGTTAAGGTGTACTGGTATCAACCCAAAAAACTGTTTTGTGCCTAGACTCACACCATGAGTCTGTCTGTACACAGGAATTTTTCACAGAGATTTAATTTGTGTTGCTGTTGCTCTGTTTGACTTGCACTAGCAGGAAAGGGGCAGCTTGTTTTCAAGAACTGTGATGGTTATCATTGAGCAGAAATCACTTTCTCACAAATGAGAGGCAAATGCTAACACATTTGAAATTAGCAGGGTACATTTTCCTACCACTTTAAAAGTTGTGTTTTACATTTTATGTTAAGGAAGATATTTAACTGCGTTGAACATGTCAGATATTATGGAGTATGTCTTCACCATAAGTTAATGTGTACTGGTATCACCCAGAAATACTGTTTTGTGCGTAGAATCACACCATGAGTCTGTCTGTACACAGGAATTTTTCAGAGATTTATTTCGTGTTGCTCTCGCTCTGTTAGACTTGCACTCGCAGGAAAGGGGCAGCTTGTTTTCAAGAACTGTGATGGTTAGCATTCAGCAGAAATCACTTTCTCACAAATGAGAGGCAAATGCAAACACATTTTAAAATAGCATGGTACATTTTCCTACCACTTTAAAAGTTGTGTTTTACATTTTATGTAAAGGAAGATATTTAACTGCCTTGAACATGTCAGATAATATGGAGTATGTCTTCACCATAAGTTAAGGTGCAGTGGTATCACCCAGAAATACTGTTTTGTACCTATAATCACACCATGAGTCTGTCTGTACACAGGAATTTTTCACAGAGATTTAATTTGTGTTGCTGTTGCTCTGTTTGACTTGCACTAGCAGGAAAGGGGCAGCTTGTTTTCAAGAACTGTGATGGTTAGCATTCAGCAGAAATCACTTTCTCACAAATGAGAGGCAAATGCAAACACATTTGAAAATAGCATGGTACATTTTCCTACCACTTTAAAAGTTGTGTTTTACATTTTATGTAATGGAAGATATTTAACTGCCTTGAACATGTCAGATAATATGGAGTATGTCTTCACCATAAGTTAAGGTGTACTGTTATCACCCAGGAATACTGTTTTGTGCCTAGAATCACAACATGAGTCTGTCTGTACACAGGAATTCTTCTCAGAGATTTAATTCGTGTTGCTCTTGCTCTGTTATACTTGCAGTCGCAGGAAAGGGGCATCTTGTTTTCAAGAACTGTGATGGTTAGCATTCGGCAGAAATCACTTTCTCACAAATGAGAGGCAAATGCTAACACATTTGAAATTAGCATGGCACATTTTCCTTCCACTTTTAAAGTTGTGTTTTACATTTTATGTAAAGGAAGATATTTAAGTGCCTTGAACTTGAAAGATATTATGGAGTATGTCTTCACCATAAGTTAAGGTGTACTGGTATCACCCAGGGATACTGTTTTGTGTCTAGAATCGCACCATGAGTCTGTGTGCACCCAGGAATTCTTCTCAGAGATTTAATCCGTGTTGCTCTTGCTCTGTTAGACTTGCACTCGCAGGAAAGGGGCAGCTTGTTTTCAAGAACTGTGATGGTTAGCATTCAGCAGAAATCACTTTCTCACAAATGAGAGGCAAATGCAAACACATTTGAAAATAGCATGGTACATTTTCCTACCACTTTAAAAGTTGTGTTTTACATTTTATGTTAAGGAAGATATTTAAGTGCCTTGAACTTGAAAGATATTATGGAGTATGTCTTCACCATAAGTTAAGGTGCACTGGTATCACCCAGGGATACTGTTTTGTGTCTAGAATCGCACAATGAGTCTGTGTGCACACAGGAATTCTTCTCAGAGATTTAATCCGTGTTGCTCTTGCTCTGTTAGACTTGCACTCGCAGGAAAGGGGCAGCTTGTTTTCAAGAACTGTGGTGGTTAGCATTCAGTAGAAATCACTTTCTAACAAATGAGAGGCAAATGCAAACACATTTGAAAATAGCATGGTACATTTTCCTACCACTTTAAAAGTTGTGTTTTACATTTTATGTTAAGGAAGATATTTAAGTGCCTTGAACTTGAAAGATATTATGGAGTATGTCTTCACCATAAGTTAAGGTGTACTGGTATCACCCAGAAATACTGTTTTGTGCCTAGAATCACACCATGAGTCTGTCTGTACACAGGAATTTTTCACAGAGATTTAATTTGTGTTGCTCTTGCTCTGTTAGACTTGCACTCGCAGGAAAGGGGCAGCTTGTTTTCAAGAACTGTGATGGTTAGCATTCAGCAGAAATCACTTTGTCAACAATGAGAGGCAAATGCTAACACATTTGAAATTAGCATGGTACATTTTCCTTCCACTCCTGCAATGGGTGAGGTAGATCCTACATGTTCCAAACTCCAATTAACCTTTACCACACATGCACTCTTACATACATCTCTGCAGTCTTCATGCAGTTCTACAAGCGTCCATGCAGATCTGTGTTGCACCTGACAATACATGGTCTCCAGAAGCACGCCCTTAGCACACAGACAGGTGCTTCTCCTGCACTCTCATGCTTACTATTCAGCTCTGTGTGTTTTTTTAGATAGCAGTGTGTAATGCTAACACATTAAACGTCACCAAGGCTCATTTCCTTTGCTCTACTCTAATCACTCATCCTTTAACACATGCTGATGGTCTCAAGTAGCTGTTAGGACGTGTACTCTTTTCTGCCTTTTTAAAATATAAGGAAAATGTGTCAGGCTGCCATAGTAATTATGACTTACTCTTCCACAGTAGTAAATGTGCTTTGAAATTGCCAAACTAAAATCGTTTTTTGCCTAGAATCACACCATGAGTCTGTGTGCACTCAGGAATTGTTGTCAGAGATTTAATTTGTGTTGCTCTTGTTCTGTAAGACTTGGAGTTGTAGGAAAGGGACAGGTCATGTGATAGGATTTGAAAAGCTCTGAAAAAAATGGTCATGTATTAAAATTACATAAAGGTATTTTTTTTTTAGTTTCTTTCAGGTATTGCTGAACAACAGTGAAATTAATTAAAGATGCCTATAAAGTCAAGAAAGAGAAAAGAACAGCAACAACATCTATATTTGAAGAAAACTGGACCAAAAAAAATAGTTGAAGAACCTCATGTTGGAAAAAAGAAAAAGACTTCTGGTAAGCAGACTAAGGATTTTTTTTTAAATATCTTCAAACAAAGAAAAAATGTTAAGAAAATATGCACTGCAAATAGTGTTTCAAGTACAAAACAACAACAGAGTCGACAGAAAATACAAAAAGCCAATGTTGAATCAAAAGTAGGAAAGAGTGACTTAACACGAAAAATAGATTTTAAAAACATTCGTCGAAAAATGTTTCAGAGAAGAGTGATGTTAAATTTGATGTGAAAAAATATAAGAAGAAAACCAAATTTTATCAAAAAAAGAAATATATTGAAAAAATTGTTTCTAAGGCTTTAGAAATAAAACAAAAACTATTCATTTTAATTTTGAATAGGATGCGTAGATTAGAAAAATTAGTAAAAGCAATGAAGTCACAAAGCAAAAGGAAAAGAGTAGTGAAAAAAAATAACTTTTGTAAAGTGTTCTTAGGAGAATGGAAGCATATTTCAAGTACTGAGCCATTTTTTAATGAAGAGAGTTATCTTCAATGTAATAGTTTGTTGCATGCAGTTGACACCAATGGTCGAGCTTATGAAGTTAAAGATGGTTGTGTAATGGAAAAGGAGAAAATGGTTCCAAGAAATGAGGAAGAAGTGTTAGCTGATGAGGTTATGGGGAGACGTCCTAAAGCCCCAGTGTACACTTGGAATTGTAGTAGTATTTGCACTGTGCGACAGGAATCTATTGATAAATTACGTGACTTCCTAAGAGAATATAGTAAAAAGAGTGTTAAACAGAAGATTAAGGTGCTTCAAAGACTAGACCCATGCAGTGTGAGAGAGAATACTGGTTTGCAAGGACATTCTCTTGCTTGTCTATCTAGGAAAGTTTGCCAAAGTGTTTTTCACCATTTTAGGATGCTGGCTGTTCATCATACTGAAATGAGAAAGTTTGTGAGAACATTGTATTTTGCTAAAAGTCCAGCACTAAAGTTAAATGAGTTGAATAGTGCTCTGTTCCGTGGATCTGTATCAGATGTAGTGAAGGTTACTGATGATATTCAGTTTTGTTACTTTGGTCCAGAGCAAGAAAGTGCAGGAAATGACACAGTTATTGAGGAAAATGTGGAAGAGAATGTAGAACCCACTGTTAGTAAAACATTTTAAGATCAAATGACAAAATTTAATATCATCTCTAATGAAAGACCAAATATTACTTGCATTTGTTGCCGGAGAAGCCATTATAAAAATCAAACAAGGTATGTTGATCTCTATAAAAAAAGTGAAAAAGAAAATAATACTAAGTGGATGGATTTTGCTACATATTTATTTCTGGAAAATTGTTTTGATTTGGGTGAATATCACAGTATTTGTAAATACTGTTATAACAAGTTAGAAGAAAATAAAATGCCAGCAAGAGCTGTACATAATAATTTAGAATTGGTTGAAATTCCCGCAGAACTTAGTGATTTAAATACATATGAGTCTATACTCATTCAATGTGTCCATCCTTTTCAGACTATAGTTCGTATGGAGCCCAAAACATTTGCCATCGGATTTAAAAAAAAATATGGAAACAATTGATGCAGATAGATTGGAAACTGAACCATTAGTTATTCTGGTTAATGGAGTACCAACAAAGAATAAGAAAATTTGGCAGGAGCTGGTAGATGTACGAAAAGTACAAAGAGCAAATTTATATTTGAAAAGAAATAATAAATGGTATGAAACAATTTATATGGATGAAGATGAAGAAGTTTTACTAGCAGACTCAGGAATACCAGCTGGGCAAATTGAAAAAGTGGATAAGTCAAAAGAAGAAGAAATTTATGAACATTTCAGCATACATCCTCTTCATTCTAAAGAAGTTATGGGAAACACTATCGATCTGTTTCAGATGAAAAAAGCACAAGGAAGTCCTGTGAGTGTATGGGAGGAGAGCTTGGAAGCTAGTTGTTTTCCCCAGCTGTTTCCTACAGGAAAAGGTGGACGATATGATGAACGTCCAGTACAGATTCCTGCTTCTGAGTATCGGACTACAAGATTATATGCAGAAGATCCAAGATTTCATCAAAGTATTCCTTATTTGTTCCATCTTTTATTTGAAAGTGACTTGTCTGCACTATCTTATGCAGTAAATCACATTTTAAAAACTGGAGTACATCTACATAATGTGTCTGCAAAGGATTTTATGAACAAAGTGCAACAGCGAGATGATCATTTGGAATCTCAATTGATAAATTTGATGGCTTGTCAGCGAGGAACTAATGAATATTGGTACCGACGCCATGGAGAATTGAAATGTATGTTACGGAATTTAGGAACTCCTACATGGTTCCTTACCCTAAGCTGTGCTGAGTACGCTTGGGATGATTTACTGGATTTTCTTTGAGAGGCAAATTCGAATATTGAAAACATCCAATACAAGACAGCAGGAGAATTGTGCTCATTGGATCCGGTTAATGTTTGCAGATATTTCAATCATAGATTTGAGGCTATGATGTCCTTCTTCTGCAATAAAAAAAAACACCTCTTGGAGAAGTTGTGGATTTCTTTTGGAGAAAAGAGTACCAAGCAAGAGGTGCTCCTCATATTCATATGCCGTTGTGGATCAAGGATGCCCCAAAATTTGGAACAGATTCTGATGATGCAGTTTTATCATTCATTGAAGAATATGCAACATGTGCTATACCTAAAAGCACAGAAGAAAAAAACTTAAAAGAGCAAGTTTTACGTTTCCAAAGACATCGGTGTGGAAAATACTGTCGACGAAAGTACAAGAGTAAAGATAAATTCTACACAAAATGTCGATTTGGATTTCCACGACCTGTTCTTTCAAAAGGAAGAGTAAACAGTTTTATGTCAGCTGTGCGACATACTATTACAAGAAAATCGCCTAAGAATACCTACAACCTAAGAAGAAAAGAAGAGTCAAAATATATAAATGACTACAACCCAGTCATTTTATCCATGTGGAATGCTAACATGGATATACAGTATGTTGCTGACAATTCTATTGCTGTTGCTCGGTATGTCACATCTTACATCACTAAATCTGAGAAAACGGAATTGAAAGAAATGTGGGAACAGATTTCTCACGAGAAGACTGTCAGTAAAAAGCTATACAGTTTCAGTTTAAAGATGTTATTGCATCGAGAAATTGGATCCTACGAATGCACAGATAGATTATCATCTGCAAGTCTGTACTCCAAATCCAGAAGAATAATTTGGGTAAGTTTAGGCCTTGCAGGAATGAGAAATCGGGTACTGAAATCTGTTCGAGAAATTGAATATTTAGCAGAGAACGAACCTGAAAGTACAGACATTTTAAGAACAAACATGTTGGACACATATTACCCACAAAGAAGTCATCATCTTGAGAACATGTGTCTATATGAAGTGCTGCAGAACTTCATTTATAAACGGAATACCACAGAAGACATCAACAATGGAAAATATAAAGTCACTGATGAGTAAGGATGTTTGGTAAAACAAACAAAAGGAAGTTTGATTAATCACCGGAAGCTGAGTTGTGACACTACTGACAAAAAGGAATTTTACTACTTGGCACTTTTACAGCTGTTTAAACCATGGCGTTCAGAGGACGAACTACTTGGAGATTTTCAGAGCTATGAAGATTCCTTTAATGCTTGCAAAGATAGCATAGAATGCAGTACTTTCTCAACTTATGTTCAAATGTTAAATGAAGAAATTGAACAAGAAGCAACAATTGCAGCTGAAGTAGCTAGAGACAGTTCTCAAGACAGTCAAAGTTCTGGGATGTTCAGTCAAGATCCTCTAGGACAACCAATCGTAGAAAATGAAGCTGCAATAGCCATGACTGAAGTCGAAACAGCTATGAATCAAGCTCAGGAAGATTTAATAAACTTACCAAATGTGGAACAACAACTGAATGATGAGCAACAACAAATTTATGAGGAAGTCAGAAAAAAAATTGATCACGGATTACTACATGAAAATAAAGAGTGCTCATGCACATCGTTTGAACCAATCAGAATGTATGTGAGTGGACAAGCCGGAACTGGAAAAAGTTTCTTGATTAAAGTAATTAGAAGCTACCTACAGCAAAAAACATATTCAACTTTGTCTTCTGTTGTTACTGCTCCAACTGGGTTAGCAGCATATAACATAAAAGGAATTACCCTCCATCGTTTGCTAATGTTACCAGTAGAGCACGAGAACAAAATACAATACCACAAGCTAACAGGAGGAGCATGTTTTGAAGTTGCAAGAGTATTGAAAAAAATGAAAGTTCTCATCATTGATGAGGTAAGCATGGTATCAAACTTAATGCTTGCCTTTGTGCATTTAAGAATGCAGCAAATTCTAAAGACAAACTATGACGTGCTATTTGGAGGAAAACATGTTATAGTTTTTGGAGATCTTCTGCAGCTTACTCCAGTTAAAGGACAACCAGTTTTTCAAACCCTTACACATGAAGACACGAAAAAGTCATTAGGAAGTATAGGTAATGTGAACATTTGGACATACTTTGAGTACAAAGAACTCATTACCAATATGCGGCAAGCCAATGATGAGGATTATGCAAGTATTCTCAATGATATCAGAATTGGACTACTCACAGAACATGGCAGAAAAGCTTTACAGAGTCGATTACTATGTAATGTGTTTCCAAAAGAACAAATAGTTCCAGAGAAAATATACAAGAAAATTGCTGGAAAAAATACTGTAATCTGCTTAATGCCAACACTACATGAATGCTCTATATTCAATCAAGAACTTTTGAAATTGGAAAATGAAGAGATTGTCAAACTGGAAGCTGTGGATAAAATACAACATGAAGGAATTACTATGATATTGACAAACAAATTGACAAGTAAATTGGATTCTCTAGAGAAAAACATCTCGAAAACAGCCGGTTTAGAAAAGAATCTTTATGTATGTATGAACTGTCGAGTAATTTTAAGACGTAATTTGGATGTAGAGAAAGGTTTAGTGAACAGAGCTATGGGTAAAATTGTGGGTTTTGTTAATTACCAGAAAAAAGTTGGAATTGAATTTTTAAAAATAAAATTTGATCAGATTGAAGAGGTTAAAGACATTTGTCGTTGTTCAGTTCGTTTCTTGCTTGTGAAAGACTTATATGTACGTAGGAAGCAGTTTCCGTTTTCTCTAGCATATGCAGTAACTATTCACAAATCTCAAGGATTAACTGTAGATAGTGCATTTGTAAACATTGGATCTACTGTGTTTAAAGAAGGTATGGCATATGTTGCTTTGTCACGCGTGAAAACAATATCTGGTTTATTCATGATAGACTTTGATGACTCAAAAGTAAGTGCTGATGCAAACTGTGTAAAGGAGTATAATAGATTAAGAAGAAGCTATGCTCCTCATTTAGGTCAGTATCCTGTGTTTGAAAAACGTGTTGTTTGTCGGAAAAGGAGATTTGAGAATA
This sequence comes from Triturus cristatus, assembly GCF_964204655.1. Taxonomy (NCBI): domain Eukaryota; kingdom Metazoa; phylum Chordata; class Amphibia; order Caudata; family Salamandridae; genus Triturus; species Triturus cristatus. The sequence goes on along the minus strand of NC_140586.1, from coordinate 377,362,322 downwards.
TCTGTAATGAGGATGTACAGAAGAGAAAACAAAAAGAGAGTGATGTGACTGCAAGCAAAAAGAAAAAGGACAGTGTTGAAGAGGTTCTTGGTTGTCATTTTGAAAATAGCTCTGGTGTCAACTGCTACGCAAATATAGTGCTCAATGTTGTATTTTATCTTGAAATTTTGCAAGAGCAGATAATAGTAAATCATGAAAAAAGATTCTGTTCTCTGCTGAGTCTCCTTTATGAGAAGCTGAGTAATGATAAAACTAAAATAGAAAGTGCTTCTGATGTTAGAAATCTTTTAGATGTATGTTCAGGATGTACACAGTTTACTCAAAATGTCCAGCAAGATGCACAGGAATTCTTGATGTACATGCTTATGGTACTGGAAGATGAAGGGGTAGAAATAGAAAATATGTTTGGTCTCTCTTATAAATGGGAACATAGTTGTGAAAACTGTTTGAACACATGCAGCTCTAATGTTTTTTTTTTAATTTTTATTTTATTAGAAACCGTTAGCACACAATAAAAGACATACAAGGGCCTACAACCACGAGGGCCGGCCGCTATAGAGCCCGAGGGCCCGCAGTGTAACGCCATACATTCAAATGAACCAGCGGCAAAGTACCTGGCAGTCCGTAAGCACCTATAACAGACCATGGCCATAGGCCAGGAGCGGTTTAAGACAACGGTTTCATTTTTTATTAAACATAAAACACACTCAAGGCAATGAGAGTCCGAGATAGCAGCGTGCTCTTCCCAGGACGGGGAACAACATACAGTGTCCAAAAGATTCTGATCCAGAAGCGGTGAAGGGGGGCAATGGGAAAACAAAGCATGGAACACACATCACCCACTCCCGCAGAATGCACCGCTAGGGGGTCAAAGCAATATCGACCTCTAATGGCAAAGGCGGGGCGCAGATACGGCCTCGATATAAATTCCACGGACCCCATACCCTACTCCATTTCCCTGGCTTGCCTCTCGCCACATATACCGTCTTTTCCCTAAACATACACCAGTCCATATTCTCCTTCCATACATCAACCGTGGGTGGCCTCGGGGAGCCCCATAGCTGTGCAATGTTACGCTTAGCCACCATATACCCCAAGGTCACCCACTGCGTCTGTGCCGCATTGCAATCATTCGGTTCCCAGACATTCAACAAACACCTCCTAGCCTCTGGCAACAGGGCCACGTGCGTGACTCCCTCCAGTACGGTATGGATACCGTTCCAGAATCGCACAATCTCTGGACATTCCCACAATATATGAAGGAACGTGCCCGGCAGGCCACATCCACGCTTACACAATCCATCCATCGAATAACCCATACGCAGCAAACCAGGCCCTGTGACATACACTCTATGGAGGATCTTCAGCTGTACAAACCGGAGGTGGGCCGGGATAGCCACCTCCTTCGGGGAGGCCACCGCCGACACCCAGTCCTCATCATCCAGCTCTAAGCCATCGCCTGTCCATGCCTCCCTCAGACGGAGCAGCAAGTCCGCGCGATCGTTGATGAGTTTCTTGTAAATCAGGGAAATAGTGCTGTCGGGCACATAGCCATCCAACACACTATCCTCCAGTGGGGAATACTCGGGGATGGCAGCAGCGTCCGGAAAAACCGAACACAGCACATGGTGGACTTGAGCATATCGGAAGTACTCTCTATCGTTCAATTTATATTCCTTTTTAAGCATTTCAAACGTTTTGAAAGCTCCCCTCACCCAAAGATCACCCACTTTACATATACCAATCATGTCCCATTTCTCAAAGCCTTTCGATCTCCACAAACAGCCCAACCGCCCAGAGGCATACAGCGGCGTCGCCCGAGTCAAGCGATCCCTCCACCCCATCGCAGCATTCGCCGCGTGCCACACACGCACCGCCACCCGCGTGGGTCCCGTCAGCCGCGTGTCCGGGGTCACCGAGTACAGCGCCCTATTATAATCCCCACCCGGAAGCAGGAATTTATCCATCTCGAACGCCGGGTTTAAGGCAGGACCATATATCCCGTGGTTCACAGCCGCCAACTGAGACGCCCAATAGTATCGTTTGATATCAGGGAGTGCAACCCCCCCATCGTACCAAGGAAGCGTTAACTTGGCGAGAGCAATCCGCGGCCGCCCGTCCCAAAACAGTTGACGCTGAAGACCCTCAACCTCCCGGAAATAGCGGGCCGGTACGACATCCAGAGTATTTTGCAAAGCGTACAAAAAGCGAGGCAGCGACATCATTTTAAACAATGCCGCCCGTCCAAGCGGTGAAAGCGGAAGTCGTCGCCATCTTGCGACATCGGCCTTCAGTCGCTGGAGGGGAGGGAGAAGGTTTCGCTCATAGCGGACCGCGGGATCCAGTGAGATAAAGATTCCCAAATATTTGAACCCAGGGTAGCAACCTGAACAGGGCAGTCTTGCGGCAGGAGGGGGGCGTCCCCGGAGAGGACGTAGACGCACGATTTGGCCCAGTTGATAACCAGGCCGGAGTTGCGGCCAAAGGAAGTCAACACGTCCACCAATACCATTAGTGACTGTCGGGGGGAAGTGAGATATAGAAGGATGTCGTCCGCGTAAAGGGAGACACGGTCTTCGAACTCCGGCGTCCATCTAATGCCTCGCAACGACGGCTCCCAACGCAACCAGGCGGCGAGAGGCTCCAAAGAAAGCGCAAAGAGAAGGGGTGATAGCGGACATCCCTGTCGCGTTCCCCTCCCCAGTGCGAAGGGAGCCGACACCCTACCATTCACCACCACCTGAGCCAGTGGGTCAGCGTATAGCAATTTTACCCAACCAATAAACTCAGGGCGAATCCAAATTTCGCCAAAACGGCCCAAATATATGGCCACTCCAAAGTGTCGAACGCCATAGTAGCATCTAAAGATGCCAAGATGGCCGGCTCCCGTATAGACAGCACACCGTGCAACCGCCTCAAATTTAGGCCGGTATTCCGATGGGGTATATAACCGGACTGATCCTGATGAATCAAGTCGCCCGCGACCCGAACCAGTCGGTTAGCCAACACCTTAGCCAGAATTTTGGGTTCTGCGTTCAACAGCGAAATGGGCCTATAGGAGGCGCAGCGGTCTCGCGGCTTCCCATCTTTGTGTATCACCACTATGGTGGCGAGGCGTTGGTCAGGGGGAAGGAAGCCCGCCGCACGTGCCGCCGAAAACATGTCACGAAGATACGGCGCTATCTTATCAGGACGTAACTTATATAGTTCAATGGGAAGACCATTAGGACCCACCGCCTTACCAGACGCGATCGAGCGAATGGCCAAAGCAATCTCATCTGACGACAACTTCGCCTCCATCAAAGTTGCATCCGCCTCCGATAAGGTTGGCAGTGCGATGTCTCTAAGCAACAGATGAGAATCCTCCTCCGAACGCACAGAAACCGGAGAGTATACCCCGCGGAAGTGATCCGCGAAGCAGTCAACAATCTCCACAGGGTCAGTCACACGCACTCCATCCATTCTCTCCACAACGGGCACCACCCTGCTCGCTCTCTCCTTCTTATCCAACCAAGCAATCAACTTTCCGGCCTTATCCCCCACATCATACAGACGCCCTTGCTGCTCTCTATACATCCCTTTAGCAGCTTCCGTGACTAGCGCTCTATAATCTGACTGTTTGAGGCTGAGAACATGCAATTTCTCATCAGTAACTCCACGCTCCAAGTCCTCCTCCATTTCAGCTATTTCAGCCTCCAGGCGAACCACCTCAGCTCTCTCGCACCTCTTAGTATGGGAGATAAGGGACAAGGCCTGCCCCCTGACCACCACTTTTTTAAGCCTCCCATAGGGAGATGGCCGACGACACCGACCCCACATTATCAGTGAAGTAGTGATCAGTGGACTTGACCAACTCCGCGCGGATCTTAGGGTTACGAAGATACCAGGGGCCAATAGGTGCCACTCTTCCCTCTGTGCCAGGGTCAACCCTCAATTGCAACCATATAGGGGAATGGTCAGAAATACCTCTGGCTACGTGACGCACCTCCCCAATCATCCCCGCCTGGGTCGCCGGCATGAGCATATAGTCGAGTCTCGAGAGACTCCCATGGGCCCCCGAGTGAAAGGTATACTGCGCTTGTCCCGGGTGCATCATTCTCCAGCAATCCACCAGTCCCAAAGTGTCCAAAAAACTCCCCAACCAGGCCTGAGCCCTAGGGAGATCCCTGGGGGGGTGACGATCCTCCAATCCAGAGACCACGGCATTAAAGTCTCCACCCAACACCAAAACCCCCCCAGGGAGCCCCAGGACCAAACGCCCCAAGTCAGCAAATGTAGTCGTCTGCAACCCCGGGGGCACATACACAGCCACCAGTGAAATGGTTCTACCCTCCCATCTCCCCACCAGCGCCACATATCGCCCCCTATCATCGTGAAGCACCTCGTCCACTGCCAATGGGAGGGAGGTCCTAACTAAGATGCCCACTCCCCTAGAGCCAGAAGTGAAACCAGAGTGAGCGGCAAGGCGATAGCCCCTCCTATTTAGGGCCTGGAAGGAGTTCCCAACCAAATGTGTCTCCTGCAGGAAAACGATGTCGGGCGAGAGCCGCTTCAAGAACTGTAACACCACCCCGCGCTTGATCCTGTCCCCCAGACCATTCACATTCCATGAGAGGATTCGCAATCCCCTATCCCCCATCCCACTCCCACACATGATACCCACATTGCAGCTCTAATGTTGATTCTGAAAGGTTCATATATTTAACATTACCAGAGAGTAAATCAGTGACTTTTAGTGAATTAGTTAAAGATGCCAATCAAAACATGGAATGTTCTCAATGTAAATCAGACAAGTTTTCAACGTTATTTTTAAATAAATATGGACAGTATGTAATTTTAATGGTGCAACGTTGTAGAGCTGATGGTACAAAATTGGACTCTTTAATAAAGAAGTTTACAGGACATCAATTATCAATATCTGGAAAAACTTTTGTTGCAGTTGCAATAATTTTTCATTATGGACCTTCTATAACTTCTGGTCATTACACAGTTTATCTTAAATGTGAAAAAGGATGGACACTGTGTGTAATGATTCTCAATTGATTTTCAAACAATGTTTGCCTTATGATTTACCAAACTGTTACTTAATTTTTCTAAAACCAAAATTTTAGATACAAATTGCACCATCTGAACAAACTATTATTGCGATTTTATTGGATTACCATTGGATATTTCATCAAAAAAGAATTTAAAAATTACCATTTGGCCTCATGGAAAGGTAAAAATTTCTCTTGTGGACTTCTTTGACAGATATTATTTTGGTGTATGTGCTTAAGCAACAAGATTTACAGACGATATTTATTGCAAAAAGTTATTGTTCTTACATGATATTTTTATTAAATATGTTACATTTCTATAAAGGTATGTTTTACTGAGAAGAGATTCTGGGCTTTTTTAAACAATCTTTCAGATTGTTAATTTTTTTGCCCGCTGTTAAGTGAAGAATTCAATTGCTTTCACAATTTGCAGTGAAATTCAATATATTCTGAAAACAGCAAAAAAAGGGCAAAAATTACTTTGTTAAATATGAAAATATGTTTACTGTATTCTAAAATGTATTATTAAATATTAATACTTTTTTTCTTTTTTTCAGATCGAGAAAGAAAATGTAGGAAAATTAATCCTTTTTTCTAGCAATTAAAAAAAAACATTTATTTATAATTAATTTATTTTGTGGGTCAGGTAAGTTTGAAATATCTGTATTTCTCACCCCTTTACTTTCATGCTCCCTTTTTTTCACTTTTCCTCACTCTGCTTTTCTCATTCCCCTTGTGGTCCCTCAAGGACCATGAAGGGTGAAAAAAACATTTTATTTTTAAAAAAAAACACAAGGGGTGCGCACACCGTGCGCGCACGGCGGGGAAAAAAAAAAAAATGATAAAAAAAATTAAAAAAATTTAAGAGGTAAGGTGGCTCTAAAAAGAGCCGTTGTGTTAATACAGGGACAGAGGAAGGAAAGAATGGCAATATTATAAGGTGCCGCAAGTATTGCACCTTATATGTCCACTCTGAAACCGAGGGTAAATGTCCAGAGGAGCAGAAGAGGGCGACGCTCCCACCGCAGAGGAAGTGCTCGGCTGAGCTGCCGATGATGTACTCGGCTGAGCTTCTGCAGATGTGCTCGGCTGAGCTGCTGGAGGGGTTGCTCTAGTAGCTCGAGCAAAAGTCGCAGGATGTACATCCCTAATGTGCTTGAACATAGTGAAGATACTAAAAGAGTACTTCTTCTTAGGATCTCCTCTAGATAAGACACGCCCACAAACTTTGCAGGTGACTAATGGAGCATTGACTTTCTTCTGCCCCTTTGGAAATGTAAAATATTGCCAGACAAAAGAATCTTTCTGTTTCCTCCGTCTCTGTCTGATAAGGCTCTCCTGCTCACTCCCAGAAGATGATTGCTGCTCTGCCATTGTATCCCAAAAACAGTTCAGCTCCCGTCTCCCAGGGAATCAGAAGAAATAATGAGGGGAATGGGTGTGGTGTAGGAAGTTTCTGGAACTGAAAGTACTTTAAACCAATGAAAAGTGTTGTTTCTTGATCACATGACTTACCGTGCGCGCAACGTACGCTTACGGTGCGCGCACGGTAAAAATCCCTTTTAAAAAAAACAAAAAACAATTTTTAGAGGTTTGTAGAAGATATTAAGTATGCTGTTCAATTATATCTAAACATTTTTTAAAAAAAGGTGAGCCATTCCATATTGCAGGATACATTAAATCAATATTTATATACATAGGTAGCATATTGTAAAAAAACAAATATAAAAAAAAGTTTAAAAAAAATTAGCATTTAAAAAACCTTGCAAATTCACTGACAAAACCATAGGTTTCAAACACGTTATAGTTAGGAATTAGCATTTAAAAAACCTTGCAAATTCACTGAAAAAACCATAGGTTTCACACATGTTATAGTTAGCTGGACATTTTGTTCGTAAAAGACCAATGAAATTCCCCCGTTATAGTTAGTTCAGCTAACTATAACTCGCGCGCCCGCAATCCACTGCTGATGACGTCACATATTACATCACTCATGACATGGTCAGTGACATCACTCATGACATCACTGATGACATCTCAAATGACATCACTGATGACATCACTGATGACGTCATCCATGTGATAAATTACCGCATCTTTTCACACCCTAATATAACCTTTGATACACCGACTCAAAATTTCAGAGTTCCATTTTCAAAACCATAGATACTCCAATACCAATAACAACATACCCACTTATTAACTCTTAGGTCTACATACACCTCCACTCATTCACCTGTACAGTCACTCATACTTACAGTCACTCCATACAAGACTATCATATGCATTTATACACCTACATAGACACTCACACACCACCAATCATCCATAGAGGTACTCTCACACCTAGTCAGTCATGCAAATAATCACACTCCCATTTACTCACCTATGCGGTTATACACACTCAAGTTCACTTATTTATAAAAATAGTACCACATTCTTACGCTCTTATAGAATCATTGATACAAGCACACACTCATCCATACAGTCACTCTCACAATCACACACTCTCACATCTACTCACTTATATACTCTTACACGCATATATACTGCCTTTCAAATATGTAGTTAGTCACAAATGTACCACTGAGATATACATTCAATCCCTAACACACCCATACATACACTCACTCAACCATACAGTTCATCACAGATGCACTCTTAAAACCATGCACCCACTGAATCACCCACTCACACATCTAGTCACAGAGTAACACACACCCTACCCACACAAACACTCAGGAACCCATACAAATACTCAGACAAGCAATCAATAACTCATATAGACACTCATATAGCTATTCACAAAACCATGCAGCCACTTATACACCAACATACAGACACATACAGACATTCACACAGTTTAGTCACTAGTCTGCAGTAAGATACATTTAATGACTCACTTATAGAGTCAGTTACGCACCACAGAAAATCATCCATTTACACAGTTGTACACCCACTTATTCTTCAACAGGCCTTTCCCTATATATATTAAACATATTAAAACTGTTCAGAAACACATACTCAATGGATGACGTCATCAGTGATGTCATCAGTGATGTCATTTGAGAGGTCATATGTGATGTCATGAGTGATGTCACTGACCATGTCATGAGTGATGTAATATGTGACGTCATCAGCAGTGGATTGCGGGCGCGCGAGTTATAGTTAGCTGAACTAACTATAACGGGGGAATTTCATTGTTTTTTTACGAACGAAATGTCCAGCTAACTATAACATGTGTGAAACCTATGGTTTTTTCACTGAATTTGCAAGGTTTTTTAAATGCTAATTCCTAACTATAACGTGTTTGAAACCTATGGTTTTTTCACTGAATATATATTTATATATATATATTACCTACTGGCGGTCGCCAGTAGGTAGTTACAGTTAGGACCTATTTTCCATAGGAAATCTGCAACATTCTACTCCCAATAACTTTGGCGCCGGTTGACGAATCTTCGGGAAATTTTCAAAACTTTTGGCCAGTTCCGGTCCGCTCCTATCCTGAATGTTTGGGGGTGATTCGTCAAGCGGGGGCCGAGAAAAAAGGGGGTCCCAAAACGTGTTTTCCCCATGCAATTTTCCATAGGAAACTTTAGTCGCAGCTACAGCCGGAACTGCTGAACGGAATTACACCAAATTTGGCAAAGAGGTAGCCCTTGTTTCAGACTCGTGCCTTTTTGTTAAATGGTGTAAATCTGTTCAGCAGTTTTTTAGATATTAAAGGAAAAAATATATATATATCTGGGCAGAGCCTAACCCCACATCTCATCGTGAGATCTGATTGGCTGTCAGCACTTCATCCAAGAAGTGTTGGCAGCCATCTGTGAACCAATATACACGATAGCACCTCATTAAAAAGCATTGCAGTTAATAGAAGGTTTTAAGACTTTAGTTATATGATAAATCATTTGTTGATGGTACCATACTCATTTTAGGAATTGTGGTGTGTTCTAAGGTGATTTTACCATGTGAAAAAGACTTCTGCTCGGATATCATGAATCATGTTTGAGAGAAAACAATTTCCTCATGCTTTTCCCACAGAGGTTTGGAAGGTGATCTATAAGCTAAACTGAGAGCATATTTTCTGTAAATTCACATTATCTTTCTCTGTCATGTGAGAATGAAGTCTGACATTCTCAGTAAAACATGTACATCCAACAAGGGTAGATACTGTCAGTTGATTCCTTTGTGTTCTACTGCAGCTTCCCAGAGTGTTCTAAAGAACAACTAGAGCGCTAACAGTCCTACTTATGACAAACGTATGGCAAACCTGAAGCCATCTTGATTGGAATAGAGTGGTAACTCTTAAAACATTTAATTTAAAAAGGAACAAAATGAGGGGGTTCGTTTTGCCATAGAAAGTATGATTAGTGCTGCAGAAAGAAAAATTAGGGCACATTTTGAGTGACTTCTCAAATCCTCTTCTATTTCATAAAAAAATTCTAACATGCAGACTGAAACATGCACTTTCAATACCAGCAGCAGACTTCCCTGGTGAGCAGTAGCTTTACTACAGTGATCTGATAAGCAACTAGAGTGCTAACATTCTGAATTTAAGGCAAATGTGTGACACATCTGAATGCCTTTATGATGGAATCAAAGTAGAAAACTGAAAGTATTTCCTACTGAGGAGACTATAGTAAATGAGGAAATTAGGAAACTTCATAACAAATAAGTCTCCCAGGATGGCCAACAGAGACAAAAGAGCCCAAAGGTAGCACAAATATCACCCAGATGTAGCCCAAGTATAGCCCAATGACAGAATGTCCCAGAGTGTTCTAAAGAACAACTAGGGCAGTGGTGTTTGGGCAGTGTAGGGGGTCTTGCTGGGGGTGGTGTTTCAGGGTTTAGGGCACTGCAGTGGTGTTCGGGCAGTGTACAGGGTCTTGCTGGGGGTGGTGTTTCAGGGCTTACGGCAGTGGTGTTCGGGCAGTGTAGGGTGTCTTGCTGGGGTGGTGTTTCATGGTTTAGGGCAGTCCTGTGGTGTTTGGGCAGTGTAGGGGGTCCTGCGTGGGCTGGTCTTTCAGGGTTTAGGGCAGTGCTGTGGTGTTCGCGCAGTGTAGGGGGTCATGCGGTGGCTGGTGTTTCAGGGTTTAGGGCAGTGCAGTGGTGTTCGGGCAGTGTAGGGGGTTGTGCTGGGGCTGGTGTTTCAGGGTTTAGGGCAGTGCAGTGGTGTTCGGGCAGTGTAGGGGGTCGTGCTGGGGGTGGTGTTTTAGGGTTTAGGGTAGTGCAGTGTTGTTCGGGCAGTGTAGGGGGTTGTGCTGGTGTTTCAGGGTTAAGGGCAGTGCAGTGGTGTTCGGGCAGTGTAGGGGGTCGTGCTGGGACTGGTGTTCCAGGGTTTAGGGCAGGGCAGTGGTGTTCGGGCAGTGTAGGGGGTCGTGCTGGGGCTGGTGTTTCAGGGTTTAGGGCAGTGCAGTGGTGTTCGGGCAGTGTAGGGGGTCGTGCTGAGGTGGTGTTTCAGGGTTTAGGGTAGTGCAGTGTTGTTCGGGCAGTGTAGGGGGTCGTGCTGGTGTTTCAGGGTTTAGGGCAGTGCAGTGGTGTTTGGGCAGTGTAGGGGGTTGCGCTGGGACTGGTGTTTCAGGGTTTAGGGCAGGGCAGTGGTGTTCGGGCAGTGTAGGGGGTCGTGCTGGGGCTGGTGTTTCAGGGATTAGGACAGTGCAGTGGTGTCCGGGCAGTGTAGGGGGTCGTGCTGGGGCTGGTGTTTCAGGGTTTAGGGCAGTGCAGTGGTGTTCGGGGAGTGTAGGGGGTCATGCTGGGGGTGGTGTTTCAGGGTTTAGGGCAGTGCAGTAGTGTCCGGGCAGTGTAGGGGGTCATGCTGGGGGTGGTGTTTCAGGGTTTAGGGCAGTGCAGTGGTGTTCGGGGAGTGTAGGGGGTCATGCTGGGGGTGGTGTTTCAGGGTTTAGGGCAGTGCAGTAGTGTTCGGGGAGTGTAGTGGGTCGTGCTGGGGGTGGTGTTTCAGGGTTTAGGGCAGTGCAGTGGTGTTCGGGCAGTGTAGGGGGTCATGCTGGGGGTGTTATTTAAGGGTTTAGGGCAGTGCAGTGGTGTTTGGGCAGTGTAGGGGGTCGTGTGGGGGCTGGTGTTTCAGGGTTTAGGGCAGTGCAGTGGTGTTCGGGCAGTGTAGGGGGTTGTGCAGGGGCTGGTGTTTCAGGGTTTAGGGCAGTGCCGTGGTGTTCGGACAGTGTAGTGGGTCATGTGGGGGCTGGTGTTTTAGGGTTTAGGGCAGTGCAGTGGTGTTTGGGCAGTGTAGAGGGTCGTGCTGAGTCTGGTGTTTTAGGGTTTAGGGCAGTGCAGTGGTGTTCGGGCAGTGTAGGGGGTCGTGCTGGGGGTGTTGTTTCAGGGTTTAGGGCAGTGCAGTGGTTTTTGGGCAGTGTAGGGGTCATGTGGGGGCTGGTGTTTCAGGGTTTAGGGCAGTGCAGTGGTGTTCGGGCAGTGTAGGGGGTTGTGCGGGTGCTGGTGTTTCAGGGTTTAGGGCAGTGCCGTGGTGTTTGGACAGTGTAGTGGGTCGTGCGGGGGCTGGTGTTTCAGTGTTTAGGGCAGTGCAGTGGTGTTCGGGCAGTGTAGGGGGTCATGCTGGGGCTGGTGTTTCAGGGTTTAGGGCAGTGCAGTGGTGTTTGGGCAGTGTAGAGGGTCGTGCTGAGGCTGGTGTTTCAGGGTTTTGGGCAGTGCAGTGGTGTTCGGGCAGTGTAGGGGGTCATGCTGGGGGTGGTGTTTCAGGGTTTAGGGCAGTGTAGGGGGTCTTGGTGGGGGTGGTGTTTCATGGTTTAGGGCAGTGCAGTGGTGTTTGGGCAGTGTAGGGGGTCGTGCTTGTGGGTGGTGTTTCAGGGTTTAGGGTAGTGCAGTGTTGTTCAGGCAGTGTAGGGGGTCGTACTGGTGTTTCAGGGTTTAGGGCAGTGCAGTGGTGTTTGGGCAGTGTAGGGGGTCGTGCTGGGATTGGTGTTTCAGGGTTTAGGGCAGGGCAGTGGTGTTCGGGCAGTGTAGGGGGTCGTGCTGGGGCTGGTGTTTCAGGGATTAGGACAGTGCAGTGGTGTCCGGGCAGTGTAGGGGGTCGTGCTGGGGCTGGTGTTTCAGGGTTTAGGGCAGTGCAGTGGTGTTCGGGGAGTGTAAGGGGTCATGCTGGGGGTGGTGTTTCAGGGTTTAGGGCAGTGCAGTAGTGTTCGGGCAGTGTAGGGGGTTGTGCTGGGGGTGGTGTTTCAGGGTTTAGGGCAGTGCAGTGGTGTTTGGGCAGTGTAGGGGGTCGTGTGGGGGCTGGTGTTTCAGGGTTTAGGGCAGTGCAGTGGTGTTCGGGCAGTGTAGGGGGTTGTGCGGGGGCTGGTGTTTCGGGGTTTAGGGCAGTGCCGTGGTGTTCGGACAGTGTAGTGGGTCGTGCGGGGTCTGGTGTTTCAGGGTCTAGGGCAGTGCAGTGGTGTTTGGGCAGTGTAGAGGGTCGCGCTGAGTCTGGTGTTTTAGGGTTTAGGGCAGTGCAGTGGTGTTCGGGCAGTGTAGAGGGTCGTGCTGGCTGGTGTTTTAGGGTTTAGGGCAGTGTAGTGGTGTTCGGGCAGTGTAGGTGGTCATGCTGGGGCTGGTGTTTCAGGGTTTAGGGCAGTGCAGTGGTGTTTGGGCAGTGTAGAGGGTCGTGCTGAGGCTGGTGTTTCAGGGTTTTGGGCAGAGCAGTGGTGTTCGGGCAGTGTAGGGGGTCATGCTGGGGGTGGTGTTTCAGGGTTTAGGGCAGTGTAGGGGGTCTTGGTGGGGGTGGTGTTTCATGGTTTAGGGCAGTGCAGTAGTGTTCGGGCAGTGTAAGGGGTCTTGCTGGTGGTGGTGTTTCGGGGTTTAGGACAGTGCAGTCGTGTTTGGGCAGTGTAGGGGGTCGTGCTTGTGGGTGGTGTTTCAGGGTTTAGGGCAGTGCAGATGTGTTCGGGCAGTGTAGTGGGTTGTGCTGGGTGTAGTGTTTTAGGTTTTAGGGCAGTGCAGTGGTGTTCGGGCAGTGTAGGGGGTAGTGCTGGGGTTGGTGTTTCAGGGTTTAGGGCAGTGCAGTGGTGTTCGGGCAGTTGTGTTTGTGTAGTGAGCAGAGCATGCGCTGCGTCGCTAGGTGAGTCCTAAAAAGCATTGCACCAAGATGGCTGCCAACACTTCTTGGATTGATGTGTTGCCAGCCAACGTGAGCCAATCTAGTGCCTGTGTAGTTAGGTCCCGCCCAGATATATAAAGATTTGTTTCCTTTAATATCTTGAAAACTACTAAACGGATTTACACCATTTAAAAAAACAGGTCGCTTTATGAACCAAGCACTACCTTTTTGCCAAATTTGGTGTAATTCTGTTCAGCAGTTTTAGCTGTAACCGTGTCCAAAGTTTCCTATGGGAAATTGATTTTTTTACCTCTATTTTTTGAATTTCTCAGGAACTACTGAACGGATATACACCAATTAAAAACAAAGGTCTCTTTCTGAACCAAGGGCTACCTTTTTACCAAATTTGGTGTAATTCCGTTCAGCAGTTCGGGCTGTAGTCGTGTCTAAAGTTTCCTATGGAAATAACATGGAGAAAACGCATTTTGGGACCCACCTTTTTTCTCGGCCCCCGCTTCTTTCCCCGAAACGTTCAGGATAGGAGCTGCCCAGAGCGGGACCAACGGTTTGAAAATTTAGCGAAGATTCGTCAACCGGCGCCAATGTTATTGGGAAAAGCAAAAATACTTTTTGAATAGAAACAAGGTCCTAACTATAACTACCCACACCGCCAGTAGGTAATATATATATATATATATTCACTTAAAAAACCATAGGTTTCACACTTATATAACCATTTATTCTTCCATCGACCTTGAGATATACATATATAAAACATATTTAATTTTCAGAAAAACACACATTCACTGGATGATGTCATCAGTGATGTCATCAGTGATGTCATTTGAGATGTCATCAGTGATGTCATGAGTGATGTCACTGACCATGTCATGAGTGATGTAATATGTGACGTCATCAGCAGTGCATTGCGGGCGCGCGAGTTATAGTTAGCTGAACTAACTATAACGGGGGAATTTCATTGGTTTTGTATGAGAGAAATGTCCAGCTAACTATAACATGTGTGAAACCTATGTTTTTTTCAGTGAATTTGCAAGGTTTTTTAAATGCTAATTCCTAACTATAACGTGTGTGAAACCTTTGGTTTTTTCAGTGAATTTGTACGGTTTTTTAAATGCTAATTTTTGATTTTTTTAAATATTTTTTTATTTTTATAATACCAATAAAATTACTAGGTATTCATTTATATATTATCTGTATCCTTTTATTTGTTTTTGCTCTTTTTTTTAAAATTTCAATTAGGATAAAGTTGAACAGTTTATTTAATTTTTGCAATTAATTTTTCACCTTTTTTTTTTTTTATAAATTCTTGAGGTGCGCGCTCTGAGCGCGCTCCTAGTACGTTTTCGCAAGTTTTTGCGAATACCGTCGTACGTTATTTACGTACGCATACATACGTTATAGTGCGCGCTGGGAGCGTGCACCCGGTACGTAAACGTACGTACGTACGCATGCGTGCGTGCGTCGTACGCGCTCCACGCGGTTTACTTCCGCATACGCTTAATTTACGCGCAATAACGTTCGCGTATACGCGTGTTCAACGTATACGCGTTACGTGCACGCATATGACGTATGTACATGCGCTCTGACGCGTTCGCGCATGCGTAATCACTAGGTGCGCGCTCGGAGCTTGCTCAGTGCGCGCACCTCGGGTTATATGCTTAATAAAAGAACACTTCTTATTGGTTATCATTACTTTCAGTTTCTGATTGTTTCAACACCACACCCAATCCCCTCATGGCAAGTCATGTGATCATGATTCATCACTTTTGATTGGTTTGAAGTACTTTCAGTTCTAGATTCTTCCCAAACCACACCTACTCCCCTCATTATTAGTTCTGATTCCTTTGGAGAAGGAGCTATTCTGTTGTTGTGAGACAATGGCTGAACAGCAACCATCTTCAGACAGTGACCAGGACACTCTTGAGAGGCAGAGGAACAGGAAGCAGAAAGACAGCTTTATATGGCAGTTTTTCACTTTTCCTGAGGGACTAAAGAAGGTAAATGCACCTAAAGTGACTTGTGTACTTTGTCAAAAAGTCTTGTCACGTGGGAATCCTAATAAGAAGTATTCTTTTAGCATTCACACTATGTTGAGGCATGTTGACAAAATGCATCCAGTGACTTTTCGTTGAGCTTCTGGAGCAAACCCTCCACATGCTCTACCGACGACATCTGCAGCAGCTCAGCCGAGCACATCTTCGGCAGCTCAGGCGAGCACTTCAGCTGCAGTGGTGCCTTTGCCTTCTTCTTCACCTCGTTTTGGACCACCTTGTTTTGCTAGGTTGTCCACACGTTGCACTGATTGTGGTAAACTTATTTCTGTGGGTGAGACCAGTCTTGATCTCATTCAGAGAAAATTTGATGCCCATGAGTGCAAGTAGGCCATAGATGTTTTTTCTTTTTTTTCGTTTTTCTCTTCCTGTTTCCCTCCATTAACTCAAGGGCTCTTTTAAGAGCCACTTTTAAACTAAACCCCCCAAAAATTTTTGGGAGGTATTTTTTTGTAATTTTTTTTTGAGGTGCGCGCACCTGCGCGCACCCAAGGTTTTTTTTAAAAATGTTTTTTTTTTTTTTTTAAATTTAATGTACAAAAAGAGGTGAAGAAATGGAAGCATGAAAAGGGAGGATTGAGTAATACTAATATTTTTCACTTATTTTTTAAAAAAAATAAAGTTTTTTGAAAAAAAAATGTTTTAAAGTATTTTGCAAGGGAATAGATTTTTTTTTTTTTTTTTTTCTTTCCAGTTCTGCAAAAAAAGAAAAAAAGTATTAATATTCAATCATACATTACAAAAAGCATTACATGTTTTTACATATTTTACAAAGCAATTTTTTGCCCTTTTTTTGCTGTTCTCAGAATTTTTTATTTTTCACTTAAAATAGTGAAAACAATTGTATTCATCATTTAACAGCGGGAAAAAAAAAAAAACAATCTGAAAGATTGTTTAAAAAAAGCCCTAACACTTTCCTCACTAAAATATACCTTGTTAGAAATATTACATATATATTACAAGTACTTTTCTAGATGAATAAAATTTTTCTAGACAAACCGTCTTTAAACCTTGTCGCAAAAGCACACATACCAAAATAATTTCTGTCAAAGGAGTCCACAATTGTTTTTATTACTTTTCCTTTAGGCCAAATAGTAATTTCAAAATCCTTTTTAAGTGATATCTTCAATTATAATCCTTTAAAATTACAAAAAATGCTTTCTTCAGATGCAGTTTTTAGTTTTCAAAATTTAGGTTTCAGAAAAATTAAATAAGAATTGGGTAAATCATAAGGCAAACGTTGCTTGAAAATCAATTGGGAATCATTACACAGTGTCCAGCCTTTTTCACATTTAAGATAAACTGTGTAATGTCCAGAAGTTACAGTAGGTCCTTCATGAAAAATTATTGCAACTGTAACAAAAGTTTTTCCAGAAATTGATAATTGTTGTCCTGTAAACTTCTTTATTAAAGTATCCAATTTTGAACCATCAGCTCTACAACGTTGCATCATTAAAATTACATACTGACCATATTTCTGTAAAAATAACGTGGAAAACATGTCAGATTTGCATTCAGAACATTCCATGTTGTGATTGGCATCTTTAACTAATTTACTAAAAGTCACTGATTTACTCTCTGGTAATGGTAAAAATATGAACCTTTCTGAATCAACATGACTACTACATGTGTTCATACAATTTTCACAGCAATGTTCCCATTTGTAAGAGACACCAAATAAGTTTTCTACTTCTACTCCTTCATCTTCAAGTACACTCAAAATATATATTAAGAATTCCTGTGCATCTTGCTGGACATTTTCTTTAAACTGTGTAGAACCACAACATACATCTAAAAGATTTCTAACATCAGTAGCACTTTCAATTTCAGTTTTATCAGTACTCAGCTTCTAAAAAAGGAGACTCAGCAGAGAACACAATCTTTTTCCATGATTTACTATTATCTGTTCTAGCAACTTTTCAAGATAAAATACAACATTCAGCACTACATTTGCATAGCAGTTGACACCAGAGCTATTTTCAAAATGGCAACCAACAACCTCTCCAACACTGTCCTTTTTCTTTTTCCTTGCTATCACATCACTGTCCTTTTTTTTTTTGTTCTGTTCATCCACATTACAGATATTTTCAAATCTCCTTTTCCGAGAAGTAACATGTTTTTCAATCACAGGATACTGACCTAAATGAGGAGCATAGGTTCTTCTTAATCTATTATACTCCTTTACACAGTTTGTATCAGCACTAACTTTTGAGTCATCAAAGTCTATCATAAATAAACCAGATAATGTTTTCACTCGTGACAAAGCAACATATGCCATACCTTCTTTGAACACAGTAGAACCAATGTTTACAAAAGCACTATCTAGAGTCAATCCTTGAGACTTGTGAATAGTTACAGCATATGCTAGAGAAAACGGAAACTGCTTCCTACGTACATATAAGTCTTTCACAAGCATGAAACGAACTGAACAACGACAAATGTCTTTAACTTCTTCTATCTGATCAAATTTTATTTTTAAACATTCAATTCCTTCTTTTTTCTGATAATTAATAAAACCCACAACTCTTCCCATAGCTCCATTCACTAAACCTTTTTCTACATCCAAATTTCTCCTTAAAATCACTCGACAATTCATGCAAACATATAGATTTTTTTCTAATCCAGCTGTTGTGGAAATGTTCTTCTCTAGTGAATCCAATTTATTTTTCAGTTTGCCTGTTAATGTAAAAGTAATTCTTTCATGCTGAATTTTGTCCTCTGCTTCCATTTTCTTAATCTCTTCCTTTTCCAATTTCAAAAGTTCCTCATTGAATATTGAGCACTCACGTAGTGTTGGCATTAAGCAGATTACAGTTTTTTTTTCTGCAATGTTCTGGTATATTTTCTCTGCAACTATTTCTTCATTTGGAAATAAATTATGTAGCAACCGACTCTGTAATGCTTTTTGCCAGCTTCTGTGAGTAGTCCAATTCTGATATCTTTCAGAATACTTACATAATCTTCGTCGTTTGCTTGTCTCATATTGGTAGTGAGTTCTTTGTACTCAAAGAACGACCAAATATTCGCATTACCAATGCTTCCTAATGACTTCTTCGTGTCTTCATGTGTCACAGTATTAAACACTGGTTGTCCTTTAACTGGAGTGAGCTGCAGAAGATCCCCAAAAACTATGACGTGTTTTCCTCCAAATAACACGTCATAGTCTCTCTTAAGAATTTGTTGCATTCTTAAATGCACAAAGGCAAGCATTAAATTTGAAACCATGCTCACCTCATCAATAATGAGAACTTGCATCTTCTTCAACACTCTTGAAACTTCGAGGCATGCTTCTCCAGTTAGCTTGTGGTATTCTATTTTGTTCTCATGCTCCACTGGTAACATTAGCAAGCGATGTAAGGTAATTCCTTTTATGTTATAGGCTGCTAACCCAGTTGGAGCAGTTACCACACAAGACAAATTTGAAGCTGTTTTTTGCTGTAGATAGCTTCTGATGACTTTTATTAAGAAACTTTTACCAGTTCCAGCTTGTCCACTCACATACATCCTGATTGGTTCAAATGATGTGCATGAGCACTCTTTCTTTTCATGTAGTAATCCATGATCAATTTTTTTGATGACTTCTTCATAAATTTCTTTTTGTTCTTCATTCAGTTGTTGTTCCAGATTTAGTAAGTCGATTGAATCTTCCTGTGCTTGATTCATAGCCGTTTCTACTTCAGTCATGGCTACTGCAGCTTCATTTTCTATGATTGGTTGTCCTAGGGGATCTTGACTAAGTGTTCCTGAACTTTGGCTGTCTTGAGAACTGTCTCTAGCTACTTCAGCTGCAATTTTTGCTTCCTGTTCATTTTCTTCATTTAACATTTGGACATAAGTTATGAAAGTACTGCATTCTATACTGTCTTTGCTAGCATTAAAAGAATCTTCATAGCTTTGAAATTCTCCCAGTAGTTCGTCCTCTGAACGCCATGGTTTAAACAGCTGTAAAAGAGCCAAGTAGTAAAATTCCTTTTTGTCAGTAGTTTCGCAACTGAGCTTCCTGTGATTTATCAAACTTCCTTTTGTTTGCTTCACCAAACATCCTTCCTCACCAATGACTTTATATTTTCCATTGTTGATGTCTTCTGTGGCTTTCCGTGAATAAATGTAGTTCTGCAGCACTTCATAGAGACACATGTTCTCAAGATGATGACTTCTCTTTGGGTAATATGTGTCCAACATGTTTGATTTCAAAATATCTGTACTTTCTGGGTCATTCTCGGCCAAATATTCAATTTCTCCAACAGATTTCAGTACCCGATTTCTCATTCCTGCAAGGCCTAAGCTTACCCAAATTATTCTTCTGGATTTCGAGTAAAGACTTGCAGATGATAACCTATCTGAGCATTCGTAGGATCCAATTTCTCGATGCGATAACATCTTTAAACTGAAACTGTACAGCTTCTTACTGACAGTCTTCTCGTGAGAAATCTCTGCCCACATTTCCTTCAATTCTGTTTTCTCAGATTTAGTGATGTAAGATGTCACATACCGAGCAACAGCAATAGAATTGTCTGCCACATACTGAATATCCATGTTAGCATTCCACATGGATAAAATGACTGGGTTGAAGTCATTTATAAATTTTGACTCTTCATTTCTTTTTAGGTTGTAGGTATTTTTGGGAGATTTTCTGGTTATAGTATGTCGCACAGCTGACATAAAACTGTTGACTCTTCCTTTCGTCTTGTACTTCCGTCGACAGTATTTTCCACACCGATGACTTTGGAAACGTAAAACTTGCTCTTTTAACTTTTTCTCTTCTGTGCTTTTAGGTATAGCACATGTTGCATATTCTTCAATGAAAGATAACACTGCTTCATCAGTATCTGTTCCAAACTTTGGGGCATCCTTGATCCACAACAGCATATGAATATGAGGAGCACCTCTTGCCTGGTACTCTTTTCTCCAAAAGAAATCCACTACTTCTCCAAGAGGTGGATTTTTTTTTATTACAGATGAAGGACATTATAGCCTCAAATCTATGATTGAAATATCTGCAAACATTAACTGGATCCAATGAGCACAGTTCTCCAGCTGTCTTGTATTCAATGTTTTTAATGTTTGAATTTGCCTCTCTTAGAAAATCCAGTAAATTATCCCAAGCGTACTCGGCACAGCTTAGGGTTAGAAACCATGTAGGAGTTCCTAAATTCCGTAACATGCATTTTAATTCACCATGGCGTCGGTACCAATATTCATTGGTCCCGCTCTGACAAGCCATCAGATTGATCAGTTGTGTTTCCAAATGATCATCTCGGTGCTGCACTTTCTCCATAAAATTCTTAGCAGACACATTTTGTAAATGTACTCCACTTTTTAAAATGTGATTTACTGCATAAGATAATGCAGACAAGTCGCTTTCAAATAAAAGATGGAACAAATAAGGAATACTTTGACGAAATCTTGGATCTTCTGCATATAGTCTTGTAGTCCGATACTCAGAAGCTGGAATCTGTTCTGGACGTTCATCGTATCGTCCTCCTTTTCCTGTAGGAAACAGCTGGGGAAAACATCGAGCTTCCAAGCTCTCCTCCCATACACTCACGGGAGTTCCTTCTGCTTTCTTCATCTGAAACAGATCAATAGTGTCTCCCATAACTTCTTTTGAATGAAGAGGATGTATGCTAAAATGTTCATAAATTTCTTCTTCCTTTGACTTGTCCACTTTTTCAATTTGACCAGTTGGTGTTTCTGTGTCTTCTTGTAAATCTTCTTCTTCTTCTTCTATATAAATTGATTCATACCATTTTTTTTTTTCAAATACAAATTTGCTCTTTGTACTTTTCGTACATCCACCAGCTCCTGCCAAATCTTCTTATTCTTTGTAGGTACACCATTAACCAGAATTACTAATGGTTCAGTTTCCAAAGTATCTGCATCAATAGTTTCCATATTTTTTTTCAAATCCAAGGGCAAATACACCACTCTTCCTTTTAAACCTCTCAGTAAATCAGAAGGAGGTAATTTACCAGTTTTGGGCTCTATACGTACTATGGTCTGGAACGGATGAACACATTGAATGAGTATAGACTCATATGTATTTAATTCAGAAAGTTCGGCAGGAATAGCATCCAATTCTAAATTATTATGTACAGCTCTGGTCGGCATTCTATTTTCTTCTAACTTATTATAACAGTATTTACAAATACGCTGATCTTCACCCAATTCAAAACAATTTTCAAGAAATATATATGTTGCAAAATCCTTCCACTTATAATTATCTTCATTTTCACTTTTTTTTATACAGATCAACATTCCTTGTTTGAATTTTATAATGACTTCTGCGGCAACAAATACAAGTAATATTTGGTCTTTCATTAGAGGTGATAGTAAATTTTGTCATTTCATCCTCAAAATTTTTAGTAATAATGAGTTCTACATTCTGTTCCTCATTTTCCTCATTTACTGTGTCCTTTTCTGCACTTTCTTGTTCTGGACCAAAGTAACAAAACTGAATCTCATCAGTAACCTTCACTACATCTGATACAGATCCACGGAACAGAACATTATTCAACTCATTCAACTTTACTGCTGGACTTTTAGCAAAATACAATGTTCTCACAAACTTTCTCATTTCAGTATGATGAACAGCCAGCATCCTAAAATGATGAAAAACACTTTTACACACTTTTCTAGATAGACAAGCCAGAGAATGTCCCTGCAAACCAGTATTTTCTCTCACTCTGCATGGATCTAGTGTTTGAAGCACCTTCATCTTCTGTTTTACACTCTTTTTACTATATTCTCTTAGAAAGTCACGTAATTTATCAATAGATTCCTGACGCACAGTACAAATATTACTACAGTTCCAAGTGTACACTGGGGCTTTTGGACGTCTCCCCATAGCCTCAGCAGCCATTACTTCTTCCTCATTTCTTGGGACCATTTTCTCTTTTTCCATCACACAACCATCCTTAACTTCATATGCTCTACCATTGGTGTCAACTGCATGCAACAAACTATTACTTTGAAGATAACTCTCTTCATTAAAAAATGGTTCAGTACTTGAACTGTGTTTCCATTCTCCCAAGAACACTTTACAAAAGTTACTTTTTTCACTTCTCTTTTCCTTTTGCTTTGTGACTTCATTGCATTGACTAATTTATCTAATCTACGCATCCTATTCAAAATTAGAATAAAAAGTTTTCTTTTTATTTCCGAAGCCTTACTTACAATATTTTCTATAAAAAAAATGTTCTTAATAAATTTTGTTTTTTTCTTATATTTTTTCACATCCTTTAGCAAATTTAACATCACTCTTCTATGAAACATTTTTCGACGAATGTTTTTAAAATCTAATTTTCGTGTTAAATCAGTTTGACATACTTCTGATTGTACATTAGCTTTTTTTTTGCTGTTGACTGTGTTGTTGCTTTGTACATAAAACTCTCTTTGTTTTACAGTTATTTTTGCCATTTTTTTGTTTTTTGTAAATCTTTTTAAAGAAATCTCTGCTCTGCTTACCAGTAGACTTTTTCTTTTTGCCATCACCAGCTTCTCCTGCTATTTTTTTTTCCCAGTTTTGTCCAGATATACTTGTTGTTGCTTTTCTTTCCTCTTTCTTGTCCTTAAAGGCATTTTTTTTTCACTGTTGCTCAGCAATACCTGCAAGGAACTAAAAAAAAATCCTTTTTGTAATTATAATTCATTAAAATATTTTTTTTTACTTTTCATTTATTTCAAATGTTTTTCCATTTGTCTCTCATTTGTGATTTACTAATTTGTGCACAGTGCTAACCACCACAGTTGAAAAATAACAAGCTGCCCCTTTCCTGCAAGTGCATTTTTTGACAGAACAACTGCAACACAAATTATATCTGTGGCCACAATTCCTGTGCGCACACAGCCTCATGGTGTGCTTGATTTGCAAATTCAAAGCACATTTACTACTCTGGTAGATCAAGTGATAATTGCTGTTACAGCCTTACACATTTCCCTTGTAGATCACAGAGGCAGAAAAGTGCACATTTCCTAACAGCTACTTCATACCATAAGTATCTGCAACCTGGGTGAGTGTTTAGAGTAGAGCAAAGAAAATGAGGCCTTGGTAACGTTGAATGTGTTTGCATTACACACAGTCCTGAGTAGTACGCATGGGAGTGTTGGAGAAGCTGCTGCGTGTGTCCCAAGAGTGTGTTTCTGCAGAGTATGTATTGTCAGCTGCAAGAGACATGAGCAAGGAGATTTCCAGAACTGCATGAAGACTGCAGGGATGTACGTAACAGTGCATGTGTGCTAAGGGATAATTTGTGTAAACACAACAGGCTGCCCCTTTCCTGGGACTGCAATTCTTACTGAACAACAACTTCACAAACTAAATCTCTGCCCACAATTCCTGTGCGCACACAGACTCATGCTATGTTTTTTGGAACAAAACAGTGTCCCTGAATAGTACCAAATTACTGTTACTGCCTGACACATTTCCCACATCATTTACAGAAGCAGAAAACAGCACATGTCCTAACAGCTCCTTAACACCATGACCATGTGTTACAGGGTGAGTGATTAGACTAGATCAATTTAAATGAGGCCTTGGTGACGTTCAATGTGTTTGCATTACACATTGCTATCTGAAACAGCACACAGAGCTGAGTACTACACATGAGAGTGTTGGAGAAGCTGCTGCGTGTGTGCCAAGAGTGTGTTTCTGAAGACTGTTTATTGTCTGGTGCAAGACAGATGAGCAAAGAGACTTCCAGAACTGCATGAAGACTGCAGGGATGTATGTAACAGTGCATGTGTGCTAAGGGATAATTTGTGTAAACACAACAGGCTGCCCCTTTCCTGGGACTGCATTTCTTACTGAACAACATCGTCACAAATTAAATCTCTGCCCACAATTCCTGTGCGCACACAGACTCATGCCATCATTTTAGGCACATAACACAGGCTGCCCCTTTCCTGGGACTGCATTTCTTACTGAACAACAACTTCATAAATTAAATCTCTGGCCACAATTCCTGTGTGCACACAGAGTCATGCCATCATTTTAGGCACATAACACAGGCTGCCCCTTTCCTGGGACTGCATTTCTTACTGAACAACATCTTCACAAATTAAATCTCTGCCCACAATTCCTGTGCGCACACAGACTCATGCCATCATTTTAAGCACATAACACAGGCTGCCCCTTTCCTATGACTGCATTTCTTACTGAACAACAAATTCATAAATTAAATCTCTGCCCACAATTCCTGTGTGCACACAGACTCATGCCATCATTTTACGCACATAACACAGGCTGCCCCTTTCCTGGGACTGCATTTCTTACTGAACAACATCTTCACAAATTAAATCTCTGCCCACAATTCCTGTGTGCACACAGAGTCATGCCATCATTTTAGGCACATAACACAGGCTGCCCCTTTCCTGGGACTGCATTCCTTACTGAACAACATCTTCACAAATTAAATCTCAGACAACAATTCCTGTGCGCACACAGACTCATGCTATGTTTTTTGGAACAAAACAGTGTCCCTGAATAGTACCAAATTACTGTTACAGCCTGACACATTTCCCTTATCATTTACAGAAGCAAAAAAGAGCACATGTCCTAACAGCTCCTTAAGACCATGACCATGTGTTACAGGGTGAGTGATTAGACTAGATCAATTTAAATGAGGCCTTGGTGACGTTGAATGTGTTTGCATTACACATTGCTATCTGAAACAGCACACAGAGCTGAGTACTACACATGAAAGTGTTGGAGAAGCTGCTGCGTGTGTGCCAAGAGTGTGTTTCTGAAGACTGTGTATTGTCTGGTGCAAGACAGATGAGCAAAGAGACTTCCAGAACTGCATGAAGACTGCAGGGATGTATGTAACAGTGCATGTTTGCTAAGGGATAATTTGTGTAAACACAACAGGCTGCCCCTTTCCTGGGACTGCATTTCTTACTGAACAACATCTTCACAAATTAAATCTCTGCCCACAATTCCTGTGCGCACACAGACTCATGCCATCATTTTACGCACATAACACAGGCTGCCCCTTTCCTGGGACTGCATTTCTTACTGAACAACAACTTCATAAATTAAATCTCTGCCCACATTTCCTGTGTGCACACAGAGTCATGCCATCATTTTAGGCACATAACACAGGCTGCCCCTTTCCTGGGACTGCATTTCTTACTGAACAACATCTTCACAAATTAAATCTCTGCCCACAATTCCAGTGTGCACACAGACTCATGCCATCATTTTAAGCACATAACACAGGCTGCCCCTTTCCTAGGACTGCATTTCTTACTGAACAACAACTTCACAAATTAAATCTCAGACAACAATTCCTATATACACACAGACTCATGCTGTGTTGGTAGGCACAAAACACAGGCTGCCCCTTTCCTGGGTTATCAATTCTTACAGAACTAATGCTTTTTTCAAATGTGCTGCCATTTTCCTCTCTTTTCTTTCAAAGTGATTTCTGCTAAATGCTAACCATCACAATTAAAAAGAAGCTGTCCTTTTCTTTCAACTGCAAGTCTTACTTTTCAACAGCAACACAAATTAAATCTCTGTCGACAATTCTTCTCTGCACACAGACTCATGGTTTGATGGTAGGCACAAAACAGTATTCCTCATTGTTACCAGTACACATTAACTTAGGGTGAAAACATACTCCATAATATTTTACATATTCAAAACAGTTAAATATCTCCCAAAACAGAAAATGTAAATCACAACTTTAAACAAATATTCACAATTCTTTTTTTTATATCTAAATTAACCACAAACACCCCCTCTCAAACTCATAACTCACCTTTAAAATTAGTTAGTTGTGAAAGAAATGTGGCAGTCACACAGCAGTTTATCAGACCAGAATCTCTGAGCTGAACACCTCTCTCCTCTCAGCAGAACCAGTTAATGGCACAGTTTCCCTCTCTTTTTTCACACATATACATGTTAATTTCAAATCTCAGTGCTTCCCACATTTTTTCAAATGAAATCACACATTTCTATTGGTTGAAAACTTCAACCCCTTTCCAAATGTACCCTTCCCCCAACTTGACTTCTGCCTGCTACCATAGCAACAGGTCATGGAACACAGGTGTGAGCAGAGAGGTCAAAAGTTCAGCAGACAATGTTTCATTTCCAAAGAGCAAGAGTGCTTGACTTTTCAAACCTAACAGCAAATCCAAACTAATGTTCTTTATTCACACATTTTTCTGAACCAATACAAAACATGCTTTTTAAAATTTAAACATACAGCCTAGTTTTTAGTGTAGAATGGTTTGAAACAGCCAATGAGTTCTTTTTATAAAAAAAAGTATGTGTGCCCCCATTTTTCAACTGTCTTTCATTTCTTTTTGCCTTTCTACTGAAAGACACCTCCTGAGTGCATCCAGATCTCCTTTGAAGATGTTCACAGTGTGGATTGTAGGTCACAGCTATGTCTTCTGGAGTGAAAAATTTGCAGAAAAAAGAGGTATGGTGAGAGACCTTGCTTTGCCAAATGTAGACATTAAATGGATTGGTCAGAGAGGGTTAAAGTGGCACCAATTAATGCCTTTGGTGAAAACCTTTCTACATCTCCCACAGCCTAACCTTATTATTGTGCACTGTGGTGGAAATGACCTAGGCACTTTAACTGGGGTAGGTCTGGAAATGCTTATTAAGGACACCTTTGTGCAATTGATGTCGCTTTTTCCTCAATCTGTCTTCGTATATTCTAACATATGCCAAAGGCAAAAGTGGAACTGGTCCAACCAATTTTGTCCGCAGATTGACAAAGCAAGGAAGCACGTCAACAAGTCTGTTTCTGCTTTCCTCAGAGACTATGGTATGGGTTCTATATACCACAACAACTTGCATTACAACATGCAAGACATTTATAGAGGAGATGGTGTACACTTCACTGATGAAGGCAACAGAGTCTTCCTCTTGAACTTTAGACTCTGCATCGGTACTTACTTGTAGGTACCAAAAAACAAACAATAAACACAAGGGCTCTTTTTAGAGCCACCTTATATCTAAACACTTAAATGCGATTTTTTATTATTTTTTTGTAAAAAGTTTTTTTTTGGGTGCGCGCTGGGTGCGCGCACTCGGCGATATTTTTTTTCAAAATATAAATCTTTTTTTTTGCCCTACAAGGTCCTACTGTGACCCCTTTACAATGCCTAGTGGGTCAATATCTCCCCACTCTGCCCCCTTTTCAAGTTCTCCCCCTTTGTTTATCACCCCCTCTTCATGCGAGAGACAAAATGATTTCCACCGATTCGAATGTTTACTGACATCTAAGAACCAATCAAAAGTGCGCTCGCGATCGGCAAGGTGCGCGCACAGGACTTGCTCAGTGAGGATTCGTCAACCGGCGCCAAAGTTATTCAAAATAGAATTTTGAGATTTCCTATGGAAGCACGGTCCTAACTATAACTACCTACTGGCGACCGCCAGTAGGTAATATATATATATGTTTCTCCAAATGCACTTTTTTACAAAAAGCGTGGCGCACACTTCTCCATGATATCAAAGTTGCTTTTTTTCCGCTCCCTTGGCAGACAAACGCGTTTCGGCCATACTGGCCTTTGTCAATGTCCTTTGTCAAAAAAAAAAAAAAAAAAATATATATATATATATATATATATATATATATATATATATATATATATATATATATATATATATGTGAAACAATACTCGATCTCCCAACTTCCATTCCGGCGATGAGAGAGATCCGGACTCCAGAATGCGTGGCAAAGTAGGTTTATCTTAAAAAGCCGTTATGACGCGTTTCGATCACCTCCGTGCTCTTGATCACATAAGGAAATCACAGTCCACTTTTACTTTTTATATTTTCCAATACCACCTCCCCAGTGTCATTTGATTTCATAGACATGGACAAAATGGTGGTCATGCACCATGGAAATAGTCTGTTTTCCAGTAACCGATAGTTTCAAAATTACGGTTTCTTAACCTATGGATATTTTGTTTGAATACATATATAAATAGACATATAACTATGTATATATATATTCCTATTTACAATAAATTAATAATAAATAATTTATAAAACAAACTTGAAAGATAATAACTGCCATTTCTGCTTAAATGCATGGATTGTTACAGTCATTAAAATCAGATACATAAAATCTGATAAAAACACATATGTGCAAAATTCGCTGATATATAACATGCCATTTAGACCAGGAATGCTTCATTTAGACCTTCAGTGGACACTTGCGCCTCTGAGTATTCTTACTAGATGTCTGGATGAATGCTGATAAAAAATAATTGGGCTTCCCTGGTCTCATCAAATCCTCATGATTGAACATTGTTGGCTGACATAAAAATGAACGGTTATGTTCATGATTCAAACTAAGGTGCATGTGTGAAAAAAAGCTCATTAATTTTTTATCTCTACTTTTTCTCTCTTTTTCCAATTAATCCATTGGGACAGCCGTCCTACCATATATTAAAGTGCTAGTGCAAAAAATAACAATAAATATGTCTATAAATATATACATTTGCTTTGAGGTTAAAGTGTGGATACATTTAGATAAATGTAGCTGCCTGAGGTCTAATAGCAATGTGTGAAGGGAAATACTGCTAATAGCATGCATATTTTATCTGTATGCATATTTTACTTCCTTCTGCCTATTTTTTACTCTATGTTTCTTTCCGGGTGCTGGGTAAGCTGTTCTGATAACGTACACATGGAAAAATAAAAATAAAAACGTTTTGTAATGATTTATAGAAAGTTATGGGGATCCTCTGTGTTATTTAATCCACTGGGAGCCTTACAGTCAAGTTCGAGAATCATACGAGACTCCAGCTGGCGAAGAAGCCTCTCCCTATTGCCTCCTTTGGGCATAGGTGGCACTGCTGAGATCACAAAGTAATTCAGACAGCTCAAGTTATTATTATGACATGTCTTGAAATGTCTGGCAACAGGGTATGCTGTATCATTGTTCACTATCGCTCTAAGGTGTTGCAGTATTCTGACATGCACCTGCAGCTTAGTACTTCCCACATATCATAAGCCACAGGTGCATGTCAAAACATATACAGCATACTCTGTCCTACAATTGTAGGTGCCTTTAATGGGGATCTCAGTTTCTTGAAAGGGGGTGTTATACTTGGATTTGTTTTCTCCAAATTTACACGCCCTACAAGAAGAACATTTAAAGAAACGCTTGTCTGGGTTGTAGCCACATCTTTTTCTTCAAATTGGATTCTGGACTGCTCCTAACTATTTGGGCTCTCATGGACATTCCTTTTCTGAACGTTATTGTGGGATCACTCACCACTATAGGAGCTAGTACTGCATCTGTACGTATTATCGGACAGTTTTGTTTGATGATTGATCTTATTTTTCTCTCCTGCCGATTGTATGTTGTGATCAATCTAGGTGTGCTATCTTCAGTTTCTCTCTTGTGGCTATCTTGGATATTAGGTTTCAACAGTGACTCCCTTGATCTAGCAGTTGTTTTGGCTATTGCTTCTGTAAGTATGGCTTCACTATAGCCCCTATTTCTGAACCTAGTGACTGCGTCTTTTATGCACACATTCAAATCCTCTTGAGTGCTACATATTCTTTTTAAGCGAAGGAGTTTCCCGTAGGGGATACTTCTTGTTAGATGGTGCGGATGTGCTCTGTCAGCATGAAGCGTAGAGTTTCCTGCCAGCTTTTCCTGTGCAAGGTGGTTGCTATAGCCCCACATTGATGTATATTTTTACATCTAGGAACTCTACGCTGTTTTTATCAATATGGGATGTAAATCTGAGGTTCACATTGTTGGTATTCATATTATTAACATAGGTAGTTGCACTGTTCATATCCCCCTGCCACACAATAAACACATCATCAATGTATCTGAAGAAATGTTTCACATGTTTGTCATACATGTCTGAGTGAGCAGCCCTGAGAGCCCGCTCCTCCCACCAGCCAACCATCAAACAGGCATAGCTGGGAGAGAAGCAGGCTCCCATAGCTTCCCTCCTCAGCTATCTGTACACCTCATTACCATACATGAAAAAATTGTTATTCAAACACCATGATATTAAGTCAATCAAAATGTTGTTGTGATCATAGCACTCAAGTGGCCTAGCATCCAAACAAATTTGAATGGCTGCAATTCCCAAGGAATGTTCAATGCATGTGTACAAGGACTCTATATCAAGAGTCATCAACAACATATCATCTGCCCATTCAATGTTGCTCAGTTTGTTTAGAAAATCGCCTGTGTCCTTGACATATGTGGGCAGTTTTTTAACCATTGGCTGTAAAAAGAAATCTACATATTGGGATACATGCTCCCCCATGCTATTAATGGCAGAAATTATTGGTCGGCCTGGGATGGGGTTTACATTTTTGTGAGTCTTGGGGATGAAATATATAGATGGAACTTTTGGAAATTCAACCCATAGATATTTGAATTCACCTGTCGATATTAATCCATCTCTCTTATATTGATGTAATTTCTTTGTTAAGATTTCCTTTGCCTTGTTATATTCCTTCATAGTTGATTTTTCATAACAATTAGGATCAGATAGTTGTCTTTTGGCCTCTTTTATATACTCATTTGTAGGCCAAATCACAATGTTACCGCCTTTATCTGATTGCATCACAACTATTTCTTGGTTGTCTTGTAGTTTCTTCATCAGTTTCGCATATTCGATTTCTTTGTATTTTTTATTTCGTTTTTTTCGTTTCACTTTGCGGTAAAGTTGTTTGATGTCATCTGTGACCCTCTCGTGAAAGATATCTATGGAATCTTTAGGTATCATTGGGATGAATGTCGACTTTGTCTTAAAGGGACTGCTGTCTGCCCCTTGTTGTATAATATCCATATCTCGAAGATTCTGTTGTGTTGAAGCCCTGAGAGACTGATTTTCGTTGTCATGTCATGTATCATCAGAAAGTTCCTGTATTGTCAGTAAAGACGAGATATCTGACGGTGGTAAATTACTTTTTGCACCTAATCTGTTTTGTTCACTTCTGTTCGCCGCCAACCCATTTTTAATGGTGAAGAATTTTTGAAGTTTTAATTTTCTAATAAAACAAAACATATCCACTCTCGTTTGTGCATAATTTAAGTCTTCGGGTGGACAATATGATAAACCCAACATCAATGTTTGTTTTTCTGATTTAGTAAGCTCTAATGTTGATAGGTTAATAATAGTATTGTCCTCCAGATTGTCTATTTGCGCCAATAATTTCTTTTGGGCTTTTGATTTGTTGTTTTACGTCTTTCCCTTCGTCTGATATTTCGTCGTGTGCTGGCTTTTTCGTTTGTTTCCGTGGTCTCAACGTTTTGCGGCGTTCTATGGATAAAAAATCAACCTCTTCCCCCAGATTTAAACGTGTTGCTTCTGTTGTACCACTGGACTGGTTCAGGTTCCCACTTTCTGAACCAGTATCACTGGTCCATGAATCTTAATCTATTGCTGACGTTGAGGCCTTTGCACCACTTGTTTGATATTTTTCAATAGAATCTGTGCCCTGTTTTGTCTTAGCATCAAATCTCATCTTCTTGGTATTAACATATTTGCGGGCAAATGTGTATATTTGGCCATGCTCATAATCCGCTTGATCCCGTGTGAACTTATGTATTTTTCTGAGCTTGATTTTTTCTTCCTGGTTCTTTAGTCGCGGCTCTATTTATTTACGTGTTTTGGTTATATAATCATTTTGCTCCAATTTATCAATTTGTTCATTGATGTTTTCAATTTCTTTAACCAATTTGAGCCGATCTATCTCCGCATATTTGATGAGGATGCATACGAGATTCATAGATGCTGCAAGATTACTCTCCCCCCACTCTTTTAACATGTGGGGGTTAGGATTGTCGAAACTGGGCGCTAGAAGAATTCTTAAGCCCCGAGGTACACAACCCACTTCCTCATATTTGGTTAACGATTTGCTCTCCCACCATTTGGTAACTTCGCTTTTCATACATTTTTCCAAGTTTCTCAATAGGGTTTTGGCATCCACGTTTTTGTTGTTACTGTTAGTGTTGTTACCCA
Source organism: Triturus cristatus (assembly GCF_964204655.1). NCBI lineage: Eukaryota > Metazoa > Chordata > Amphibia > Caudata > Salamandridae > Triturus > Triturus cristatus. The sequence goes on along the minus strand of NC_140586.1, from coordinate 377,330,192 downwards.
GTCCTGATCCACTCGCAGAGACATTGGGCACATTGGTAAAAAGTTCCTCAGCTGCAGCTTCTCTCTCCCTGACTACTTCCGCTGACATATTTGGCTTCTGTGTATGCCTAGCCCTTGTACTTGTGGCTTCTGGCAATACCTTCCACACCTCCCAACCTACACACACTTCTACTCGAAACTCACCGATAAATATATATATTACCTACTGGCGGTCACCAGTAGGTAGTTATAGTTAGGACCAAGTTACTATAGGAAAATGGCAACATTCTAGTCGCAATAACTTTGGCGCCGATTGATGAATCTTCGTGTAATTTTCAAAACTAATTCTTTGTTGAGATCAGCTCCTATGTTGAATGTTTGGGGGTGATTCGTCAAGTGGGGGCCGAGAAAAAAAGGGGTCCCAAAACATGTTTATTCAATGTTAATTTCCATAGGAAACTTTAGACAAGGCTACAGGTCGAACGGGTGAACGGAATTACCCCAAATTTGGCAGGGTGAAAGGTCGTTGTCTAGAAAGCACGCTTTTGTTAATTTGGTGTAAATCCGTTCAGTAGTTTTTGAGAAATATCAAAATTTACAGATATTGATATTTGGGAATTCTGCCATCTGATTGGCTGAGGCGTTACGAGCACAAGCTTGCTGCTGATTGGCTGCGAGCACTGTTTGCAACTAGGAAGTGTTGGCTGCCATTTTGGGATTCCGTTGAAGCGAGTAAGGGGGAAAAGGGCGAAAAATGTGGGAAAGAGGAGAGTAGGAGCACTGTAACCTTTGTGGGGTGTTTAGGGTGTGCTATGGAGGGGGTGCGAAGTGAACTAATCATGCCTACCAGTGTGAAAGTTCTAGGCTACAAAAATTAAGTGAGGTATTGGCTAGTGTGTGATGTTTCTAAGTTGAGCTTATGCGTGACTCGAGGATTAAAGCGTGAGCCCACACTGTGCGTCTTATGCTGTGAAGTCATGTGCCCTAGCCGCTGCAGTACAGTTGTGGAAGTAGTATCAGCATGTGTTTATACCTACTAAGATGAACTACTGACCCGTAGTGGTGTGAAAGTCCTGGGTACGGAAAATATGTGAGGTATTGTCTAGAGTCTCATGGAAGGAGGAAGTGTTGGCCGCCATTTTGTTATTCCGTTGAAGTGAGTAAGGGGAAAAAAGGGTGAAAAAAGTGGGAAATATGAGGGTAGAAGCACTGTAACCTCTATGGGGTGTTTAAGGTGTGCTATAGTGGGGGTGCGAAGTGAACAAATCATACCTACCGGTGTGAAAGTGCTAGGCTATGAAAATTAAGTGAGGTATTGACTAGAGCGTGATGCTGCTAAGGTGAGGTGGTGCGGGACTCGAGGATTAGAGCGTGAGTCTAAATTGTGTGTCTTATGCTGTGAAGTCATGTGCCGTGGCCGCTGCAGTACAGCTGTGGAAGTAGTGTCAGCATGTGTTTATTAGTACTAGGACGAACAACTGACCCGTACTGGTCTGAAAGTTCTGGGGTATGGAAAATATGTGATGAAGTGTGTAGAGTTTCATGCTGCTAAGCTGAGCTGCTGCCAGACTCGGGGGTGAAAGCGTGAGCCCAAACTGTGTGTCATATGCTGTGAAGTCATGTGCTCTGGCCGCTGTGCCACATCTGTGCAAGTAGTGTCAGCATGTAGTTATGGCTACTTGGAGGAACTTTTGTTTAGAACATTGTAACTTGTTTATGGTGCTTAGGGGGTGTTATATAGGGAGTGCGAAGGTAAATTCAGGTGTATGAAATGAATTTGGTATTTGGAAAGTGGAAAGCACTGACTACTACGGGTCTGATGGCACTGGGGGCGTAAGGTGAGGGCTGCTGGAGTTGGGAATAAAGCTGATGAACTACTGACCCCTATTGTGAACTTTTAATGTGCACGTGCCGTTGAATGTTCGATAAAATGTTGCAAAAGTATATCATTAGGTTAAAAAAAAATGATGAACTTTTAACCTGCAGGTGTCGTAGAAGGTTCAGAAAGTGTGGTGATAAAATAGGTTGAACTTGTGACCTGTATGTGGCGCGGAATAATAAGTAGCTTTTCGGAAGGAAAATTCAAAATTAACCAATGGAGGAAAGTTTTGGAATGTCATTGAAGGAATGAAGTATTCTGATTTGTTCTTTACATGTATTTATGTGTGGAGCAACAGAGAAATTGTGCCATTCCTGGTTTCATTCTTGATGAAGTCGGAGCTTTACATGTACTATGTGAGAAAGAGAGAATTGTATGCGTGTGTCATTTGAAATCTGGATAACAACTACCATGGTGAGTTAGAAATGAACAAGGTGTGTTATGTGTTTTATAGTATTGATTAAGTATTTGAAGTGATGTTTTTAATTTTGAAAGTATTTTTTATTTCAAAGTAATATAGTGTTAGTAAAGTGCGGTGTTTGATATTGGTTATGAAATATGCATAAAATTTGAGCTGTTGTTATATAAGTATTTTATATATGTTTAGGAATTTTTCACAGAGAAGAAGGGTAGTTTGTCATCCTTATAGGACTGTATTGTTTTGAAAATGAGGTACAGCGTTAATTTGAGTTTGTAATGTATTTGGGGATATAAAGAAAATGTCGCACGTTTGCAACTGATACTTTTCGTGGAAATAGTGGGGCGGGGGTGGTGGTGGGAGACGTATGTGTTAATAAGTTAAAAGCGATAAAACTAAATGCAGAAATGTTATGTGGGCAGGTTGAGGTCTTATTTTTGACACTGAGAGGTAGGTTTGAATGTAAGTCAGGGTAGGTTGTTGTACAGTGGGGCCGTGTACAGTGTTTGGAGATTACATAGAGATGAGATGGAGATAGGAAAAGTGTTACGTTCCTTTTATATGTGCGCATAGTTTGAATCATGTGATCCTAAGCTGAGATAAATATGAATATGGTTTCTGGTTTGCATCTGGATATAGTGAATAGTTTTTGTAGTTTCTGACAAGTGAATAATAAAAAGGTAGATATACTAAAATATATGGTAGTAAACGTATTAATTATTGTCTGTTCTTATGGGATAGAAGTAGTTGGGGAGTGCTTCTTTAGAAGAGATGTTTTATAAATGTGTGAGAGATAAAAAAAAATTAAATGTGCGGTATATTTTCTGTATGACTGTTGACATTAGAGAACTACATGTGATTATAAGTGATACTATTTGTCAGACTGTGTCGCTGCGGCGGATATATGTAGGTGTTGAAGTGGTTTGTGTTTTACTGGTGGTGAGCTTCACTATCCCTTTTGAGACACTCATCAATTCATTCATTCCATTTAATATCTTTAATATAGATACAGTAAAGGGACTGTATATCAAACGTTTGGGAATTAGAACTTTGTTTCCTCTCCCCATGCCCTGCTATTCACTCTACAGAGTGTTTAAACGACTTTCGTAACATATAGATGTCTAGCTAGTAAAGGTGGTGTAGTTCGACTGGGCTCATTTATAAACCGTGCTATGGGATGTTTTATGTTTTACCCACCAATTTGCATGTTTGAATACTTTTTGCTGATAAGTGTTCCGGCAGGCACCTGTTAAAATTAACTTTGTATATGGGTATAGTGGCGCTACTGGAAATGGTGGGGGTTTCTGTTTGATTTCGTACAGTTAAGCAAGGGCGGGGGTGTATGTGGGGGAGGTGGTTATGTTGCTGATTGAAACACAGAATATAGTAACATGCAGATGTCGAGCTACTAAAGGTGATCTAGCACCACTGGGAGCACTTATAAAGTGCCCTATTCCATGGGATATGCTTTAGTCGCAAATCTGCATGTTTTAATACTTTTTGCTGATGAGCATTTCGGAAGACATCTGTTGAAATTAAGCCTCTGTTTGGCTATTGTGGCGCTTCTACGTTTGCTGGGGCTCTTTCTTTTATTGCGTAAAGTTAAGCAAGGGCGGCTGTTGAGGTGGTGTAGTGGTACTGTGACTATTTATAAACCGTCTTATGGTATGGTGTATGTTTGAGTTGCAAAATTGCAGGTTTTAATAGGTTTTGCTGATGAGCGTTCCGGCAGACACCTGTTGACATTAAGTCTATGTATGGCTATAGTGGCGGTAATGGGAGTGCTGGGGCTCGTTGTTTGATTTAGTAAGGTTAAGCAAGGGATGGGTGGGGTGGGGGAGGTGCGTATGTTGCTGATTATAAGACGTATATTTGTAACGTGGGCATGTGCAGTTACTAAAGGTAATGTAGTTTCACTGGGCCCATTTATAAACAGTGCTATGGGATGGTTTATGTTGTACACGCCAATTTGCATGTTTGAATAGTTTTTGCTGATAAGTGTTCCAGTAGACACATGTTAAAATTAAGCCTGTGTATGGGTATAGTGGCGCTACTAGGAATGGGGGGTTTCTGTTTGATTTCGTACTGTTAAGGCAGGGGTGGGTGTGGGAGAGGTAGTTATGTTGCTAATACAGAATATAGTAACGTGGAGATGTGGAGCTACTAAAGGTGATGTAGTACCAATGGGAGCACTTATAAAGCGCCCTATGGCATGGTATATGTTTTACCCACAAATTTGCATGTTTTAATACGGTTTGCTGATGAGCTTTTCAGGAGACATCTGTTGAAGTTAAGGCTGTGTATGGCTAAAGTGGCTCTTCTAAGTTTGCTTGGGCTCTTTCTTTTATTGCGTAAAGTTAAGCAAGGGCGGGTGTTGAGGTGGTGTAGTGGTACTGTGACTATTTATAAACCGTCTTATGGTATGGTGTATGTTTGAGTTGCAAAATTGTAAGTTTTAATAGCTTTTGTTGATGAGCGTTCCGGAAGACACCAGTTGACATTAAGTCTATCTATGGCTATAGTGGCGGTAACAGGAGTGCAGGGGCTCGTTGTTTCATTTCGTAGGGTTAAGCATGGGTATGGGTATGGGTGGGGGTGGGGGATGTGCATATGTTGCTGATTATAAGACGGACATTTGTAACGTGGGCTTGTGTAGTTAGTAAAAGTAATGTAGTTTGAGTGGGCCTATTTATTACCCGTGCTATGGTATTGTTTATGTTTTTCCTGCGAATTTGCATGTTTGAATACTTTTTGTTGATAAGTGTTCTAGCACACACCTGTTAAAATTAAGCCTGTGTATGGGTATAGTGGTGCTACTAGGAATGATGGGGGTTTCTGTTTGATTTCGTACGGTTAAGGAAGGGCGGGGTGGGTGTGGGGGAGGTGGGTATGTTTCTGATTAAAACACAGAATTTAGTAACGTGCAGATGTCGAGCTACTGAAGGTGATGTAGTTTCACTGGGAGCACTTATAAAGTGCCCTATGGCATGGTATATGTTTTACCCGCAAATTTGTATGTTTTAATACGCTTTGCTCATGAGCGTTCCGGTAGACGGTTGTTGAAATTAAGTTCTTATATTGGTATAGTGTGTTTACTAGGTTTGATGTGGCTCTTTCTTTAACTTTGTAAAGTTAAGGAAGGATGGGGAAGAGGGTGGTGCTGTGGCAGTGTGCCCATTTATGAATCGCTTTATGGTATGGTATATGTTTTTCTGGCAAATTCCCATGTTTTAATACTTTTTGGTGATGAGTGTTCCAGCAGACAGGTACAGAAATTACACAACATTTGTGTGGTTAAGACATCTTCATGCTGATAGACACTCTTGTACTGTGGTAGAAGGCTGATAGCGTTGATGGAAAATTATGAATTTGGTGCCATTGTAGATTTTAATGGAAGGTTACACTGTTTGTTTGTTACTATGGTGTAGTTAGGGTTCTAAGTGGGAGAAAAAAGTGGGGGTGCTCTAAAAGGGGGGGCAAAGCTCTTAAAGGGGTGTGGGCTATGCAAGTTGGGGCGTGGTCTAAATCAAAATAGGTATCATTGTGTGCTTTAGAAAATCCTCTCCAATTATCGTAGGTTCGGAAAAAAACATTGTTTAAAGGATTTCCCTTTCTTCTACAATGTGGGTAACCTAGCATGATGTCTCCAGTTCTCAGTAGTGAGCAAAATAAGAATGGGTACATCAATCTGCATGCTGTCACTGCAGTGTAATAAAAAAAAAAAATTGACTATCTTTGAGAGGGCTGAAAATATAGCCTGGAAGAGAGCCGTTTGGAGGCTGCCTGAAAATAAGTGCCGGTCCCCAGACCCGGCCCAATTAAAGCGCAGTATCCATGCATCCTAAGCACTGCGCCATACAACCATCTTTTAATTGATGCATATATTCCTACTTATATATATATATATATAAATCTGTTCGCCCGCTTATCTTAAGCATCTATGAGCGCACTCGCCTAAAGTAAGCACTGTGCCATTCATGCAGCGATATGCCTATATATGCATAGATATATCTGTCCCAGAATCAATCCTAAGCATTTATCACCCCACCCGTCTGTCGTAAGTACTGGTCTTTGCATTCATTCATCTTTCCATCCATCCATACATTGATGCATCCATCTGTGTGGATGTATGATGTTACAACGCATGCTTTTACAACGCATGCTGTTACAACGAATTTTTTACAATGCAAATGCTGTGACAACACAAGTCTTTACAACGCAAGTCTTTACATCGACTTGCAGTAGATGGCGTGCTAACATTAAAAAAGGGTAATTTACTATTCTAACTCCAGTCCACGTTGCAGTAGGGAAGGTGTTTGGATAGTAAACTACACTATTTTTAATGTTAGCACGCCATCTAGTGCAAGTCGATGTAAAGACTTGCGTTGTAATGGCATGCGTTGTCACAGCATTTGCGTTGTAACAGTTTCGTTGTAATGGCAGTGCGTTGTAAAAGTTGCGTTGTAATGGTTGTTCACCATCTGTGTATCTATCCATTGATGCATCTGGCCATGCATCCACTCGCCCTTTATTCAACTATACGTTCTTATTTCCGTGCATCGTCCGCCCCCTATCTTAAATACAACGTATAATACTCATCCAGCTACCCTCTTAAGGCGTTGAAAATGCTTGCAAAAAGCATTGACAGGCAGATTTTTTAATAAAGAATAACAAAGCTTTGAGTTACTCGTTGTGGATCATACTTCAACACCCTTCTCTGGTGGTGTTTTAAACAAAGGTACATCTAGCGAAAGAGATGTAAAGGAGCTTTTAAGTGTAATACGTTAATTTAGAAACATAACGTTTTGTCGAGTTGTTTATAGGTACACTGTTTTAAAGTGGCCGTGGCTGAAAGATACTGAATACCTGTACTTCTTATATTTGAGAAAGTATACCAGAGAGCAAATTTGGGGTGGTGAGAACCTTGAGTTCTATACTTCCATGTGAAGTACAGTATAGGAATATAAAAGTAATTGGAAAGCTTTTATGTTCATATTAAAGAGGGGGTGTGAGAACTTAGTGAGGCAGGCAAAGTGTGTGTTTTCGTGGCACTAAAACAAGACCGTGTGTAAGGTGAGAGCAGGTTTGTGCTGGAGTTGCCTTGTTGTGGTCGTTTGCAGAGGCACAACCAGAGGGAAATTTCGGGGGAGTCTAATTCTTTCAGAAATAGGCAGAGTGGGCATGTAGAGGTCGTAAAAAGGGGTGAAAAAGAGTCCCCTTTACAAAAAAATGATGTTTTGAGGACTGGTAAGGTACTCGAGGGGCGGCTCTGTGTGTGCGCCCGGGAAGCTGTGTCAGAGAGTCCGGGGCAATGGGAGTTGCACGCCTGGTGGTCTGTCTGCTAATCACCCCACGATGATGTTGCTGGTGCGTTGCAAAAAGAGAAGGGAAATACTGAGAGAAAATGGCTCTCTTTAAAGGATTTCCCTTCTCCTACAATGCGAATCACTTGGCATGATGTCTGCACTTCTAAGTAGTGAGCAACGTGCATGCTCTCACAGTGTCACTGCAGTGTAATAAAGAAAAAGAAAATGGATTACGTTTGTGAGGTCGGAAAATAGAGCCCTATAAATACACGTTTCGAGGCTCCCAAAAATAAAGTGCTGATGGTCATATCCCCACAGACACCCCACTCCAGTTAAAGCCCTGGGTGCAGTGTTATGTTTACGAGGTTGTTGATAAAATTGTTAGGTAATAATGGACATTTTTATGTGTGCTGTTTGGTTGATAATATCATAGATTACAATTTTAAAAAATACTATTTATAAAGTTGTGTGCGGTGGGTTGCAGAGAAAGTGGTGTGGGGTGGTGGGGTGTGGCGGAGAGGTGAAAAGTATGAGGTAGTGCAGTTATATATACATTGTAAAGGAGTATGTAAATGATTAAATAAATACTTGCTGTATGTTCTATGGCACTACTTGTCATCCTAGTGCTCATCTGTCGTGCTCCATCACGTTGCAGCACTGGGTCTGGAAGTTGTTAGTGGAAGTTTCGCAATTGTATGTTATTATTTTAACATAGTGAAGAAATGTGAAAGTTAATTGAATCTATTTTTTGTTTTTCAGAAAATTATTTCATTTGGATTGAAATTAGGAAATGCCTGGAAGAAGTGAAAAAAAAAGAAAACAGAAGAAAAATATATATTTGACGAAATGGAAAGATCTTGAAGTAAAAACAAATACGACTAGTAGAGAAACTGTTTGTTCAAGTAAAAGCAAAAGACAAATTTTGAAAAAAATATTACGAACATTTAATGAGAAAAACATCACACAAAGCAAAAAGAAGAATTTTTCAAGTAAGGTGCAGCAGAGTTCAATTTCAAATACGAGGAAAAGGAAAGATGATAAAGAAATAGTATCTGGTACTCGGAGACAAAAACAATTTCAAGAAATTCGTCAGAGACTTTTTCGATCTAGAGTGATTCTGAATTTATTGAAAACATGCTGCAAATATAAAAGAAGAATGTTCCAATTCAAAGAGAAGCAGCGTATTGAATGTATAGTGGATACTGCTTTCAATTTGAAACAGAAGTTGTTCATTTTGATTTTAAAGAGAATGAAAGTATTGGATAGAATAGTCAAAGTATTGAAAGACAAAAGTAGAAAAAAAAGACTTGTGAACAGAACCAACTTTTGTAAAATCTTTAGTGGACATTGGATACATACTTCTAGTACTGCGCCTTTTATTTAATGAGGAAAGTTACTTCCAGGAAAATAGTTTATCATTTGCAGTTGATACTGGAGGTCGTTGCTACGAAGTTCAGGATGGTGTTCCTCTTCCAAAGGCGGAAATGGTTGGTAAAAGTGCAATAGAGTTAATAGCTGAAGAAGTGCAAGGGAAACGTCCACGAGCTCCTGTGTATAAGTGGAGTTGTAGTAGCATTTGTAGTATTCAACAGGAATCCATTCATATAATGTTAAATTTGCTACGATAATATACTCAGAAAAGTATAAAACAGAAGATTAAGTTGTTACAAGGACTAGATCCATGTAATGTAAGAAAATATACTGAGAAATATGGGCATTCTCTGGCTTGTCTTTCAAGAAAAGTTTGTAAAAGTGTTTTTCATCATTTGAGGATGTTAGCAGTATACCATTCAGAATCTGTACTATGTAAAAAGTCCTGAATTATGTTTAAGTGAACTGAATGGAAGTCTTTTATATGGTTCTTTATCAGATGTTCAAAAAAAGTGTGATGATATTGAAATGCGATATTTTGGTTCAGAAGAGCAGTTCATAGAAAGTGAAAGTTAGACAATTACAGATGTTGGAGGAGATGAGAAAGTGATTAGCACTGATCAGTTTGAAGAAGAAATTGGAAAGTTTAATGTAGTGTGCTCTGAAATACCAAACAATGTTTGTGTTTGTTGTCGATGTACTCATTATAAAAATCAAAGTAGGAATGTTGATTTGTATTTGAAAAGTGAAAAGGAGAACAATGGTAAGTAGGAAGAATTTGCAACTTACTTGTTTGTTGAAGGTTGATTTGAGTTAGGTAGTGATCAATGTATATGTAAATATTGTTACAACAAATTAGAAGAGAACAAAATGCCTGCTAGAGCAGTGCATAATAAGTTGGAGTTAGTAGCTATTCCGCAGGAGCTGGCCAAATTGAATACATATGAGTCGGTTCTAATTCAATCTGTTCATCCTTTTCAAACTATAATTCGGATGGAGCCTAAAACAGGTAAACTGCCACCAACAGATTTGCAAAGAGGGCTGACAGGAAGAGTGGTGTACTTACCTTTGGATTTTAAGAAAAACATTGACACTATTGCTGGAGAGAAAGAGGAAGATGAGGCAGTAGTTATTTTAGTAAATGGTGTACCCACAAAGAGTCGGAAAATATGGCAAGAATTTGTGGATGTTATAAAGTTGAAAAGGCTACCTTATATCTTCTAGAGAACAATATTTATTACAAAAATGTAAATGTGGATGAACAGGTAATACGTTTAGAAGATGATTTTGAAATTTCAAGTGGTCAAATAGAGAAAGTGGGCAAGTCAAGGACTAAAGAGATTTATGAACATTATACAATATGTCCTTTGCATTCAAAAGAAGTGATGGGAAGTAGCATTGAGTTATTTCAAATGAAAAAAGCACAGGGAACTCCAATGAGTGCATGGGAGAAAAGCTTGGAAGCTCATTGTTTTCACAGTTGTTTCCTACTGGAGAAGGTGGACGATATGATGACCGACCTGTACGGATTCCAGCTTCAGAATATCGGTCAACAAGATTATATTCTGAAGATCCTAGATTTCGACAGTGCATTCCATACATATTTCACCTTTTGTTTGAAAGTGATCTGTCTTCTCTCTCATATGCAGTGAATCATATACTTAAAACTGGAGTTCATGAATCACTTCTTTCTGCGAAAGAATTTGTGGAGAAAGTTCAAGAAACAGATGAAAATTTTGAATCACAGTTAATCATTTTGATGGCATGTCAACGTGGAACAAATGAGTATTGGTATCGTGGTCATGGAGAACTCAAGTGTATGTTACGGAACTTAGGTACACCAACATGGTTTGTCACACTTAGCTGTGCAGAGTATGCATGGGAAGATTTGCTTGAGTTTTTAAGAGAAGTGAATTCTAATATAAAAAATGTTGAAACAAAGACTCCTGGTGAACTGTGTTTATTGGATCCTGTAAATGTGTGCAGATATTTTAATCATAAGTTTCAAGCTATGATGTCTTTTATCTGTAATAAAAAGAATCCAACTCTTGGAGAAGTTACCGATTTCTTTTGGAGAAAGGAGTATCAAGCAAGAAATGCACCTCATATACATATGCTAGTATGGATCAAGGATGCACCTAAATTTGGAAATGATTCTGATGAAACAGTATTGTCTTTCATCTAACAGTATGTGACATGTGACATTCCAAGAGAAGGAGGAGATAGAAGCTTGTGACAGCAAGTTTTACGTTTCCAAAGTCACCATTGTGGAAAGTATTGCAGAAGAGAATACAAGTCTAAAGGAAAATTTTACACCAAAGGTCAGTCTGGGTTTCCCCGTCCAGTCATTTGTAAAGGAGTAGATTATTTTTTTTCTTCTGTGAGGCACACAATAACTCAGAAATCTCCAAAGAATACCGACAACTTAAAAAGAACAGAAGTGTAAAAGTATATCAATGACTACAATCCAGTCATTTTAAAAATGTGGAATGCGAACATGGACATCCAGTATGTTGCGGATAACTCAATTGCTGTTGCACGTTATGTTACATCGTACATAACAAAATCTGAAAAAACAGAGATGAAACAAATGTGGGAAGAAATTGCCCAAGAGAATAGTCTTAGCAAAAAATTGTACAGCTTTAGTTTGAAAATGCTTTCGCACTGAGAAATTGGATCGTATGAATGTTCAGACCGCTTGTGTTCTTCAAGTTTATATTCAAAGTCATGAGGAATCATTTGGGTAAGTTTAGGTCTTGCCTGCAAACGAAATAGAGTGTTGAAATCATTGGAAGAAATTGAACAATTAGCAGCAAATGAGCCAGATAGTACAGACATTCTTAAAACTAATATGTTGGACACATACTATCCGAAAAGGAGTCAACATCTGGAACAGCTATGTCTGTATGAAGTACTTCAACATTACAGCTTCAAAAGAAATGTTAAAGAGAATTTAAAAGAAGGAAAGTTTGCAGTAGTTGGATGTCATGGTTGTTTAGTAAAACATGCAAAGGGTAATCTTAAAAACCACAAGAAACTTAGTTGTGAAACTCCAGATAAGCGAGAATTTTACTATTTAGCACTTCTGCAGCTGTTTAAAACATGGCGTAGCGAAAGTTAATTACTTGGAGAGTTTGACTGCTACCAAGATTCTTTTAATGCTTGTAAAGATAGCATTCGATGTCCAATTTTCCCTATATATTTAAAAATGTTGAATGATGAAGTTGAACAGGAAAAGACTATTATAGCTGAAATAGCTCATGAAAGTTCTCAAGATAGTCAAAGTAGTGGTCCATGTAGTCAAGATCCTCTTGGAAAGCCAATGCTGGAAAATGAAGCAGCGATTGCTTTGCATGAAGTCGAAATTGCAGCGCAACAAGCACACGAGGAGAATATAACATTGGAAAAGTTAGAAGAACAAGTAAATGTTGAACAGAAAGAAATATATGTGAAGTGAGAGAATGGATAGAACATGGTGTGTTGCATGGAAAAAAGAATGTCTGGGTTCAGCTTTTAAACCTCTTCTGATGGACATCAGTGGTCAAGCTGGGACAGGTAAAAGTTTTTTAATTAAAGTTTTGACCAGTTATCTTCAAAAAACTACTGGTTCACATTTATGTTGTGTGGTAACAGCTCTAACTGGATTAGCTGCACACAATGTTAAAGGAGTTACTTTGCATGGATTATTGATGTTACCAGTGGAGCATGATAATAAATTAGAATATCAGAAGTTGTCTGGAGAAGTTTCTTATGAAGTGTCAAGAGTGCTGAAGAAAATTAAACTTTTAATTATTGATGAGGTGAGCATGGTCTCAAACTTAATGCTTGCTTTTGTACACTTAAGAATGCAACAGGTATTGAAAACAGATTACGACATTCTCTTTGGGGGAAAACATTTAATTGTATTTGGAGATCTGCTAAAACTAACCCCTGTAAAAGGATAACCAGTGTTTAAAACTCTTCTACATGAAGACACTAAGAAATCTTTGGGAAGTATTGGAAATGTGAATCTGTGGTTACATTTTGAATATAAAGAACTCACTCAGAATATGCGACAAGCAAGAGATGTAGATTATGCAAATATTCTAAAAGATGTAAGAATTGGTGTTCTAAGCAAACATGGTAAACAAGCTTTTCAAAGTCGTCTACTAAAGAACTTGTTTACAAATGAAAACACACCAGCAGAAGTAATGTACAAGAAAATGAAAGAAAAAAAGTCTATAGTTTGCTTAATGTCTACAGTGGAAGAGTGTTATACATTTAATAGAGTGCTTATGAAATTAGAAAATCAAGAAATAGTTCAAATTGAAGCTATTGATAAAATAGAGCATCAAGGAATAACAATTGTTCTTTCAGAAAAACTACAGACCAAATTGGATTCTTTGGAAAAGTCTGTATCAAAAACTGCTGGCTTAGAAAAAAATGTAGATGTATGTTTAAACTGTCGGGTAATTTTGAAGCGTAATCTGAATGTAGAAGAAGGTTTAGTGAATGGAGCAATGGGGAAAGTTGTTGATTTTGTGAAATATCAAAATAGAAATGGAATTGAATTTTGTAAAGTTAAATTTGATCAGATTGCAAAGGTAAGACAGATTGCACGTTCTGCCACACGTACTTTGCTTGTAAAAGACTTGTATGTTCATAGAAAACAGTTTCCCTTCTGTTTAGCACAGGGGTCTCTAACCAGTCGATCGCGAGCTACCGGTAGCTCGCCGAGGCTCTGTGAGTAGCTCCCGCCAGCATTTTGATTTTGTAACCCGTTATTGTCTTTTAACGTTTTTCGGCCTTATTTTAATAGCTGTTGCCCGCCCTCACCCAAACCAGCTGCTCTGATAGGCTTAACTGAGCTTAGCTAGGGGTATGGGGCGGGCTGAAGAGGACAACGTTGTTCGTTATCCGAGTCATCACTACGCCACCTGCCTTTCGCAGCCTGGCATCGTACTTTCAACTTGCATGACATGTACTGGTGCAGAAAGAGGCCGGAACGCTTGATAGCATGGCAGTGGCGTGGCGCAGGCAGTACTGAACTGCTATCCTACGAGTACTTGAGCCACCTGCCTTTTCCAGTCTGGCACTGAGTCTCTGATCTGCATGGGGAGCAGCAGATCAATTGGTAAGCTCCGTCCTGAAATAGCTGGGGTTGCTTTATTAGTTGTGAGTAGTGGCGGCTGGCGGGGCAGTGCGGGGGAAATTAACAGAAGCAGTCTGCCTGGCCTCAGAGGGTATTTCCCCTGCTTGGTGTGCCCTTGCCTCGTGATAATTACGCTCATCATATGAACTGTTACAATTCATTCTCACCAGGTATTGACAGCAATCGAGCAACAATAATATGTATTTACATATTAGAGAAGACCGTTATTCATGTATTCCCAGCAGCAGGGGACAGAAACTGCGTAAATAGCGCCTTCCACAAATAGTTAGGCACACAAGCACTTTCACATTCTAGGCACCCTTTTTATTGCCTTCCCTCACCCAGATGTGCTTTGGTTGTGTATTCTCGGCTAGAGGCTTGTTAAGCGCCTGATCTAGTATCAGTGTCTGCTGGTCAATGTGAAGGTAAAATGAGTTTGATTACTTGAAACATGTGTAGTGTGTCATGTGCACGGATTGGTGTATCCATTTGTGTTCAAGAGGTTGTCAGTTGTCCATGGTGCTTTCTGTACTGGTTGTTTTCGATACCACATTGCTAGTCAGGCCGTTAGCGCTTATGTAATATGTTTCGCCTACCGGTGTCATATATTTAGGTAACTTTATTTGAATGGTTCTCACATGTATGTCGGTGTGAAGAGAGAAAAGTACTCTTCAGCAGGTCAACTGGCAGTACTGTGATGAGTATGGCTTCAGTGCTTGGTTGCATGGCGAGGGTGTTAATGGGTTTGTTTTTGGAACAGGGAATTAAATAACACATTGAACAGGATGGTTTCATGATACATTATCAGCCCATGATTAGTCGCCCAGGTAATAGGTTGCTCTCAAAACGAAATTTCACCTGGGCATATTGGGTCCAGCTCGTGACTGGCACTGGAGCAGCTCTTCTCCCTGAGCTCACCCAAATCTCACACGCACAGCCATATGCTGTGTCAGGTAGCCCCTTTCATCTGTGGAGCTAAGGGGCTGTTGGGGCGCCAGCAGCAGGTTTGGACGACACAGCACACCAGACATATGTACAGCCCCAGCCTCACCAACAGCCCCAGTTGCTGTCAGGCCTCTGAGACCATGCACCGCCAAGCCACCAAGCAGCGTTCTAAGCTAACTCTGAGTCACCAGATCGTCATCCCCAGGCACCACTAGCAGCACGTTTTGATCATGAGGAATCTGCTGTGCACCTCACAGTGTGTACAAACTGTTTGGTCGAGCACTGCTTTCATGCAGCCATCATAAGTTAGCTCCAGATTCGGCCACCCTTTATGTTTTTTAAAAGGTCCACATACTTTGTGTACCAACACAGAATTTGTCAGATGTAACTGAAAGAAAACAGCAACTTGTTAAAAAATATAATATTTTCACTTTTCAAGTGACTATCAATAATTGCTGATTTTTTTCATTTTTCTCTCCACGGAGAATCAGTTCACTGCAGTGCGTGTTCAAATCACAGTATGGTCTCCGAAGAAATTGGGCTTAAAGTCAATGAAGCTGGGCATGGGAGGTCTCTTGTAAAAATGTGTGAGTTGCTTGGCATTTAGTAGCTCACTATGATTTTCACTGATCAGAAGTAGCTCTCACTACAGAAAAGGTTGGAGACCCCTGGTTTAGCCTATGCAATAACTATTCACAAATCACAAGGTTCAAGTGAAGATAATGCTTTGGTAAATGTTGGAAAAACTGTGTTTAAAGAGGGAATGGTATATGTTGCACTATCTCGAGTTAGAACGTTGTCTGGTTTGTATTTATTTGATTTTGATGAAAACAAGGTTAGTGCTGATGTTAATTAGGTAAGAGAATATAATCGTTTGAGAAGGCTTTATGCTCCCCATTTAGGTGAATATCCTATTTATGAGAAACGTGTTGTGTGTTCAAAACGCAAATATGTTGAAGAGTTAACCTCTTCTGTGCCCATGACGAGATAGTCTCGTCATGGAGCACTGTCGCGCTGTGCCCATGACGAGACTATCTCGTCATGAACCCCGCCCGCTAATGTAACGCCCGGCACAGGAGGGGGAAAGGGCGTGGCACAGAAGGGGTTAACTATGGTTGAAAAGCAGAAAGAAAATCAACAGAAAAGAAAAGATGTAAAGAAGCAGAAAATACAAACAAGTGGTGATGTTGTTGGATACCAATTAGAAAATGCTTCTGTGTCAACTGCTATGGTAATGTCATTCTAAATGTTATATTTTATCTTGAAGATGTTTGTGGTGAAATTATGGAAAGTCAGGAAAAAATATTATGTTCTGCACTCTACACTTTATTTCAAGAATTGAGAACTGATAGAAGTAAGATTCATTCTGCTTCTGGTGTTCGCCAACTGTTGGATACATGTACTGGATCGTTAACGTTCAGTGCTAATATACAGCAAGATGCACAAGAATTTCTGATGGTTATGCTTGGAGTACTAGAAGATGGAGAAATTCAGATTGAGAGTTTATTTGGACTCAGTTACAAGTGGGAACATAAATGTGAACAGTGTTCATTAACTTCAAGCACTATAGTTGACAGAGAACGATTTTTATATTTAACAATACCTGACTGCAAATCTGTACCATTTTCCAAATTAGTAAAAGACGCTGATCATGAGATGATGTGTTCTCGTTGTAAATCAAGAATGCTATCTGCATTATGCCTACAAAGATATGGAAAATATTTGATTATAATGCTGCAACGCTGTCGACCAAATAGAAGAAAAGTGGAAACCAATATTAAAATTTTTGTTGCTAATCAAGTATGTATTTCTGGAAGAACTTTTGCAACAGTTGCTATTGTTTCCCATGCTGGAAGTACTACTACAAGTGGACATTATACAGTTTATTTAAAGTGTAATAATGGTTGGAGTCACTGTAATGATGCACACTTGGAAATGAAACCGAGATTGCCTTATGAATTACCCAACTCATACTTAATTTTTCTGAAACAAAGACTTTAGATACACTATTCGGCTTTAATGGGAAGGTGTATAGATCTTTAAGGAATTCATACTGGATGCTTTCAAAGCGAAATTTTTGATACATTATCTGGCGTATTGGGAAAATTGTGCAGAGAAACTACGTAAGATCTTTAAGGTATTCATACTGGATGCTTTCAAAGTGACATTTTTGATACATTATGTGGTGTATTGGAAAAATTGTGCAGATAAACTACTTAAGATCTTTAAGGAATTCCTACTGGATGCTTTCAAAGCAACATTTTTGATACATTATCTGGCGTATTGGGTAAATTTGCAGACAATCTACGAAGTAAAGGTAAGCTTTGAACATTTGAAGTACTATTGGATGTGTTATTTGTGTTGATTTTGTATTATATTTGAGAGAATTAGTTTTTTTTAACAATGTAGTTCATTGTTTTTTTTTCCTGCTGTTTATGATGAAACTACACTGGCATCACTGTGAATAGTGAAGTAAAGTAGCTGATGACAGCAAAAAAAGGGAGAAAAATTGTTATCTGAATGTTGAATTGTTTTGTATTATTTAAAAACTCATTGTAATTTGTGAAATGTATTACGTTACATAGTACTTTTGCAGTTTATTTTATGTAGTTGAAAAGTTAGAAAAAATAGTATTAATGACAAATACACAATAGTAGTTCGATATTTAAAAAACCTTTGAAATTCATTGAAAAAATGATAGGTTTCAGAGACGTTATACTTAGAAATTAGCATTTGAAAAAACCTTAGAAATTCACTGAAAAAAACATGGTTTTACAGACATTATAGTTAGGAATTAGCATTTAAAAAACCTTAGAAATTCACAGAAAAAACCATAGGTTTTCAAGACGTTATAGTTAGGAATTAGCATTTAAAAAATCTTAGAAATTCACTGAAAAAAACATAGGTTTCAGGAACGTTATAGTTAGTTGGACATTTGACTCATATAAAACCAGAGAAATTTGCCTGTTATAGTTAGTTGAGCTAACTATAACTCGCGCGCCCACAATGCACTGCTGATGATGTCACACATTACATCACTAACGACATGGTCAGTGACATCACTGATGACATCAATGATGACATCTCAAATGACATCACTGATGACATCACTCATGACATCATCCACGTGACAATCTAATGCACATACTGATGCTCTAATATAAACTTTGATACACCTATTGTAAAATGCTGACTACTATTTTTGAAACCATACACAGAAGAATGCCATATACTACATAGCACTGACTATTTCCTAGGTCTACACACACATCCAGTCACTTATAGATGTAGTTCAGGGGTCTCCAACCGGTCGATCGCGAGCTACCGGTAGCTCACCAAACCCCCATGAGTAGCTCGTGTCTCGCATCTCAGTTGTGTAGCCTGTTCTTATCATTCATAGTTCTTAGGCCTTTTTTCATAGCCGTTGCCTGCCATCACCAAAACCAGCTGCTCCGATTGGCCTAACTGAGTTTAGCTGGGGTGGGCAGGGCAAAGATGATGACACTGTTTCTCCACGCCACCTGCCTTTCACAGCCTGGCACCGCAGTCTTGATTGTGCAAGTCAAGACATGTGCCGGAGCAAGCACCAGGTGGGTCTTAGTGGAGCAGCAAGTCCCGGAAAGCCTTCTAGCATGCAGGTGGCGCAAGCAGTATTGAACTGCTACGAACCCCACCAGCCGCCTTTTTCTGCCTGCAACATATTTCAGCAGTAGATCAAACGGTAAGCGCTGGCCTGGCCAGTAAACATCATAATAATGTATTGTTCTCTAGACTCGAGGTGCGATGTGCGTCTTCTATCCTTAGCCACTGGTATGCCACGGGCTCTTGAAAGACTGGGAATATCTTTCTCCCGCTTTCCAGCTCTTGGTTATAAACAGGACAGCAGTGTGTTGCCAAGTTCCAGTTTCCTTTACTGAAGGCATACGATAAATCTGCACTTCTGAAAACAGTGTAATTGTTCCTCTCTTCAAAACAGCTACGATTTTATGATCCAGATTTAACTCTTTCACACCCTCTGTGGCCAGGTCATTGACAGAGCACAGGCACGCTCATTGAAATTATGCATGTGTTTTAGACTATTTCTACCCACTAGCTGTGAAGATTGCCATCATTTGCAGAGATTGGTAACGTTTCTATAACTCCGTTAACCCTTTTCTTTGTTCCTCATTTTCATACTCCATGTTCCAACGTTTTCCCACTAGAATTAACCTAGCAAAGTACAGCGAACACCCTGCTACTGGTAGGTGTTTCGTGGTTTGTATGCAAAGATTATTGTTGCCTTTATTTGGCTAATCCAAGTAGGAGTCGTGACACTTGGAGGTTGTTGTAATGGTTTTTTTAGTGGTAAAAGCTAATCTGCATTACGTGTAGTTTATATGTGTACATTTTAAAGGGATTTTACCATTCTAAGGCTAGTTGTCATTCACAATTGGCAGAGAAGAACGTACAGCTTTTACGTCTGCAGGATCTGTTGGCCATTTAAGACATCAGCCTTTTTGCATTGATTTCCGAGAGCTGGTTCTTGACCCCGTACATTTGGATATTTATACAAGCCCTCAATGTAGGTGGCTTACTTGAGCAGAGTGTGATCTTGCCCAGTGCCTGTTCTAAGTGGTTGCACGTAGCCTCCTGCCTTGAAACTTTCATTTCTAGTGGTGCCATTGACGCAATTTCCTTCTAACAATTGGTCTGTATAAGAGGGCAGCTGGTAGTGCATTGCTGCTTTCAAGTTCTTAAGCAGTTGGGATCTGCGATTGTTGTCCGAGTCTAATGGCAGTCGTAATGTCCTATATCCAATATTCAGGGATAGGGATGTGTGTTTTCAATATTTGACACAGCAGCAGCTCACTTACTGCAAATAGTCTCTGTGATGCTGTCGCATTTCTAATATGTGATGTGTTTCGATCAAAAGAAACTTTTTTATGGATATTGCATGAATATTAACACAACATTTCTCTGCAAAAGGTCTGTAGCAGACTCTCACATGTCATCCAAATTCATAATAAATTAAAGGAAAATGATATTTAAAATGATTTGTTTAAAAATTAAATGTGTATCGGGCAAGGCTCTCTGCAAAACTGAGCTGGCTCTATCGGGTCCCCTGAAAGGGTGGGGTTCTGGGCCAGAGCCCACTTTGCCCGTGCCTTTAAACTTCTCTGTTCCTAGTGCATGTGGTAATCAACACCAACACTACAATTTTCTCTGGGTAGCAAAGTTCCGGATCATGGACAGATCTGGAGTATTCCAGTTAAATCTTCAGTTGAGTTTGACTGCCTCTTAGGACCAGAGCATAACTGTTAAGAGTGTTTTGACGCCAATATAGTAATGAAAATAGCCAGCCCTTCTCTTTATTCAATAAACGCAGTTAAAAAACGATAGGTATTTCCCACACTTTCATAAAGAGTCAGGTCCCAAAATTGTTATACAGATGCATTGTGAGCCACTGCCCAGGCCTAGTAGCTGTATTGGTGAGGCGGCTTTGCAGATTTTACTTGCACACTAAAAGCTGTCTAAAAAAAACAGTGTGAAACTCTGCTTTATTAATGATTACATTTATTCATTGAAATAAAACAGTGTTTCAAACTTTTTTTCTCAAAAAAAATAGCATCTATCTTAGAAGTTATCCTGTTTACAGAGGAAGCTATGGGAGGGTACCTACCTGCCTAAACAGAATAGCCACATAAAGAACTGGAAACCTTCCCATTGGCCCCAGGCATAGAGGATCTGTGACTGTTGAAATTCTATTTTTTCACAAACTCAGTGAAGCTTGTACTTGATTGGGCCATGTATTATGTCGAAAATATGTATTCTACATAAAGAAAAATCCCTTTTCACCCCTACAAAAAAACAATATGGTAGAAAATAAAATCCTTAATAAATCAAATGGTTTAAAAATTATTTTAATCTGAACCAGGATGGGAGATTTTAAAATTTTACAAAAACAAGAGTATATGGTGAAGGGGAAATAATTGAGGTTCTTACTAAAATGAGTCTTTTTATTAAAACTAGTGACTGCACTTCTAAGCTAGACTTCAACAAATCACATTTGGTAAGGAATATATATGTTGAGGTTTAACTTTTGCAGTGTGTGAACAAGTTGATTGAGGATTACAAAAGGAGTTCATAGGCTTGTATCCCACATAGATCGTTATACTTTCCAGCAATGCTTCCAAGCAAGATAAGCTTTTGCTACAGCTGTCTGTCACTTCAAAAGAGGTAGTGTGGCCCCTTTTGTTTAAACAAAAGTAACGGTTCCGAACAAATTAGGCTTAAAATCAATTAAACTGGGCGTGCGGCGTCTCTCGAAAAGATATGTGAGTTGCTTGGCCTTAAGTAGCTCACGACGATTTTCACTGACCAGAAGTAGCTCTCACTACAGAAAAGGTTGGAGACCCCTGATGTAGTTACTCATCAATAGAGGACTATAATATGCACTCATACATCTATACATGCAGTCACATGCTGCCACTCATCCATAGAGTTACTCACACGCCTAGTCAGTAATGCAAAGAATGAATCACATACCCATTTAATTACGTATACAGTTATACAACCCAACTTCATTATTTTTAGACATCACTTATTTATACAGATACTAACACATATTTACTGTCTTATACAATCACTGATAGAAGCAGACACTTATTTATACATCCACTCTTGAAATACCTTAGTCTCATGTATACTCATTTATATACTCCAACACTCACATATAGTGGCTTAAAACATATGTAGTTAGTCACAGATATACCACTGAGACATTTATTCACTCACCAACACACCTATAGACACAATAACTCACCCATACAGCCCTTTCCAACTGCACTTTTTAATCCACACAACCACTAAATCACCCACTCAGACATCTATGCACAGACTCATACACCCACCCACCCACACAGACACTCAGGGACCCATACAGATACTCAGATAACAAATCAATAACCTATATAGACATTCATGTAGGTATTCAGCAACCCATGCAGTTGCTTACACACCAATGGAGAGACTAATACAGACTTTTACACAGTGTAGTCACTAACCCATGCATTCAGTAAGACACGTTCAATCACTCACTTATACAGTCAGTCACACACATATGAAATAAATCCTTTAGGCACTTGTAAATGCATTCATTCTTCAATACACCTTGGCAAATATATATAAAACATATTTAAATTTTATAGAAACACACATTCACTGGATGATGTCATCAGTGATGTCATCAGTGATGTCATTTGAGATGTCATTAGTGATGTCATCAGTGATGTCACTGACAATGTCATGAGTGATGTAATATGTGACATCATCAGCAGTGCATTGCGGGCACGCGAGTTATAGTTAGCTCAACTAACTATAATAGGCGAATTTCTCTGGTTTTATATGAGTCAAATGTCCAACTAACTATAACTTCCCTGAAACCTATGTTTTTTTCTGTGAATTTCTAAGGTTTTTTAAATGCTAATTCCTAACTATAACGTCTGTAAAACCTATGGTATTTTCAGTGAAAAAAAAAAAAATAAAAAATAAATAAATATATATATATATATATATATATATATATATATATATATATATATATATAACTATATATATATCCATTTCAGGTTGGCTTGATCCATTTCAGGTTGGCTTGGATGGTATTTACCAATCCAAAGCTGTAATACTGTGTGCTAAAGACTTTGATAGAAAATCAGACATTTGAGGTGAGCAAACTTAGAGTGTCGCTGGTGTTGAGAGTGCTCTATAAAGGAGTTGCTTTCCACCTAAACTTGAGAACTACCCTGAGTTCTCTGCTTCTGTTTCTTGCATAATTTATGTGTCACTCTATGCCTGATAGGCAATTGTTTTGACTTATACTGGGTGCTCCCTTGTGTCTGGACAAAGCTGTACCTCTCGGAAGAGCTCTGATTAGAGTGAATCACTGTCAGGGGTTGCTTTTATTCATTTCAGGTTGGCTTGGATGGTATTTACCAATCCAAAGCTGTAATACTGTGCTTGGAGTGGTAAAAGGCACTTGTAAATGCATTCATTCTTCAATACACCTTGGCAAATATATATAAAACATATTTAAATTGTATAGAAACACACATTCAATGGATGATGTCATCAGTGATGTCATCAGTGATGTCATTTGAGATGTCATTAGTGATGTCATCAGTGATGTCACTGACCATGTCATGAGTGATGTAATACGTGACATCATCAGCAGTGCATTGCGGGCATTGAATTTCTAAGGTTTTTTAAATGCTAATTCCTAACTATAACATGTGTGAAACCCATGTTTTTTTCAGTGAATTTCAAAGGTTTTTTAAATGCTAATTCCTAACTATAACGTGTGTGAAACGCATGGTTTTTTCAGTGAATTTGCAAGGTTTTTTAAATGCTAATTTTTTTTTTTCTTCTTTTTTTTTTTTACATATTTTTATTTTAATTTTCTATCCTTTTTTAAAGACTATGGTTAAATTTTTAAAATTCTACAATATGTTTTTTTTAACATATTTTATAAAATAAACAGGTAAAATTTATTAGCAATACATTTTTTCCTTTTTTTTAAATTTTTTTTTTAGTACGCGTACCGTAAGCTTACGGTAAGCATACGGTTTACGCAATGTTCGTAATTTATATACTGTTTGCGTATAGTTACGCAATTTGCGTAGCCGCGCGTACTCCGCGTGGGGCGTGTACGCGTGTATGCTACACGCGCACGTTACGCGGAAGTGTCGGGGAGTGACTGTTATGCGCATGCGCGCGAGCGCGTGTCTTTTTTACGCGCATGCGTACTTTTGCCGTAAGCGTACCGTAAGCGTACGGTAGGTCATGTGATCATGAAACACAACTTTTGATTGGTTGAAACTACTTTCAGTTCTAGAACTCTCCTACACCACACCCATTCCCCTCATTTCTGCTTGTGATCCCTTAGGAGAAGGAGCTGGGTTGTCTTTGTGATACGATGGCAGAACAGCAGAGCTCTTCTGAGAGTGAGGCTAGCAGCACTACCTTGAGGCAGAGAGCGAGGAAACAAAAGACCTCTTACGTATGGGAGTATTTTACTTTTCCAGAAGGCCAGCAAAAGGTAAATGCACCCTTAGTGACTTGCAAGCTGTGTAAGCGTGTACTTTCAAGAGGTAATCCTGACAGGAAGTATTCCTTTGGGAATCACACCATGATGAGACACCTTAAGGATGTACACAGAAGGACACATGCTCGACTTACTGAAGGTAACCCTTCAGTAAATCAACCAAGCACATCCACAGCAGCTCAGCCTGGACCATCATCTGCAGAGCCGAGTCCTTCTTCTGCAGGTCAGGTGAGCCCTTCATCTGTGGGGGGAGCATCTCCTTTTTCTGGTCCTCTGGAAATTAACCCTCGGTTTCTGAGGGTTGATATACGGTGCGCCACTTGTCATGATCTAATTTGTCATAGGGAGACCAGTATTTCCCTAGTGAACAATAAAATAGATCAGCACACTTGTCGTACCGACTAATATTCCCACTCTTTCTTTTCTCTGTCCCTGCATGAACACAACGGCTTTTTTAAGAGCCAACCTTACCTTTCATCTATTTTTTATATATTTTTTTAAAATCAATTATCACATTACAAGGTCCTTGAGAGATTACAATTAAAAACTGCAAATGTGATTGTAGAGAAGTGGAAAAAAGGGACCATGACATTATTGACTTACCATACCCACTCAAAAAAAGATTTATTCATTTAATTTATTTTTAATTGCTTTTAAAATGGTTCTAGTTTTCGAAAAATTTCTATCTCAATCTGAAAAAAAAGAAAAAAGTATTAATATTTAATAAAACATTTAATAATACAGTACACATATTTACATATTTTTCAAAAAATATTTTTGCCTTTTTTTTGCTGTTTTCAGAAAATATTGCATTTCACTATAAATTGTGAAAGCAATTGCATTCATCATTTAACAGCAGGCAAAAAAAAATTTACAATCTCAAAGATTGTTTTTAAAAAAGCCCACAATCTCTTTTTCCATAAACATAACTTTAAAGAAATGCATAATATTCTAAAAAAATATCATCTAATATCAATACTTATTTCTTTAAAATACCGTCTGATATTTTTGTTTCAGAAGTATAATCACAATAATATATGTCAAATAACTCCACAATACATCTGGTTCCATTTCCTTTAGGCCAAATAGTAATTTTAAAATTCTTTTTTTGTTTAATTTCCAATGGTAATCCAATAAAAAACAAAAGTTGAAATTGTACAGATGTCACCGATTCTCTGTAACATTTTGGTTTCCGAAAGATTAATTAAAAATTAAATAAGTCCACAATAGAATTGTTTACTTTTCCGCATGGCCAAATAGTAATTTTAAAAATCTTTTTTGAAAAAATTTCCAATGGCAATCCAATAACATTCCAAAATTTAAATTGTGCAGATGTTACCGATTTTTTCTAAATTTTTGGTTTTCCAAAGTTTCCTTAAAAAATGGAAAAATTCCACATTACAATTGGTTACCTTTCCATTAGGCCAAATGATAATTTGTTAAATCTTTTTATTTGTAAATTCCACATGGTAATCCAATAAAATGGTAAAATTGTTTTCTCCAGATGTTGTCAAATCTCTCTAAAATTTAGGTTTCAGGAAGATTAGATAGGAATTTGCTAAATCAAAAGGCAAACGTTGCTTAAAAATCAATTGGGAATCATTACACAGTGTCCAGCCTTTTTCACATTTAAGATAAACTGTGTAATGACCAGAAGTTACAGTAGGTCCATCATGGAAAATTATTGCAACTGTTACAAAAGTTTTTCCTGAAATTGATAATTGCTGTCCTGTAAACTTCTTTATTAAAGTATCCAATTTTGAACCATCAGCTCTACATCGTTGCATCATTAAAATTACATGCTGTCTGTATTCCTTTAAAATTAATGTTGAAAACATGTCAGATTTACACTCACTGCATTGCATGCTATGATTAGCATCTTTAACTAATTTAGCAAAAGTGACTGGTTTACTCTCTGGCAATGTTAAATAAATAAACCTTTCAGAATCAACATTAGAGCCACATATATTATAACAGTTTTCACAACTATGTTCCCATTTATAAGAGAGACCAAATAAATTTTCAATGTTAACCCCTTCTTCTTCCAGTACCTGAAGAAAATAAATCAAGAATTCCTGTGCGTCTTGCTGTACATTTTGAGAAAACTGTGTTCGTCCTGAACATACATCTAAAACTTTTCTAATTTTAGTAGCACTTTCTATTTGAGTTTTATCATTACTCAGCTTTTCAAAAAGGAGACTCAGCACAGTACAGAATCTTTTTCCCTGATTTACTATTATCTGCTCTTGCAAACTTTCCAGATAAAATGCAACATTCAGCACTACATTAGCGTAGCAGTTGACACCAGAGCTATTTTCAAAATAACATCCTACAACCTGTTCTTCATTTTCCTTATTCTTTTTGCTTGCAATTACATCACTCCTCTTTTTTTTCCTCCTCTCTACATCTTCATTACAGATATTCTCATTTCTCCTTTTACGAGAAACTACACGTTTCTCCAACACAGGATACTGACCTAAATGAGGAGCATAGCTTCTTCTTAATCTATTATACTCCTTTACACAATTTGTATCAGCACTAACTTTTGAATCATCAAAGTCTATCATGAATAAACCTGATAATGTTTTCACTCGTGACAAAGCAACATATGCCATACCTTCTTTGAACACAGTTGAACCAATGTTCACAAATGCACAATCTACAGTCAATCCTTGAGACTTGTGAATAGTTACAGCATATGCTAGAGAAAACGGAAACTGCTTCCTACGTACATATAAGTCTTTCACAAGCATGAAACGAACTGTACAACGACAAATATCTTTAACTTCTTCTATCTGATCAAATTTTATTTTTAAACATTCAATTCCATCTTTTTTCTGATAATTAATAAAACCCACAACTCTTCCCATAGCTCCATTAACTAAACCTTTTTCAACATCCAAATTTCTCCTTAAAAATACTCTACAGTTCATGCAAACATATAGATTTTTTTCTAATCCAGCTGTTTTGGAAATCTTCTTCTCTAGTGAATCCAATTTATTTTTCAGTGTGCCTGTTAATGTGACAGTAATTCTTCCATCCTCAATTTTGTCCACTGCTTCCAATTTCCTGATATCTTCCTTTTCCAATTTCAAAAGCTCCTCATTGAATATTGAGCATTCACGTAGAGTTGGCATTAAGCAGATGACACTTTTGTTTTCTGCAATGTTCTTGTATATCTTCTCTGCAACTATTTCTTCCTTTGGAAATAAATTATGTAGCAGCCGAGTCTGTAATGCTTTTTTGCCAGCTTCTGTGAGTAGTCCAATCCTGATATCTTTCAGAATACTTCCATATTCTTCATCGTTTGCTTGCCTCATATTAGTTGTAAGTTCCTTGTACTCAAAGAAGGACCAAATATTTGTATTACCGATGCTTCCCAATGACTTCTTCGTGTCTTCATGTGTCACAGTATTAAACACTGGTTGTCCTTTAACTGGAGTAAGTTGCAAAAGATCTCCAAAAACTATGACGTGTTTTCCTCCAAATAACACGTCATAGTCTGACTTCAGAATTTGCTGCATTCTTAAATGCACAAAGGCAAGCATTAAGTTCGATACCATGCTCACCTCATCAATAATGAGAACTTGCATCTTCTTCAATACTCTTGAAACTTCCAAGCATGCTTCTCCAGTTAGCTTGTTGTATTGTATTTTGTTCTCATGCTCCACTGGTAACATTAGCAAACGATGTAAAGTGATTCCTTTTATGTTATATGCTGCTAACCCAGTTGGAGCAGTAACCACACAAGACAAAGTAGAATCCGTTTTTTGCTGTAGGTAGCTTCTGATGACTTTTATTAGGAAACTTTTTCCAGTTCCAGCTTGTCCGCTTACATACATCCTGATTGGATGAAATGATGTGCATGAGCACTCTTTTTTTTCATGTAGAAATCCGTGATCAATTTTGTTTCTGATCTCTTCATAAATTTGTTGCTGCTCTTGATTCAGTTGTCTTTCCAAATTTTGTAAGTCTATAAATTCTTCTTGAGCTTGATTCATAGCTGTTTCCACTTCATTCATGGCTATTGATGCTTCATTTTCAACGATTGGTTGTCCTAGGGGATCTTGACTGAGTGTTCCTGAACTTTGGCTGTCCTGAGAACTGTCTCTAGCTATTTCTGCTGCAATTGTAGTTTCCTGTTCAATTTCTTCATTTAACATTTGCAGATAAGTTGTGAATGTTCTGCATTGTATGCTGTCTTTGCAAGCATTAAATGAATCTTCATAGCTTTGAAATTCTCCCAGTAGTTCATCCTCTGTACGCCATGGTTTAAACAGCTGTAAAAGAGCCAAGTAGTAAAATTCCTTTTTGTCAGTAGTGTCGCAACTCAGCTTCCGGTGATTTATCAAACTTCCTTTTGTTTGCTTCACCAAACATCTTTCCTCACCAATGACTTTATATTTTCCATTGTTGATGTCTTCTGCGGCTTTCCGTGAATAAATGTAGTTCTGCAGCACTTCATAGAGACACATGTTCTCCAGATGATGACTTCTCTTTGGGTAATATGTATCCAACATGTTTGATTTCAAAATATCTGTACTTTCTGGGTCATTCTCGGCCAAATATTCAATTTCTCCAACAGATTTCAGTACCCGATTTCTCATTGCTGCAAGGCCTAAACTTGCCCAAATTATTCTTCTTGATTTCGAGTAGAGACTTGCAGAAGATAACCTATCTGAACATTCGTAGGATCCAATTTCTCGATGCGATAACATCTTCAAACTGAAACTGTACAGCTTCTTATTGACAGTTTTCTCGTAAGAAATCTCTTCCCACATTTCCTTCAATTCTGTTTTTTCTGATTTCGTAATGTAAGACGTTACATATCGAGCAACAGCAATGGAATTGTCAGCTACATACTGTATATCCATGTTAGCGTTCCACATGGATAAAATCACTGGGTTGTAGTCATTTATATTTTTTGATTCTTCTTTTCTTTTAAGGTTGTAGGTATTCTTAGGTGATTTTCTTGTGATAGTATGTCTCACAGATGACATAAAACTGTTAACTCTTCCATTTGAAAGAACAGGTCTAGGAAATCCAAATCGACATTTAGTGTAGTATTTATCTTTGCTCTTGTATTTCCGTCGACAGTATTTTCCACACCGATGACTTTGGAAACGTAAAACTTGCTCCTTTAACTTTTTCTCTTCTGTGCTTTTTGGTATAGCACATGTTGCAAATTCTTCAATGTAAGATAACACTGCTTCATCAGTATCTGTTCCAAACTTTGGGGCATCCTTGATCCACAACAGCATATGAATATGAGGAGCACCTCTTGCCTGGTACTCTTTTCTCCAAAAGAAATCCACTACTTCTCCTAGAGGTGGATTTTTTTTATTGCAGATGAAGGACATCATAGCCTCAAATCTATGATTGAAATATCTGCAAACATTAACCGGATCCAATGAGCACAGTTCTCCTGCTGTCTTGTATTCGATGTTTTTAATGTTTGAATTTGCCTCTCGTAGAAAATCCAGTAAATCATCCCAAGCGTACTCGGCACAGCTTAGGGTAAGGAACCATGTTGGAGTTCTAAATTCTGTAACATGCATTTTAATTCACCATGGCGTCGGTACCAATATTCATTTGTCCCACGCTGACAAGCCATCAGATTGATCAGTTGTGTTTCCAAATGATCATCTCGGTGCTGCACTTTCTCCATAAAATCCTTAGCAGACACATTTTATAAATGTACTCCACTTTTTAAAATGTGATTTACTGCATAAGACAGTGCAGACAAGTCGCTTTCAAATAAAAGATGGAACAAATAAGGAATACTTTGTCGAAATCTGGGATCTTCAGCATATAGTCTTGTAGTCCGATACTCAGAAGCTGGAATCTGTTCCGGACGTTCATCGTATCGTCCTCCTTTTCCTTTAGGAAACAGCTGGGGAAAACATCGAGCTTCCAAGCTCTCCTCCCATACACTCACAGGAGTTCCTTTTGCTTTCTTCATCTGAAATAGATCAATATTGTCTCCCATAACTTCTTTTGAATGAAGAGGATGTATGCTAAAATGTTCATAAATTTCTTCTTCCTTTGACTTGTCCACTTTTTCAATTTGTCCAGTTGGTGTTTCTGTGTCTTCTTGTAAATCTTCTTCTTCTTCTTCTTCTATATAAATTGATTCATACCATTTGTTATTCCTTTTCAAATACAAATTTGCTCTTTGTACTTTCCGTACATCTACCAGCTCCTGCCAAATCTTCTTATTCTTTGTAGGTACACCATTAACCAGAATAATTAATGGTTCAGTTTCCAAAGTATCCGCATCAATAGTTTCCATATTTTTTTTCAAATCCAAGGGCAAATACACCACTCTACCTTTTAAACCTCTCAGTAAATCTGAAGGAGGTAATTTACCAGTTTTGGGCTCCATACGTACTATGGTCTGGAACGGATGAACACATTGAATGAGTATAGACTCTTATGCATTTAATTCAGAAAGTTCAGCAGGAATAGCATCCAATTCTAAATTATTATGTACAGCTCTGGTCGGCATTCTATTTTCCTCTAACTTGTTGTAACAGTATTTACAAATACGCTGAACTTCACCCAATTCAAAACAATTTTCAAGAAATATATAGGTGGCAAAATCCTTCCACTTATAATTATCTTCATTTTCACTCTTTCTGTAGAGATCAACATACCTGGTTTGTTTTCTATAATGAGTTCTGCGGCAACAAATACAAGTAATATTTGGTCTTTCATTAGAGATTATTGCAAATTTTGTTATGTGATCATTAAATGTCTTACTTACAGAGGGTTCTACATTTTCTTCCACTTCTTCCTCATTTACTGTGTCCTTCTCTGCACTGTTTTGTTCAGGACCAAAGTAACAAAACTGAATTTCATCAACAACCTTCTCTACATCTGATACCGTTCCACGGAACAGAGCCCTATTCAATTCATCTAACTTTATTGCTGGACTTTTAGCAAAATACAACCGTCTCACAAACTTTCTCATTTCAGTATGATGAACAGCCAGCATCCTAAAATGATGGAAAACACTATTACACACTTTTCTAGATAGACAAGCCAGAGAATGACCCTGCAAACCAGTATTCTCTCTCACTCTGCATGGATCTAGACTTTGAAGCACCTTAATCTTCTGTTTCACACTTTTTTTGCTATATTCTCTTAGAAACTCACGAAATTTATCAATAGATTCCTGACGCACAGTGCAAATACTACTACAATTCCAAGTGTACACTGGGGCTTTAGGACGTCTCCCCATAGCCTCATCCGCCATCACTTGTACCTCATCTCTTGGAACCATTATCTCCTTCTCCATTATGCAACCATTTTTCACTTCATAAGCACGACCTCTGGTGTCAACTGCATGCAGCAAACTATTACTTTGAAAATAACTCTCTTCATTAAAAAAAGGTTCACTACTTGAACTATGCATCCATTTTCCTAAAAACACTTTACAAAAGTTTGTTCTGTTCACTACTCTTTTCCTTTTGCTATGTGATTTCAGTACATTAACCATTTTGTCTAATGTACGCATCCTATTCAAAATTAAAATGAATAGTTTCCTTTTTAATTCTAATGCCTTTGCTGCAATGGCTTCAATTTCTTTTTTTCTCTTATAAAACTTTGCCTTTTGCTTATATTTCTTCACATCCTTTATCAAATTGGACATAACTCTCCTCTGAAACATTTTTCTACGTATCTCTTTAAACGCTGTTTTTCTGTTTAAGTTTATCTTTTTAGTTGCAGAAGGTATATTTGCATTAAATAAATTCTCAATTCTTTCCTGTCCTTTTCGATTGAAATCATTCTTTCCAGTACAGACATTTTGTACATTTTTCCTTTTTTTGAATATGTTCCTTAGAAAATCTTTTGTTTGCTTACCAGAAGATTTTTTCTTCTTCCCAACATGAGCATCTTCAACTAACTTAGGTCCTCCAGTTGTCTTCAAATATAGTTTTTTTTTGTGCTCTTTTTTTACTCTGGATTTTGTAGGCATCTTACATTTTGTTCACTGCTCTTCAGCAATACCTGAAAAAAACTAGAAAAAAAATTCCTTTATTTTATTTAAATATATTACTACATTTGTTTTCACATTAGTCACAAAACAAAATTTCTTTGCCAATTTGAAAGCACACTTACTGCTCTTTTTTTTGGCAAGTGATAAACACTTTTACAGACTGACACATTATGAATCCACTTTTCAGATTTTTTAAAAAGTACATGTCCAAACTGCTTTTTCAGACCATCACCATTTGTAACCTGGGTGACTGCCTACACTCCAGCAAGGGCAACCAGCCTTAGTGATGCTGAATGTATTTGCATTACTGACTGAAACCTCAAACCCCACTCGCTTGTGAATACTGTGCATGATTCCACATGGTAAGTAGCTGGCTGTGTGCTAAGAGTCTGCTTCTGCACCAAAAAAAGGCTCCCCCTTTCCTTCTAATCCAACTGTGAAATCACCAGAGCAATACGCAATAAATCTATGCCTGTAATTCCTATTTACACACAGAGTCATGTTTTCACATTAGTCACAAAACGAAATTTCTTTGCCAATTTGAAAGCACACTTACTACTCTTTTTTTTGGCAAGTGATAAATACTTTTACAGACTGACACATTATGAATCCACTTTTCAGATTCTGAAAACAGCACATGTCCAAACAGCTTTTTGAGACCAGCAACATGTGTAACCTGGGTGACTGACTACACTCCAGCAAGGGCAACCAGCCTTAGTGATGCTGAATGTATTTGCATTACTGACTGAAACCTCAAACCCCACTCGCTTGTGAATACTGTGCATGATTCCACATGGTAAGTAGCTGGCTGTGTGCTAAGAGTCTGCTTCTGCACCAAAAAAAGGCTCCCTTTTTCATTCTAATCCAACTGTGAAATCACCAGAGCAATACGCAATAAATCTATGCCTGTAATTCCTATTTACACACAGAGTCATGTTTTCACATTAGTCACAAAACGAAATTTCTTTGCCAATTTGAAAGCACACTTACTACTCTTTTTTTTGGCAAGTGATAAATACTTTTACAGACTGACACATTATGAATCCACTTTTCAGATTCTGAAAACAGCACATGTCCAAACAGCTTTTTGAGACCAGCAACATGTGTAACCTGGGTGACTGACTACACTCCAGCAAGGGCAACCAGCCTTAGTGATGCTGAATGTATTTGCATTACTGACTGAAACCTCAAACCCCACTCGCTTGTGAATACTGTGCATGATTCCACATGGTAAGTAGCTGGCTGTGTGCTAAGAGTCTGCTTCTGCACCAAAAAAAGGCTCCCCCTTTCCTTCTAATGCAACTGTGAAATCACCAGAGCAATACGCAATAAATCTCTGCCTGTAATTCCTATTTACACACAGAGTCATGTTTTCACATTAGTCACAAAACGAAATTTCTTTGCCAATTTGAAAGCACACTTACTGCTCTTTTTTTTGGCAAGTGATAAACACTTTTACAGACTGACACATTATGAATCCACTTTTCAGATTCTGAAAACAGCACATGTCCAAACTGCTTTTTCAGACCAGCACCATTTGTAACCTGGGTGTCTGCCTACACTCCAGCAAGGGCAACCAGCCTTAGTGATGCTGAATGTATTTGCATTACTGACTGAAACCTCAAACCCCCCTCGCTTGTGAATACTGTGCATGATTCCACAGGGTAAGTAGCTGGCTGTGTGCTAAGAGTCTGCTTCTGCACCAAAAAAAGGCTCCCCCTTTCCTTCTAATGCAACTGTGAAATCACCAGAGCAATACGCAATAAATCTCTGCCTGTAATTCCTATTTGCACACAGAGTCATGTTTTCACATTGATCACAAAACGAAATTTCTTTGCCAATTTGAAAGCACACTTACTGCTCTTTTTTTTGGCAAGTGATAAACACTTTTACAGACTGACACATTATGAATCCACTTTTCAGATTCTGAAAACAGCACATGTCCAAACTGCTTTTTCAGACCAGCACCATTTGTAACCTGGGTGTCTGCCTACACTCCAGCAAGGGCAACCAGCCTTAGTGATGCTGAATGTATTTGCATTACTGACTGAAACCTCAAACCCCACTCGCTTGTGAATACTGTGCATGATTCCACAGGGTAAGTAGCTGGCTGTGTGCTAAGAGTCTGCTTCTGCACCAAAACAAGGCTCCCCCTTTCCTTCTAATGCAACTGTGAAATCACCAGAGCAATACGCAATAAATCTCTGCCTGTAATTCCTATTTACACACAGAGTCATGTTTTCACTAGGCCTGGGCAAAAATTTCGTTCCGTTCGCGGAAATTGCGATAATTTGACATTTTTGCGTTCCGCGGAGAGCGCGAAAATGTCAAAAATTCCGGTTTCCGCAGCTTGGCGATAATTTGTTTCTTGCTCGCGCTGTAAAATAATACATTCTCGTGCGCGCGCGCGCGATCGCCTTACCTGAATCCCTGCGTTCGCCGACAAGTTTTCTTGATCCGGTCGCGTTCTCCATGAGATGTTGTATTGTTTTTAGCCATTTGCGCTGTCTTGCGACAGTTCGCGCCCGCAGTGACGTCATGCGTCGCGCGATCACGTCTTTCTTCTCGCGATCATGCACCGCGAGAACAACTCAAAACAAGATGGCCGCGCCCGCAAGCAACCACATGGGTAAGTTGGCGACCCGCAACCATGCAGAAAATCTCGCGAACATGCCGGAAAAAAACTTCCGCATCTTCGCGATATTTCTGCTTGTTTGCGATAATTTTAAACATTTTCGCGATAATTTGCGAAGGTTAATTCCGCAAATTCCGCCCACCCCTAGTTTTCACATTAGTCAAAAAACGAAATTTCTTTGCCAATTTGAAAGCACACTTACTGCTCTTTTTTTTGGCAAGTGATAAACACTTTTACAGACTGACACATTATGAATCCACTTTTCAGATTCTGAAAACAGCACATGTCCAAACTGCTTTTTCAGACCAGCACCATTTGTAACCTGGGTGTCTGCCTACACTCCAGCAAGGGCAACCAGCCTTAGTGATGCTGAATGTATTTGCATTACTGACTGAAACCTCAAACCCCACTCGCTTGTGAATACTGTGCATGATTCCACATGGTAAGCAGCTACCTGTGTGCTAAGAGTCTGCTTCTGCACCAAAAAATGTCTCCCCCTTTCCATCTAATGCAACTGTGAAATCACCAGAGCAATACGCAATAAATCTCTGCCTGTAATTCCTATTTGCACACAGAGTCATGTTTTCACATTGATCACAAAACGAAATTTCTTTGCCAATTTGAAAGCACACTTACTGCTCTTTTTTTTGGCAAGTGATAAACACTTTTACAGACTGACACATTATGAATCCACTTTTCAGATTTTTTAAAAAGCACATGTCCAAACTGCTTTTTCAGACCAGCATCATTTGTAACCTGGGTGTCTGCCTACACTCCAGCAAGGGCAACCAGCCTTAGTGATGCTGAATGTATTTGCATTACTGACTGAAACCTCAAACCCCACTCGCTTGTGAATACTGTGCATGATTCCACATGGTAAGCAGCTACCTGTGTGCTAAGAGTCTGCTTCTGCACCAAAAAATGTCTCCCCCTTTCCATCTAATGCAACTGTGAAATCACCAGAGCAATACGCAATAAATCTCTGCCTGTAATTCCTATTTGCACACAGAGTCATGTTTTCACATTAGTCACAAAACGAAATTTCTTTGCCAATTTGAAAGCACACTTACTGCTCTTTTTTTTGGCAAGTGATAAACACTTTTACAGACTGACACATTATGAATCCACTTTTCAGATTTTTTAAAAAGCACATGTCCAAACTGCTTTTTCAGACCAGCATCATTTGTAACCTGGGTGTCTGCCTACACTCCAGCAAGGGCAACCAGCCTTAGTGATGCTGAATGTATTTGCATTACTGACTGAAACCTCAAACCCCACTCGCTTGTGAATACTGTGCATGATTCCACATGGTAAGCAGCTACCTGTGTGCTAAGAGTCTGCTTCTGCACCAAAAAATGTCTCCCCCTTTCCATCTAATGCAACTGTGAAATCACCAGAGCAATACGCAATAAATCTCTGCCTGTAATTCCTATTTGCACACAGAGTCATGTTTTCACATTGATCACAAAACGAAATTTCTTTGCCAATTTGAAAGCACACTTACTGCTCTTTTTTTTGGCAAGTGATAAACACTTTTACAGACTGACACATTATGAATCCACTTTTCAGATTTTTTAAAAAGCACATGTCCAACCTGCTTTTTCAGACCAGCATCATTTGTAACCTGGGTGTCTGCCTACACTCCAGCAAGGGCAACCAGCCTTAGTGATGCTGAATGTATTTGCATTACTGAGTCCAACCTCAAACCCTTAAACTATTCTTTTATTATACCAGTACACCTTAATTTATTGTGAAAACATAGTCCATATTATTTTACATGTTCCTCACATTTAAATTTCTCCCAAAACAGAAAATAATAAACACAACTTCAACAAAAAGAATTGCATTTCTATTATTCATTTCTTAATTTACCATATACATCCCCTCTCAGACTCTAAACTCACCTTTAAAATTAGTTAGTTGTGAAAGAAATGTGGCACTCAAACAGCAGATTATCAGAGCCAGGATCTCTGTTCTCTACACCTCTCTCCTCTCAGCAGAACCAGATAATGGCAAACTTTCCCTCTCTTTTTCCACACATATACATGTTAGTTTCAAATCTCAGTGCTTGCCCCTTTTTTTCAAATGTAATCACACATTTCTATTGGTTGAAAACCAACCCTTTTCCAAAAGTACCCTTCCCCCAACTTGACTTCTGCCTAGTACCCTTCCCCCAACTTGACTTCTGCCTGCTACCATAGCAACAGCTCATGGAACACTGCTGTGTGGAGTCAGGTCAGAAGTTCGCCAAACAATGTTTCAATTCCACAGAGCAAGAGTGCTTGACTTTTCAAACCTAACAGCAAATCCATAGTACTGTTCTTTGGTAACACATTTTTCTGTACCAATACAAAACATGCTTCTATTAATTTACACATGCAGCCTAGTTTTTATTCTAGAATGGTATGAAACAGCCAATCAGTTCTTTTTTTTTTGAAAAAAATATGTATGCCTCCATTTCCAAACTGTCTTTCTTTTCATATTGCCATTCTACTGAAAGACACCTCCTGAGTGCATCCAGTTCTCCTTTGAAGATGTTCACAGTGTGGATTGTAGGGCACAGCTATGTCTTCTGGAGTGAAAAGTATGCAGAGAAAACAGATATGGTGAGAGACCTTGCTTTGCCAAATGTAGACATTAAATGGATTGGTCAGAGAGGGTTAAAGTGGCACCAATTGATGCCATTGGTGAAATCCTTCATGCACATCCAACACCCTGACCTCATAATAGTGCACTGTGGTGGCAATGACCTAGGCACTTTGACTGGGGTAAGTCTGGAAATGCTTATGAAGGAGACCTTTGCACAACTGTTTTCACTTTTCCCTAAAACTGCCTTTGTGTTTTCTAACATATGCCAAAGGCAAAAATGGAACTGGTCCAATCATTTCTGTCCGCAGATTGACAAAGCAAGAAAGCACGTCAACAAATCTGTTTCTGCTTTCCTCCGTGACTATGGTATGGGTTCCATTTACCACAACAACTTGCGTTATGACATGCAAGACATTTATAGAGGAGATGGTGTACACTTCAATGATGAAGGGAACAGAGTCTTCCTCTTGAACCTTAGACTCTGCATCGGTACTTACTTGTAGGTACCACTAAAAAAACACTTAATAAACACAACGGCTCTTTTTAGAGCCCCCTAATATCTAAACACTTAAATCTGATTTTCCTTTCTTTTTTTTTTTTTTTTACCGTACGCTTACCGTACGCGTACCCCGTGATTTTTTTTTAAATCAATAAATGTTTTCTTTGTACTTTTCTGTCCTTCTTTGACCCCCTTACAAATGTTAGGGGGTCTGTAACTCTCCTCCTTGCCCCCTTTTCTTGTTATCACTCTTTTTTTTCTGAGTGAAACACACAAAATGGCGGCCGCCGCTTCCTGGTTTCGACCGATTTGAATGTTTACTAAGATCTAAGAGCCAATCAGAATCGCGCTCGCGCACGCCACCGTACGCGTACGGTAAGCGTACCGTAAGCGCACCGTAAGCTGGCTCAGATATATATATTGATTTAAAGGCTATTTTCTCAGAATCTACTGAACAGATTTACACCAAACCTACAAAAGGCACTTCCTTGACCTGAGGACTACCTCTCTACCAAATTTCTAGTAATTCTGTTCAGCCGTTCGGGCTGTAGCCCTGTCTAAAGGTCCTATGGAAAAATGCATGGGAAAAACGCGTTTTGGGACCCCCCTTTTATCTCAGCCCCCGCTTGACGAATCCCCCCGAGACTTTCAGGGAAGGAGCGGAGCGTAGCGCCCCACCTATTTTGAATAATTCGCAAGGATTCGTCGACCGGCGCCAAAGTTATTCAAAATAGAATGTTGCGGATTTCCTATGGAAACGTGGTCCTAACTATAACTACCTACTGGCGACCGCCAGTAGGTAATATATATATATATATTCACAGAAAAAACCATAGGTTTCAGGCATGTTATAGTTAGGAATTAGCATTTAAAAAACCTCAGAAATTCACTGAAAAAACCATAGGTTTCAGGGGTGTTATAGTTAGCTGGACTTTTCACTTGTACAAAACCATTGAAATTCCCCCGTTATAGTTAGTTCAGCTAACTATAACTCGCGCGCCCGCAATGCACTGCTGATGACGTCACATATTACATCACTCATGACATGGTCAGTGACATCACTGATGACATCACTGATGACATCTCAAATGACATCACTGATGACATCACTGATGACATCATCCAGTGAATGTGTGTTTTTCTGAAAATTAAATATGTTTTATATATGTATATCTCAAGGTCGATGGAAGAATAAATGGGTATATAAGTGTCTAAATGGATGATTTGTTTTTGAAAAATTGATTGTGTAACTGACTGATTAAGTGTATCATAGTGAATACATGGCTTAGTGAGTAATGTTTAAATATGTAAATATCTGTATAAGTCTCTCACTTTGTGTATAAGTGGCTGCATGGGTTGGTGAGTAGCTACACGGGTGTCTATATAGGTTATTATTTGGTTTTTTGAGTATCAGTCTGAGTGTCTGCATGGTTCGGTGGGGGGTATTACGTAGTGCATAGGTGCATGAATGAGTGACTCACTGTTTGTATGTGTTGAACACAGCATGTGTGCAGGACTGTATGGGTGGATGAGTGTGTGTATGGGTGTGTTAGTGAGTGAATGACTGTCTCAATAGTGTTTTTATGAGTAACTACATATGTTTTAAACTAGTATATGTGACTATTGGTGTATATATGTGGGTATATGTGAGAGTGAGAGATTGAAAGAGTTCCTGTATGAATAAGTATGTGTTTCTATAAGTGATTGTTTAAAAGACTAAGTATGTGTAAGTTTCCGTAGAAGTAAGTGTGGTGGTGTGTGTATAACTGTATATGCAAGTAAATGTATGTTTGATTCTTTATTAGCATGAGTGACTATGTGTGTGAGTAACTCTATGGATGAGTCTCATTGTGTAACAGGATGTATAGGTGTATGAGTACATATGATGAGTGAGTACATGTATGAGTGACTGTATAGGACTGTTGGTGAATGAGTGGATGTGTATGTGGATCTTAGAATTACTGAAGAGGTTGTTGTAACTGGTATTGGTATGTCCGTTGTTTTGAACATTTTAATCTCTATTTTTGAATGTGTGTATCAAAGGTTATATTAGGGTGAGAGGAGGTCTGCTACTCTATCACAAGGATGATGTCATCAGTGATGTCATCAGTGATGTCATTTGAGATGTCATCAGTGATGTCATGAGTGATGTCACTGACCATGTCATGAGTGATGTAATATGTGACGTCATCAGCAGTGCATTGCGGGCGCGCGAGTTATAGTTAGCTGAACTAACTATAACGGGGGAATTTCAATGGTTTTGTACGAGTGAAAAGTCCAGCTAACTATAACACCCCTGAAACCTATGGTTTTTTCAGTGAATTTCTGAGGTTTTTTAAATGCTAATTCCTAACTATAACATGCCTGAAACCTATGGATTTTTCTGTGAATTTCCAAGGTTTTTTAAATGCTAATTTCTAACTATGCCTACAGAGATAGGACATGTGAAGAAAGAAGAAAAAATGCACAGAAAGAAACAAAAGAAGTGCAGAAAGAAGCAACAGAAGTCCTCAAATACGAAGATAAGTGCAGGAAGAAGGATAACGTGCAGAAAGAACAAAAAGAAGAGCAGAAAGAAGCGTTGTTGCAAAATCATCCTGTACCCTCAACTTTTTCAGACGGATACTGGTGGTAACTGAGTCTGACTAACCAGTCCTAGAGCCAGTGCTATGTTTAAAGACACTTAGAATACAGTGAAAACACCTACATACACTAGGGAACATTATGCGTTGGGGTCCCCCTGTGATTAGCATGACCTCCTCTGTAAGCCCCTAGTATATAATAGGGCATGGGGATTAAACCTACCTCTTAAAACAGGCCACAGGGCGTTTTTGCACACGTTAACTCAGGCCCCGTCCCCTCCCTTCACCACTGTGTAAAAACGCCCTGTGTCCATTTTTAGTTGGGAGATTAAGTTCATTTGAATCCTGAGGGTCCCTAGGGTCCAACTAGCCCACTAGGTACCTCCAGTAAGTGCCACAGAGCTGCGTTGCAGAGAGGTGTAAAAAGTGGCACGGCCTGGACCACCTCTCTGCAATGCAGCTCAGTGGCGCTTACTGGAAGCACTTGGTGGGCTAGTTAGCCCCCAGGGGCCCTCAGTATTGAAGGGAAATGATATCCCCAATTTAAAACGTTCCATAGTGCGTGTTTGCACACGTCACCTCAGGCCCAGTCCCCTCCCTTCACCATTGTGTAAACGCGCCCTGTGGCTGTTCTAAGTTGAGAGATTAAGTCCCCTTGAATCCTAAGGGTCCCTAGGGTCAAACTAGACCACTAGGTACCTCCAGTAAGCGCCACAGAGCTGCGTTGCAGAGAGGTGTAAAAAGGGGCTTGGCCTCAGAACACCTGGCTGCAGCGCAGCTCCCTGGCGCATACTGGAGATGCCTGTTGGGGGCGCGTTTGCAGAGTTCTGCACGGAGGGGGCATGGCCTCCGGCACGATGCCAGTCTTTTATTTATTTTAGTTTTTTAAGAAGGGGGGCTGTTTGGTTCCCCTTCTTATTCTAATTTATTGGCCCTGATGACCCCATCCCCCAGGGCCAGTCTCCTAATTATATTTTTTTGACCCCAATCCCCAGGGCCGGCCACTGTTTTTTATTATTTTTAAAAAATATATATTTATAGACACACCTAGGACATGCTGGACAAACCGTACGTACCTATCACCATGACGATTTGCGTGATATTCATTAAAAGGCGACTATGCATGCAATGAATCCACGTGGAATGTATTTACACCACTAGTGAAGCTCTGACATGTCTGATGCCCTACCGTGCCTAATCCCGGTAGACACCCTTGTCGTTTATTTATACAAACATGGGTAGCTATTGATGGGCACATTTAATACACATGCACACCAAGCCATTCAAAGGGGATTCGACAAAAATTTGACCAAAACTATGCAAGAAACCCCCCTCACGGTTAATAAAACACACATTCACTGCCGGATGTGTAATACTTTTTATTTTACTCTCTGGAAAGGGGACGAACATCACTTGAGAGTCACAGCGTGCTCCTGACAGAGCCCAATGCTGTGTTACACCCACCATTGCCTGCCGAGTGCCACACACCTCTGTGTTGTATTCCACTAGCTAGTGCATATGCTATGACACTCTCTAGCCCATGTGCACTGTAACTCCACCCCGTGAATATGTCATGCCACACTTGTCTTCGCACGGGTTATATTGCCCCATCTAACGTGCCTTTCTCGATGCCTATGTTATAACGCACAGTGCTATGCCATACATATTACAATCTGGGATCCATATCTTTGTCACAGTGCATATGCAACGTTACACTCCCCAGCACATATTTTATATTACAACTTTAGAGACTAGTTAGGTTACACAACACTGCCCTGTGCATATTACACTCCAAGGCGCATATCGCATAGCACGCGCTAGTGCCTGTGCTATCTCGCGCTCTCCAATGAATCTGTCATTGCGCACAATGTATTGCATATTATATTTCACGCCCGGTTCATCTTATATCACACTTTTTGGTGCATAGTTTATACCATACACTATATCT
The DNA here is from genome assembly GCF_964204655.1 of Triturus cristatus. NCBI lineage: Eukaryota > Metazoa > Chordata > Amphibia > Caudata > Salamandridae > Triturus > Triturus cristatus. Next base: position 377,287,826 of record NC_140586.1, on the reverse strand, counting down.
AGTTTTCATTTTCAATCGTGCTCTCAGGACTATGTTCTATATAACACTGTGTTCACCTACCCTTTTCACGGGCATTACATTTTGCGATAGGGGGTGGAGGGTCAGGGGGTGTTTCTGCCAAGTGAGCCCGGAGTCACAGTCACAAACGTCCTCTTCTTCCTGAATAAAAGTGAGATTATGCTGCATACTTGTTCATATTTTAAGTAGTTCGCACAGACACAATGTTTTAAAAACGATAAAGTTCCTAATACCCGCCTTCTCTGAACAGTTAGCTTGCTGCCCCATCCCCCTCCTCCCTATCCTCTGTTGTGTGAATCCATGGACTAGCCTCCTCCCTCCTGCCATGCATGGTCTGATGTGCTGCCACTGCCCTCAATTTAGTATGATGTACCAGTCCACTCCTCCTGCCCTCCAGTGCCCAATTCTATGCCCCATCATTGACCTCCTGCTTAAACTCTGTGCTTAGCTTGCTGCCCCTATTCTCCTTCCCCCTGCCCTCCGATGTCTTTGTGCATGCCCCTGCTCCATCCTTTTTGCCCACCATGTCCCATGGACCTGCCACTCCTATCTACTCTGAGTGTTCTGTTGAGCTGCCACTCACCTCCCACCTGCCTAGCATTGTCAGATGACTGTAACCTGTCCCTGCCACCTCCACCCTGCCTGTCCACATGCCATGCCCCTATCCTCTTCCTCCTGTCCTACATGGTCCATTGTACTGCCACACCCTTCTGCCCTCCCTGGTCTGTTGTGCTGCAACTGCTCCTCCTGCCTGCCCCGTGTGGTCTGTTGTGAGGTCCCTTCCCCTGAACTTTCTTGTCTGTGCACAGGTCCTGACCCTCCCTTCTATCCTCCATCGTCCTTTGTGCATGCCCCTCTACCCTCCTTCTTGCCCATCATAGCCATTGTGCTGCCACTAACCCTCCCACTTGCCATGCATGATCTTCTGTGCTGCCATGGCCCCTCCCACCTTCCCTGTGTGGTCAGTTAGCTGCCCCTGACCCCCTCCCACCTTCCCTCCATGGTCTGTGTGTATGCCATCACAGTCTCACTGTTGCTCTTCGTGGTGTGTCTTGCTTCTAGTGCCCATCCTGCCTGACCTCCATGGCTATCTTGCTGCTCCTGCCCTGCCCCCTTGCCCCCAGCCCTACTCCCTCCCTCCTGGCTTGTCTGTTCCATTGTAATGCCCCTGATCCGTCCCTCCTGCCCTTTATGGTCTGTTATGCTGCAGCTTTCTCTCCTGTCTGTCCATTATGGTCAGCTAGCTACCATTGCCTCTTGCCCCTCTGTTCTCTGTTGTCCATGTGCATGGTCCTGTCCCCTCCCTCTTGCTTTCTATGGATTGTTGTGCTGTACTCCCGTCCTGCATGCCCTGTGTGGTGTATTGTGCTGCTGCAAACCCTGATGCCTGCCCTGCAGGGTCAGTTTGGTGCACCTCTCCATATCCCTCCTGTCCTCTGTTATCCAAGTCCATGTCCCTATCCCATTTCCTTCCATGATCCAATGTACCATACTTGCGAACATTTTGATCTTGGTAAGAGGGAGATTTTGAAAAAAAACTGGGGTATTGATTTTCCCCTTTGAGTTACATTGAAAAAGAGGATATTGTAGACAGGAGACAGATCAAATAAAGCCCATTTGGGCTTAAAAACATTGGACGTTTCCTGGCTGAATCGGGTCTGTTGTCATGTATGGTTGTACTACCATTGCCTCTTCCTTCTGCCCACAATAGTCTATTACATTGCCACAGCCTTGAAGGAGGGTAGATTTTGTATCACAGGGGGCCCCTGGCCCGTTCTGTCCACACCTGAAGTATGAGACCCTTGTCCTTGCCCTGCCAGCTGCATTTGTAGGCCGTATTAAATTGACCAGCGGGTCCTGTGTTGCTATATAATTATCCTGAGACATCCTTACCACTCAGCCAGCATAAAACCCCTGTGTAGGCCCTTCTGTTCAATATGTAGGCCTCTTTGTTAAATTGACCATAGCGCTGCTATTTTAGTGTATAGCAGTCTGAAGGCAGATCTGCGAGGCCTTCTGCTCCAAACTAGTTGCCCCCACCCTACCCGAGTGCTCCGTGCTCGGTATCAAAGTTCAACATCCCCCTGAAGCTGTCGACATACAGTAGGCTGCATCCTGGACTGGTACTTGCTTCCTGGGCAGGTTTCCCGCTTTTAAGGAAGTGGCAACCGCAGAGCGTCAAGTTAGGAGAACTGAGGAGATTTTATACATGAATATATTGAATTCCCGTACAATACCCATTATTTTCTGCTTGCTCTATGGAACTTACGATAAGCGATTGGCCTGAGAGACTGACCTTTTCACCCAGTCCATTGTCAGCATTAAGTGGGTAAATGACGAAATGTCTGGTAAAATCTGCAGACGAAGCTTTTGGGTAGCATATGTAGGTAGATGTAGCGTGCAAAGGAGCCCACAAAATGATATAAAAAGGGAGCACCCACAGATATCGACGGACTACCTCGCCGTCTGTATGTAGGTTAACAGGCAGTGCAGGTTTTCCCCAAGAGCTGGGAGCTCTTGTCTTCCTTTGCTTAAAATGTCTTGCTCTGCTTTGCTTGAAGTATCTTATTCTATTTTACCTATATGAAATGTCATGTTATGTTTAACCATTGTTCTCTTTACTTTTGCATTGAAAAGATTTTGTATTGTAATTGCAGGAATGCTTGCTCTAAGAGTAAACGTGAGTGTTCCTAGGTAACATTTTCCTTGGTGTAACTTGTTTCTCATGATGCATTTATAGATGTGTTTTCTCTCTCTCTCTGTCAGTACATTAATTGAGATACAGAGAATATCATGACAGCTGTATGATTATCTGGATTCTGTATTTTTTACTTTATGTCTCTATTCTGCGGTTTCTTTGAAGTTGCATCTTCTCATTAAACTGCCATTGTATTCTGCCTCCAATTCCATGTCTCATATGTCTGTTTTCTTCATTTTTGGAGCAAGCGTTCCTAGGCACCCCGGCTCAAATTAAGGTGCCCCTTTTGTCCCTGACTCACTCTCCTGCTCAGTTCTGTGGTGGCTCCCGGGGATCTGGGGACCGCCCCTAGCTTCCTTGACCCGTAATAGATCTTCCCTCCAACAGCCTCTCTTGCAAGTCCTGTATTGTTGGTTTGTTGCCCCTGTCCCCCTTTCCACTGCCCTCCATAGTCTGTTGTGCTTCCACGGCCCTTCCTGCCTGCTCAGTGTGGTTAAATTGTTGCCTTTGCACCCTCCTACCTGCCTTCAATTTTCAGAGTCCGTGCCCCTGGCCTCTGCCTCTCAACAGTATCCTAATGAACAACTAGATTGCTAACATTCTATATTTATTACAAAAGTGTGGAACGCCTGACATCATCTTGATGTAATCAAAACTATAATACCTAGAGCATTTCATTTAGAAATTACATATATGAGAGGGTCTTATTGGCATCAAAATTATTTTTAGTGCTCTAAAAGACTAAAATAAGGACATATTTTCTGAGTTTTCAAATAGCGACAAAGCACTTTTAAATTATTTGTTATCTTTATGTTTTTTTATCCAGTTGACCACTTGATTAAATGTTGCACTTAGGGGAGAGGATGTGGTGTTACTTCCAGAACTGCAGACTTTGCAACTGGGGAACCAGGTTGAAGTTTCTGCTTCAGCTCGACATTCTGTGATTCTGGTCAAATCACTTAGTCTCCCCATGTCTACAACCAAAATGAATTTGTTCTTCTGTGATGTAACCAATGCTCATGTAAAGCACTCCAATACCTGACAAGTCTGCACTATATAACACTGCAAAAACTCAAAATAATAAGTGTTTTGCACACTTCTGTCATTGGGCTATATTTGGGCTACATCTGGGTGATTTTGGGCTACATTTGGGCTCTTTTGTCTCCGGTGGCCATCTTGGGAGATTTATTTGTTATGAAGTTTCCTAATTTCCTCATGTACTGCAGTCTCCTCAGTAGGAAATGCTTTCAGTTTTTTACTTTGAGTCCATCATGAAGGTATTCAGATATGTCACACATTTGCCATAAATTCTGAATGTTAGCACTCTAGTTGCTCATTAGATCACTGTAGTAAAACTACTGCACCATGGAAGTCTGCTCCTGGTATTAAAAGTGCATGTTTCAGTCTGCATGTCAGAATTTTTTCATGAAATAGAAGAGGATTTGAGAAGTCACTCAAAATGTGCCCTCATTTTCTTTCTTCAGCATTAATCATAATTTCTATGGCAAAATGAACCCCCTCATTGTGTTCCTTTTTAAATTAAATGTTTTAAGTGTTACCAGTTTATTCCAATCAAGATGGCTTCAGGTGTGCCATACTTTTGTCATAATGAAGACAGTAAGCGCTCTAGTTGTTTTTAAGAACATTCTGGGACATTCTGTCATTGGGCTATACTTGGGCTACATCTGGGTGATATTTGGGCTACATTTGGGCTCTTTTGTCTCTGGTGGCCATCTTGGGAGACTTATTTGTTATGAAGTTTCCTAATTTCCTCATTTACTGCAGTCTCCTCAGTAGGAAATACTTTCAGTTTTTTACTTTGATTCCATCAAGAAGGCATTCAGATGTGTCACACATTTGCCATAAATTCAGAATGTTAGCACTCTTTTTGCTCATTAGATCACTGTAGTAAAGCTACTGCTCACCAGGGAAAACTGCTGCTGGTATTGAAAGTGCATGTTTCAGTCTGCATGTCAGAATTTTTTAATGAAATAGAAGAGGATTTGAGAAGTCACTCAAAATGTGCCCTAATTTTTCTTTCTGCAGCACTAATCATACTTTTTATGGCAAAATGAACCCCCTCATTTTGTTCCTTTTTAAATTAAATGTTTTAAGAGTTACCACTTTAATCCAAGCAAGATGGCTTCAGGTGTGCCATACGTTTATCATAAGTAGGACTGTTAGCGCTCTAGTAGTTCTTTGGAACACTCTGGGAAGCTGCAGTAGAACACAAAGGAATCAACTGACAGTCTCTGCCCTTGTTGGATGTACATGTTTTACTGAGAATGTCAGACTTCATTCTCACATGACTGAGAAAGATAATGTGAATTTACAGAAAATAAGCTCTCAGTTTAGCCTATAGATCACCTTCCAAACCTCTGCGGTAAAAGCATGAGAAAATATTTTTCTCTCAATCATGATATCCCAGCAGAAGGCTTTTTCACATGGTGAAATCACCTTAGAACATACCACAATTCCTAAAATGAGTATGGTACCATCAACAAATGATTTATAATGTAACTAAAGTCTTAAAACCTTCTATTAACTGCAATGCTTTTTAATGAGGTGCTATCATGTTTATTGGTCCCAAGATGGCTGCCAACACTTCTTGGATGAAGTGCTGACAGCCAATCAGATCTCAGGATGAGATGTGTGGTCAGGCTCCGCCCACATATATATATGCTTTTAAATGCTATTTTCTCAGGAAATACTGAACAGATTTACACCAGACCTGCAAAAGGCACTTCCTTGACCTTATGGCTACCTCTCTGCCAAATTTCAAGTAATTCTGTTCAGCCGTTCGGGCTGTAGCTGTGTCTAAAGGTCCTATGGAAAAATGCATGGGAAAAACGCGTTTTGGGACCCCCCTTTTATCTCAGCCCCCGCTTGACGAATCCCCCCGAGACTTTTAGGGTAGGAGCGGAGCGTAGCGCCCCACCTATTTTGAAAAATTCGCAAGGATTCGTCGACCGGCGCAAAAGTTATTCAAAATAGAATGTTGCGGATTTCCTATGGAAACGTGGTCCTAACTATAACTACCTACTGGCAACCGCCAGTAGGTAATATATATATATATATATATATATATATATATATATATATATATATATATATATATATATATATATAACTATATATATATCCATTTCAGGTTGGCTTGGATGGTATTTACCAATCCAAAGCTGTAATACTGTGTGCTAAAGACTTTGATAGAAAATCAGACATTTGAGGTGAGCAAACTTAGAGTGTCGCTGGTGTTGAGAGTGCTCTATAAAGGAGTTGCTTTCCACCTAAACTTGAGAACTACCCTGAGTTCTCTGCTTCTGTTTCTTGCATAATTTATGTGTCACTCTATGCCTGATAGGCAATTGTTTTGACTTATACTGGGTGCTCCCTTGTGTCTGGACAAAGCTGTACCTCTCGGAAGAGCTCTGATTAGAGTGAATCACTGTCAGGGGTTGCTTTTATTCATTTCAGGTTGGCTTGGATGGTATTTACCAATCCAAAGCTGTAATACTGTGCTTGGAGTGGTAAAAGGCTTTGGTCATTTTACAGCTCAGAAAGGATAGCACTGTGCTAATCCTATGCTTAAAAACTTTGCTGTAGAAATGGTAAAAGACTTTGCCCCTTTCTATCTTGGCATGGATGGCACAGTCCTAATCCTACACTTAAAAAGACTTTTATAGAAAAGCAAACATTTGAGGTGATCAAACTTAGAGTGTCACAGGTTTTGAGAGTGCTCTATCCTGGAGCTGCTTTCCACCAAAACTTGAGAACTATACAGCGTTCTCTGCTTCTATTTTTGCATAATTTATGCATCACAATATGCCTTAAAGAGACTTGTTTTGACTTACACTGGGTGCTCCCTTGTGTCTGGACAAAGCTGTACCTCTCTGAAGAGCTCTAAGGAGAGCGTAACACGTGTCAGGAGTTACTTTTATTCATTTCAGGTTGGCATGGATGGTATTTACCAATCCAAAGCTGTAATACTGTGCCTGGAGTGGTAAAAGGCTTTGGCCATTTTACAGCTGGGCAAGAATAGCACTGTTCTGATCCTATGCTTAAAAACTTTGCTGTAGAAATGGTAAAAGACTTTGTCCCTTTCTATCTTGGTGTGGATGGCACTGTCCTAATCCTACGCTAAAGACTTTGATACAAAAACAGACATTTGAGGTGAGCAAACTTAGAGTGTCGCTGGTTTTGAGAGTGCTCTATAGTGGAGCTGCTTTCCACCTAAACTTGAGATCTACCCAGAGTTCTCTGCTTCATTTTTTTGCATAATTTATGCATCATTCTATCCCTGAAAGGGAATTGTTTTGACTTATACTGGGTGCTACCTTGTGTCTGGACAAAGCTGTACCTCTCTGAAGAGCTTTAATGAGAGTGAAACACGTGTCAGGGGTTGCTTTTATTAATTTCAGGTTGGCATGGATGGTATTTACCAATCCAAAGCTGTAATACTGTGCCTGGAGTGGTAAAAGGCTTTGGCCATTTTACAGCTCGGCAAGAATAGCACTGTTCTGATCCTATGCTTAAAAACTTTGCTGTAGAAATGGTAAAAGACTTTGTCCCTTTCTATCTTGGTGTGGATGGCACTGTCCTAATCCTACGCTAAAGACTTTGATACAAAAACAGACATTTGAGGTGAGCAAACTTAAAGTGTCGCTGGTTTTGAGAGTGCTCTATAGTGGAGCTGCTTTCCACCTAAACTTGAGATCTACCCAGAGTTCTCTGCTTCATTTTTTTGCATAATTAATGAGTCACTCTATGCCTGAAAGGGAATTGTTTTGACTTATACTGGGCACTCCCTTGTGTCTGGACAAAGTTGTACCTCTCTGATGAGCTTTAATGAGAGCGAAACACATGTCAGGGGTTGCTTTTATTCATTTCAGGTTAGTGTGGATGGTATTTACCAATTCATAGCTGTAATACTGTGTCCTAAACCTACACTTAAAGACTTTGATAGAAAAGCAAACATTTGAGGTGAGCAAACTTAGAGTGTTGCTGGTGTTGAGAGTGCTCTATACTGGAGCTGCTTTTATTTTGCATATATATATATATATATATATATCTATATATATATATATATATATTCAATGAAAAAACCATAGGTTTCACACACGTTATAGTTAGGAATTCGCATTTAAAAAACCTTAGAAATTCAATGAAAAAACCAAAGGTTTCACACACGTTATAGTTAGCTGGACATTTTACTCGTAAAAAACCATTGAAATTCCCCCTTTATAGTTAGTTAAGCTAACTATAACTCGCGCGCCCTCAATGCACTGCTGATGACGTCACATATTACATCACTCATGACATGGTCAGTGACATCACTCATGACATCACTGATGACATCTCAAATGACATCACTGATGACATCACTGATGACATCATCCAGTGAATGTGTGTTTTTCTGAAAATTAAATATGTTTTATATATGTATATCTCAAGGTCGATGGAAGAATAAATGGGTATATAAGTGTCTAAATGGATGATTTGTTTTTGAAAAATTGATTGTGTAACTGACTGATTAGGTGTATCATAGTGAATACATGGCTTAGTGAGTAATGTTTAAATATGTATATATCTGTATCAGTCTTTCACTTTGTGTATAAGTGGCTGCATGGGTTGGTGAGCAGCTACATGAGTGTTTATATAGGTTATTAGTTGGTTTTTTGGGTATCAGTATAAGTGTCTGATGTCTTTATGGTTCGATGGGGGTATTACGTAGTGCATAGGTGCATGAATGAGTGACTTACTGTTTGTATGTGTTGAAGATAGTATTTGTGCAGGACTGCATGGGTGGATGAGTGTGTGTATGGGTGTGTTAGTGAGTGAATGACTGTCTCTACAGTGTTTTTATGAGTAACTACATATGTTTTAAACTAGTATATGTGACTATTGGTGTATATAAGTGAGTATATGTGAGAGTGAGAGATTGAAAGAGTTCCTGTATGAATAAGTATGTGTTTCTATAAGTGATTGTTTAAAAGACTAAGTATGTGTAAGTTTTTGTAGAAGTAAGTGTGGTGGTGTGTGTATAACTGTATATGCAAGTAAATGGATGTTTGATTCTTTATTAGCATGAGTGACTATGTGTGTGAGTAACTCCACGGATGAGTGGCATTGTGTAACAGGATGTATAGGTGTATGAGTACATATGATGAGTGAGTACATGTATGAGTGACTGTATAGGACTGTTGGTGAATGAGTGGATGTGTATGTGGATCTTAGAATTACTGAAGAGGTTGTTGTAACTGGTATTGGTATGTCCATTGTTTTGAAAAGTTTAGTCTCTATTTATGAATGTGTGTATCAAAGGTTATATTAGGGTGAGAGGAGGTCTGCCACTCTATGACAAGGATGATGTCATTAGTGATGTCATCAGTGATGTCATTTGAGATGTCATCAGTGATGTCATGAGTGATGTCACTGACCATGTCATGAGTGATGTAATATGTGACGTCATCAGCAGTGCATTGCGGGCGCGCGAGTTATAGTTAGCTTAACTAACTATAACGGGGGAATTTCAATGGTTTTTTACGAGTAAAATGTCCAGCTAAATATAACGTGTGTGAAACCTTTGGTTTTTTCATTGAATTTCTAAGGTTTTTTAAATGCTAATTCCTAACTATAACGTGTGTGAAACCTATGGTTTTTTCACTGAATTAGCAAGGTTTTTTAAATGCAAATTCCTAACTATAACGTGTGTGAAACCTATGGTTTTTTCTGTGAATTTGTACGGTTTTTTAAATGCTATGTTATGTATTTTTTTCTATTTTTTTTACATATTTTTTTTTAAAATTTTCTATCCTTTTTTTAAGACTGTGGTTAAATTTTTAAAATTCTATAATATGTTTTTTTAAAAATATTTTATAATACAAAAAGGTAAAATTTATTAGCAATACATTTTTTCCTTTTTTTTTTTTTTTTTTTTTAGTACGGGTACCGTAAGCTTACGGTAAGCGTACGGTTTACGCAACGCCCGTAAATTTTCTACGCTGTTTGCGTATAGTTACGCAATTTGCGTAGCCGCGCGTACTCCGCGTGGGATGCGTACGCGTGTACGCTACACGCGCATGTTACGCGGAAGTGTCGGGTAGTGACTGTTATGCGCATGCGCGCAAGCGCGTGTCTTTTTTACGCGCATGCGCACTTTTGCCGTAAGCGTACCGTACACAACTTTTGATTGGTTGAAACTACTTTCAGTTCTAGAACTCTCCTACACCACACCCATTCCCCTCATTTCTGCTTGTGATCCCTTAGGAGAAGGAGCTGGGTTGTCTTTGTGATACGATGGCAGACCAGCAGAGCTCTTCTGAGAGTGAGGCTAGCACTAGCAGCACTACCTTGAGGCAGAGAGCGAGGAAACAAAAGACCTCTTATGTATGGGATTATTTTACTTTTCCTGAAGGCCAGAAAAAGGTAAATGCACCCTTAGTAACTTGCAAGCTGTGTAAGCGTGTACTTTCAAGAGGTAATCCTGACAGGAAGTATTCCTTTGGGAATCATACCATGAAGAGACACCTCAAGGATGTACACAGAAGGACACATGCTCGACTTTTTGGAGGTAACCCTTCAGAAAGTCAACCAAGCACATCCACAGCAGCTCAGCCTGGACCATCATCTGCAGGGCTGACTCCTTCTTCTGCAGGTCAGGTGAGCCCTTCATCTGTGGGGGGAGCATCTCCTTTTGCTGGCCCTCTAGAAATTAACCCTCGATTTCTGAGGGTTGATATTCGATGTGCCTCTTGTCATGATCTAATTTGTCATAGGGAGACCAGTGTTTCCCTAGTGGACCTCAAAATAGATCAGCACACTTGTCACAGAGACTAATTTTCCCATTCTTTCTTTCCTCTCTCCCTGCATGAACACAATGGCTCTTTTAAGAGCCAACCTTATCTTTCATCTTTTTTTTATAGATATTTTTAAAAACTTTTTTTTTTTTTACCGTACGCGTACGGTGCGCGTAATTTTTTTTTTTTTTTTTTTAAAAACCCACTAAAAATCAATAATCACATTACAAGGACTTTGAAACACTACAATTATTATTATTGACTTACCATACCCACTCAAAAAAATATTTATTCATTTGTTTTTTAAAAAAAAAAATCCTTTAAAAATGGGTCTAGTTTTCGAAAATTTTCTATATCAATCTGAACAAAAAGAAAAAAGTATTAATATTTTTTAAACATTTTAAAATACAGTACTCGTATTTACATATTTTTTAAAAAATATTTTTGCCTTATTTTTGCTGTTTTCAGAATATATTGCATTTCACTTTAAATTGTGAAAGCAATTGCATTCATCATTTAACAGCGGGCAAAAAAAAAATAACAATCTCAAAGATTGTATTAAAAAAGCCCAGAATCAATTCTCACTTAAACTTAACATTACAGAAATGCATAATATTCTAAAAAAATATCATCAAAAAACAATACTTATTTCTTTAAAATACCGTCTGATATTTTTGTTTCAGAAGTATAATCACAATATTATATCTCAAATAACTCCACAATACATCTGATTCCATTTCCTTTAGGCAAAATAGTAATTTTTAAATTTTTTTGGGATTAAATTTCCAACGGTAATCCAATAAAATTCTAAAGTTTAATTTGTCCAGATCTCACCGATTCTCTGTAACATTTTGGTTCAAGAAATTTTTTTTAATAATTTAATAAGTCCACAATAGAATTGGTTACTTTTCCGCATGGCCAAATAGTAATTTTTAAAATCATTTTTGAACATTTTTCCAATGGCACTCCAATAACATTCCAAAATTTAAATTGTGCAGATGTTACCGATTATCTCTAAATTATTGGTTTTTGAAAGTTTCATTAAAAATTAAAAAAGTCAACATTACAATTGGTTATCTTTCCATTAGGCCAAATGATAATTTAAAAAATCTTTTTTTTAGAAATTTCCAATGGTAATCCAGTAAAATGGTAAAATTATTTTGTCCAGATCTTGCCAAGTTTCTCTAAAATTTAGGTTTCAGGAAGATTAGATAGGAATTTGCTAAATCAAAAGGCAAACGTTGTTTGAAAATCAATTGGGAATCATTACACAGTGTCCAGCCTTTTTCACATTTAAGATAAACTGTGTAATGTCCAGAAGTAACAGTAGGTCCATCATGGAAAATTATTGCAACAGTTACAAAAGTTTTTCCTGAAATTGATAATTGCTGTCCTGTAAACTTCTTTATTAAAGTATCCAATTTTGAACCATCAGCTCTACATCGTTGCATCATTAAAATTACATACTTTCCGTATTCGTTTAAAATTAATGTTGAAAACATGTCAGATTTACACTCACCGCATTTCATGCTATGATTAGCATCTTTAACTAATTTTTCAAAAGTGACTGTTTTACTGTCCGGCAATGTCAAATAAATAAACCTTTCATTATCAACATTAGAGCCACATATATTATAACAGTTTTCACAACTATGTTCCCATTTATAAGAGAGACCAAATACATTTTCAATGGGAACCCCTTTTTCTTCCAGTACCTGAAGAAAATACATCAAGAATTCCTGTGCATCTTGCTGTACATTTTGAGAAAACTGTGTTCGTCCTGAACATATATCTAAAAGTTTTCTAATTTCAGTAGCACTTTCTATTTGAGTTTTATCTTTACTCAGCTTTTGAAAAAGGAGACTCAGCTCAGAACAGAATCTTTTTCCCTGATTTACTATTATCTGCTCTTGCAAACTTTCCAGATAAAATGCAACATTCAGCACTACATTTGCGTAGCAGTTGACACCAGAGCTATTTTCAAAATGACATCCTACAACCTGTTCTTCATTTTCCTTTTTCTTTTTGCTTGCAATTACATCACTCCTCTTTTTTTTCCTCTTCTCTACATCTTCATTACAGATATTCTCATTTTTTCTTTTACGAGAAACTACACGTTTCTCCAACACAGGATACTGACCTAAATGAGGAGCATAGCTTCTTCTTAATCTATTATACTCCTTTACATAGTTTGTATCAGCACTAACTTTTGAATCATCAAAGTCTATCATGAATAAATCTGATAATGTTTTCACTCGTGACAAAGCAACATATGCCATACCTTCTTTGAATACAGTTGAACCAATGTTCACAAATGCACAATCTACAGTCAATCCTTGAGACTTGTGAATAGTTACAGCATATGCTAGAGAAAACGGAAACTGCTTCCTACGTACATATAAGTCTTTCACAAGCATGAAACAAACTGTACAACGACAAATATCTTTAACTTCTTCTATCTGATCAAATTTTATTTTTAAACATTCAATTCCATCTTTTTTCTGATAATTAATAAAACCCACAACTCTTCCCATAGCTCCATTAACTAAACCTTTTTCAACATCCAAATTTCTTCTTAAAAATACTCTACAGTTCATGCAAACATATAGATTTTTTTCTAATTCAGCTGTTTTGGAGATGTTCTTCTCTAGTGAGTCCAATTTATTTTTCAGTTTGCCTGTTACTGTGACAGTAATTCTTCCATCCTCAATTTTGTCCACTGCTTCCAATTTCCTGATCTCTTCCTTTTCCAATTTCAAAAGCTCCTCATTAAATATTGAGCATTCACGTAGAGTTGGCATTAAGCAGATGACACTTTTGTTTTCTGCAATGTTCTTGTATATCTTCTCTGCAACTATTTCTTCCTTTGGAAATAAATTATGTAGTAGCCGACTCTGTAATGCTTTTTTGCCAACTTCTGTGAGTAGTCCAATTCTGATATCTTTCAGAATACTTCCATATTCTTCATCGCTTGCTTGCCTCATATTAGTAGTAAGTTCCTTGTACTCAAAGAAGGACCAAATATTTGTATTTCCGATGCTTCCCAATGACTTCTTCGTGTCTTCATGTGTGACAGTACTAAACACTGGTTGTCCTTTAACTGGAGTAAGTTGCAAAAGATCTCCAAAAACTATGACGTGTTTTCCACCAAATAACATGTCATAGTCTGTCTTCAAAATTTGCTGCATTCTTAAATGCACAAAGGCAAGCATTAAGTTTGATACCATGCTCACCTCATCAATAATGAGAACTTGCATCTTCTTCAATACTCTTGAAACTTCCAAGGATGCTTCTCCAGTTAGCTTGTTGTATTGTATTTTGTTCTCATGCTCCACTGGTAACATTAGCAAACGATGTAAAGTGATTCCTTTTATGTTATATGCTGCTAACCCAGTTGGAGCAGTAACCACACAAGACAAAGTAGAATCTGTTTTTTGCTGTAGGTAGCTTCTGATGACTTTTATAAGGAAACTTTTTCCAGTTCCAGCTTGTCCGCTTACATACATCCTGATTGGATGAAATGATGTGCATGAGCACTCTTTTTTTTCATGTAGAAATCCGTGTTCAATTTTGCTTCTGATCTCTTCATAAATTTGTTGCTGCTCTTGATTCAGTTGTCTTTCCAAATTTTCTAAGTCTATAAATTCTTCTTGAGCTTGATTCATAGCCGTTTCCACTTCATTCATGGCTATTGATGCTTCATTTTCAACGATTGGTTGTCCTAGGGGATCTTGACTGAGTGTTCCTGAACTTTGGCTGTCCTGAGAACTGTCTCTAGCTATTTCTGTTGCAATTGTAGTTTCCTGTTCAATTTCTTCATTTAACATTTGCAGATAACTTGAGAATGTACTGCATTGTATGCTGTCTTTGCAAGCATTAAAAGAATCTTCATAGCTTTGAAATTCTCCCAGTAGTTCATCCTCTGTACGCCATGGTTTAAACAACTGTAAAAGAGCCAAGTAGTAAAATTCCTTCTTGTCAGTAGTGTCGCAACTCAGCTTCCTGTGATTTATCAAACTTCCTTTTGTTTGCTTCACCAAACATCCTTCCTCACCAACGACTTTATATTTTCCATTGTTGATGTCTTCTGCGGCTTTCCATGAATAAATGTAGTTCTGCAGCACTTCATAGAGACACATGTTCTCCAGATGTTGACTTCTCTTGGGATAATATGTGTCCAACATGTTTGATTTCAAAATATCTGTACTTTCTGGGTCATTCTCGGCCAAATATTCAATTTCTCCAACAGATTTCAGTACCCGATTTCTCATTGCTGCAAGGCCTAAACTTGCCCAAATTATTCTTCTTGACTTCGAGTAGAGACTTGCAGAAGATAACCTATCTGAACATTCGTAGGATCCAATTTCTCGATGCGATAACATCTTCAAACTGAAACTGTACAGCTTCTTACTGACAGTCTTCTCGTGAGAAATCTCTTCCCACATTTCCTTCAATTCTGTTTTTTCTGATTTCGTAATGTAAGACGTTACATATCGAGCAACAGCAATGGAATTGTCAGCTACATACTGTATATCCATGTTAGCGTTCCACATGGATAAAATGACTGGGTTGTAGTCATTTATATTTTTGGATTCTTCTTTTCTTTTTAGGTTGTAGGTATTCTTAGGTGATTTCCTTGTGATAGTATGTCTCACAGCTGACATAAAACTGTTGACTCTTCCATTTGAAAGAACAGGTCTAGGAAATCCAAATCGACATTTAGTGTAGTATTTATCTTTGCTCTTGTATTTCCGTCGACAGAATTTTCCACACCGATGACTTTGGAAACGTAAAACTTGCTCCTTTAACTTTTTCTCTTCTGTGCTTTTTGGTATAGCACATGTTGCATATTCTTCAATGAAAGATAACACTGCTTCATCAGTATCTGTTCCAAACTTTGGGGCATCCTTGATCCACAACAGCATATGAATATGAGGAGCACCTCTTGCCTGGTACTCTTTTCTCCAAACGAAATCTACTACTTCTCCAAGAGGTGGATTTTTTTTATTGCAGATGAAGGACATCATAGCCTCAAATCTATGATTGAAATATCTGCAAACATTAACCGGATCCAATGAGCACAGTTCTCCTGCTGTCTTGTATTCAATGTTTTTAATGTTTGAATTTGCCTCTCGTAGAAAATCCAGTAAATCATCCCAAGCGTACTCCGCACAGCTTAGGGTAACGAACCATGTTGGTGTTCCTAAATTCCGTAACATGCATTTTAGTTCACCATGGCGTCGGTACCAATATTCATTTGTCCCACGCTGACAAGCCATCAGATTGATCAGTTGTGTTTCCAAATGATCATCTCGGTGCTGCACTTTCTCCATAAAATCCTTAGCAGACACATTTTGTAAATGTACTCCACTTTTTAAAATGTGATTTACTGCATAAGACAGTGCAGACAAGTCGCTTTCAAATAAAAGATGGAACAAATAAGGAATACTTTGTCGAAATCTGGGATCTTCAGCATATAGTCTTGTAGTCCGATACTCAGAAGCTGGAATCTGTTCTGGACGTTCATCGTATCGTCCTCCTTTTCCTTTAGGAAACAGCTGGGGAAAACATCGAGCTTCCAAGCTCTCCTCCCATACACTCACGGGAGTTCCTTTTGCTTTCTTCATCTGAAAGAGATCAATATTATCTCCCATAACTTCTTTTGAATGAAGAGGATGTATGCTAAAATGTTCATAAATTTCTTCTTCCTTTGACTTGTCCACTTTTTCGATTTGTCCAGTTGGTGTTTCTGTGTCTTCTTGTAAATCTTCTTCTTCTTCTTCTTCTATATAAATTGATTCATACCATTTGTTATTCCTTTTCAAATACAAATTTGCTCTTTGTACTTTCCGCACATCTACCAGCTCCTGCCAAATCTTCTTATTCTTTGTAGGTACACCATTAACCAGAATAATTAATGGTTCAGTTTCCAAAGTATCCGCATCAATAGTTTCCATATTTTTTTTCAAATCCAAGGGCAAATACACCACTCTTCCTTTTAAACCTCTCAGTAAATCAGAAGGAGGCAATTTACCAGTTTTGGGCTCCATACGTACTATGGTCTGGAACGGATGAACACATTGAATGAGTATAGACTCATATGTATTTAATTCAGAAAGTTCAGCAGGAATAGCATCCAATTCTAAATTATTATGTACAGCTCTGGTCGGCATTCTATTTTCCTCTAACTTGTTGTAACAGTATTTACAAATACGCTGATCTTCACCCAAATCAAAACAATTTTCTAGAAATATATATGTGGCAAAATCCTTCCACTTATAATTATCTTCATTTTCACTCTTTCTGTAGAGATCAACATTCCTAGTTTGTTTTCTATAATGAGTTCTGTGGCAACAAATACAAGTAAAATTTGGTCTTTCATTAGAGACTATTGCAAATTTTGTTATATGATCATTAAATGTGTTACTTACAGAGGGTTCTACATTCTCTTCCACTTCTTCCTCATTTACTGTGTCCTTCTCTGCACTGTTTTGTTCAGGACCAAAGTAACAAAACTGAATTTCATCCACAACCTTCTCTACATCTGATACCGTTCCTCGGAACAGAGCCCTATTCAATTCATTTAACTTTATTGCTGGACTTTTGGCAAAATACAACCGTCTCACAAACTTTCTCATTTCAGTATGATGAACAGCCAGCATCCTAAAATGATGGAAAACACTATTGCACACTTTTCTAGATAGACAAGCCAGAGAATGACCCTGCAAACCAGTATTCTCTCTCACTCTGCATGGATCCAGACTTTGAAGCACCTTAATCTTCTGTTTTATACTTTTTTTACTATATTCTCTTAGAAACTCTCGAAATTTGTCAATAGATTCCTGACGCACAGTGCAAATACTTCTACAATTCCAAGTGTACACTGGGGCTTTAGGACGTCTCCCCATAGCCTCATCTGCCATCACTTGTACCTCATCTCTTGGAACCATTATCTCCTTCTCCATTATGCAACCATTTTTTACTTCGTAAGAACGACCTCTGGTGTCAACTGCATGCAGCAAACTATTACTTTGAAAATAGCTCTCTTCATTAAAAAAAGGTTCACTACTTGAACTATGCATCCACTTTCCTAAAAACACTTTACAAAAGTTTGTTCTGTTCACTACTCTTTTCCTTTTGCTATGTGATTTCAGTACATTAACCATTTTGTCTAATGTACGCATCCTATTCAAAATTAAAATGAATAGTTTCCTTTTTAATTCTAATGCCTTTGCTGCAATGGCTTCTATTTCTTTTTTTCTTTTATAAAACTTTGTCTTTTTCTTATATTTCTTCACATCCTTCATCAAATTGGACATAACTCTTCTCTGAAACATTTTTCTACGTATCTCTTTAAACGCTGTTTTTCTATTTATATAAATCTTTTCAGTTGCTGAAGGTATATTTGCATTAACTAAATTGTCAATTTTTTCCTCTCCTTTTTTGTTCAAATCTTCCTTTCGAGTACAGACATTTTGTACATTTTTCATTCTTTTGAATATATTTTTTAGAAATTGTTTTTTCTGCTTACCAGAAGATTTTTTCTTTTTCCCAACATGAGCATCTTCTACTAACTTTGGTCCTCTAGTTGTCTTCAAATATAGGTTTTTTGTGTGCGTTTTTTGAACTCTGGATTTTGTAGGCATCTTAAATTTTGTCCACTGCTCTTCAGCAATACCTGAAAAAAACTAAAAAAAAAATCCTTTATTTTATTTAAATATATTACTACATTTCTTTTCACAATAGTCACAAAACGTAATTTCTTTGCCAATTTGAATGCACACTTACTGCTCTTTTTTTTGGCAAGTTAAAATCACTTTTACAGACTGACACATTATGAAACCACTTTTCAGTTTTTAAAAAAAGCCCATGTCCAGACTGCTTTTTCAGACCACCACCATGTGTATCCTCGGTGACTACCTACACTCCAGCAAGGGCAACCAGCCTTAGTGATGCTGAATGTATTTGCATTACAGACTGAAACCTGAAAACCCCACTCGCTTCTAAATACTGTGCATGATTATACATGGAAAGGAGCTGGGTGTGTGCTAAGAGTCTGCTTCTTCCCCCAAAAAATCGCTCCCCCTTTTTCCTACTAATGCAACTGTGAAATCACCAGAGCAAAACGCAATAAATCTCTGCCTGTAATTCCTATTTCCACACAGAGTCATGTTTTCACATTAGTCCCAAAACGAAATTTCTTTGCCAATTTGAAAGCAAACTTACTGCTCTTTTTTTTTGGCAAGTGAAAATCCCTTTTACAGACTGACACATTATGAAACCACTTTTTAGATTTTTTAAATTGCACATGTCCAGACTGCTTTTTCAGACCACCACCATGTGTATCCTCGGTGACTGCCTACACTCCAGCAAGGGCAACCAGCCTTAGTGATGCTGAATGTATTTGCATTACAGACTGAAACCTGAAAACCCCACTCGCTTGTAAATACTGTGCATGATTATACATGGACAGGAGCTGGGTGTGTGCTAAGAGTCTGCTTCTTCCCCCCAAAAATTGCTCCCCCTTTTTCCTACTAATGCAACTGTGAAATCACCAGAGCAAAACGCAATATATCTCTGCCTGTAATTCCTATTTGCACACAGAGTCATGTTTTCACATTAGTCCCAAAACGAAATTTCTTTGCCAATTTGAAAGCACACTTACTGCTCTTTTTTTTTGGCAAGTGAAAATCACTTTTACAGACTGACACATTATGAAACCACTTTTCAGATTTTTTTTAAAAAGCCCATGTCCAGACTGCTTTTTCAGACCACCACCATGTGTATCCTCGGTGACTGCCTACACTCCAGCAAGGGCAACCAGCCTTAGTGATGCTGAATGTATTTGCATTACAGACTGAAACCTGAAAACCCCACTCGCTTGTAAATACTGTGCATGATTATACATGGACAGGAGCTGGGTGTGTGCTAAGAGTCTGCTTCTTCCCCCAAAAAATCGCTCCCCCTTTTTCTTACTAATGCAACTGTGAAATCACCAGAGCAAAACGCAATAAATCTCTGCCTGTAATTCCTATTTCCACACAGAGTCATGTTTTCACATTAGTCCCAAAACGAAATTTCTTTGCCAATTTGAAAGCAAACTTACTGCTCTTTTTTTTTGGCAAGTGAAAATCACTTTTACAGACTGACACATTATGAAACCACTTTTTAGATTTTTTAAATTGCACATGTCCAGACTGCTTTTTCAGACCACCACCATGTGTATCCTCGGTGACTGCCTACACTCCAGCAAGGGCAACCAGCCTTAGTGATGCTGAATGTATTTGCATTACAGACTGAAACCTGAAAACCCCACTCGCTTGTAAATACTGTGCATGATTATACATGGACAGGAGCTGGGTGTGTGCTAAGAGTCTGCTTCTTCCCCCAAAAAATCGCTCCCCCTTTTTCCTACTAATGCAACTGTGAAATCACCAGAGCAAAACGCAATATATCTCTGCCTGTAATTCCTATTTGCACACAGAGTCATGTTTTCACATTAGTCCCAAAACGAAATTTCTTTGCCAATTTGAAAGCACACTTACTGCTCTTTTTTTTTGGCAAGTGAAAATCACTTTTACAGACTGACACATTATGAAACCACTTTTCAGATTTTTTTTTAAAAGCCCATGTCCAGACTGCTTTTTCAGACCACCACCATGTGTATCCTCGGTGACTGCCTACACTCCAGCAAGGGCAACCAGCCTTAGTGATGCTGAATGTATTTGCATTACAGACTGAAACCTGAAAACCCCACTCGCTTGTAAATACTGTGCATGATTATACATGGACAGGAGCTGGGTGTGTGCTAAGAGTCTGCTTCTTCCCCCAAAAAATCGCTCCTCCTTTTTCCTACTAATGCAACTGTGAAATCACCAGAGCAAAACGCAATAAATCTCTGCCTGTAATTCCTATTTGCACACAGAGTCATGTTTTCACATTAGTCCCAAAACGAAATTTCTTTGCCAATTTGAATGCACACTTACTGCTCTTTTTTTTTGGCAAGTGAAAATCACTTTTACAGACTGACACATTATGAAACCACTTTTCAGATTTTTTTTAAAAAGCCCATGTCCAGACTGCTTTTTCAGACCACCACCATGTGTATCCTCGGTGACTGCCTACACTCCAGCAAGGGCAACCAGCCTTAGTGATCCTGATTGTATTTGCATTACAGACTGAAACCTCAAAACCCCACTCGCTTCTAAATACTGTGCATGATTCCACATGGTAAGCAGCTGGGTGTGTGCTAAGAGTCTGCTTCTTCCCCCAAAAAATCGCTCCCCCTTTTTCCTACTAATGCAACTGTGAAATCACCAGAGCAAAACGCAATAAATCTCTGCCTGTAATTCCTATTTGCACACAGAGTCATGTTTTCACATTAGTCCCAAAACGAAATTTCTTTGCCAATTTGAATGCACACTTACTGCTCTTTTTTTTTGGCAAGTGAAAATCACTTTTACAGACTGACACATTATGAAACCACTTTTCAGATTTTTTTAAATTGCACATGTCCAGACTGCTTTTTCAGACCACCACCATGTGTATCCTCGGTGACTGCCTACACTCCAGCAAGGGCAACCAGCCTTAGTGATGCAGAATGTATTTGCATTACAGACTGAAACCTGAAAACCCCACTCGCTTGTAAATACTGTGCATGATTATACATGGACAGGAGCTGGGTGTGTGCTAAGAGTCTGCTTCTTCCCCCAAAAAATCGCTCCCCCTTTTTCCTACTAATGCAACTGTGAAATCACCAGAACAAAACGCAATAAATCTCTGCCTGTAATTCCTATTTGCACACAGAGTCATGTTTTCACATTAGTCCCAAAACGAAATTTCTTAGCCAATTTGAATGCACACTTACTGCTCTTTTTTTTTGGCAAGTGAAAATCACTTTTACAGACTGACACATTATGAAACCACTTTTCAGATTTTTTTAAATTGCACATGTCCAGACTGCTTTTTCAGACCACCACCATGTGTATCCTCGGTGACTGCCTACACTCCAGCAAGGGCAACCAGCCTTAGTGATCCTGAATGTATTTGCATTACAGACTGAAACCTGAAAACCCCACTCGCTTCTAAATACTGTGCATGATTATACATGGAAAGGAGCTGGGTGTGTGCTAAGAGTCTGCTTCTTCCCCCAAAAAATCGCTCCCCCTTTTTCCTACTAATGCAACTGTGAAATCACCAGAGCAAAACGCAATAAATCTCTGCCTGTAATTCCTATTTGCACACAGAGTCATGTTTTCACATTAGTCCCAAAACGAAATTTCTTTGCCAATTTGAATGCACACTTACTGCTCTTTTTTTTTGGCAAGTGAAAATCACTTTTACAGACTGACACATTATGAAACCACTTTTCAGATTTTTTTAAATTGCACATGTCCAGACTGCTTTTTCAGACCACCACCATGTGTATCCTCGGTGACTGCCTACACTCCAGCAAGGGCAACCAGCCTTAGTGATGCAGAATGTATTTGCATTACAGACTGAAACCTGAAAACCCAACTCGCTTGTAAATACTGTGCATGATTATACATGGACAGGAGCTGGGTGTGTGCTAAGAGTCTGCTTCTTCCCCCAAAAAATCGCTCCCCCTTTTTCCTACTAATGCAACTGTGAAATCACCAGAACAAAACGCAATAAATCTCTGCCTGTAATTCCTATTTGCACACAGAGTCATGTTTTCACATTAGTCCCAAAACGAAATTTCTTTGCCAATTTGAATGCACACTTACTGCTCTTTTTTTTTGGCAAGTGAAAATCACTTTTATAGACTGACACATTATGAAACCACTTTTCAGTTTTTTTTAAATTGCACATGTCCAGACTGCTTTTTCAGACCACCACCATGTGTATCCTCGGTGACTGCCTACACTCCAGCAAGGGCAACCAGCCTTAGTGATGCTGAATGTATTTGCATTACAGACTGAAACCTGAAAACCCCACTAGCTTCTAAATACTGTGCATGATTATACATGGAAAGGAGCTGGGTGTGTGCTAAGAGTCTGCTTCTTCCCCCAAATAATCGCTCCCCCTTTTTCCTACTAATGCAACTGTGAAATCACCAGAGCAAAACGCAATAAATCTCTGCCTGTAATTCCTATTTCCACACAGAGTCATGTTTTCACATTAGTCCCAAAACGAAATTTCTTTGCCAATTTGAAAGCACACTTACTGCTCTTTTTTTTTGGCAAGTGAAAATCACTTTTACAGACTGACACATTATGAAACCACTTTTCAGATTTTTTTAAATTGCACATGTCCAGACTGCTTTTTCAGACCACCACCATGTGTATCCTCGGTGACTGCCTACACTCCAGCAAGGGCAACCAGCCTTAGTGATGCTGAATGTATTTGCATTACAGACTGAAACCTGAAAACCCCACTCGCTTGTAAATACTGTGCATGATTATACATGGACAGGAGCTGGGTGTGTGCTAAGAGTCTGCTTCTGCACCAAAAAATCGCTCCCCCTTTCCATCTAATGCAACTGTGAAATCACCAGAGCAATACGCAATAAATCTCTGCCTGTAATTCCTATTTGCACACAGAGTCATGTTTTCACATTAGTCACAAAACGAAATTTCTTTGCCAATTTAAATGCACACTTACTGCTCTTTTTTTTTGGCAAGTGAAAATCACTTTTACAGACTGACACATTATGAATCCACTTTTTAGATTTTTTTAAATTGCACATTTCCAGACTGCTTTTTCAGACCACCACCATGTGTATCCTCGGTGACTGCCTACACTCCAGCAAGGGCAACCAGCCTTAGTGATGCTGAATGTATTTGCATTACAGACTGAAACCTGAAAACCCCACTCGCTTGTAAATACTGTGCATGATTATACATGGACAGGAGCTGGGTGTGTGCTAAGAGTCTGCTTCTGCACCAAAAAATCGCTCCCCCTTTCCATCTAATGCAACTGTGAAATCACCAGAGCAATACGCAATAAATCTATGCCTGTAATTCCTATTTGCACACAGAGTCATGTTTTGACATTAGTCACAAAACGAAATTTCTTTGCCAATTTAAATGCACACTTACTGCTCTTTTTTTTTGGCAAGTGAAAATCACTTTTACAGACTGACACATTATGAATCCACTTTTTAGATTTTCTTAAAAAGCCCATGTCCAAACTGCTTTTTCAGACCACCACCATGTGTATCCTCGGTGACTGCCTACACTCCAGCAAGGGCAACCAGCCTTAGTGATGCTGAATGTATTTGCATTACTGACTGCAACCTCAAACCCTTAAAGTATTCCTTATTTTTACCAGTACACCTTAATTTATCATGAAAAAATTGTCCATATTATTTTACATGTACCTCACATTTAAATTTCATTTCTTAATTTACCATATACATCCCCTCTCAAACTCTAAACTCACCTTTAAAATTAGTTAGTTGTGAAAGAAATGTGGCACTCAAACAGCAGATTATCAGAGCCAGGATCTCTGTTCTCTACACCTCTCTCCTCTCAGCAGAACCAGATAATGGCAAACTTTCCCTCTATTTTTCCACACATATACATGTAAGTTTCAAATCTCAGTGCTTCCCCCTTTTTTTCAAATGTAATCACACATTTCTATTGGTTGAAAACCAACCCTTTTCCAAAAGTACCCTGCCCCCAACTTGACTTCTGCCTAGTACCCTTCCCCCAACTTGACTTCTGCCTGCTACCATAGCAACAGCTCATGGAACACTGCTGTGTGGAGTTAGGTCAGAAGTTCGCCACACAATGTTTCAATTCCACAGAGCAAGAGTGCTTGACTTTTCAAACCTAACAGCAAATCCATAGTACTGTTCTTTGGTAACACATTTTTTTGTACCAATACAAAACATGCTTCTATTAATTTACACATACAGCCTAGTTTTTATTCTAGAATCGTATGAAACAGCCAATCAGTTCTTTTTGTTTTGAAAAAAATATGTATGCCTCCATTTCCAAACTGTCTTTATTTTCTTATTGCCATTCTAATGAAAGACACCTCCTGAGTGCATCCAGTTCTCCTTTGAAGATGTTCACAGTGTGGATTGTAGGGCACAGCTATGTCTTCTGGAGTGAAAAGTTTGCAGAGAAAACAGGTATGGTGAGAGACCTTGCTTTGCCAAATGTAGACATTAAATGGATTGGTCAGAGAGGGTTAAAGTGGCACCAATTGATGCCATTGGTGAAATCCTTCATGCAAATCCAACACCCTGACCTCATAATAGTGCACTGTGGTGGCAATGACCTAGGCACTTTGACTGGGGTAGGTCTGGAAATGCTTATGAAGGAGACCTTTGCACAACTGTTTTCACTTTTCCCTAAAACTGCCTTTGTGTTTTCCAACATATGCCAAAGGCAAAAATGGAACTGGTCCAATCATTTCTGTCCGCAAATTGACAAAGCAAGAAAGCACGTCAACAAATCTGTTTCTGCTTTCCTCCGTGACTATGGTATGGGTGCCATTTACCACAACAACTTGCGTTATGACATGCAAGACATTTATAGAGGAGATGGTGTGCACTTCAATGATGAAGGGAACAGAGTCTTCCTCTTGAACCTTAGACTCTCCATCGGTACTTACTTGTAGGTACCACTTAAAAAATCACTTCATAAACACAACGGCTCTTTTTAGAGCCCCCTAATATCTAAACTCTTAAATCTGCATTTCATTTCTTTTTTTATTTTTTTTTTTCTTCCGTACGCTTACCGTAAGCTTACCGTACGCGTACCCCGTGATTTTTTTTTAAATCCATAAATGTTTTCTTTGTACTTTTCTGTCCTTCTTTGACCCCCTCACAAATGTAAGGGGGTCTGTAACTCTCCTCCTTGCCCCCTTTTCTTGTTTTCACTCTTTTTTTTCTGAGTGAAACACACAAAATTGCGGCCGCCGCTTCCTGGTTTCGGCCGATTCGAATGTTTACTAAGATCTAACAGCCAATCAGAATCGCGCTCGCGCACGCCACCGTACGCGTACGGTAAGCTTACGGTAAGCGCACCGTAAGCTGGCTCAGATATATATATTGATTTAAATGCTATTTTCTCAGGACCTACTGAACAGATTTACACCAAACCTACAAAAGGCACTTCCTTGACCTAGGGACTACCTCTCTGCCAAATTTCTAGTAATTCTGTTCAGCCGTTCGGGCTGTAGCCCTGTCTAAAGGTCCTATGGAAAAATGCATGGGAAAACGTGTTTTGGGACCCCCCTTTTTTCTCAGCCCCCGCTTGACGAATCCCCCCGAGACTTTCAGGGTAGGAGCGGAGCGTAGCGCCCCACCTATTTTGAGAAATTCACGAGGATTCGTCGACCGGCGCCAAAGTTATTCAAAATAGAATGTTGCGGATTTCCTATGGAAAGGGGGTCCTAACTATAACTACCTACTGGCGACCGCCAGTAGGTAATATATATATATATATATATATATATATATATATATATATATATATTCCAACAACGCTGTAATTCCTCCTTCCTCGAATCCCCAGCAACCACGGACACCAATGAGCTTCAAAACGGTCATTTAATGAGAGCAAATAGGCAAAACAATTAGTCTACGTGTTTCGGGATAACACTCCCTTGATCACGAGTAAAGGCAGATTAAATCCTGGACTGTGTACCTGCATATGTCGGGCTCATTCTTTCTTGGAGTGGGCATTGGGTTTTGATATTATGCCAGTATGCTGGAGACTGGCTGACCGGCATGCCCTCCCGATCTGGTGTGACGCGCAAAGACCAGCACCTTTGGATTTTTGTATGCAACTACAGCGCGTCACCCCCCCAAGTGGTTTAAACAGCACAGGCTGTAATGTACCACACGGGGAGAGAGGCTGCAGCAGATGCTGCGGGGGACACACCAGGTACTGCAAGATAATCCCTGTGGTCGAGAACGGATATTTGCGAGTTGCCGAGACACGCCACTTGGTGTTTGGCAGTCCCTCACTGTATGGACTGTCACTTTGGACTCGACTTACCAGCATGCCCCTGTTCTCGGAATAACACGGGAGGCATTACAGCCAATAGCAGAGGTGGGGAGTAACAACGTGTGGAAGGGAGTGGCCTGAGATCGCCACAGGACTTTTAAATCATCCCCAGGTGTGAGGCTCTATTGGGAAACCAGAACCGGCACTGATGAAAGCATGAAGACTCGCTGAAACGCGTCTGCCTGGTGTTTCCTGGACTTTGCTTTTATTTTGGCAGATTAAATCCTGGACTGTGTACCTGCATATGTCGGGCTCATTCTTTCTTGGAGTGGGCATTGGGTTTTGATATTATGCCAGTATGCTGGAGACTGGCTGACCGGCATGCCCTCCCGATCTGGTGTGACGCGCAAAGACCAGCACCTTTGGATTTTTGTATGCAACTACAGCGCGTCACCCCCCCAAGTGGTTTAAACAGCACAGGCTGTAATGTACCACACGGGGAGAGAGGCTGCAGCAGATGCTGCGGGGGACACACCAGGTACTGCAAGATAATCCCTGTGGTCGAGAACGGATATTTGCGAGTTGCCGAGACACGCCACTTGGTGTTTGGCAGTCCCTCACTGTATGGACTGTCACTTTGGACTCGACTTACCAGCATGCCCCTGTTCTCGGAATAACACGGGAGGCATTACAGCCAATAGCAGAGGTGGGGAGTAACAACGTGTGGAAGGGAGTGGCCTGAGATCGCCACAGGACTTTTAAATCATCCCCAGGTGTGAGGCTCTATTGGGAAACCAGAACCGGCACTGATGAAAGCATGAAGACTCGCTGAAACGCGTCTGCCTGGTGTTTCCTGGACTTTGCTTTTATTTTGGCAGATTAAATCCTGGACTGTGTACCTGCATATGTCGGGCTCATTCTTTCTTGGAGTGGGCATTGGGTTTTGATATTATGCCAGTATGCTGGAGACTGGCTGACCGGCATGCCCTCCCGATCTGGTGTGACGCGCAAAGACCAGCACCTTTGGATTTTTGTATGCAACTACAGCGCGTCACCCCCCCAAGTGGTTTAAACAGCACAGGCTGTAATGTACCACACGGGGAGAGAGGCTGCAGCAGATGCTGCGGGGGACACACCAGGTACTGCAAGATAATCCCTGTGGTCGAGAACGGATATTTGCGAGTTGCCGAGACACGCCACTTGGTGTTTGGCAGTCCCTCACTGTATGGACTGTCACTTTGGACTCGACTTACCAGCATGCCCCTGTTCTCGGAATAACACGGGAGGCATTACAGCCAATAGCAGAGGTGGGGAGTAACAACGTGTGGAAGGGAGTGGCCTGAGATCGCCACAGGACTTTTAAATCATCCCCAGGTGTGAGGCTCTATTGGGAAACCAGAACCGGCACTGATGAAAGCATGAAGACTCGCTGAAACGCGTCTGCCTGGTGTTTCCTGGACTTTGCTTTTATTTTGGCAGATTAAATCCTGGACTGTGTACCTGCATATGTCGGGCTCATTCTTTCTTGGAGTGGGCATTGGGTTTTGATATATACATATATATATATATATATATATATATATATATATATCCAACTGAAACGTGCTCACACACTTGAAGGTACCACACAAGGCATTCGTTTCTTCTATTTATTGCGAGGACCGCAAGGCAGACAACTTTACATTTCCAGCTAGAATTTTGCCATTATCTCCATACGCGTTTCGGGCGTGGCTCGCCCTTGGTCACTGGCATGGCTTCTTAGGAGGATAGGCAGCAAACAGGTAATTTAACGTCTTTTTCAATTTATATATCCCGCCCCATTGGGCGTGTGCAAGTAGTGCATGCTGGTCTTTATAGTTCAATCATAGATCTTCAACCTTTAGTAGGTAATGCAAACTTGTTCCCCTCACCGCAATACATCTCCACAGTGGGTTGCTGCGACAATGCAAGGTTGGTGCCAAGCTTCTTTAATGTCCTTGCAACTGGAACGCCTTTCCAATCGCGCCTTTCAGTTTCCGGCGCTGGATCCGCACTTCAGCAGCGGGGTGCCTTCCCGACCTGAGCGGGCCGCAAATAAATCCAACTGAAACGTGCTCACACACTTGAAGGTACCACACAAGGCATTTGTTTCTTCTATTTATTGCGAGGACCGCAAGGCAGACAACTTTACATTTCCAGCTAGAATTTTGCCATTATCTCCATACGCGTTTCGGGCGTGGCTCGCCCTTGGTCACTGGCATGGCTTCTTAGGAGGATAGGCAGCAAACAGGTAATTTAACGTCTTTTTCAATTTATATATCCCGCCCCATTGGGCGTGTGCAAGTAGTGCATGCTGGTCTTTATAGTTCAATCATAGATCTTCAACCTTTAGTAGGTAATGCAAACTTGTTCCCCTCACCGCAATACATCTCCACAGTGGGTTGCTGCGACAATGCAAGGTTGGTGCCAAGCTTCTTTAATGTCCTTGCAACTGGAACGCCTTTCCAATCGCGCCTTTCAGTTTCCGGCGCTGGATCCGCACTTCAGCAGCGGGGTGCCTTCCCGACCTGAGCGGGCCGCAAATAAATCCAACTGAAACGTGCTCACACACTTGAAGGTACCACACAAGGCATTCGTTTCTTCTATTTATTGCGAGGACCGCAAGGCAGACAACTTTACAATTCCAGCTAGAATTTTGCCATTATCTCCATACGCGTTTCGGGCGTGGCTCGCCCTTGGTCACTGGCATGGCTTCTTAGGAGGATAGGCAGCAAACAGGTAATTTAACGTCTTTTTCAATTTATATATCCCGCCCCATTGGGCGTGTGCAAGTAGTGCATGCTGGTCTTTATAGTTCAATCATAGATCTTCAACCTTTAGTAGGTAATGCAAACTTGTTCCCCTCACCGCAATACATCTCCACAGTGGGTTGCTGCGACAATGCAAGGTTGGTGCCAAGCTTCTTTAATGTCCTTGCAACTGGAACGCCTTTCCAATCGCGCCTTTCAGTTTCCGGCGCTGGATCCGCACTTCAGCAGCGGGGTGCCTTCCCGACCTGAGCGGGCCGCAAATAAATCCAACTGAAACGTGCTCACACACTTGAAGGTACCACACAAGGCATTCGTTTCTTCTATTTATTGCGAGGACCGCAAGGCAGACAACTTTACATTTCCAGCTAGAATTTTGCCATTATCTCCATACGCGTTTCGGGCGTGGCTCGCCCTTGGTCACTGGCATGGCTTCTTAGGAGGATAGGCAGCAAACAGGTAATTTAACGTCTTTTTCAATTTATATATCCCGCCCCATTGGGCGTGTGCAAGTAGTGCATGCTGGTCTTTATAGTTCAATCATAGATCTTCAACCTTTAGTAGGTAATGCAAACTTGTTCCCCTCACCGCAATACATCTCCACAGTGGGTTGCTGCGACAATGCAAGGTTGGTGCCAAGCTTCTTTAATGTCCTTGCAACTGGAACGCCTTTCCAATCGCGCCTTTCAGTTTCCGGCGCTGGATCCGCACTTCAGCAGCGGGGTGCCTTCCCGACCTGAGCGGGCCGCAAATAAATCCAACTGAAACGTGCTCACACACTTGAAGGTACCACACAAGGCATTCGTTTCTTCTATTTATTGCGAGGACCGCAAGGCAGACAACTTTACATTTCCAGCTAGAATTTTGCCATTATCTCCATACGCGTTTCGGGCGTGGCTCGCCCTTGGTCACTGGCATGGCTTCTTAGGAGGATAGGCAGCAAACAGGTAATTTAACGTCTTTTTCAATTTATATATCCCGCCCCATATATATATATAAATTCACTTAAAAAACCATAGGTTTCACACATGTTATAGTTAGCTGTACATTTCACTCGTAAAAAACCAATGAAATTCCACGTTATAGTTAGATCAGGTAACTATAACTTGCGCGCCCACAATAAACTGCTGATGACGTCACTTAGTACATCACTCATGACATGGTCAGTGACATCACTCATGACATCAATGATGACATCTGAAATTACACATTGTGGATTGCGGTCGCGCAAGTTATAGTTACCTGATCTAACTATAAGGTGGAATTTCATTGGTTTTTTACGAGTGAAAGGTACAGCTAACTATAACATGTGTGAATTTGCAAGGTTTTGTAAATGATAATTCCTAACTATAACGTGTGTGAAACCTATGGTTTTTTCAGTGAATTTGTACGGTTTTTTAAATGCTAAGTTATGTATTTTTTTATTTATTTTTTTTTCTGGTTTTTCACTATGCGCACACCCTGCGCGCACGGTGCGCTTCGTGCACCGTGCGCGCAGGATTAAACAACCCTTCTTTGCATTTCGTGTCTGTGGCTTTGTCTCCTGAGAGCGCACTGGGATTGCTTTTTCTATTTTTTGGAACTTTAATTACCGGCACGCTCCGCCGGAGTGTGCGCCACCTCCCCGCTGGGTCGATACAGTCAGAAGGGGCATTCTTGTGTTTATTTATATATATATGTGTATATGTATATATATATATATATATATATATATATATCACTGCTCCCTCCAAACACAACCTCGGTGCACTCACGGACGGGTGCTAGCTCTACAGGGTTGCTCCCGTATAAGTGTATATATATGCTCAGAGTCACACATGCCAGAGAGTCGAAAGAGAATGTCATTGTATGGATGAGAATCATTGATGAGCTCTTTTGAGTCTGGGAAGAGACGAAGAAATCAGCCAAACATTTAATTCTGGAATTGAATAACAACTCATTGAATCTTAGATTCACAGATACGATCAGTAGGTCACAAGTCTCCTTCCTTGACCTAGAAGTGTTTGCAAAAGATAACACACTACATACCCGTACATTTAGGAAGCCTACGGCTTGCAATTCCATCTTGCACGCCAGAAGTTTTCACCCCCAGAAATTAAAAACAGCATACCCTACGCTGAGCACCTTAGAATAAAAAGAAATTGGATACAGTGCTTACCATACTAGGGTGAGAGACTGTTTGAGTAAGCACTGGTATCTTGTGAAGAGGGACCCTATTTTAAGTGCTGTGATTCCACGCAGACCACTAATCACTTTCAGGAATGCAAGGGCAATGAGGCAGGATCTGGTGAACAGCAGTCCAGAGATTAAAAGTATGGAGGGATGGTTAAAAGCAAGTAAGGGCTTTTATAGAGGCCTAAAATGTGGGGCCTGTAAGATTGCTCGTAATGAGAGGCAAGTAACATCGCCTCTAATGAAGAGTCCATGGAAGATCAGAAGCTTTTTGAATTGCAAGAGTAAATTCATGGTGTACATTTCACAGTGTAAATGTCCCAAAATGTATGTGGGCAGCATTATTCACATGGTGCATGTACGGATATTACAGCACTTAGGGACAGTCAGAAATAATGATAAAAACTACCCTATTATCAGACATATTAATGATTTCAGTGCGAGAGTGGAAAAGGAAGGTGGCGAACGTGAAAAGGGGGCAGGGTAGAGAGTTCCTGACCACCTAGCCTTTGTCAGGGGGTCCCTGAAGGACCCCGAAGGCAGAAAAAAACATTTAATTTTTTTTTTTTTTAAATCGCGGGGTGCGCGCACCGTGCGCGCTCGGTGAAAAACCATAAAAGAAAAAATAATCATTTTAATACGTAGTTTATTGAAAAAAATATATATAAAAAAATATATAATACGTACATAACTTAGCATTTAAAAAAACGTACAAATTCACTGAAAAAAACATAGGTTTCACACACGTTATAGTTAGGAATTAGCATTTAAAAAACCTTGCAAATTCACTTAAAAAACCATAGATTTCACACATGTTATAGTTAGGTGGATATTTCACTCGTAAAAAACCAATGAAATTCCACCGTTATAGTTAGTTCAGATAACTATAACTCGCGCGACCGCCACTCTATCACAAGGATGATGTCATCAGTGATGTCAAGAGTGATGCCACTGACCATGTCATGAGTGATGTAATATGTGACGTCCTGAGCAGAGGATTGCGGGCGCGCGAGTTATAGTTATCTGAACTAACTATAACGGTGGAATTTCATTGGCTTTTTACGAGTGAAATATCCACCTAACTATAACATGTGTGAAACCTATGGTTTTTTAAGTGAATTTGCAAGGTTTTTTAAATGCTAATTCCTAACTATAATGTGTGTGAAACCTATGGTTTTTCCAGTGAATATATATATATATATATATATATATATATATATATATATATATATATATATATATTACTTGCTTTTCCAAATCCAGTAAATAATCTTCACTGAACAAACTTGGACACAGACCCAAAGTAAGTGCTTTAGAAGATGTAATTTACTCCTCTTGTTGCCATGACGCGTTTCAGTTAATCGAGCCTTGTTCACATGATATATATATATATATATGATAAAGCCACAGTCCTGAAACAAACTTCAATCCACGGAAATCAGGTACGGCCCACAGCGTGTTTAAATTTCAAGTGCTTTATTGTGAAATCCACAGCATGACCCATTTTGACTGGATCTCCCCGGTCTTGACCTGGACCTGTGACATTGCTTTATAGTGACACCTTGAATGAACAGCCCCTCCCACTCACACAATAGAGCTAAACAAAATACTACTTATGTGCCTACTCAGATAGTCATATCATAAAGCTTAATTGCATGACAAAATAGTAGCAGCTACCAACATTCAAAGTTTGTATACAATTATTCATGTTTTATAACACGCCAAGTGGCTGAATGCGACAATATACTATAACAACTGATGAGCGGCACATAGAGAATTAGCTGTATTTCAAATCGAAACAGATATTCAAGGTTAAGCAAATATTGTGCATAGCAGAACAATAGTGTAAATGTAAATTTTAAAGTGCAATTGCTTGTAAAGTGCTTGTATCAAAAGTAACAGTTAACCATCTATTTCAGCATAGCTGAAACTAATACACAATAAATGTAATGGTTGGCTGTGCTATGCCTGTAAACATATTTTTCTTTGTTACAAAGTGCTAGTGTATATATATTCTGTACATAATGCGAAAAACCAGACATTAGAGATAGCCATTAGATATAGCACCAAAATTAATTCATAAATTAACATTTGATGGGGTGCGGATTCAGAGAATGATCTCATCCTAATGTGCAAAAAAAGCAGTGCAAATGAGCAGATGTTAGACATGTTTATAGCCTAGTGCAAATGGTTATACAGTACATCAAAGATTAGGGGAGTCCTTCCCAGTTTTCTAAGTTCGAGTAAAATCACCAACTAAAAACCCCACTGACAGCAAGTGAAATCGATAAAATCAGGTAAAACCAGGTAAAAACTGGTCGAATAAACAACTGAAGATTATGGATCTCTACAACACATATACGGAGGGAAACATATGCAAGGACATATATACATTATTTACAAGAAATTATGTAAATCCTCCCCCATATTGAGGCCATTTGGCATCTTGGTATATATATGTATTTTTTTTCATAATCACCAATGCTTTCACCTCACGCAGCAAGGCAACCATGGCACCATGAAGAAAATCAGGTCTGGCTAATATATTTATTTTTCAGTGTTTATTCCAATTCATCATTTGTGCTGAGATATGGATGGTCAACGCGTTTCAGCGCTATGCCTTCAACTGGACCATATATATATATATATATATATATATATTTATATATATATATTCTCCGAATATTCGCCGAAATGCATTATGCCCTGTGTCCTCAATAAAAGCTTCAGAAGGGTTCCCCCATGTGGCCTCTTACTTCTCGTGGAGGGGTGTTTGGTGGATATTTTACAAGCGGGCCAGTAGCGTGTTTTAAGGGGCCCCGTTCCATTAAGTGGCCAGAGTGTTTGCTGGTGCAGCT
Organism: Triturus cristatus; assembly: GCF_964204655.1. Lineage (NCBI taxonomy): Eukaryota > Metazoa > Chordata > Amphibia > Caudata > Salamandridae > Triturus > Triturus cristatus. Next base: position 377,253,569 of record NC_140586.1, on the reverse strand, counting down.
GCTGCTGAAATTCTTTGAACAATGGATTGGTAAACTCCGGCCCACCTCAGCTTGCGGAAAAAGGGACAGGGCTGCTGCCAGGAGCAGCTCGTCACTGCACGATGGGAAGGTAATCATTTATCCCGACCCGCGGCCCTCCTGGGTTCTTCAAGAGAGGCTGGAACATCAGTGGGGACCCAATGTAGCCAAGAGGACAGTACTCCAGAACCGGGCCTTACATCAGAAAAATACTTATATCTATCTCTGTATGTTGGGACAATTGTGTCGTTCCCCATGCACTGCCTCAACCAGCAAGAAGAATTATGGGAACTGTAGGAGATATTTCAAAACTACAGGAGGCTTGCAATTGTGTCAACCGTGGGGCGGAGCTCTCCAACCAATGGGAGGGCAGCCAGAGAGGTAAAAGGTGGAAATGAAACGGTGCTACATTTTTTACAGGCATCTGAGGAAGGCGAAAGGTTCGCCGAAATGCATTATGCCCTGCGTCCTCAATAAAAGCTTCAGAAGGATTCCCCCATGTGGCCTCTTACTTCTCGGTGGAGGGGTGTTTGGTGGATATTTTACACGTGGGCCAGTAGCGTGTTTTAAGGGGCCCCGTTCCATGAAGTGGCCGGAGTGTTTGCTGGTGCAGCTGCTGCTGAAATTCTTTGACCAATGGATTGGTAAACTCCGGCCCACCTCAGCTTGCGGAAAGGCACAGGGCTGCTGCCAGGAGCAGCTCGTCACTGCATGAGGGGAAGGAAATCATTTATCCCGAGCCGCGGCCCGCCTAGGTTCTTCAAGAGAGGCTGGAACGTCAGTGGGGACCCAATGAAGCCAAGAGGACAGACATCGGAAAAATACTTACATCTACCTCTGTATGTTGGGACAATTGTGTCGTTCCCCATGCACTGCCTCTACCAGCAAGAAGAATTATGGGAACTGTAGGTGATATTCCAAAACTACAGGAGGCGTGCAATTGTGTCAACCGTGGGGCGGAGCTCTCCAACCAATGGGAGGGCAGCCGGAGAGGTAAAAGGTGGAGATGAAACTGTGCTACGTTTTGGACAGGCATCTGAGGAAGGCGAAAGGTTCGCCGAAATGCATTATGCCCTGCGTCCTCAATAAAAGCTTCAGAAGGGTTCCCCCATGTGGCCTCTTACTTCTCAATGGAGGGGTGTTTGGTGGATATTTTACACGCAGGCCAGAAGCGTGTTTTAAGGGGCCCCGTTCCATTAAGTGGCCGGAGTGTTTGCTGGTGCAGCTGCTGCTGAAATTCTTTGACCAATGGATTGGTAAACTCCGGCCTGCCTCAGATTGCAAAAAAAGGGACAGGGCTGCTGCCAGGAGCAGCTCGTCACTGCACGAGGGGAAGGGAATCATTTATCCCGACCCGCGGCCCACCTGGCTTCTTTAAGAGAAGCTGGAGCGTCAGTGGGGACCCAATGAAGCCAAGAGGACAGTACTCCAGAACCGGGCCTTACATCGGAAAAATACTTACATCTACCTCTGTATGTTGGGACAATTGTGTCGTTCCACACGCACTGTCTCTACCAGCAAGAAGAATTATGGGAACTGTAGGCGATATTCCAAAACTACAGGAGGCATGCAATTGTGTCAACCGTGGGGCGGAGCTCTCCAACCAATGGGAGGGCAGCCGGAGAGGTAAAAGGTGGAGATGAAACTGTGCTACGTTTTGGACAGGCATCTGAGGAAGGCAAAAGGTTCGCCGAAATGCATTATGCCCTGCGTCATCAATAAAAGCTTCAGAAGGGTTCCCCCATATGGCCTCTTACTTCTCAGTGGAGGGGTGTGTAGAAATTAGCATTTAAAAAACCTTAGAAATTCACAACAAAAAAACATAGGTTTCAGGGGTATTATAGTTAGCTGGCCATTTCACTTGTACGAAACCATAGAAATTCCTCCGTTATAGTTAGTTCAGCTAACTATAACTCGCGCGCCCGCAATGCACTGCTGATGATGTCACATATTGCATCATTCATGACATGGTCAGTGACATCACTGATGACATCACTGATGACATCTCAAATGACATCACTGATGACATCATTGATTACATCATCCAGTGAATGTGGTTTAGTTTGAAATTTAAATATGCATTATATATATACCAATCTGTATTGAAGATTGAGTGGATATATAACTGTCTGGATGGAGGATTTAGTAGCTGTCTGACTGTCTGTTTAAGTGAGTAATTAAAAGTGTCTCACTTAATACATGGATTAGTAACTAAACTATGTGAATGTGTGCATCACTGTCTCTGTTGTTGTAACATGCTGCATCAGTTGGTCACTAACTACATGAGTGTGTACATTAGTTATTGATTAGTTGGGTGAGTATTTGTATGGGACACTGAGTTTGTGTGTAGTTGGATGGTGTGTGTGTAGCTCTATGCATAGATGTGTGAATGGTTGATTGACTAGGAGTATAGGTTTAAGAGTGCATGTGGAAACAGTTGTTTGGGTGAATGAGTGTATTTATTTGTGTGTTGGTGAGCGAATATATGTTTTAGTTGTACATCTTCAACAAAGTAAAAAAATAAAAGGCATTGCATGTGAGAGTTGGTGTTTATAAATAAGTATGTGTAAGAGTCAGTGATTGTGAGAGTAACTATATGAATGAGTGTATAATTGTAATGGTGATTTTTTAACATATTAACTTTGAGTTACTATGTGTTTGAAGAAATGAGGTGTTGTTGGATAATTGTGTAAGTGAGTAAATGTAAGTGTGATTAATTTTTTTCATGAGTGAGTAGGATGACTGCATAACCGACTAAGATGATTGCTGATGTGTCAATGTCTATATAAGTGTATAAGTGCATTTGATAGTGCTCTATTAATTAGTGACTGCATGTATAAATGATTCTGTTGTTGAATGGGTAGTTGTGTTTGTAGACTTAGGAATCAGTGAGTCGGTATGTAGTAACTGGTATTGGTGTGTCAATGGTTTCAAATATGGTACAATGTATTTTACAGTGAGTGATGAAAGGTTATACTAGTGTATGATGAGGTGTATCAGATTGTCACGTGGATGATGTCATCAGTGATGTCATTTGAGATGTCATCAGTGATGTCATCAGTGATGTCACTGACCATGTCATGAATGATGCAATATGTGACATCATCAGTAGTGCATTGAGGGCGCGTGAGTTATAGTTACAGAACTAACTATAACGGAGGAATTTCTATGGTTTGTACGAGTGAAATGGCCAGCTAACCATAATACCCCTGAAACCTATGGTTTTTTCTGTGAGTTTCTAAGGTTTTTTAAATGCTAATTTCTAACTATAACGTCTCTGAAACCTATGGTTTTTTCAGTGAATTTCAAAGCTTTTTTAAATTCTAATTTCTTACTATAACGTCTCTGAAACCTATGTTTTTTTTCAGTGAATTTCAAAGGTTTTTTAAATGCTCATTTTTAAGTGTGATAGTAGTTATACCTATTTCTTGTACCGATTTTCTACAGTTTTTTAACTGTTTATTTATAAAAATTGAATTAAGTAAATAACATTATATATTTTTCTGAAATTGGAAAAAAAATCTTTAAAAAAAGCAAACTGAAATATTGATTAATTTTCTTGTTTTCATTTTTTCAATTTGTTTTCAGAGTCGCGCACTCAAAGCGTACACATCACTGTGGGTGCGCGCATTCTAGCCGCCATTTTAGAAAAGTCGTGAAGGATCTGCATAAGTCGTGATTCCACGCAGACCACTAATCACTTTCAAGAAAGCAAGGGCAATGAGGCAGGATCTGGTGAACAGCAGTCCAAAGATTAAAAGTATGGAGGGTTGGTTAAAAGCAAGTATTGGCATTCACAGAGGCCTAAAATGTAAGGCCTGTAAGATTGCTCGTAATTAGAGGCAAGTAACATCGCCTCTAATGAAGAGTCCATGGAAGATCAGAAGCTTTTTGAATTGCAGAAGTAAATTCATGGTGTACATTTTGCAGTGTAAATGTCCCAATATGTATGTGGGCAGCATTATTCACATGGTGCATGTACGGATATTACAGCACTTAGAGACAGTCAAAAATGACGATAAAAACTACCCTCTTATCAGACAAATTAATGAAGTGCATAAGGGGAATGTGAATGATCTCACGTATTTTGCAAGTAGCAAAAATGAGAAGGGGAGGCAATCGAGAGCAAAAATTGCGACAGCTAGAATCCTGATTCATACTGTTGTTCAATATTAAACTCCCGCCAGGATTGAATTCAGAAGAGGACCTACATGTTGATTTAGCGTTCTAGGGGTGTCCATATTCAGAGTTTTAAATGTTAGTAGTGATGTACAGGCCATAAGAAAACAGAATGCATCCGTGAACGTATACTTTGGGAATCATTGTAGGCTATAAGAGGTATTTAAGTATAATTTTGTAAAAGGATGTGTATATATATTATAATGTTTTTATGTTTATGCACAACATCAGGAATGACATTAGAAAAGGGAGCATTGGAGTAAATGCAGCTTGTATTTGTATTTGTAGATATCATCAGATATTTGAGTCTCTCATGGGTATATGAGAGAACCTGCTAGCTTGCATATTAAGTGAGATGGGATGTTTTAACGACTGCGTAACGACTCATAGAATTGGAGGTGGTGCAGCGAAGACCTGAATACTCAATATGTTGTGTATTGGATTTTTTGCACTTACACTTTTACACCTCAGAAGGTTAACTCGGAAGGAGACAATTATTCTTGGTTTAAATCCGCATGGCCTATAGTTATAGGTGATACAATTGAAAGCACTTGCACTTTATAAAAGGTTATTCTCCTTAAGCCATGGGGCTTAATCAACTTAATTTACGTAGGTTGATGACCTAGCAATTATGATGTTGCACTTGCACTTTTAGAAACGTAGGCTGTGGGGTTACCGAGAGAGGTGATAACTCATAGTTTAAGGCTGAGAAAGCACTTGCACTTTATAAAGGTTATACTCTATAAATTATCAGACGTGAGACACTCTATCATTTGAGTTGGTCCAAAACTAAATAACTGTTACTGTTGCACTTACACTTTATTAAGCCAGTAATGCGGGGGACCGAGTCAAAGGTTTAAACCTGGGGTGTTAAGCTGTGGCAGAGCCGGGGTTAAACTTGTGGTATTTGTATTTATAAAACAATAATTTGGAATTTAAAAATATTTGCTTGAGTCATTATGTTGACAAAGGTTTCAAAGACACACCCAATGTAAAATTCAATATTTTATATGTTTCATTTATTTTTATTTTTACATTTTTTATTTTAATTCTAAATGTCGAGATTATCGAAAAAATGTAAGGATGATCGATTAAGCACTTGCACTTTATATGCCGAGGGAGGCATTGATAAAAGCATTAATTGTAACTTTGATTCAAGGAACTTGATGGATTTTATGACTGGTAAACAATTAGAGTCATAATCATGTTCACCATTAGTGAAAAATAAGCACCTGAATATTTTATTATCATGAACAGTATCACTTAAAGTTTTGAAGAAATGATAATTGAAAAAGTCTCACAATGAGAGTCGGTGTTGAGTCTGTTTTCCATTGCTATGCAAAGAGAAAACCATGTGATCTGAAGTCCTCTTATTTTAATGGTTAATTGTGAATGACGTTTGTTGTTGTGTGAACAAGGCAGGAAATGTCAAAATGTGCAACAGCAAAATTAAAAACCGCAGAATAGATTGAAGATCCAGCCCCCATGTCGGTGTCCGTTTCTGTTTCTAATTGAGAAAACTGGAAGTGGAGATTATATATATATATATATATATATATTACCTACTGGCAGTCGCCAGTAGGTACTTATAGTTAGGACCTATTTACATAGGAAATCCTCAACATTCTATTTGGAATAACGTTGGCGCCGATTGACGAATCTTCGTGAAATTTTCCAACCTTTGGCCAGCTCAGGTCTGCTCCTATCCTGAGAATTTCACGGTGATTCCTCAAGCGGGGGCCGAGAAAAAAGGGGGTCCCAAACCGTGTTTTCCCCATGCATTTTCCCATAGGACCTGTTGACGCAGCTACAGCCCGAACTGCTGAACGGAATTACACCACATTTGGCAAAGAGGTAGCCCTTGTTTCAGACTCGTGCCTTTTTATTAAATGGTGTAAATCCGTTCAGTAGTTCAGGAGTAAATCAAAAGTAAAATCACATATATATCTGGGCGGAGCCTAACCACACATCTCATCGTGAGATCTGATTGGCTGTCAGTACTTCATTCAAGAAGTGTTGGCAGCCATCTTGGGACCAATATACATGATAGCACCTCATTAAAAAGCATTGCAGTTAATAGAAGGTTTTAAGACTTTAGTTACATTATAAATCATCTGTTGATGGTACCATACTCATTTTAGGAATTGTGGTGTGTTCTAAGGTGATTTTACTATGTGAAAAAGCCTTCTGCTTTGATATCATGAATCATGTTTGAGAGAAAACTATTTTCTCATGCTTTTCCCACAGAGGTTTGGAAGGTGATCTATAAGCTAAACTGAGAGCATATTTTCTGTAAATTCACATTATCTTTCTCAGTCATGTAATAATGAAGTCTGACATTCTCAGTAAAACATGTACATCCAACAAGGGCAGAGACTGTCAGTTGATTCCTTAGTGTTCTACTGCAGCTTCCCAGAGTGTTCTAAAGAACAACTAGAACACTAACAGTCCTACTTATGACAAACGTATTGCACACCTGAAGCAATCTTGATTGGAATAAAGTGGTAACTCTTAAACATTTAATTTAAAAAGGAACAAAATGAGGGGGTTCATTTTGCGATAGAAAGTATGATTAGTGCTGCAGAAAGAAAAATTAGGGCACATTTTGACTTCTCAAATCCTCTTCTATTTCATAAAACAATTCTGACATGCAGACTGAAACATGCACTTTGAATACCAGCAGCAGACGTCCCTGGTGAGCAGTAGCTTTACTACAGTGATCTAATGAGCAACTAGAGTGCTAACATTCAGAATTTATGGCAAATGTGTGACGCATCTGAATGCCTTCTTGATGGAACCAAAGTAAAAAACTGAAAATATTTCCTACTGAGGAGACTACAGTAAATGAGGAAATTAGGAAACTTAATAACAAATAAATCTCTCAAGATGGCCACCAGAGACAAAAGAGCCCAAATGTAGCCCAAATATCACCCAGATGTAGCCCAAGTATAGCCCAATGACAGAATGTCCCAGAGTGTTCTTAAGAACAACTAGAGCGCTTACTGTCTTACTTATGACAAAAGTATGGCACACCTGAAGCCATCTTGATTGGAATAAACTAGCAACACTTAAAACATTTAATTTAAAAAGGAATACAATGAGGGGGTTCATTTTGCCATAGAAATTATGATTAGTGCTGAAGAAAGAAAAATTAGGGCACATTTTGAGTGACTTCTCCAGAGACAAAAGAGTCCAAATGCAGCACAAATATCACCCAGATGTAGCCCACATGTAGCCCAATGACAGAAGTGTGCAAAACACTTATTTTTTGTGTATTTGCAGTTTTATATAGTGCAGACTTGTCAGGTATTGGAGTGCTTTACATGAGCATTAGTTACATCACACAAGATCAAATTCATTTTGGTTGTAGACATGGGGAGATTGAAACATGCACTTTGAATACCAGCAGCAGACGTCCCTGGTGAGCAGTAGCTTTACTACAGTGATCTAATGAGCAACTAGAGTGCTAACATTCAGAGTTTATGGCAAATGTGTGACACATCTGAATGCCTTCTTGATGGAACCAAAGTAAAAAACTGAAAATATTTCCTACTGAGGAGACTGCAGTAAATGAGGAAATTAGGAAACTTAATAACAAATAAATCTCTCAAGATGGCCACCAGAGACAAAAGAGCCCAAATGTAGCCCAAATATCACCCAGATGTAGCCCAAGTATAGCCCAATGACAGAATGTCCCAGAGTGTTCTTAAGAACAACTAGAGCGCTTACTGTCTTACTTATGACAAAAGTATGGCACACCTGAAGCCATCTTGATTGGAATAAACTAGCAACACTTAAAACATTTAATTTAAAAAGGAATACAATGAGGGGGTTCATTTTGCCATAGAAATTATGATTAGTGCTGAAGAAAGAAAAATTAGGGCACATTTTGAGTGACTTCTCCAGAGACAAAAGAGTCCAAATGCAGCACAAATATCACCCAGATGTAGCCCACATGTAGCCCAATGACAGAAGTGTGCAAAACACTTATTTTTTGTGTATTTGCAGTTTTATATAGTGCAGACTTGTCAGGTATTGGAGTGCTTTACATGAGCATTAGTTACATCACACAAGATCAAATTCATTTTGGTTGTAGACATGGGGAGATTGAAACATGCACTTTGAATACCAGCAGCAGACGTCCCTGGTGAGCAGCAGCTTTACTACAGTGATCTAATGAGCAACTAGAGTGCTAACATTCAGAGTTTATGGCAAATGTGTGACACATCTGAATGCCTTCTTGATGGAACCAAAGTAAAAAACTGAAAATATTTCCTACTGAGGAGACTGCAGTAAATGAGGAAATTAGGAAACTTAATAACAAATAAATCTCTCAAGATGGCCACCAGAGACAAAAGAGCCCAAATGTAGCCCAAATATCACCCAGATGTAGCCCAAGTATAGCCCAATGACAGAATGTCCCAGAGTGTTCTTAAGAACAACTAGAGCGCTTACTGTCTTACTTATGACAAAAGTATGGCACACCTGAAGCCATCTTGATTGGAATAAACTAGCAACACTTAAAACATTTAATTTAAAAAGGAATACAATGAGGGGGTTCATTTTGCCATAGAAATTATGATTAGTGCTGAAGAAAGAAAAATTAGGGCACATTTTGAGTGACTTCTCCAGAGACAAAAGAGTCCAAATGCAGCACAAATATCACCCAGATGTAGCCCACATGTAGCCCAATGACAGAAGTGTGCAAAACACTTATTTTTTGTGTATTTGCAGTTTTATATAGTGCAGACTTGTCAGGTATTGGAGTGCTTTACATGAGCATTAGTTACATCACACAAGATCAAATTCATTTTGGTTGTAGACATGGGGAGATTGAAACATGCACTTTGAATACCAGCAGCAGACGTCCCTGGTGAGCAGTAGCTTTACTACAGTGATCTAATGAGCAACTAGAGTGCTAACATTCAGAGTTTATGGCAAATGTGTGACACATCTGAATGCCTTCTTGATGGAACCAAAGTAAAAAACTGAAAATATTTCCTACTGAGGAGACTGCAGTAAATGAGGAAATTAGGAAACTTAATAACAAATAAATCTCTCAAGATGGCCACCAGAGACAAAAGAGCCCAAATGTAGCCCAAATATCACCCAGATGTAGCCCAAGTATAGCCCAATGACAGAATGTCCCAGAGTGTTCTTAAGAACAACTAGAGCGCTTACTGTCTTACTTATGACAAAAGTATGGCACACCTGAAGCCATCTTGATTGGAATAAACTAGCAACACTTAAAACATTTAATTTAAAAAGGAATACAATGAGGGGGTTCATTTTGCCATAGAAATTATGATTAGTGCTGAAGAAAGAAAAATTAGGGCACATTTTGAGTGACTTCTCCAGAGACAAAAGAGTCCAAATGCAGCACAAATATCACCCAGATGTAGCCCACATGTAGCCCAATGACAGAAGTGTGCAAAACACTTATTTTTTGTGTATTTGCAGTTTTATATAGTGCAGACTTGTCAGGTATTGGAGTGCTTTACATGAGCATTAGTTACATCACACAAGATCAAATTCATTTTGGTTGTAGACATGGGGAGATTGAAACATGCACTTTGAATACCAGCAGCAGACGTCCCTGGTGAGCAGCAGCTTTACTACAGTGATCTAATGAGCAACTAGAGTGCTAACATTCAGAGTTTATGGCAAATGTGTGACACATCTGAATGCCTTCTTGATGGAACCAAAGTAAAAAACTGAAAATATTTCCTACTGAGGAGACTGCAGTAAATGAGGAAATTAGGAAACTTAATAACAAATAAATCTCTCAAGATGGCCACCAGAGACAAAAGAGCCCAAATGTAGCCCAAATATCACCCAGATGTAGCCCAAGTATAGCCCAATGACAGAATGTCCCAGAGTGTTCTTAAGAACAACTAGAGCGCTTACTGTCTTACTTATGACAAAAGTATGGCACACCTGAAGCCATCTTGATTGGAATAAACTAGCAACACTTAAAACATTTAATTTAAAAAGGAATACAATGAGGGGGTTCATTTTGCCATAGAAATTATGATTAGTGCTGAAGAAAGAAAAATTAGGGCACATTTTGAGTGACTTCTCCAGAGACAAAAGAGTCCAAATGCAGCACAAATATCACCCAGATGTAGCCCACATGTAGCCCAATGACAGAAGTGTGCAAAACACTTATTTTTTGTGTATTTGCAGTTTTATATAGTGCAGACTTGTCAGGTATTGGAGTGCTTTACATGAGCATTAGTTACATCACACAAGATCAAATTCATTTTGGTTGTAGACATGGGGAGATTGAAACATGCACTTTGAATACCAGCAGCAGACGTCCCTGGTGAGCAGTAGCTTTACTACAGTGATCTAATGAGCAACTAGAGTGCTAACATTCAGAGTTTATGGCAAATGTGTGACACATCTGAATGCCTTCTTGATGGAACCAAAGTAAAAAACTGAAAATATTTCCTACTGAGGAGACTGCAGTAAATGAGGAAATTAGGAAACTTAATAACAAATAAATCTCTCAAGATGGCCACCAGAGACAAAAGAGCCCAAATGTAGCCCAAATATCACCCAGATGTAGCCCAAGTATAGCCCAATGACAGAATGTCCCAGAGTGTTCTTAAGAACAACTAGAGCGCTTACTGTCTTACTTATGACAAAAGTATGGCACACCTGAAGCCATCTTGATTGGAATAAACTAGCAACACTTAAAACATTTAATTTAAAAAGGAATACAATGAGGGGGTTCATTTTGCCATAGAAATTATGATTAGTGCTGAAGAAAGAAAAATTAGGGCACATTTTGAGTGACTTCTCCAGAGACAAAAGAGTCCAAATGCAGCACAAATATCACCCAGATGTAGCCCACATGTAGCCCAATGACAGAAGTGTGCAAAACACTTATTTTTTGTGTATTTGCAGTTTTATATAGTGCAGACTTGTCAGGTATTGGAGTGCTTTACATGAGCATTAGTTACATCACACAAGATCAAATTCATTTTGGTTGTAGACATGGGGAGATTGAAACATGCACTTTGAATACCAGCAGCAGACGTCCCTGGTGAGCAGTAGCTTTACTACAGTGATCTAATGAGCAACTAGAGTGCTAACATTCAGAGTTTATGGCAAATGTGTGACACATCTGAATGCCTTCTTGATGGAACCAAAGTAAAAAACTGAAAATATTTCCTACTGAGGAGACTGCAGTAAATGAGGAAATTAGGAAACTTAATAACAAATAAATCTCTCAAGATGGCCACCAGAGACAAAAGAGCCCAAATGTAGCCCAAATATCACCCAGATGTAGCCCAAGTATAGCCCAATGACAGAATGTCCCAGAGTGTTCTTAAGAACAACTAGAGCGCTTACTGTCTTACTTATGACAAAAGTATGGCACACCTGAAGCCATCTTGATTGGAATAAACTAGCAACACTTAAAACATTTAATTTAAAAAGGAATACAATGAGGGGGTTCATTTTGCCATAGAAATTATGATTAGTGCTGAAGAAAGAAAAATTAGGGCACATTTTGAGTGACTTCTCCAGAGACAAAAGAGTCCAAATGCAGCACAAATATCACCCAGATGTAGCCCACATGTAGCCCAATGACAGAAGTGTGCAAAACACTTATTTTTTGTGTATTTGCAGTTTTATATAGTGCAGACTTGTCAGGTATTGGAGTGCTTTACATGAGCATTAGTTACATCACACAAGATCAAATTCATTTTGGTTGTAGACATGGGGAGATTGAAACATGCACTTTGAATACCAGCAGCAGACGTCCCTGGTGAGCAGTAGCTTTACTACAGTGATCTAATGAGCAACTAGAGTGCTAACATTCAGAGTTTATGGCAAATGTGTGACACATCTGAATGCCTTCTTGATGGAACCAAAGTAAAAAACTGAAAATATTTCCTACTGAGGAGACTGCAGTAAATGAGGAAATTAGGAAACTTAATAACAAATAAATCTCTCAAGATGGCCACCAGAGACAAAAGAGCCCAAATGTAGCCCAAATATCACCCAGATGTAGCCCAAGTATAGCCCAATGACAGAATGTCCCAGAGTGTTCTTAAGAACAACTAGAGCGCTTACTGTCTTACTTATGACAAAAGTATGGCACACCTGAAGCCATCTTGATTGGAATAAACTAGCAACACTTAAAACATTTAATTTAAAAAGGAATACAATGAGGGGGTTCATTTTGCCATAGAAATTATGATTAGTGCTGAAGAAAGAAAAATTAGGGCACATTTTGAGTGACTTCTCCAGAGACAAAAGAGTCCAAATGCAGCACAAATATCACCCAGATGTAGCCCACATGTAGCCCAATGACAGAAGTGTGCAAAACACTTATTTTTTGTGTATTTGCAGTTTTATATAGTGCAGACTTGTCAGGTATTGGAGTGCTTTACATGAGCATTAGTTACATCACACAAGATCAAATTCATTTTGGTTGTAGACATGGGGAGATTGAAACATGCACTTTGAATACCAGCAGCAGACGTCCCTGGTGAGCAGTAGCTTTACTACAGTGATCTAATGAGCAACTAGAGTGCTAACATTCAGAGTTTATGGCAAATGTGTGACACATCTGAATGCCTTCTTGATGGAACCAAAGTAAAAAACTGAAAATATTTCCTACTGAGGAGACTGCAGTAAATGAGGAAATTAGGAAACTTAATAACAAATAAATCTCTCAAGATGGCCACCAGAGACAAAAGAGCCCAAATGTAGCCCAAATATCACCCAGATGTAGCCCAAGTATAGCCCAATGACAGAATGTCCCAGAGTGTTCTTAAGAACAACTAGAGCGCTTACTGTCTTACTTATGACAAAAGTATGGCACACCTGAAGCCATCTTGATTGGAATAAACTAGCAACACTTAAAACATTTAATTTAAAAAGGAATACAATGAGGGGGTTCATTTTGCCATAGAAATTATGATTAGTGCTGAAGAAAGAAAAATTAGGGCACATTTTGAGTGACTTCTCCAGAGACAAAAGAGTCCAAATGCAGCACAAATATCACCCAGATGTAGCCCACATGTAGCCCAATGACAGAAGTGTGCAAAACACTTATTTTTTGTGTATTTGCAGTTTTATATAGTGCAGACTTGTCAGGTATTGGAGTGCTTTACATGAGCATTAGTAACATCACACAAGATCAAATTCATTTTGGTTGTAGACATGGGGAGATTAAGTGATTTGACCATAATCACAGAATGTTGAGCTGAAGCAGAAACTCCAACCTGGTTCCCCAGTTGCAAAGTCTGCAGCTCTGGAAGAAACACCACATCCTCTCCCCTAGGTGCAACATTTAATCAAGTGGTCAACTGGATAAAAAAACAAAGATTACAAATAATTTAAAAGTTCTTTGTCGCTATTTGAAAGCTCAGAAAATATGTCCTCATTTTAGTTTTTTAGAGCACTAACCATAATTTTGATGCAAATAAGACCCTCTCATATATGTAATTTCTAAAGGAAATGCTCTAGGTATTACAGTTTTGATTACATCAAGATGACGTCAGGTGTTCCACACTTTTGTAATAAATATAGAATGTTAGCAATCTAGTTGTTCATTGGGATATTGTTGAGAGGCAGAGGCCAGGGACACGGACTCTGAAAATTGAAGGCAGGTAGGAGAGTGCAGAGGCAACAATTTGACCACACTGGGCAGGCAGGAAGGGCAGTGGCAGCACAACAGACTATGGAGGGCAGTGGAAAGGGGGGCAGGGGCAACAAACCAACAATACAGGACTGGCAAGAGAGGCTGTGGCAATATAATAGACCATCATGGGCAGAAGGAAGAGGCAGTGCTAGTATAACCATACATGACAACAGACCCGTTTCAGCCAGGAAACGTCCAATGTTTTTAAGCTCAAATGGGCTTTATTTGATCTGTCTCCTGTCTACAATCTCCTCGTTTTCAATGTAACTCTAAGGGGAAAATCAATACCCCAGTTTTTTTTCAAAATCTCCCTCTTACCAAGTTCAAAATGTTCGCAAGTATGGTACATTGGATCATGGCAGGCAGGAGGAATTGGGGTAGGGACATGGACTCGGATAACAGAGGACAGGAGGGACATGGAGAGGTGCACCAAACTGACCCTACAGGGCAGGCATCAGGGTTTGCAGCAGCACAACACACCACACAGGGCATGCGGGACGGGAGTGCAGCACAACAATCCATAGAAAGCAATAGGGAGGGGACAGGACCATGCACATGGACAACAGAGAACAGAGGGGAAAGAGGCAATGGTAGCTAGCTGACCATAATGGACAGGCAGGAGAGAAAGCTGCAGCATAACAGACCATAAAGGGCAGGAGGGACAGATCAGGGGCATTACAATGGAACAGACAAGCCAGGAGGGAGGGAATAGGGGTCTGCACATGGAAACAGAGGGCTGGGGGCAAGGAGGCAGGGCAGGAGCAGCAAGATTACCATGGAGGTCAGGCAGGATGGGCACTAGAAACAAGACACACCATGGAGCGCAACAGTGAGACTATGATGGCATACACACAGACCATGGAGGGAGGTGGGAGGGGATCAGGGGCAGCTAGCTGACCACACAGGGAAGGTGGGAGGGGCCATGGCAGCACAGAAGACCATGCATGGCAAGCGGGAGGGTTAGTGGCAGCACAATGGCTATGATGGGCAAGAAGGAGGGTGCAAGGACCATGGAAGATAGAAGGGAGGGTCAGAACCTGGGCACAGACAAGAGAGTTCAGGGGAAGAGGCCTCACAACAGACCGCGCGGGGCAGGCAGGAGGAGCAGTTGCAGCACAACAGACCAGGGAGGTCAGAAGGGTGTGGCAGTAAAATGGACCATGGAGGTCAGGTGGAAGGGGATAGGGGCATGGCATGTGGACAGGCAGGGTGGAGGTGGCAGGGACAGGTTACAGTCATCTGACAATGCTAGTCAGGTGGGAGGGGAGTGGCAGCTCAACAGAACACTCAGAGTAGATAGGAGTGGCAGGTCCATGGAACATGGTGGGCAAAAAGGATGGAGCAGGGGCATGCACAAAGACATCGGAGGGCAGGGGGAAGGAGAATAGGGGCAGCAAGCTAAGCACAGAGGCTAAGCAGGAGGTCAATGATGGGCCATAGAATTGGGCAATGGAGGGCAGGAGGAGTGGACTGGAACATCATGATAAATGGAGGGCAGTGGCAGCACATCAGACCATGCATGGCAGGAGGGAGGAGGCTAGTCCAGGGATTCAGAACACAGAGGATAGGGAGGAGGTGGATGGGGCAGCAAGCTAACTGTTCAGAGAAGGTGGGTATTAGGAAATTCATTGTTTTTAAAATGTGTGTCTGTGCGAACTACTTAAAATATGAACAAGTATGCAGCATATTCTCACTTTTATTCAGGAAGAAGAGGACGTTTGTGACTGTGACTCCGGGCTCACTTGGCAGAAACACCCCCTGACCCTCCACCCCCCATCGCAAAATGTAATGCCCGTGTAAAGGGTAGTTGAACGCAGTGTTATATAGAACATAGTCCTGAGAACACGATTGAAAATGAAAACTAGATATAGTATATGGTATAAACTATGCACCAAAAAGTGTGATATAAGATGAACCGGGGCGTGAAATATAATATGCAATACATTGTGCGCAATGACAGATTCATTGGAGAGCACGAGATAGCACAGGCACAAGCGCGTGCTATGCGATATGCGCCTTGGAGTGCAATATGCACAGGGCAGTGTTGTGTAACCTAACTAGTCTCTAAAGATGTAATATAAAATATGTGCTGGGGAGGGTAACGTTGCATATGCACTGTGACAAAGATATGGATCCC
Organism: Triturus cristatus; assembly: GCF_964204655.1. Taxonomy (NCBI): domain Eukaryota; kingdom Metazoa; phylum Chordata; class Amphibia; order Caudata; family Salamandridae; genus Triturus; species Triturus cristatus. Next base: position 377,237,574 of record NC_140586.1, on the reverse strand, counting down.
AGATTGTAATATGTATGGCATAGCACTGTACGTTATAACATAGGCATCGAGGAAGGCACATTAGATGGGGCAATATAACCCGTGCGAAGGCAAGTGTGGCATGACATATTCACGGGGTGGTGTTACAGTGCACATGGGCTAGAGAGTGTCATAGCATACACACTAGCTGGTGGAATACAACACAGAGGTGTGTGGCACTCGGTGGGCACTGGTGGGTGTAACACAGCATTGGGCTCAGCCAGGAGAACCCTGTGACTCTCAAATGAGGTTCGTCTCCTTTCCAGAGAGTAAAATAAAAAGTATTACACATCCGGTGGTGGATGTGTGTTTTATTAACCGTGAGGGGGGTTTCTTGCATAGTTTGGTCGAATTTTTGTCGAATCCCCTTTGAATGGCTTGTGTTGCGTGTATATTAAATGTGCTCGTCAATAGCTACCCATGTTTGTATAAATAAACGACAAGGGTGTCTACTTGGAGAGTACCCACCAGCGGGGGCGCCGGGATTAGGCACGTCAGAGCTTCACTAGCGGTGTAAATACATTCCATGTGGATTCATTCTATCCATAGTCGCCTTTTAATGAATATCACGCAAATCGTCATGGTGATAGGTACATACGGTTTGTCTAGCATCTCCTAGGTGTTTCTATAAATATATATATTTTTAAAATAATAAAAAACAAAGGTCGGCCCCGGGGGATGGGGTCCCCGGGGCCATAAGTGGCCTGAGGAGGGGGGCAACGCAGCCCCCTCTCAAAGAATTTTCTTTTTTTAAAAAGGCCATGACCCGGGGGTTGGGGTCCCCGGGATTGATTAAGGCCTTGGGAGGGCCAAATTAATTTTTTTCAACCCAAAAAATTAGGGTGTAGGCCCTGGGGGATGGGGTCTCCAGGGCCAGTAAATTAGAAAAAGAAGGGGGGCCACACAGCCCTCCTTCTTAAAAAAATAAAATAAATAAAAGACCGGCATCGCGCCGGAGACCACGCCCCCTCCTTGCAGCACTCTGCAAACGCGCCCCCTGGCCAGTTGTAAGTTGGGGAATTAATTCCCCTTCAATACTGAGGGTCCCTGAGGGCCAACTAGCCCAACAGGTATCTCCAGTATGCGCCAGGGAGCTGCGTTGTAGATGGTGTTCTGAGGCCACGACCCTTTTTACACCTCTATGCAACGCAGCTCTGAGGCGCTTACTGGAGGTACCTAGTGGGCTAGTTTGACCCTAGGGACCCTTAGGATTCAAGGGGACTTAATCTCTCAACTTAGAACGGCCACAGGGCGCGTTTACACAGTGGTGAAGGGAGGGGACGGGGCCTGAGGTGACATGTGCAAACACGCCCTGTGGCGCGTTTTAAGTTGGGAAAATAATTCCCTTTCAATCCTGAGGGACCCTGGGGGCCAACTAGCCCACCAGGTGCTTCCAGTAAGCACCACTGCTCTGCGTTGCAGAGAGGTGGTGCAGGCCGTGCCCCTTTTTACACCTCTCTGCAATGGTGCTTACTGGACGTACCTAGTGGGCTATTTTGCCCCTAGGGATCCTCAGGATTCAAGGGTACTTAATCTCCCAACTTAAAAAATGGCCACAGGGCGTGTTTACACAGTGGGGAAGTGAGGGGACGGGGCCTGAGGTGACGTGTGCAAACACGCCCTGTGGCGCGTTTTAAGAGGTAGTTTTAATCCCCTGCCCTATTATATACTAGGGGCGTACAGAGGAGGTCATGCTGATCACAGGGGGACCCCAACGCATAGTGTTCCCTAGTTTATGTAGGTGTTTTCACTGTATTCTGAGTGTCTTTTAACATAGCACTGGCTCTAGGACTGGTTAGTCAGACTCAGTTAACACCAGTATCTGTCTGAAAAAGTTGAGGGTACAGGATGATTTTGCAACAAGGCTTCTTTCTGCTCTTCTGTTTGTTCTTTCTGCACGTTATCCTTCTTCCTGCACTTTTCTTCATCTTTGAGGACTTCTGTTGCTTCTTTCTGCATTTCTTTTTTTTCTTTCTGTGCGTTTTTTCTTATTTCTTCACATGTCCTATCTCTGTAGGCATAGTTAGAAATTAGCATTTAAAAAACCTTTGAAATTCACTGAAAAAAACATAGGTTTCAGGGGCGTTATAGTTAGCTGGACTTTTCACTCGTACAAAACCATTGAAATTCCCCTGTTATAGTTAGTTCAGCTAACTATAACTCGCGCGCCCGCAATGCACTGCTGATGACATCACATATTACATCACTCATGACATGGTCAGTGACATCACTCATGACATCACTGATGACATCTCAAATTACATCACTGATGACATTATCCTTGTGATAGAGTGGCAGACCTCCTCTCCCCCAATATATAACCTTTGATACACACATTCAAAAATAGAACTGCTGTAGAGCCAGAGAAAGCGGGTCAGCAGAGCCATTGTAGAGCCGGAGAACCAGGTCAGCAGAGCTGCTCTAGAGCCTATGAAGTAGGTCAGCAGAGCTGCTCTAGAACCAGAGACCCAGGTCAGCAGAGCTGCTCTAGAGCCAGAGACCCAGGTCAGCAGAGCTGCTCTAGAGGCCGAGAACCAGGTCAGCAGACCTGCTGTAGAGCCAGAGAAACCAGGTCAGCAGAGCTGCTTTAGAGGGAGAGAACCAGGTCAGCAGAACTGCTTTAGAGCCAGAGAACCAGGTCAGCAGAGCTGCTCTAGAGTCAGAGAACCAGGTCAGCAGACCTTCTTTAGAGCCAGAGAACCAGGTCAGCAGAGCTGCTTTAGAGGGAGAGAACCAGGTCAGCAGAACTGCTTTAGAGCCAGAGAACCAGGTCAGCAGAGCTGCTCTAGAGCCAGAGAACCAGGTCAGCAGAACTGCTTTAGAGCCAGAGAACCAGGTCAGCAGAGCTGCTTTAGAGCCAGAGAACCAGATCAGCAGTGCTGCTCCGTAGCCTAAGAACTATGTCAGCAGAGCTGCTCTAGAGACAGAGAACCAGGTCAGCAGACCTGCTGTAGAGCCAGAGAACCAGGTCAGGAGAGCTGCTTTAGAGGGAGAGAACCAGGTCAGCAGAGCTGCTTTAGAACCAGAGAACCAGGTCAGCAGAGCTGCTCTAGCTGACACTGACTGACTGACACTGACTGACTGACGCTGACTGATGGACACTGACTGACACTGATTGACTGACACTGACCGACACTGACACTGATTGACTGAAACTGACTGACTGACAATGACTGACACTGATTGACTGACACTGACTGACTGACACTGACTGACTGACACTGACTGACTGACTGACATTGACTGACTGACACTGACTGACTACTCTCTACTACTCCACTACTCACTCTCTACTACTGTCTACTACTCACTCTCTACTACTCTCTCTCTACTACTCTCTCTTTACTACTCTCTACTATTCACTCTCAACTACTCTCTACTACTTACTCTACTACACTCTACTACTCTCTACCACTCACTCTCTACTACTCTCTACTACTCTCTCTCTCTACTACTCACTCTCACCTGCTCTGCTACTCTCTACTACTCACTCTCTACTACTCTCTACTACACACTCGCTACTACTCTCTACTACTCACTCTCTACTACTCACTCTCTACTACTGTCAACTACTCTCTCTCTACTACTCTCTACTATTCACTCTCTACCACTCACTCTCTACTACTCTCTACTACTAACCCTACTACTCTCTACTACTCTCTACCACTCACTCTCTACTACTCTACTACTCACTCTCTACTACTCTCTACTACTCTCTCTCTCTACTACTCAATCTCTACTACTCACTCTACTACTCTCTACTACTCTCTCTTTACTACTCACTCTCTACTATTCACTCTACTGCTCACTCTCTACTACTCTCTCTCTACTACTCTCTACTACTCACTCTCCACTACTCACTTTCTACTACTCGCTCTCTACTACTCACTCTACTACTTACTCACTACTACCCTCTACTACTCACTCTCTACTTGTCTCTACTACTCACTCTACTACTCTCTACTACTCTCTACTACTCACTCTCTACTACTCACTCTCTACTACTCTACTACTCTCTACTACTCACTCTCTACTACTCACTCTCTACTACTCTTTCTCAACTACTCTCTACTACTCACTCTCTACTACTCTCTCTCTACTACTCTCTAAAACTCACTCTACTACTCACTCTCTACTACTCTCTAATACTCTCTCTGCTACTCACTCTCTACTACTCACTCTCTACTACTCACTCTACACTACTCTCTACTACTCTCTACTACTCACTCTACTACTCACTCTCTACTACTCTCTCTCTCTACTACTCACTCTCTAATACTCACCCTCTACAACTCTCTACTACTCACTCTCCACTACTCACTCTACTACTCTCTACTACTCACGCTCTGCTACTCTCTCTACTACTCTCTACTACTCTCTATTACTCACTCTCTACTCTCTACCTCTCTCTACCTCTCTCTCTACTACTCTCTGCATCTCTACCTCTGACTCTCTACATCTACCTCTCTACCTCTACACCTCTACCTCTACACCTCTACCTCTACACCTCTCTCTACCTCTCTCTACCTGCACACATATGCACACATATATATGCATATATATACATATGCATTTATATATATGTGTATATATTACCTACTGGCGGTCGCCAGTAGGTAGTTATAGTTAGGACCACGTTTCCATAGGAAATCCGCCACATTCTATTTTGAATAACTTTGGCGCCGGTCGACGAATCCTCGCGAATTTTTCAAAATAGGTGGGGCGCTACGCTCCGCTCCTACCCTGAAAGTCTCGGGGGGATTCGCAAGCGGGGGCTGAGATAAAAGGGGGGTCCCAAAACGCGTTTTTCCCATGCATTTTTCCGTAGGACCTTTAGACAGGGCTACAGCCCGAACGGCTGAACAGAATTACTAGAAATTTGGCAGAGAGGTAGTCCTCAGGTCAAGGAAGTGCCTTTTGTAGGTTTGGTGTAAATCTGTTCAGTAGATTCTGAGAAAATAGCCTTTAAATCAATATATATATCTGAGCCAGCTTACGGTGCGCTTACGGTACGCTTACCGTACGCGTACGGTGGCGTGCGCGAGCGCAATTATGATTGGTTCTTAGATCTTAGTAAACATTCGAATCGGCCGAAACCAGGAAGCGGCGGCCGCCATTTTCTCTCTCGCACTGAGAGTGATGATTAACAAACAAAGCACAAAAACATGTAAAGGGGCTGTTTTGACAGCTCCCACACACATAGCCATGTAGAGGGAGTCCCCAAAGATCCCCCAAGGCCAAAAACTGAATTTTTATTTTTTCGCTAATTTCGCCGATTACGCTTACCGTACGCGTACGGTAAAAATATATAAAAAAAAAAAAATTATCCACAATAACCCCACCCCGTGTGCAATTGGTGACTGAAGGTCACCAATTGTGCATGGCTTATAACAGCTGTGAAAAACGAAAATAATTTAAAAAAAAATATTTTAAAAAAAAATATCCACACTCTCTCCACCCCGTGTGCAAATGGTGCCCGAAGGGCACCATTTGTGCATGGCTTATAACTACTGCGAAAAATTAAAATATTACCTTTCAAAACGAAGTGCATCATATGTCCTCCATGTGCGCACGGTGCGCGAAGCGCATCGTGCGTACATGGCCCATCTAGCGTAACGTGGGCACGCGGTGCGCGTAGCGCACCGCGTGCCCACCATGCGTGCACGGCACTAACTGCGTAAAGTGGGCGCGCGGTGCGCGAAGCGCACCGCGTGATCACTGTGCGCGCACGGTGCGCGAAGCGCACCGTGCGCGCACGGAACGAACTGCGTTAAGTGGGCGCGCACGCCACGAATGGCGTAAAGTAACTTAGCATTTAAAAAACCGTACAAATTCACTGAAAAAACCATAGGTTTCACACACGTTATAGTTAGGAATTAGCATTTAAAAAACCTTGCAAATTCACTGAAAAAACCATAGGTTTCACACATGTTATAGTTAGCGGAAATTTTAGTGATAAAAAACCAATGAAATTCCCCCATTATAGTTAGTGCAGGCAACTATAACTCACGCGACCGCAATCTTCTGCTGATGACATATGTGTCTTTATGAAAAAAAAATATTTGTAAGATATGTATAGCTAAAAATGTATGGAAGAAGACATGGGTAAATAAGTGTCTAAATACAGTATTAGCATCAGCAGAAGATTGCGGTCGCGTGAGTTATAGTTGCCTGCACTAACTATAACGGGGGAATTTCATTGGTTTTTTATCACTAAAATTTCCGCTAACTATAACATGTGTGAAACCTATGGTTTTTTCAGTGAATATATATATATACACACATATATAAACATATATATAATCTGCATATCTATATAAATACAAATATAAATGCATGCATAGATATACATATATGCATACATATGCATGTTATGTACATGAAAGTTTGAAAAACACTAATACAAGCAAAGCTAAAAAGCCACCTAATTACAAACAGAATTGCTTTAACTTAAACGAGGGCGAGACCTATTGCATTTTCAGCGCTTGTTTACTTTGGTTCCATCCGGAAGGCATTCAGATGTGTCACATATTTGCCATGAATTCTGAATGGTGGCACTCTAGTTGCTCATTAGATCACTGTAGTAAAGCTACTGCTCACCAGGGAAGTCTGCTGCTGGTATTCAAAGTGCATGTTTCAGTCTGCATGTCAGAATGTTTTAATGAAGTAGAAGAGGATTTGAGAAGTCAAAATGTGTCCTAATCTTTCTTTCTGCAGCACTAATCATAATTTCTATTGCAAAATGAACCCCTTCATTTTGTTCCTTTGCAAATGAAATGTTTTAAGTGTTACCACTTTATTCCCATCAAGATGGCTTCAGGTGTGCCATACGTTTGTCATAAGTAAGACTGTTAGCGCTCTAGTTGTTCTTTAGAACACTCTGGGACATTCTGTCATTGGGCTATACTTGGGCTACATCTGGGTGATATTTGTGCTACATTTGGGCTCTTTTGTCTCTGGTGGCCATCTTGGAACACTTATTTGTTATGACGTTTCCTAATTTCCACATTTACTACAGTCTCCTCAGTAGGAAATACTTTCAGGTTTTTTACTTTGATTCCATCAAGAAGGAATTCAGATGTGTCACACATTTGCCATACATTCGGAATGTTAGCACTCTAGTTGCTTATTGGATCACTGAAGTAAAACTACTGCTCACCAGGGAAGTCTGCTGCTGGTATTGAAAGTGCATGTTTCAGTCTGCATGTCAGAATTTTTTAGGAAATAGAAGAGGATTTGAGAAGTCACTCAAAATGTGCCCTAATTTTTCTTTTTTCAGCACTAATCATAATTTCTATGGCAAAATGAACCCCGTTGTTCCTTGTGTTCCTTTTAAATTAAAGTACTCACTCTCTACTACTCACTCGCTACTACTCCCTACTACTCACTCTCTACTACTCACTCTCTACTACTCTCTACTATGCTCTACTACTCACTCTACTACTCTCTACTACTCTACTACTCACTCTCTACTACTGTCCACTACTCTCTCTCTCTACTACTCCCTCTCTACTACTCACTCTACTACTCTCTACTACTCACTCTCTACTACTCACTCTCTACTACTCACTCTCTACTACTCTCTACTACTCACTTTCCACTACTCACTCTCTACTACTTGCTTTCTACTACTGTCTCTCTACTACTCTCTACTACTCACTCTCTACTACTCTCACTCTACTACTCTCTACTACTCACTCTTCACTACTCTCTACTACTCACTCTCTACTACTCTCTCTCTACTACTCTCTACTACTCACTCTACTACTCACTCTCAACTACTCTCTAATACTCTCTCTGCTACTCACTCTCTACTACTCTCTACTACTCACTCTCTACTACTCACTCTCTACTACTATCTACTACTCACTCTCTACTACTCACTCTCTACCACTCACTCTCTACTACTCACTCTCTACTACTCTCTCTACTACTCTCTACTACTCGCCCTCTACTTCTCTCTCTCTACTACTCTCTACTACTCACTCTCTACTACTCACTCTACTACTCACTCTCTACTACTCACTCGCTACTACTCTCTACTACTCACTCTCTACTACTCACTCAGTTTGCATGTCAGAATTTTTTTATGAAATAGATGAGGATTTGAGAAGTCACTCAAAATGTGCCCTAATTTTTCTTTTTTCAGCACTAATCATAATTTCTATGGCAAAATGAACCCCCTCACTGTGCTCCTTTTAAATTAAAGTATTCACTCTCTACTACTCACTCGCTACTACTCTCTGCTACTCACTCTCTACTACTCACTCTCTACTTCTCTCTACTACACTCTACTATGCTCTACTACTCACTCTACTACTCTCTACTACTCACTCTACTACTCTCTATTACTCACTCTCTACTACTCACTCTCTACTACTCACTCTCTACTACTCTAATACTCTCTACTACTCACTCTCTACTACTCACTCTCTACTACTCTCTCTCTACTACTCTCTACTACTCACTCTCTACTACTCTCTCTCTACTACTCTCTACTACTCACTCTCTAATACTCTCTCTGCTACTCACTCTCTACTACTCTAATACTCTCTACTACTCACTCTCTACTACTCACTCTCTACTACTCTCTCTCTACTACTCTCTACTACTCACTCTCTACTACTCTCTAATACTCTCTCTCTCTGCTACTCACTCTCTACTACTCACTCTCTACTACTCTCTACTACTCACTCTCTACTATTCTCTACTACTCACTCTACTACTCACTCTCAACTACTCTCTCTCTACTACTCACTCTCTAATACTCACTCTCTACTACTCTCTACTACTCACTCTCTACTACTCGCTCTACTACTCTGTACTACTCACTCTCTGCTACTCTCTCTACTACTCTCTACTACTCTCTACTACTCACTCTCTACTCTCTATTACTCACTCTCTACTCTCTACCTCTCTCTACCTCTCTCTCTACTACTCTCTCTACTACTCGCTCTCAACTACTCTCTACTACTCACTCTCTACTACACACTCTCTACTACTTGTTCTCTACTACTCACTCTCTATTACTCTCTACTACTCACTCTCTACTACTCACTCTCTACTACTCCACTACTCTCTACTACTCACTCTCTACTACTCACTCTCTACTACTCTAATACTCTCTACTACTCACTCTCTACTACTCACTCTCTACTACTCTCTCTCTACTACTCTCTACTACTCACTCTCTACTACTCTCTCTCTACTACTCACTCTCTACTACTCATTCTACTACTCACTCTCTACTACTCTCTACTTCTCACTCTCTACTACTCTTTCTACTCACTCTCTACTACTCTCTAATACTCTCTCTGCTACTCACTCTCTACTACTCTCTACTACTCACTCTCTGCTATTCTCTACTACTCACTCTACTACTCACTCTCAACTACTCTCTCTTTACTACTCACTCTCTAATACTCACTCTCTACTACTCTCTATTACTCACTCTCTACTACTCACTCTACTACTCTCTACTACTCACTCTCTGCTACTCTCTCTACTACTCTCTACTACTCTCTACTACTCACTCTCTACTCTCTATTACTCACTCTCTACTCTCTACCTCTCTCTACCTCTCTCTCTACTACTCTCTACATCTCTACCTCTGACTCTCTACCTCTACCTCTCTACCTCTACAGCGCTACCTCTGCACCTCTACCTCTACACCTCTCTCTACCTCTCTCTACCCGCACACATATGCACATATATATATGCATATATATATAAACATATGCATTTATATATGTATGTGTATATATGTATATATACATATACATATATAAACATATATATAATCTGCATATCTATATAAATACAAATATACTACTCACTCTCTAATACTCTCTCTGCTACTCACTCTCTACTACTCTAATACTCTCTACTACTCACTCTCTACTACTCACTCTCTACTACTCTCTCTCTACTACTCTCTACTACTCACTCTCTACTACTCTCTCTCTACTACTCTCTACTACTCACTCTCTACTACTCTCTAATACTCTCTCTCTGCTACTCACTCTCTACTACTCACTCTCTACTACTCTCTACTACTCACTCTCTACTATTCTCTACTACTCACTCTACTACTCACTCTCAACTACTCTCTCTCTACTATTCTCTACTACTCACTCTACTACTCACTCTCAACTACTCTCTCTCTACTACTCACTCTCTAATACTCACTCTCTACTACTCTCTACTACTCACTCTCTACTACTCGCTCTACTACTCTCTACTACTCACTCTCTGCTACTCTCTCTACTACTCTCTACTACTCTCTACTACTCACTCTCTACTCTCTATTACTCACTCTCTACTCTCTACCTCTCTCTACCTCTCTCTCTACTACTCTCTCTACTACTCGCTCTCAACTACTCTCTACTACTCACTCTCTACTACACACTCTCTACTACTTGTTCTCTACTACTCACTCTCTATTACTCTCTACTACTCACTCTCTACTACTCACTCTCTACTACTCCACTACTCTCTACTACTCACTCTCTACTACTCACTCTCTACTACTCTAATACTCTCTACTACTCACTCTCTACTACTCACTCTCTACTACTCTCTCTCTACTACTCTCTACTACTCACTCTCTACTACTCTCTCTCTACTACTCTCTACTACTCACTCTCTACTACTCATTCTACTACTCAATCTATACTACTCTCTACTACTCACTCTCTACTACTCTTTCTACTCACTCTCTACTACTCTCTAATACTCTCTCTGCTACTCACTCTCTACTACTCTCTACTACTCACTCTCTACTATTCTCTACTACTCACTCTACTACTCACTCTCAACTACTCTCTCTTTACTACTCACTCTCTAATACTCGCTCTCTATTACTCACTCTCTACTACTCACTCTACTACTCTCTACTACTCACTCTTTGCTACTCTCTCTACTACTCTCTACTACTCTCTACTACTCACTCTCTACTCTCTATTAATCACTCTCTACTCTCTACCTCTCTCTACCTCTCTCTCTACTACTCTCTACATCTCTACCTCTGACTCTCTACCTCTACCTCTCTACCTCTACAGCGCTACCTCTGCACCTCTACCTCTACACCTCTCTCTACCTCTCTCTACCCGCACACATATGCACATATATATATGCATATATATATAAACATATGCATTTATATATGTATGTGTATATATGTATATATACATATACATATATAAACATATATATAATCTGCATATCTATATAAATACAAATATAAATGCATGAATATGCATGTTATGTACATGAAAGTTTGAAAAACACTAATACAAGCAAAGCTAAAAAGCCTCCTAATTACAAACAGAATTGCTTTAACTTAAACGAGGGCAAGACCTATTGCTTTTTCATTGCTTGTTTACTTTGGTTCCATCAAGAAGGCATTCAGATGTGTCACACATTTGCCATAAATTCTGAATGGAAGCACTCTAGTTGCTCATTAGATCACTGTAGTAAAGCTACTGTTCACCAGGGAAGTCTGCTGCTGGTATTCAAAGTGCATGTTTCAGTCTGCATGTCAGAATGTTTTAATGATGTAGAAGAGGATTTGAGATGTCAAAATGTGTCCTAATCTTTCTTTCTGCAGCACTAATCATAATTTCTATGGCAAAATAAACCCCCTCATTGTGTTCCTTTGCAAATGAAATGTTTTAAGTGTTACCACTTTATTCCAATCAAGGTGGCTTCAGGTGTGCCATACTTTTGTCATAAGTAAGACTGTTAGCGCTCTAGTTGTTCTTTAGAACACTCTGGGACATTCTGTTATCGGGCTATACTTGGGATACCTCTGGGTGATATTTGTGCTTCAATCGGGCTCTTTTGTCTGTGGTGGCCATCTTGGGAGACTTATTTGTTATGACGTTTCCTAATTTCCACATTTACTACAGTCTCCTCAGAAGGAAATACTTTCAGGTTTTTTACTTTGATTCCATCAAGAAGGAATTCAGATGTGCCACACATTTGCCATACATTCGGAATGTTAGCACTCTAGTTGCCTATTAGATCACTGTAGTAAAACTAATGCTCACCAGGGAAGTCTGCTGCTGGTATTGAAAGTGCATGTTTCAGTCTGCATGTCAGAATTTTTTATGAAATAGAAGAGGATTTGAGAAGTCACTCAAAATGTGCCCTAATTTTTCTTTTTTCAGCACTAATCATAATTTCTATGGCAAAATGAACCCCCTTGTTCCTTCTGTTCCTTTTAAATTAAAGTACTCACTCTCTACTACTCACTCGCTACTACTCCCTACTACTCACTCTCTACTACTCACTCTCTACTACTCTCTACTATGCTCTACTACTCACTCTATTACTCTCTACTACTCTACTACTCACTCTCTACTACTGTCCACTACTCTCTCTCTCTACTACTCCCTCTCTACTACTCACTCTACTACTCTCTACTACTCACTCTCTACTACTCACTCTCTACTACTCACTCTCTACTACTCTCTACTACTCACTTTCCACTACTCACTCTCTACTACTTGCTTTCTACTACTGTCTCTCTACTACTCTCTACTACTCTCACTCTACTACTCTCTACTACTCACTCTCTACTACTCTCTACTACTCACTCTCTACTACTCTCTCTCTACTACTCTCTACTACTCACTCTACTACTCACTCTCAACTACTCTCTAATACTCTCTCTGCTTCTCACTCTCTACTACTCTCTACTACTCACTCTCTACTACTCACTCTCTACTACTATCTACTACTCACTCTCTACTACTCACTCTCTACCACTCACTCTCTACTACTCACTCTCTACTACTCTCTCTACTACTCTCTACTACTCGCCCTCTACTACTCTCTCTCTACTACTCTCTACTACTCACTCTCTACTACTCACTCTACTACTCACTCTCTACTACTCACTCGCTACTACTCTCTACTACTCACTCTCTACTACTCACTCTACTACTCTACTACTCACTCTCTACTACTCTCCACTACTCTCTCTCTCTACTACTCCCTCTCTACTACTCACTCTACTACTCACTTTCTACTACTCACTCTCAACTACTCTCTACTACTCACTTTCCACTACTCACTCTCTACTACTCGCTTTCTACTACTCTCTCTCTACTACTCTCTACTACTCACTCTCTACTACTCTCTCTCTACTACTCTCTACTACTCACTCTCTACTACTCTCTACTACTCACTCTACTACTTTCTCTCTACTACTCTCTACTACTCACTCTACTACTCACTCTCTACTACTCTCTAATACTCTCTCTGCTACTCACTCTCTACTCCTCTCTACTACTCACTCTCTACTACTCACTCTCTACTACTCTCTACTACTCTCTACTGTTCACTCTCTACCACTCACTCTCTACTACTCACTCTCTACTACTCTCTCTCTACTACTCTCTAATACTCACTCTCTAATACTCTCTCTCTACTACTCTCTACTACTCACTCTCTACTACTCGCTCTACTACTCACTCTCTGCTACTCACTCTCTACTACTCTCTACTACTCACTCTCTACTACTCTCTACTACTCTCTCTACTACTCGCTCTCAACAACTCTCTACTACCCACTCTCCACTACACACCTCTACTACTTGCTCTCTACTACTCACTCTCTACTACTCTCTACTACTCACTCTCTACTACTCCACTACTCTCTACTACTCACTCTCTACTATTCACTCTCTACTGCTCTATTACTCTCTACTACTCACTCTCTACTACTCACTCTCTACTACTCTCTCTCTACTACTCACTCTCTACTACTCTCTCTCTCTACTACTCTCTACTACTCACTCTTTACTAGTCAATCTACTACTCACTCTCTACTACTCTCTCTCTACTCACTCTCTACTACTCACTCTCTACTACTCTCTACTACTCACTCTCTACTACTCTCTACTACTCACTCTACTACTCACTCTCAACTACTCTTTCTCTACTACTCACTCTCTAATACTCACTCTCTACTACTCTCTACTACTCACTCTCTACTACTCACTCTACTACTCTCTACTACTCACTCTCTGCTACTCTCTCTACTACTCTCTACTACTCTCTACTACTCACTCTCTACTCTCTATTACTCACTCTCTACTCTCTACCTCTCTACCTCTCTCTACCTCTCTCTCTACTACTCTCTACATCTCTACCTCTGACTCTCTACCTCTACCTCTCTACCTCTACAGCGCTACCTCTACACCTCTCTCTACCTCTCTCTATCCGCACACATATGCACATATATATATGCATATATATATACATATGCATTTATATATGTATGTCTATATATATATATACATACATATATAAACATATATATAATCTGCATATCGATATAAATACAAATATAAATGCATGCATATGCATGTTAAGTACATGAAAGTTTGAAAAACACTAATACAAGCAAAGCTAAAAAGCCACTTAATTACAGAATTGCTTTAACTTAAACCAGGGCGAGACCTATTGCATTTTCAATGCTTGTTTACTTTGGTTCCATCAAGAAGGCATTCAGATGTGTCACATATTTGCCATAAATTGTGTATGGTAGCACTCTAATTGCTCATTAGATCACTGTAGTAAAGCTACTGCTCACCAGGGAGGTCTGCTGATGGTATTCAAAGTGCATGTTTCAGTCTGCATGTCAGAATTTTTTAATGAAATAGAAGAGGATTTGAGAAGTCAAAATGTGCCCTAATTTTTCTTTCTGCAGCACTAATCATAATTTCTATGGCAAAATGAACCCCCTCATTTCGTTCCTTTGCAAATGAAATGTTTGAAGTGTTACCACTTTATTCCAATCAAGATGGCTTCAGGTGTGCCATACGTTTGTCATAAGTAAGACTGTTAGCGCTCTATTTGTTCTATAGAACACTCTGGGACATTCTGTCATTGGGCTATACTTGGGCTACATCTGGGTGATATTTGTGCTATATTTGGGCTCTTTTGTCTCTGGTGGCCATCTTGGGAGACTTATTTGTTATGAAGTTTCCTAATTTCTACATTTACTACAGTCTCCTCAGTAGGAAATACTTTCAGGTTTTTTAATTTGCTTCCATTAAGAAGGCATTCAGATGTGTCACATATTTGCCATAAATTCAGAATGTTAGCACTCTAGTTGCTCATTAGATCACTGTAGTAAAGGCACTGCTTACCAGGGAAGTTTGCTGCTGGTATTAAAAGTGCATGTTTGAGTGTGCAAGTGAGAATTTTTTAATGAAATAGAAGAGGGTAAGGTAATACTTTATTGTACAGTTAATAAAAACCTCTACACACCAACATCAATAAAAACGGTTTTGTGTGTCTGTAGCAACATAGAAGAATATATTAATACTGTGGTAAGATATAAAAAGCTACAATTAAAAAAAAATTGCTAAGTCTAAAACTATAAAACTATAGCGAGAAGGGAGATTGGCCCGCTGCTAAATCAGTTCTATCTTTACCATTGAGGGGGTTTAAGTAATTGAGCTGACCTGCATTTAGTTGGTGCAGTTCATAATCCGGATGGGTAGCAAGACATTCTCATGAAATAGAAGAGGATTTGAGAAGTCACTTAAAAAAGTGCCCTAATTTTTCTTTCTGCATCACTAATCATACTTTCTATGGCAAAATGAGCCCCCTCATTTTGTTCCTTTTTAAATTAAATGTTTTAAGAGTTACCACTTTATTCCAATCAAGATGGCTTCGGTGTGCCATACGTTTATCATAAGTAGGACTGTTAGCGCTCTAGTTGTTCTTTGGAACACTCTGGGAAGCTGCAGTAGAACACAATGGAATCAACTGACAGTCTCTGCCCTTGTTGGATGCACATGTTTTACTGAGAATGTCAGACTTCATTCTCACATGAGTGAGAAAGATAATGTGAATTTACAGAAAATATGCTCTCAGTTTAGCTTATAGATCACCTTCCAAACCTCTGTGGGAAAAGCATGCGAAAATAGTTTTCTCTCAAACATGATTCATGATATCCCAGCAGAAGGCTTTTTCACATGGTAAAATCACCTTAGAACATACCACAATTCCTAAAATGAGTATGGAGCCATCAACAAATGATTTATAATGTAACTAAAGTCTTAAAACCTCTATTAACTGCAATGTTTTTTAATGAGGTGCTATCATGTATATTGGTCCCAAGATGGCTGCCAACACTTCTTGGATGAAGTGCTGACAGCCAATCAGATCTCACGATGAGATGTGTGGTTAGGCTCCGCCCAGATATATATGTGATTTTACTTTTGATTTTCTCAGGAACTACTGAACGGATTTACACCATTTAAGCTGAACTGCGGACTACCTTTCTGCCAAATTTGGTGTAATTCCGTTCAGCAGTTCGGGCTGTAGCTGCGGCTAAAGATCCAATGGGAAATTGCATGGGGAAAACACGTTGTGGGACCACCTTTTTTCTCGGCCCCCGCTTGACGAATCATCCCGAGACTTTCAGGATAGGAGCGGACCGGAGCTGGCCAAAAGTTTTGAAACTTTCGCGAAGATTCGTCAATCGGCGCCAAAGTTATTGGGAATAGAATGTTGCGGATTTTCTATGGAAAATTGGTCCTAACTATAACTACCTACTGGCGACCGCCAGTAGGTAATATATATATATATATATTCACTTAAAAAAACCATAGGTTTCACACATGTTATAGTTAGGAATTAGCATTTTAAAAACCTTGCAAATTCACTGAAAAAACTGTAGGTTTCACACATGTTATAGTTAGCTGGACATTGAAATTCCCCCATTATAGTTAGTTCAGCTAAATATAACTCGCACGACCGCAATCCACTGATGATGACGTCACATATTATATCACTCATGACATGGTCAGTGAAATCACTCATGACATCACTGATGACATCTCAAATGACATCACTGATGACATCACTGATGACATCATCCAGTAATATGTGTCTTTCTGAAAAATAAATATTTTTTATATATGTATATCTAAAGGTTAATGGAAGAATAAATGGGTAAATAAGTGTCTAAATGGATGTTTTTTTTTTTGAAAATTAATTGTATAACTGACTTATTAACAGTATCTTAGTGAATACAGTGATGTAATATGTGACATCATCAGCAGTGGATTGCGGTCGCGCGAGTTATATTTAGCTGAACTAACTATAACGGGGGAATTTCAATGGTTTTTTACGAGTGAAATGTCCAGCTAACTATAACATGTGTGAAACCTATGGTTTTTTCAGTGAATTTGCAAGGTTTTTAAAATGCTAATTCCTAACTATAACGTGTGTGAAACCTATGGTTTTTTAAGGGAATTTGCAAGGTTTTTTAAATGCTAATTTCTAACTATAATGTGTGTGAAACCTATGTTTTTTTTTGTGAATTTGTAAGGTTTTTTAAATGCTAATTTATGTATGTATTATTATATTTTTTATATATTTATTTTACAATAAACTACCTATGTATATAGTTATAGATTGACTGTATCCTGTAATATGGAATGGCTCGTTTAAAATGTTTTTTTGTTTTTTTAAGGGTTTTTCACCGTTCGCGCACCCCGCGATTTTTTGAAAAACAAAAAAAATGTTTTTTTCACCCTTCTGCGTCCTTCAGGGACCCCCTGACAAAGACTAGCGGGTCAGGAACTCTCTTCCCTGCCCCCTTTTCACGTTCTCCACCTTTGTTTTTCACTGCCACACACAAAATGGCGTCTGACACTTCCTGATTTCGACCGATTCGAATGTTGACTGACATCTAACCACCAATCAGAATTACGCTTGCGCACGGCACCGTGCGCGCACCTTGCGCGCATATAGATATTTATGTACATTTAACTGCAATTTTCTCATAAACTACTGAACAGATTGACACCATATATGCAAAAGGCACATCCCTGACCTGAAGACTACCTCTTTGCCAAATTTCAAGTAATTCTGTTCAGCCGTTCGGGCTGTACCTTCGACTAAAGGTCCTATGGGAAAATGCATGGGGGAAAACGCGTTTTGGGACCCCCCTTTTTTCTCAGCCCCCGCTTGACGAATCACCCCGAGACTTTCAGGGTAGGAGCTGAGCGGAGCGCCTCATTAGTTTTGAAACTTTCGCGAGGACTCGTCAACCGGCGCCAAAGTTATTCAAAATAGAATTTTCAGATTTCCTATGGGAACTCGGTCCTCACTGTAACTATCTACTGGCGACCGCCAGTAGATAATATATATATATATATATATATATATATATATATATATATATATATATATATATATATATATATATATATATTACCTACTGGCGGTCGCCAGTAGGTAGTTATAGTTAGGACCACGTTTCCATAGGAAAACCTCAACATTCTATTTTGAATAACTTTGGCGCCGGTCGACGAATCCTCGCGAATTTCTCAAAATAGGTGGGGCGCTACGCTCCGCTCCTACCCTGAAAGTCTCGGGGGGATCCGTCAAGCGGGGGCTGAGATAAAAGGGGGGTCCCAAAACGCGTTTTTCCCATGCATTTTTCCATAGGACCTTTAGAACGAGCTACAGCCCGAACGGCTGAACAGAATTACTCAAAATTTGGCAGAGAGGTAGTCCCTAGGTCAAGGAAGTGCCTTTTGTAGGTTTGGTGTAAATCTGTTCAGTAGATTCTGAGAAAATAGCCTTTAAATCAATATATATATCTGAGCCCGCTTACGGTACGCTTACCGTACGCTTACGGTAAGCGTACGGTGGCGTGCGCGAGCGCGATTCTGATTGGCTCTTAGATCTTAGTAAACATTCGAATCGGCCGAAACCAGGAAGCGGCGGCCGCCATTTTGTGTATTTCACTCTGAAAAAAAAGAGTGAAAACAAGGAAAGGGGGCAATGAGGAGAGTTACAGACCCCCTAACATTTGTAAGGGGGTCAAAGAAGGACAGAAAAGTACAAAAAAAACATTTATTGATTTTAAAAAAAATCACGGGGTACGCGTACGGTAAGCTTACGGTAAGCGTACGGTAGAAAAAAAAAAAAAAAAATGAAAATCAGATTTAAGTGTTTAGATATTAGGGGGCTCTAAAAAGAGCCGTTGTGTTTATGAAATGATTTTTTAGTGGTACCTACAAGTAAGTACCGATGCAGAGTCTAAGGTTCAAGAGGAAGACTCTGTTCCCTTCATCATTGAAGTGCACACCATCTTCTCTATAAATGTCTTGCATGTCATAACGCAAGTTGTTATGGTAAATGGCACCCATACCATAGTCACGGAGGAAAGCAGAAACAGATTTGTTGACGTGCTTTCTTGCTTTGTCATCGCACCGCGTGCCCACCGTGCGTGCACGGCAATAACTGCGTAAAGTGGGCGCGCGGTGCGCGAAGCGCACCTCGTGCTCACTGTGCGCGCACGGTGCGCGAAGCGCACCGTGCGCGCATGGAACGAACTGCGTTAAGTGGGCGCGCACGCCACGAATGGCGTAAAGTAACTTAGCATTTAAAAAACCGTACAAATTCACTGAAAAAACCATGGGTTTCACACACGTTATAGTTAGGAATTAGCATTTAAAAAACCTTGCAAATTGACTGAAAAAATTTGGTGTACGTGCACCTTATAACTTTTTTAACATAACATATATATATATATATACACACATATATACACACTCATATATACACACACACACACAAACACACACATATATATATATATTCACTGAAAAAACCATAGGTTTCAGACATGTTATAGTTAGCGGAAATTTTACTGATAAAAAACCAATGAAATTCCCCCGTTATAGTTAGTGCAGGCAACTATAACTCACGCGACCGCAATCTTCTGCTGATGACATATGTGTCTTTATGAAAAAAAAATATTTGTAATATATGTATAGCTAAAAATGTATGGAAGAAGACATGGGCAAATAAGTGTCTAAATACAGTATTAGCATCAGCAGAGGATTGCGGTCGCGTGAGTTATAGTTGCCTGCACTAACTATAACGGGGGAATTTCATTGGTTTTTTATCAGTAAAATTTCCGCTAACTATAACATGTCTGAAACCTATGGTTTTTTCAGTGAATATATATATATATGTGTGTGTTTGTGTGTGTGTGTGTATATATGAGTGTGTATATATGTGTGTATATATATATATATATGTTATGTTAAAAAAGTTATAAGGTGCACGTACACCAAATTGGTTTCATGGCGCTACATACAGAGGTGCCGGAACCCAGGGGAATTAATCGTAGGCTTGTCTGAACAACCAAGTTTTGAGGAGCATCCTAAAGTTCAGGAGGTCAGTGCAGGATCGGATGTCGACAGTGAGAGAATTCCAGTATCTAGGAGCTAGAACAGCGAACCTGGTGCTGCCCAGTCGCTTCAATTTAAAAGAAGGAGTAGACAGAAGGCAGAGGTGTGTACTTTTGGATGAGGCTGTCCATGACTTTGGGGCTACTTCCGTTGAGGGACTTGAAGATAAGGCAGCATATCTTAAAGGCACAGCACTGTGAAATGGGGAGCCAATGCAGCTTTCTCATGAGCGGGGTAAAATATTGGTGCCTGGGTTGATGAAAAATCTGTCTTGCTGCCTGATTCTGTACAACTTGTAGTCGTTTGGCTAGGTACAGAGGGATGCCAAAATAGAGGGAATTGGCATAATCAATATGGGACATCACCATGGCAAGGACCACCTGGATCAGAGCTTCTTGCGTGAGAAATCTTATATAGATATATATATATATATATATTCACTGAAAAAACCATAGGTTTCACACACGTTATAGTTAGGAATTAGCATTTAAAAAACCTTGCAAATTCACTTAAAAAACCATAGGTTTCACACATGTTATAGTTATGTGGATATTTCACTCGTAAAAACCAATGAAATTTCCCTGTTATAGTTAGTTCAGATAACTATAACTCGCGCGCCTGCAATCCAGTGCTCATGACGTCACATATTTCATCACTCATGACATGGTCAGTGGCATCACTCATGACATCACTGATGACATCATCCTTGTGATAGAGTGGCGGTCGCGCGAGTTATAGTTATCTGAACTAACTATAACGGGGGAATTTCATTGGTTTTTTACGAGTGAAATATCCACATAACTATAACATGTGTGAAACCTATGGTTTTTTAAGTGAATTTGCAAGGTTTTTTAAATGCTAATTCCTAACTATAACGTGTGTGAAACCTATGTTTTTTTCAGTGAATTTGTACAGTTTTTTAAATGCTAATTTATTTATGTATTATTATTTTTTTTTTTATTACATTTTTTTTTCTGCCTTCAGGGTCCTTCAGGGACCCCCTGACAAAGGCTAGGGGGTCAGGAACTCTCTACCCTGCCCCCTTTTCACGTTCGCCACCTTCCTTTTTCACTCTCGCACTGAAAACAAACAAAATGGCAGCCGACACTTCCTGATTTCGACCGATTCGAACGTTGACTAACATGTAACCTCCAATCAGAATTACGCTTGCGCACGTTAGGCTGCTCGCACGGTGCGCGCACGGTGCGCGCACGCTGCGCGCTTATAGATATGTATATGCTTTTAAATGCTATTTTCTGAGGAACTAATGAACAGATTGACACCAGACCTGCAAAAGGCACTTCCCTGAGCTGAAGACTACTTCTCTGCCAAATTTCAAGTAATTCTGTTCAGCCGTTCGGCTGTACCTTCGACTAAAGTTCCTATGGAAAAATGCATGGGGAAAACGCGTTTTGGGACCCCCCTTTTTTCTCGGCCCCCGCTTGACGAATCACCCCGAGACTTTCAGGGTAGGAGCTGAGCAGAGCGCCTCATTAGTTTTGAAATTTTCGCGAGGATTCGTCAACCGGCGCCGAAGTTATTCAAAATAGAATTTTCAGATTTCCTATGGAAACACGGTCCTAAGTATAACTATCTACTGGCGACCGCCATTAGATAATATATATATATATATATATATATATATATTCACTGAAAAAACCATAGGTTTCACACATGTTATAGTTAGCGGAAATTTTACTGATAAAAAACCAATGAAATTCCCCCGTTATAGTTAGTGCAGGCAACTATAACTCACGCGACCGCAATCCTCTGCTGATGACATATGTGTCTTTATGAAAAAAAAATATTTGTAATATATGTATAGCTAAAAATTTATGGAAGAAGACATGGGCAAATAAGTTTCTAAATACAGTATTAGCATCAGCAGAGGATTGCGGTCGCGTGAGTTATAGTTGCCTGCACTAACTATAACGGGGGAATTTCATTGTTTTTTTATCAGTAAAATTTCTGCTAACTATAACATGTGTGAAACCTATGGTTTTTTCAGTGAATTTGCAAGGTTTTTTAAATGCTAATTCCTAACTATAACGTGTGTGAAACCTATGGTTTTTTCAGTGAATTTGTACGGTTTTTTAAATGCTAAGTTACTTTACGCCATTCGTGGCGTGCGCGCCCACTTAACGCAGTTCGTTCCGTGTGCGCGCGGTGCGCTTCGCGCACCGCGCGCCCACTTTACGCAGTTAGTGCCGTGCACGCACGGTGGGCACGCGGTGCGCTACGCGCACCGGGTGCCCACGTTACGCTAGATGGGCCATGTACGCACGATGCGCTTCGCGCACCGTGCGCACATGGAGGACATATGATGCGCTTCGTTGTGAAAGGTAATATTTTAATTTTTCACTTATCTAGATAAGCCATGCACAAATGGTGCCCTTCAGGCACCATTGGCACATGGGGTGGGGAGAGTGTGGATATTTTTTTTTTTTATAATTTTTAACGTACACGTACGGTAAGCGTAATCGGCGAAATTATCGAAAAAATGAAAATTCCGTTTTTGGCTTTAGGGGAACTTTGGGGACTCCCTCAACATGGCTAGGTGCTTAGGAGCTGTCTAAACAGCCCCTTTACATGTTTTTGCTCTTTGTTTTTTAACCCCCTCTCAGAGTGCGAGAGAGAAAATGGCGTCTGCCACTTCCTGGTTTCGACCGATTCGAATGTTTACTAAGATCTAACAGCCAATCAGAATCGCGCTCGCGCATGTCACCGTACACGTACGGTAAGCGCACCGTAAGCGCACCGTAAGCTGGCTCAGATATATATATTGATTTAAAGGCTATTTTCTCAGAATCTACTGAACAGATTTACACCAAACCTACAAAAGGCACTTCCTTGACCTGTAGACTACCTCTCTGCCAAATTTCAAGGAACTCTGTTCAGCCGTTCGGGCTGTAGCTGTGTCTAAAGGTCCTATGGAAAAATGCATGGGAAAAACGCGTTTTGGGACCCCCCTTTTATCTCAGCCCCCGCTTGACGAATCCCCCCGAGACTTTCAGGGTAGGAGCGGAGCGTAGCGCCCCATTAGTTTTGAAAATTTTGCGAGGATTCGTCAACCGGCGCCAAAGTTATTCAAAATAGAATGTTGCGGTTTTCCTATGGAAACAGGGTCCTAACTATAACTACCTACTGGCGACCGCCAGTAGGTAATATATATATATATATATATATATATATATATATATATATATATATATATATATATATATATATATATATATATATATATGCAGCAATTCTCGCTTTCCAGCGAAGTTAAGACGCACTCACTCGTTTTCAGGATAAGTTCAGGCGGATTTATTAAACATTTGCCATGCCCTACGCGTTTTGGTCAAACAACTCTGACCTTGTTCACGGGATTAGTGTAGTGCAGAGAAAAGATCTTCTTTTATTTCTATCTGCACACAGTTACTTCCTGTTTCGTGTTTTGGTGCATTGTGGTTAATATAGTGTATACATTTTACATAGTGACATTAGTGAGTTAGTGTGCTTTTCTCTTTTACATTTTGAGAGCAATATTTATTTATATTGTTCTTTCGGCAAATTTATGCATTTTGTCCGTGTGCTTGTTTATTTATTCATTTATAGATCTTATTTCATGCTCCTTAGTGAGCTGTTTACATTTCTTCCTGACTCTGGTATCATGCATGATTTTTGTACTCATGTTTTGCTTCCAATTCGCACTCATTAGTGAGTTTTGTATTCATTTTAATGTTTCATTTGAGGCCCTGGGATGGGTTTCAAAGATGTACATAAAGTTCTTCGTCCTGATTAAGACCCCACGGATCTAAAGTTCTGAAGGTGAGTATGTGTCTTGATTCTTTTTGACGCAAGGTCCTTTCGCGATTTCCTCCCCTTTCTGAGTGTGGTTGTTCTATGGCCCAAAATTTGAGACATTCCCATTGACTATCATGTTCTTTCTCCATGTGTTTGGCTATTGCGTTTGAACGATCCTTGTGTATGGTGGCTCGAATATGCTCAAGTATTCTTTTCTTAACCTCAAAGATGGTACTTCCGATGTAACGTGGCTTACATGGGCATTCCACCATATAGATGACGTAGTTGCTTTTGCAAGTGAGATGTTGCTTGATCTTCCATTTAGTACCCTTTTGGATATCCAGTTCTTTCATATGTTTTGCAATTTTGCACGCCTTGCATTGTTTGCATGGCCAAAAGCCTTCTCTTTGTAGCCATATAGTGGTTTGAGTTTCTTTAAAATGGCTATGCGTAATTTTTTCAGCAATATTTCTTGCTCTCCGATATGTTACATTTGGGTGGTCTCCCATGATCTTTGCCAATGATGGGTCAAGTTGTAGGATATTCCAGTGTTTTTTGATGATCTTGATTAGATGTTTATTTTCCACACTATGTGTTGTGATGAGTCTTATTATTTGCTGTTTGGAGGGTTCTTCTTTCAGTTTAGTCTTTTTCAATATATCCATTTGTTGTTGGTTTGTTACTCTCTGCAGGCTTTTTTCAATTACTTTGATCGGATATTTCCGTTTTTTGAATCTCTCAATTGCTTGTTGGCTGTGTTTCTTAAATTCATTGTCCGCAGAGCAGTTCCTCCTAAGTCTAAGTAATTCTCCATAGGGAATACTCCATTTTAGAGTATCTTGGTGGAAACTTTCCCCATGTAATATCACATTGGTGGATGTTTTTTTGCGATGTAGTGTTGTGTGGAGCATGTTATTTTCCACATAGATGTTAGTATCGAGGAAAGTTACTTGTTTCGCACTGATTTCAAAAGTGAATTGTAATTTTGATATGTTGTTATTTAATCGTGCAAAATAACTTTTGAATTCAAGCTCTGTGCCATCCCAGACAATTAGAAGGTCGTCTACAAAACAAAGCCAAAGAATGTTTTTTTTAAAACGAAGCCAAAGAATGGTTTTTTCCATAAACTCATCATTCTCTGTGGTCCAGGCCACCTGTTGTTCCAACCAACCCATGGTTAGATTTGCGTAGTTAGGAGAGAACGAAAAGCCCATGGCACATCCCTTTATTTGCTTAAAAATTTGTTTGTTGAATGTGAAAACATTATTGTTCAGGCATAAGGTGATCATTTCCATTAACATTGTGTTATGTTGGCAATATTCAATGTTTCTTTTGCCTAGGAAATATTTGCAAGCCTGGAGTCCAATTGTGTGTTCAATGTTGGAAAACAATGAGACTACATCCATTGTTATCAATTTAAAAGTGGGTTGACATGTTACTCCTTCCAGTTTTTGTAAAAGATCCGTAGTGTCTCGTAGGTAGGAACTGAGGTCTCTCACGAGTGGTGTCAAGAAGTGATCAATATAGTTAGAAATGGGTTCTAATATGGACCTGTTTGCGGAGACTTTAGGTCTCCCCGGAGGATTTACTTTGCTTTTATGTATTTTTGGTAGACAATAGAAGGTTGCCATTGTTGGATGTTCACACGTTAGATATTTTTGTTCTTCTACATTGATTAATCCTTTCTCCGACCATTTATATAAATGTTCTTTCAATTTATTTCCAATTTCTTTGGTGGGGTCTTTTGTTAGTTGATGATAACATTCTTTGTCCATTAGTTGTCGATATGCTTCAGTCTCATAATCTATTTTATCCAGGACTATGATGTTGCCGCCTTTGTCCGCAGGTTTTATTTCAATGTTCGTGTCCTGTTGGAGATTGTTTAATGCTTCCCTCTCTTTTATTGATAGATTATATTTTGCATGACTGGGTTTCAATTTATATAGATCCTTTATTACAGCTTCGTGGAATAAATCCACTTTATTGCCTGATGGTAAAATAGGATAGAATCTTGATTTTGATTTGAGGCCACTTTCCCCTGCTCCTATGGGCGGTTGTGATTTTTCTAACTCTACTAAGACTACACCATCACAAGAGACAGCAGTCTTACTAGAGTTAGAAAAATCACAACATCAGGCATCAGACAACTAATGGACAAAGAATGTTATCATCAAATAAATAAAGACCCCACCAAAGAAATTGGAAATAAATTGAAAAAACATTTAAGTTCATCACATTCAACCCTTGTGGGCTGCTGGTGAGGCACGATTCACAGTTCTTAAAAACACAATGGTTGCACATTTGAATCCTTCCCCTTACTCCTGCTCCATATGCCGCTATCGTTTCCAATTACAGAGGAGCCTAAACGTATGGCGGTGTTTGGTTAGCCACGTGCAACATACCTTTGATGAAGGGCGTAGCCCAAAATGCGCCAGGCGGCACGGTGACTGCAGAATCTTCCCTGAACTGTGTGTGCCTCCTGTGAGTGCTTCTCAAATCGGGGGCAACCCTTTCTTTCATGCATTACGGCCAAGCCCAGGTCGGGAGGAGCACCGCCATACATTTGGCTCCGCTGTAATTGGAAACGAAAGCGGCATATGGAGCAGGAGGAGGGGGAAGGATTCAAATGTGCAACCATCGTGTTTTTAAGAACTGTGAATCATGCCTCACCAGCAGCCCACCAGGGTTGAATGTGATGAACTTCAAGTCCCATAATGCTGTGGTTGTACTCACCTGAGATGTGTTTTGTCATCGAAATAAAAGAGGGGAATTACTTGGAGTCGAAGTGTTTGGTGAGCCGCGTGCAACATACCTTTGATGAAGGGCGTAGCCCGAAACGCGTCAGGCGGTGCGGTGACTGCAGAATCTTCCCTGAACTGTGTGTGCCTCCTGTGAGTACTTCTCAAATCGGGTGCAACCCTTTCCTTTCATGCATTATGGCCAAGCCCAGGTCGGGAGGAGCACCGCCATATGTTTTGGCTCCGCTGTAATTGGAAACGATAGCGGCATATGGAGCAGGAGGAGGGGGAAGGATTCAAATGTGCAACCATCGTGTTTTTAAGAACTCTGAATCGTGCCTCACCAGACGCACACAAGAGTTGAATGTGATGAACTTCAAGTCCCATAATGCTGTGGTTGTACTCACCTGAGATGTGTTTTGTCATTGAAATAAAAGAGGGGAAATACTTGAAGTTGAAGTGTTTGGTGAGCCGCGTGCAACATACCTTGATGAAGGGCGTAGCCCGAAATGCATCAGGCGGTGCGGTGACTGCAGAATCTTCCCTGAACTGTGTGTGCCTCCTGTGAGTGCTTCTCAAATCGGGGGCAACCCTTTCCTTTCATATATATGTGTGTGTGTACATATATATGTGTGTACATATATTACACATTCTCCACTGTGTAGTTATAGGTAGGTCAGATTTCCCATAAGAAGAGTGTTTTTTGTTTCACTAATAACAGTTTGACGAATCTTCACAAAAATCCCCCAAAAAGTTCATATGTCTCAGCTCTTTCCTGAAAAGTTTTGGGGTGATCCACCAAGGGGGGTGGTGGCTGTGAAAAGGAGGGGTCCCACAACACATTTTCCCCATGCAAATTCCCATAGGAGATTTAGAACGCATTTTAAAAAAAAAATCTGAACAGAATCACTAAAAATTTGTCACACAGCTAGAGCTTTACTAAGAAAGTGTGTTTTTTGTATTTTGGTGGAAATCTGTTAAGTATTTTCTTTTAGAAATTAAGATTCAAATGTTAGTGATATGTTAACCAATGGTCTTGCAGGAGTCCCCTGAGAATCCTGTGGTACCATGAAATCAAACAATAGAGCAATTTGCCAAGAGGGCTTTGTTCTCATCAGCAATCTGATTGAATAGCTGCAACATCAATAGAAATGCTGCAGCCATCATTTTGAGAACTTGGGACACGGGGAATTTGTGAAGAGACTGTTTAGATTAAAAGAGATTGGATGAACAAACTGAGAAAATCACTGAATAAAGACTGATGAACTTTTGAAATAATTTTTTGACTAACTCTTGAACTTTTAATACTTTAAACCAAAAGAAGATTTATTTCTGTTTTGATTATTGTTTTAACAAAATCAGACAAGAAAAAAACATTATTTTAATGAAATGGTTTGCTATTTTTAATTGTTAGTTCCACTATAGATTGTTCTGTCTCAATTAGAAGATATCATCTAGCAAATGCTGTCAAATTGTAAACATTACAATACTAATAATAATAATACTAGCAATTTTAGTTGGGCTATTGGTGTGCTTATTATCTCCGGTAGGAAATGTCTCCACAAATATTGAATTACCAACTGTAAATACTACGCTTTTTCAAGGTAATTTAGAACATAGAGTGAGTTTTATTAAGGGGTTTCATTATAGTATTTATACTAGGATGATTAATGATTTACTTCCTACTTTGGTGAGTGAAGGGGTCACCTATTCTCAACTTTAGTTATCTTATCCATTATAGTGCACTATTTATATGTCTGCATTTATTCGTGTTGACTTCCTACTCCTTATTTGATTGATTTTAAAGTTTCTATTGAGAATCTTCCAATTAGTTTGGATATGCCTAATTTTAAATTTGGTAAGCATTTCAAATGTATCGTACAAAATAAGCTTACCTGTAAAATGACTAATGGGGAGTATGTGGGTTTTTAAAATGAAGAAAAAGAGCTTATTAGTGAATATAAAAAGAGAGGAGTTAAAGTTGTGAGGAATTTGGAGGAAGGGAAAACTGTGGACGAACAGTTAAATGCAGAGGAGAAATTTAAGAAAGTAAAATATGCATCCGAATTTGGGAATGGAGTATAAGAGAACGGTTGAATTATGTATGATTTGAAGGAAATAATGGTGAGGTTGAAAATGTGGGAGAGAGAGTGTGTGATAGAGGTTATGATGTAAATGGCGATTACTTGTTGGGTGAGAAGCCAATTTTGAAAGGAATTCATTATGTGTGTGTGGGAAGAATGCTTATTTTAATTTGCCGAGAAATTGGATTGGTAATGCTACATAGCTTTGGTGTTTCCTAGAATCTATCATGGGAGAGGAATTATGAAGCAATGGACTTGCAAAAAGTGAAAAGGACCTTTGGTACAGTAGTTTTAGACATATTAAGTGCTATGATTCCTTCTATAAGTCTTGCAATATATTTGTTGAGATAAGATGATTTTCTACTTTAGTGGATGGATAACAGTTGATATGGCTGCTGTAATGAAAATGATGAATAAAAAGATCTTCAATCTTTTGAAGAACTTGGCTTATTGCAAAGTGTAGGTTCCCAGTATAGTAAATGATGAAAGGGTTTAAGTAAGGTTGGTGAATGAATGGGTAATTTGGGAGTTTATACTTTCAAAATATTACTAGCCCCTCTAATAATATTAAAAGTGATTTGTGCAATTATTTTGTTCTTTTTGTTGAGATTTTTTGAACATATGATTGGAAGTTGCAACGGTAAAGATATAAATAGGTTGAAGAACAGGAAAAGGCAAATTCAAATGTAAATGGCTGATGTAAAGGATTAGGTGTAGAAGCAGATTAAGAAGACAGAGGAGAATTCTCGGAACAACTGAAAATCATGACAATGTCTACTAACTGATGGCTGATTGATAAAGAATTATGTATGTGTTTTTAGTGATTATGGAATAATCACAGGGGGATGTTTCTTTTAAATGCACAATTTTGGGTATCAATAAATATTGAATACTAAATATGTTTTTATACAGTCCAGTTGCAAATACTGAATTAATAACATTGCCCTTGAAACAAGCTTAATTCATATTAAGATGTGTGTTTATATTGTGTCTTGGTTGTGCCCTATTTTCAAGAAGACACCATTTTTTTAAAATCATTCTTTTTATTGAACCATTGCTTCTTACACCCTTCCATATATCACATTTACAAAAGGAAGTACAATAGGCAGCAAATCAGGGGAGACATTTACGACTTGGTCATGTATACAAATCATATGGTAAAAGGAGAAGAGTGTGCACATTAAGCACTTAACTTACATACCCGTGCCCCCTCCTATGAAGATACCATTTGAGTTACATTGGAAGCTGTTATGATGTTCTGTTTATCTAGCTCTTGCTCTTTCCCCCTACCGTCATGTCCCCCTGAATGTCTTCTTTCCCCGCAGTCTTCACAGAGCAACAACATTACATAGCTTGTCATTTTCCTTTGAGTGCATTTATTGTGAATGGACTTGTCTTTGTGTTCCACTTGTATCTAATTCACAAGATCTTTTCTGCTATATTTCTAACGTGGTCCAGAAAGAATCATTGGTGAATGAGTTATTGTTTAAACAAATGTATCATGATGTCCCTCTCTCGACAGCAACAGCGCAACAGCAGCTACAGGCTTTCTTAAAAGTGGGTTAGTGTTATGTGTTTTATTATGACGTTTTGCATTTTGATTTGTCTAAATGTTGTTGTCACTTGTCATGCTATGCTGAATTTGCATTCTTGCTCATTCTGTATTCATAAAATGTGTATAATAATCCATGGTTTTGGGAGTGAGCCAGTGACCTTTCTTTTTCTACTTGAGATGTTGTTGGTTTCCTTTGTGAGTCTGACAATTATATAATTTAAGTAGATTTTTGTCCATACTTTCTATGATTTTTACTGTTTATTTGGGGCTTAGAATTATTCATATTCCTGAATATGTTCTCTGCATTTATGTCTTCATGGCATTTAACATATATTCTGTACTGCCTGATTCTGAGAGTTTGCAATGAAACCCTTTAACTTTTGCCTGATCTAAAACTAAGTTTTTGAGTGGCCCCAGTTACTTATGTTATTACTCTGCTAAATGTATGTTGGGCCTGAAGTTAAGGAGGGAGTTTGCTAGACCTGGAAACCTTGGCATAGTTTGCCCCCTAACATTTTGCCATGAGGCCTCCTGTTGATGCTGACTTTGCTTTTCCTGGCCTTAGGACTCTGCACACTTTACCACTGCTAATCAGTGAAAGTACTTGTGCTCTCTCCTTAAAACCTGTTAGATTGGTTTGTGACCAATTGTCATATTTGATTTACTTGTAAGTCCCTAGTATAGTGGAACTACCTATGCCCAGGGCTGTAAATGAAATGCTACTAGTAGGCCTGCAGCCCTGATTGTGAACTTGTAAACATGTCTCATGCTGCCATTGTAGCCTGTGTGTGAAATTTTAAACTGCCATTACTAACTGGCAAAGTAAACCTTTGGCTAGTCCCAAACCTTCCTTTTTAATACATATAAGTCACCCCTAGGGTAGGCTCTGGACAGCCCAAAGGGCAGGATGCAATGTATTTAAAAAGTAGGACATGTACTTATATGTTCTATATGTCCTGGTAGTGAAAAACTCTTACATTCATTTTTCGTTACTGCAAGGCCTACCTCTCTGGTAGGATAACATAGGAGTTACTGTATTACATTTTATAAGTGTAATTTCCAAATAGAAACCGATGAGCAGTCCATGTTTGGTGTCCCTGGGATTGTAATAAAACATCCAAACTTAAGGTGAAGTCGGATTTTAAAAACTATAATTTTGAAAATGCCACATGTCGAAAAGTTGGCATTTTGTTACCTTAGCCATTTAGTGCCTGCAGCTTGCCTCTGAGTTACATGACTAGGTGTAGATGACAGTTGGGCATTGTGTATTCCTCCCAGACTGCCACGCACAATGAGGAACTTAGGTGTAACTGAATGGGCCATCTCTGGCAGGATGGGAGGGAGGAGCAGGGCCCATCCCCACTTTCATTTGAACAGGCTGTGTCCTGTCTCCCCGCAAAGGGCTACATACCCTGTGTAGTTGGTGCTCCAGCGGAAAAGGGCAAATGTACATATCCTCCCTGAGTCACAGACCCGTCATCACACTTACTCATTCACGCACGCATCCATTGGTGGGGCCCATAACACCAACACTCATACGTCTCACTCGAATCTGCACACAGGAGGAAAGAAGCGCTGGACATGTGGGGGGTACCTTGTTACCTATCGGGAGTAATTCCTTTACATTATATACATTATATACATCTGCACCTATAGAATCCTAACTTTAACATCAAGGCACTCCACCACTTGGTCAATGGACCAATTAGTTGGACTGGTTGATGGTGATTTAGAACCAGCTAAAACACATTAAAAGCTTCGGAAACCTTCAATAAATCAATACCTTATTAAAGAATCACAGACTAATTTCTTATTAATCAATGTTTAGCTTATCTAGTTAATTCACTTTCATTAGCATAGTCAAATCTCAATCAAATCAGAATTTTAATGAGTATCTTGAACACAAATTGACATGAAAAATATATTTACCTAAATTTGAATATTGATGACCATTTTCCAGAGGAACCCGTCAACCCACAGCATAGCTCAAAATCCCTTCAGATGGAATCAGCCTGTAAGCCTTAAATAGGAACTCAATTAAATCCAGGAAAGTCCCTCTCAGCATGACAACGGTCCCATAAATGTAGCCAAGGGACCGGGTGATCGCGCTAACGAACTGAATCTTCATACCAACAGTCACCAACGGAAAAATGATACAGACTTTTTTTTCTTCTACTAAATACCCCCTTTTATATTCTTTTTCCCCTTACTTCTAGAACAAATATGCAACAGTTTTAAAGAAAGAAGTGTTCTGCTTGGCTAACTCCCTCTGAATTTGCAAGAAGTGGTGATTTTCCCAAGTTCGTTTGCTTCCCATGGGACAGAGTATGACATCTCTCAAATTGTATTCTTTTAATGGGTTCTCAAGCGAAAGTTCCAAAGTAACAACATGTAAACCTCCGGGTATGGGTCTCTATTGCCTTTCAGTCATTCACACTAGCTGGGTCCTGGTAATCCTCCATGTTCCTATCCTTGACAAGGAAAACGTAGTCTTGTGGTTAGAGGTCGCCTGGAGATCTTCAGAGCCATTCGAGTCTGCGCAGTAGGCATTGCGCTCAAATGACGGTGGCCACTTCCGAACTCCATTTTGAATACCGCGGCCTAGTAGGCCCGAATGCAAACTTAAGCAAAAATAAACATAAAAATAATTAATATACGGAAATGAAGATTCTAATGTTTAAACCCAGACTAATCCCAATGTATATTAGTATTTTCCTAGCTTATAGCAACATTTAAAGCAATAATACTCACCATTCCGCAACACTAGAAGCACAACCATCACAAAAGCAACATAAAACATGCAATTCCCTATTTTAACACATCCTACAGTTAGTTTGTGTACCACAGTTAATCATTAGAATTATTAGCCATGCAATTAGCATTTTAGTCCCACGTGTATCTTGTGTTTATTAAGGTGCAATTGTTGGTTAATCACAACACTCCAAACAATTAATACAGGTTAATATTTAGAATGATTACGTAATTAGTATTTTCATGCAAAATAGAGAAGGTATACAAAATGTTTACCTGCTCCACCATTGGTATGGAGCCAAGGCCTGGAAGGTAGGACAAATGTACCGGTCAAAGGCATGCCTCTAGAAGCTTCTCCCCCACTTCAAAGGCACAACTGGTTATAAGTACTAGACTTCAGACACCAACTCTTTAGTATACTTCTGGACCTGTGGATACTCTGCCAGGAAGAAAAACTGCTGTGCTGATGAAAGAACTGCCACTCTGCTGCATTATTGCTCGGATGGACTGCTGCCATGCTGTACTGACCTGCTGACGTGCTGCCTGCTGCCCTCTTGCCAGGGTGAGAAGTACTGACCTGTTTATACCAAACCCAGAGTGATTCCAAGGGCTAGTTGGCTGGCCTCCTCATCTGAAGCCTCAGGGGCACAAAAGATTTCCAACAACCTTAAACCTGCACCTGGACTCCGATAGTTGTGAGTCTACCCTGTCAAGTAGTGCCACCCCAGTCCTGGACCCTTTGAAGTGGGCTTAAAGTGCTCTGCCAGCCTCTGCTGCATGGTGCAAACTTGAGCAGAACCGACACATCATCGCTGATGCATGGATTAGACCCATCAGAAAGACCTGCATCACCCTTGCAGCCCCATTGGAACCACCACTGCTTGACGCATCCTCAACAAAGGCCCTCGGAGCCCTCATCAACAGGAGCCTCCACGATGACACCTGAATCTGCATCGCAGCCTTGCAGCTCCTCTGAACTGGAGCAACACCCCAACTGCACGCCGCATTCATAACACCAGACTTAGCATCACAAGCCCCATCAATGGGATCCTCGATAACGATTCAGGCCCTTGCATCGCATTCTAGCCGCATCTCAGAACTGACGCATCATTTCAGCTGCGCAACGCATTTTCAACAACGGTGTTCGCATCACTCTCCAAACCAAGATCTAAGATACTCTGTTCAGCTGGCCTAACTGGGTCCCTGTAGCCGGCCGCGCTCCATCGCCGTTGGCCTGAACTTGTGACTTTGTCCCGGTCCACTGCAACCAGACATCCACAGTTGTCGCTTTGTGCTTTCTGGCGCTATTTTCACAAAAATCTTTTAAATGGCATATGTCCGGTTCTACAGATTGGATATTTGTTGTTTTGGTCTTGTCTTATTTATTAACCCCTTCAATGTGCATGACGGAGCGGTTCCGTCATGCGCGTCGGTTGCGCTGTGCGCATGACGGAACCGCAACGTCACGGCCCGCCCGCTCAATAGAAACTTCAGCACGGCGCGGTAATCCGCGCCGCGCTGAAGGAGTTAAAGAAAATTCTATTTTTCGAACTTGGTGAGGGATCCTTTTTGTGTTGTGTTTTATTTTATTGCTGTTTGAAGAGTTGCACAAATACTTTACACATTGCCTCTAATATAAGTCTGACAGCTCTGTGCCAAGCTACCAGAGGGTTGAGCACATGTTAATTTAAGGTTGGCTTGTGCCTTACCCTGACAAGAATTATGGTTGCTACTTCAACAGGGCTCACACCCCAGTCAACCAACAACCCAATTTCTCACAGTGTTCTTTATCGCAAGATCAAGGGTGATGGAGCGAAAACTTGCAGGTAAATTTGGGTGATTTAAATGTTGGGGGTGCATAAAAATTAGGAGTTCGGGGTTATGCTCCCACACTAACAGGTAGTTTCCAACATTAAAGAATGCATTTAAAGCTATTCCTCATAAAGACAGTATTCAGTGCCTTCCATGCACTGTCTGCTTTGAAAGGAAATTAGGCCTCCATATGTTATCTGTTGTTGGGACGGGTTTTCTACACTAGAAAAAAGAATGTAGGATAGAGAAAAAAACGTATTTTCGAAAATGCAGATTTGCAACCAAGCACGAGTATTCCTGCAAATCTATGACAGCTGTGGGTTTTTATGAGTGTTCCTTGGATTTTTTATGAAATTCCAAGAATAGAATGCCCACTCCATCTAAAAAAGAAAACCCACAGTATTTGAGTAGCTGTTCAACAAAGGAGATGCACAAAGAAACTCTTGTTAGAAAAAAATAAATATTTGACCTCCATTTTGGAATTTAACACATAGATACAATTGCATGTCCCTTTAGAAAATACCTGCAAAGATTCTCTCTCTCTTTCGTTTCTCTCATTCTCCCTCTTTTTCAGAAGGGAGTATTTAGAAGTATTGTTCTTTATTCCATCAATATTCCCTTTCACCGTCCTTAAAAACATGTTTAAAAACATACACATATTTTAAATGGACGACATACATATTTAACTGTTTTACTCTGCTATTTAAGCTTTTGTGGCATCAGAAATAGTGGTTTATAATAGTCTTGTGGTTGTTTGTATTATTTAGTCTCCGACAATCTACACCATACACCAATTACAAGTAGATACCAACCTGAAGCCAGCCTCAAACTATCAAATCACTGATGGCAAACAAAGCTACAACTGTTCTAAAAATGATTTTGCCTATATGAGCAAAAAATGTACTCCCAGCTTTAAGGAGGTCAAAATGCCAAATTTCTACCAACTAAATTACTTCCCAGTCTATGGCCACCTTTTACCTCTTCATGTGGATCAGATATCACTTGAACCTCTCATATTAAATTTGCGTTTAAGGGACATCAACATGCAACTTTCCATGCTTTAGAAACGTCTCCCCCTTCTACAAACCCCTCACCACATTGAACTAACAAGATGTCGTATCAAGCAGTGGCAAAGCCAGCAGTTCAGGTAACTCCTCTGAAAAACAAGACTTATTGACGTTGCCAATGCTTGTTTAAAAACACATACTCAGACTGTGGCTTTCAGGGTGCAGGATTCGCAGTCATTATTAGGAGAAAAAAGCATGGGGGTTAGATCATATATCCCTCCCAAATATTGTTGAAAGGGGTAAGTCCACGTACCTTGGGCTCTTCACTATACAAGTTCCACTGTCCATTGTTCCCCAGGCAGGATATCTTAACTACAGGGCAGGCCACATTTTCCAGTAAGATGTCTGCCTAGCCAAGTACTGAAATGTGATTTAGAAAGGTCTTCCTAAAATTCTAGGCCTAGCTATTATAACATTTTGCGTCAGGGTTGCGTCACTTTTTGGTGCAGCCCCGACGCAAAGGCCCTGACAGGCTAAGTCTTTGCTTTGTCCTGCAACGCAAAGGCTTGAGCAAGATATACAAAGCCATACAAGGGGTGATTTGTGCCGCCTTGTGTGGCTTAGTAAAAAAATGTAATAACGCAGCGACTTGCACTACCTTTCGTTACATTTTGTGGCAGGAGGTGTTCCATGGTTGGAGCACGTTTGTTCCCGTACATCTCCCCAAGATATTTGATGCGATCTCAGATTTACTGAAAGTAGTAAACCTGAAATTGCGCCAAAATGGTACGTCACCCTGACCATGGCGTAACGAGGAGAAATATGTTTATATCTCCTCATTATTTCCTATTTCTATGCATAGTGCATTCTGCATCACACATAGAAAATAGAAATTGCCTCTAAGGATTGTGATTTTGCAGGAAGGTATCCCTTACTGCACAACAACAATCCTGCAAATAATGAAGGCACCCTTGCATCATGGTGCAAGAGTGCCTAAATTGGTACTGGGCAGCTTCAAGTGCGCCAGCACCGGTAGTCAACTGAAGAGCACCATATCTTATTAAACATGGAAATGTTCAGCTATCTCTGGTTCAAGTAAAGTTGTGCAGCAACTTTGCTTGCTGCCCTGCTTTTCGTGAACTTTTAGATTCTATGCCTCAAAATGTATTTCAGAATTTACTAAGCCATGTTAAGCCCCATGTGTGTGGCTTAGTAAAAGAAAAGTAGCACGAGGCAGCGCATGGCGCTCCCATGTGTTTCCTCGCGTTGCATCTATCGTGGTTTTTAACACAAATCTAGATTTACTAAAGTCTGTACACCTGGATTTGCACCAACATGACACGCCTAACTGAGGCTGGTGTAATGAGGAGAAATATTCTTATTTCTCTTCATTATTGCCTCCTGGCATTTGTGTAATTACGCAGCACACATACAAAGAAGATTAAACCTCTAAGAATTTTGGTTACACAGGAAGAGATACCTTCCTGCACAAAAAGTAGTCTGACCACAACACAGGCACCCTTGCGCCATGATGCAAGGGTGCCTGCATTGGCGCTAGGCTGCCACAAGGGTACCTGCGCAAGGAGACAGCAAACGTTCACTTCTTTGTAAATATGGCACATTTTTGCTCTTTCACGCAACACAGAGCATCAAACTCTCTTGCTGCGTTGCGTGAAATTTAAATCCAGGCTCTAATAGCTAGACTCTAAAGACTCCAAGATAAATCTGCCAAAATTGTTCTGGAGCCACAGACATTTGACCACACCAAACCAGCTCTAAAAACACCACACTGGCCCCCACTGGGTCTTATGAACAAATATGATCCTTTTCAGGTTGCTCTTTATCATACCTAAGGTTTACTCATATGACCCGGCATACTTTCAAATACTGGCTCCACACTACATTCTGCTAAGAAACGTCCAATCAGCATTAGGCCTGGGCCAAAATTCCGTTCCGTTCGCGGAAATTGCAATATTTTGGCATTTTCGCGTTCCGCGGAAAGCGCGAAAATGTCAAAATTTCCGCATTCCGCAGCTTAGCGATAATTTCTTTCTTGCTCGCGCTGTAAAAAAATACATTCTCGCGTTCGCGCGATCGCCTTACCTGAGACCCCGCGGTCGCCGACAAGTTTTCTTGACCCGGTCACGTTCTCCACGAGATGTTGGATTTTGGTAGCCATTTTGCGCTGTCTCGCGACAGTTCGCGGCCGCATTAACGTCATTTGTCACGCGATCACGTCATTTGTCGCGCGATCACGTCTTTCTTCTCGTGATCATGCACCGCGCGAGTATGAGAAGATTGAGATCTCGAACATGTCATTCTACATCGCGAGCTACAGGATGAGGACGCGGGCACGTGTAATCGAACGCGAAGAGGAGAAAGAGACCCCGAACACGTCATATCCAACGCGACAGGGACAAAGAAGAGAACGCGATCATGTCGTTTTCGACACGCCGGCGGAAGTAATGTGAAGCTCGAGAACTCAACAACGTAAAATGTACAATTTGGAGAGGAATATCGGCTCTAGCAGCATGAAACCATCTGCAAATGCTGATTTTGGATGAAAAGAACTCCTTACATTGACATTTGGCTTTCCTTTTTTGTGCAAGGAGTCATTTTTTTAAAAGGTGGAGAGAGGGAGGAAGTGACACAGAATCTCCAACTTCCTGTTCCTGTCCAGCAGGCTCCTCCCAGTGCTTTGTCCATCTCCTGCTCATTCTGCCTTTGGATTTGGAGCTGGAAAGATCACTCTTTTTGTCTGCTGCATCATTGCAATTGGATTTCAGGATTTTTGGAATAGGATATTTTACAAGTAAGTGGTTGTTGTGTTTGTTTGATTGTGGGCATTGCAGTTGTTGTAACTACAATTTATTTTTGATAATTAATTATCATCATTCCTTTTTTTTTTTTTTTTATTTTGTGGGTAGTAGTAGTAGGCCCGAGCTAGCCATGGGCATGGCCTCATGGGTGTGTGTGTGCATGATGAAGCAACTGTTCCTTTTGTTGTTTTTTTAATGTATTTCATTTTCAAGCACATTTAGGGCATGGATGGCATTGGATTGAGTTGGGGAAGTGTGTTTTTTGGGGGTGGCCTTTGTGATATTGTTGGGCCTGGCCATGTGGCTGGTGGCCATTTTGAGGCCTAGGCCTGCAAGCTTGCCTGGCCTTGTCTGCCAACAGGCCTGCTTTTTCATCCACTAGGATCAGAGCAGGTAGCCACAGCTTTATTAATCAAGTGTTTTCTGTGTGATCTGCTGAATTTAGACATCATTTAGGGCATGGATGGCATTGGATTGAGTTGGGGAAGTGTGTTTTTTGGGGGTTGCCTTTGTGATGTTGTTGGGCCTGGCCATGTGGTTGGTGGCCATTTTGAGGCCTAGGCCTGCAAGCTTGCCTGGCCTTGTCTGCCAACAGGCCTGCTTTTTCATCCACTAGGATCAGAGCAGGTAGCCACAGCTTTATTAATCAAGTGTTTTCTCTGTGATCTGCTGAATGTAGACATCATTTAGGGCATGGATGGCATTGGATTGAGTTGGGGAAGTGTGTTTTTGGGGGGTTGCCTTTGTGATGTTGTTGGGCCTGGCCATGTGGCTGGTGGACATTTTGAGGCCTAGGCCTGCAAGCTTGCCTGGCCTTGTCTGCCAACAGGCCTGCTTTTTCATCCACTAGGATCAGAGCAGGTAGCCACAGCTTTATTAATCAAGTGTTTTCTGTGTGATCTGCTGAATTTAGACATCATTTAGGGCATGGATGGCATTGGATTGAGTTTGGGAAGTGTGTTTTTTGGGGGTTGCCTTTGTGATGTTGTTGGGCCTGGCCATGTGGCCGGTGGCCATTTTGAGGCCTAGGCCTGCAAGCTTGCCTGGCCTTGTCTGCCAACAAGCCTGCTTTTTCATCCACTAGGATCAGAGCAGGTAGCCACAGCTTTATTAATCAAGTGTTTTCTGTGTGATCTGCTGAATTTAGACATCATTTAGGGCATGGATGGCATTGCATTGAGTTGGGGAAGTGTGTTTTTAGGGGGTGGCCTTTGTGATGTTGTTGGGCCTGGCCATGTGGCTGGTGGCCATTTTGAGGCCTAGGCCTGCAAGCTTGCCTGGCCTTGTCTGCCAACAGGCCTGCTTTTTCATACACTAGGATCAGAGCGCAGGTAGCCACAGCTTTATTAATCAAGTGTTTTCTGTGTGATCTGCTGAATTTAGACATCATTTAGGGCATGGATGGCATTGCATTGAGTTGGGGAAGTGCGTTTTTTGGGGGTGGCCTTTGTGATGTTGTTGGGCCTGGCCATGTGGCTGGTGGCCATTTTGAGGCCTAGGCCTGCAAGCTTGCCTGGACTTGTCTGCCAACAGGCCTGCTTTTTCATCCACTAGGATCAGAGCAGGTAGCCACAGCTTTATTAATCAAGAGTTTTCTGTGTGATCTGCTGAATTTAGACATCATTCAGGGCATGGATGGCATTGCATTGAGTTGGGGAAGTGTGTTTTTTGGGGGTGGCCTTTGTGATGTTGTTGGGCCTGGCCATGTGGCTGGTGGCCATTTTGAGGCCTAGGCCTGCAAGCTTGCCTGGCCTTGTCTGCCAACAGGCCTGCATTTTCATCCACTAGGATCAGAGCAGGCAGCCACAGCTTTATTAATCAAGTGTTTTCTGTGTGATCTGCTGAATTTAGACATCATTTAGGGCATGGATGGCATTGCATTGAGTTGGGGAAGTGTGTTTTTTGGGGGTGGCCTTTGTGATGTTGTTGGGCCTGGCCATGTGGCTGGTGGCCATTTTGAGCCCTAGGCCTGCAAGCTTGCCTGGCCTTGTCTGCCAACAGGCCTGCTTTTTCATCCACTAGTATCAGAGCAGGTAGCCACAGCTTTATTAATCAAGTGTTTTCTGTGTGATCTGCTGAATGTAGACATCATTTAGGGCATGGATGGCATTGGATTGAGTTGGGGAAGTGTGTATTTTGGGGGTGGCCTTTGTGATGTTGTTGGGCCTGGCCATGTGGCTGGTGGCCATTTTGAGGCCTAGGCCTGCAAGCTTGCCTGGCCTTGTCTGCCAACAGGCCTGCTTTTTCATCCACTAGGATCAGAGCAGGTAGCCACAGCTTTATTAATCAAGTGTTTTCTGTGTGATCTGCTGAATTTAGACATCATTTAGGGCATGGATGGCATTGGATTGAGTTGGGGAAGTGTGTTTTTGGGGGGTGGCCTTTGTGATGTTGTTGGGCCTGGCCATGTGGCTGGTGGCCATTTTGAGGCCTAGGCCTGCAAGCTTGCCTGGCCTTGTCTGCCAACAGGCCTGCTTTTTCATCCACTAGGATCAGAGCAGGTAGCCACAGCTTTATTAATCAAGTGTTTTCTGTGTGATCTGCTGAATTTAGACATCATTGAGGGCATGGATGGCATTGAATTGAGTTGGGGAAGTGTGTTTTTGGGGGATGGCCTTTGTGATGTTGTTGGGCCTGGCCATGTGGCTGGTGGCCATTTTGAGGCCTAGGCCTGCAAGCTTGCCTGGCCTTGTCTGCCAACAGGCCTGCTTTTTCATCCACTAGGATCAGAGCAGGTAGCCACAGCTTTATTAATCAAGTGTTTTCTGTGTGATCTGCTGAATTTAGACATCATTTAGGGCATGGATGGCATTGCATTGAGTTGGGGAAGTGTGTTTTTTGGGGTGGCCTTTCTGATGTTGGTTGTCTTAAAGACATGCTTTTGTTGTATGTGTCTGGTGTGTTGGTGTGCAATGCATGCACCCTGCAGAGCTTTTTGGGGCCTGTGAATGTTCGTATTTACATTTTGTTGCATTAAAAAGGCAGAGC
Source organism: Triturus cristatus (assembly GCF_964204655.1). Lineage (NCBI taxonomy): Eukaryota > Metazoa > Chordata > Amphibia > Caudata > Salamandridae > Triturus > Triturus cristatus. The sequence goes on along the minus strand of NC_140586.1, from coordinate 377,195,774 downwards.
CGTGTGCTTTAGCAGGCATCCTTTACCTGGCTTTTGTAGGCCTTTTGTCAGCTCCTGGTGGTTCCCAGGCCCCCGGCTTGTTTGTGATTTGTGTGTGTCCATGTGGGTGGTGGCCTTTTTTGGTGTTTGGACTGTGAGTTATTAGTGTCCTGCTTTTGTCATAGGCCTGCATGGTTTTCCTATTGGCTCTTTGGCTTACTGCTTCCATCCATCCACCCCCTTTGCCAGCAGCAGCTCCATGGATGCTGAGATGCTCAAATAATGCAATGGTCCACCCCACTTCCATTAAATTTTTATTTTGTTGTTTATTATTAACTTTCCTATCCTTCCTGAGAGTGTAGTGTGTGGCTGTACACAGTACTAGTAGTATAACATAGCTCTAGTTAAAAAAAAAGTCATAAGAAGTCCTGCTGCGCATCACGTCCACGTGAGACCAGAACTTGTTGTGCATCTGCATCCTGCCTGACATCTGAAGAAGATGGCCCCAAAGAAAGGTACCAGGTCCAGTACCAAGAAAGTTGCCGGTGAGAAGAAGGAACAGAAAAAGCAAGTGCCATTAACCACGACTGGTGGTGTGCCGGCCAATGTTTTTTTTGGCACCAAAGCGTTGTCCGGGAACCAAGCTGGGAGCAGCACAGCGGTCCAACCCCACCAACCTAGGCCCAAGGGCTTTAGTGTCGCAGAGGTAGCCAGTCTACTGACGAGCAGCGATGTTGAAGAAATGTCATTACCGCAAAGTAGTACACAATCAAGTTCAACGCAGGCGCAAACTCAGCAGATCAGTGTGCAGCCGCCGCAACAAGAACAGCAGCAGCTGCCGCAACAAGAACAGCAGCAGCCGCCGCAACAAGAACAGCAGCAGCCGCCGCAACAAGAACAGCAGCAGCAGCCGCTGCAACAAGAACAGCAGCAGCAGCCGCTGCAAAAAGAACAGCAGCAGCAGCCGCCGCAACAAGAACAGCAGCAGCCGCCGCAACAAGAACAGCAGCAGCCGCCGCAGCAAGAACAGCAGCAGCCGCCGCAACAAGAACAGCAGCAGCCGCCGCAACAGCCCACCATAGTAGTTGTTGCTCCTGACGTAGGGGCATTTCAGGAAATCGAGCTTCCTGCAGACAAAGTGGAGCAAAGTCAAACCACTGTTTCAGAAGATCTATTGTCTTCCAGACGACCAGCAAGGAAAAGGAGGCTTAGTCCATCATCTTCTTCTTCAAGCCCCGCTTCTGATGATCGTGATGACACTTGGGTACCACCAGCTCGGTCTGAGAGTGATATACGCCACAAGACAATGCTTCTGAAAAGGAAGGTCCCAGAAAAACTTAGAGTTATGGAGGTAGATGTAGAAGAGGGGGGTGATGATGTTGATGAAGACGAGCCAGTCATCACGCACATTACTCCCACCCCAATGGGATTGGAGACCGACATTCTCACCCTATCCAGAAAGGCTGCTACTGAGCGGGATGTAGCACGGATCTCACCAACACAGTTTACACCACCACTACCTCCAGCTGCCATATTTTCCAAGGCCCGGCAGGGACCTACATCCAGCTCAACCATCTCAGTAGGAAGTGGTAGTAAAAGTCACAGTGTAGGTGGACAGGGTCACATATTTTCAAGCACCCCCTCAAGTTCATCTGGTGTTGAAAGTGGCACATCCAGCAGTGCCAGAAAGTTCTCCTCCCCAGTTTGGGACTTCTTTTCTGTTAGCGCCAAGGAGGAGAACGTTGCTATATGCTCAATTTGTCGACAAGGTGTTCGGCGTGGTAAGCTTGGTACAAACTATGGTACCGGAGGACAAGCAAGTCATCTCAGAATACACCACACTATCGTGTGGGAGGATAACCTACTTAAGTTAAAAGAAAGTAGGAAAACTAAACCCATTGAAGTTGGTCAGGATTCAGAATCAGGGAGCGATATTATTGTGGTGGCAGGTGAAGAACAGGGAGGCATTTCTAGCCCTGTCTCCAGTAGTGCAGTCACTGCAGTGGTAACGCCCACATCCTCCTCAGTAACATCAGAGTGGCACCGCAGTAAGAGCCATACTCAGAGTGTGGGTGAGACACCAAGGCGACCGGCGAGTACCTCAATGAGACAATCTGTGTCGTTGAGCCTTAGTGGGTTAATGAAAACAGCACCACTAAGGAAAGTAAGCCAGCCTACCATTGAGAGCATGTTTAGGTTGGAGGGGCAGTTCCAACGCAACCACCCAACGGCACGATTGTACAATGCGAAGCTGGCTAAAATGTTAGCTCTGGACCTTCTTCCTTTTTCATTTGTGGAAGGGGTGGGTTTCCTTGAATTTGTGTCTGCCATCTGGCCTAAATGGAAAGTTCCCAGCCGGTCCTATTTCGCAAGAATTGCGTTTCCGGCACTACATCATGATGTGCTGGAATTGGTTGGTCACGGTTTGCAGCAGAGTGCTGTGCACAATATCCACCTGACAACAGGCATGTGGAGCAGTTGCCAAGCCACAGATTACATGTGCATCACTGCACACTGGATCTCTTTTGTGGGGGTTAGAGATAAACTATCTGCACGAGGTGTTGTTGACACAGCTGCGATTTTTGAAGGTACTCGGAAACATGCAACTGTAGCCATGTTCGCCATGGAGAAATCTCATACGGCTGAAAACATTTTAGAAGAGTTTCGCACCAAGGTTTTGGAATGGCTGCGGCCCAGAGGGCTTGGTATTGGTTTTGTTGCCACAGACAATGGCAGTAATGTACTTAAGGCCATGGAACTTGGTTCCTATTTCAGGGTTCTGTGTTTGGCACACTGCATAAACATAATAGTGCAAGACTTTCTGAAAAAAGAACCCATAGTCAGCAATTTACTGGCCATCTGCCGAAGAATATGCACTCATTTCAGCCATTCTTTTAAAGCTCGGAAGCAGCTGAGGATCATCCAACGTGAATTTAGGATGCCAGTCAAGGCACTCATCCAGGAGGTGGCAACACGTTGGAACTCAACGTATTACATGCTTGATCGTCTGTACGAACAGCACAGGTCACTCCATGAATATGTCTGGTACAGAAGCAGTGATGCTAGTGTTAAAGGCATGACCCTTCAGAGGGAGCAATGGACCCTAATTAAATGCCTGACTGAGATGCTGTCTCCTTTTGAGGTCTTCACACGTGAAGTCAGCAAGGAGGACTGTACAATGGGCCAAGCTATCCCATTGTTGCAAATGCTAGAGCATGAGCTGAATAATGTGTCTGAATCCTACAAAGGTGTAGAGGACAGAAGGCAAGCCCATGACTTGGTGGAGAGCTTATCCAGGCGCTTATCAGAAAATGTAAGGATACAAAATAAAATTTTGTCACAAGAACATTACATTTGTGCCACAATTATGGATCCACGTGCAAAATTAGGACTATTACTTGCTTTTTCCGACAATGATGTTCCCCGCTACAAAAGTTGTATAGCTGAAGCAGCCATTAAGTTTGAAAACGAAGGGCTGCTAATTAAAATCCCGCCACATCAACCCACAACAAATACTGATACTGAAGCAGGCCATGCAGAATCAAGTGCAACTTCGTCGGCTGAGGGCAGTGCGGTTGGCTCACAATCACAACACTCACCATCACTATCGACTACAGAAACAAAAACAGGATAATTAGGCCGAGTACAAGCATCATCATTACAGGATTGGTATGTAAAGATGGGCTATTGCAAGCACAGTGCTGATGCACAGAAAACACAGCACAAAAGCTTACCATCAGAAACCCTGAACATTGAGCGGATGGTCCAGGCCTATCTGGACGACCCAACAGAGGTGTACGTTGATCAAAACCCATTGCAGTATTGGTATAGGAAAAGGTCTGAATGGCCACAGCTCAGCAGGCTGGCGATAAGCTATCTGGCTTGCCCTGTCGCAAGTGTCTCTTCCGAACGTGTTTTCAGTGCTGCTGGTTCCATTGTAACATTGAGAAGGACCAGTCTATCTCCAAAAAACGTGGAGAGGTTAACAATGATCAAAATGAATCAGCACTTCATACCACCGAATTACACAATGCATGAATCAACAGGAGGAAGATGAGGACAGCGGCTCAGGTGACGGAAGTATTGTGTCAGATGATTACCTACTACTGGAAGAACCCCCAGAGTTTGAGGACGAGCTATACTTCCCTGACAATTAGGCTCGCACTTACTGTCTTCCTCCCTTTTTTTCCCCCTTTGTTTATGTGTCTGTTGTTCCGGTTATAAACTTGTGAATCGCCACAAATCCATTATCACCGTCTTCAACTCTTCTAATTTAATATACAAGTTTCAGGTGTCTGCCATTTGACAGTACAGTCCTCCGAATCCAGCTCCTCCGCTCGATCATACTGAATCTCCTGCTTAATTCCATTTCCCTCATGAATGATGATTGGATGATGGTAAAAACAAATTCAAACTTTCCTCGTCCTTCCAAAACAAGTGGACCGTGAATCAGATGACCACTATAGCTATCCTCCTTTCAGAGCCGAGAGAGACTGGCCATTAACTGAAAATAAGATGGAACAGGTAATGATTGATGCCATGCATTGGACGCAGAGTCGCAGACTGAATGATTTAGATTTTGTTGTGTTTGTTGCGCATGAATTTATGTAATTGTGCACTGCCACTAATCAACTTTCTACAGAACACACTAATTTTCCCCTTCTTGCAAATACGAAATGTGTACTTCTCCTGCATCTTGGTGATACATTGCTTTTAATTCAATACAGGAAGGGGACTCACTAAATCTGTGCAATGCAAATGACTGTGACACAACAGCACCGTCTATGATGATGATGGCGAAATAGACGGCCCGTTAACAAGATGAGATGGAACAGGTAATGATTGATGGCTGCCATGCATTGGCCGCAGAATTGCAGACTGAATGATGTAGATTTTGTTGTGTTTGTTGCGCATGAATTTATGTCATTGTGCACTCCCACTAATCAACTTTCTACAGAACACACTAATTTTCCCCTTCTTGCAAATAAGAAATGTGTACTTCTCCTGCATCTTGGTGATACAGTGCTTTTAATTCAATACAGGAAGGGGACTCACTCAATCTGCGCAATGCAAATGACTGTGACACAACAGCACCGTCCATCATGATGATGGCGAAAGAGATGGCCCGTTAACTTAAGATGAGAAGGAACAGGTAATGAATGATGACAATTAATGGCATGCATTGGACACCTGACTCTGAGCTATTGGTCTTTGTGTTTGCGTTGTTTGTTGTGCACAAAGTGATGTCAAAGTGTACTAGTAGTAATCTATCTTTCTGTACACAATAAAGAATGACTCAAGTCAGTAATATTTATATTTCTACTCTTGTTGTGTCATAAAAATTATACTTTATTATAATTATACTTATACTGCAGGCCGATCTTCAGTCAGTCAGTAAAAGTATCAGAGATGATGATGAAGTCAGGAGGATGTTTCAGGAGTGGCATAAAACGGAAAAGCCTAAAGGTAAACACGTCAACAACAACCACAGCAGACCCAAATGTCTGTGTAGAAGTTGAATAGAGTGTAGCGGTGGGATGACTGCAGTGCATTGATTTTACTAACTTAAACTGTAAAATGCTATGTTTGGAATGGATAATGTGCTTTGCATTTGTCCAACTCTTTGAGAGAAAAAAAAGGACTCTAAAGTGTTAACGTAGGATGTGCTAATGCTAAGCACTGTGGCCCTGCTCTCTCCTGTTACTGTTGAAGGTCAATGCTGGAAAAGTAGAGATGATGCATATGCATACATGCCACCTTGGAAAGTGTTCTTGTTGCACTACACCATCACTTGTGCATTTGTTTTCACTTTCTTTCTCAATATACCCTTTGATTTTCCATCTAAACTTACAGGCCGGTATTGCCCAAAACTTTGTAAAACATTACAATGCATATTAATTACCTTACCAATCAATCACCTTTTTTTTTCCAGCCGGGCAGTGGCGAGTGGCGAGGCGACACACCCAAGATTGATGGACGAGACGAGAGGAGCAAGAGGTCTGCCGAGATGCAAAAATCCAGTCCACATTTTTGACCAGGATAAGACAGTAACAGTATCCACTTTTAACTTCTTTTAAATAATTTGATTAATATCTTGTATACAATCTTTACAACACTGTGTTCTTGGAGTTGTTATTATCAATCATCATTCTGTTTGCTCTGTGTTTACGATTCTTCCCTACCAATATTTAAAATTTCTATTTGCTATCTGTTAAAGTATTAAGGCCGGAACAACAGAACAAGAACTAGAAGTGTATGTAATCCGGGTCTCTCATCATCATGCATGCATTGCCTTTTTCTCCCTTAACATATGGATATGGTAGTCTTCAATGATTGTCGTTTGTTTGTCTATGTATGCATACTGTTTTTCTATGTCAAACCTTTCCCAAAAACCCCCTTCCCATCCATTCAACAAACCCTAACCCTCTTCCCCCGGGCTGTGTGACTTATTGTCGAGGTGTAACTAAATTAAATGCACACCAATACTTAATCACACACTTGCTGGGGCGGATGTGGTGAAAGCAACACTACTTCAATTTGAAGGCAGAGCGATGATCTTCTTCTGTTTGGCCACCCATGAGTAGGATATTTCAGAGGTTATTTAATTTTATTTAACAAAGGAACATATACCTCAGCATGAATTGCCGGCATTGATTGGATTTGTTTGTTGTCATTCCTCATATACAGCACTAACTGTTAGACTGTAGGCATAGTCAAGTGACTCAACACAACTATAGTTTGTAACTCTGTCTAGTAGGCTATCCTCCTAACCACCATTCAGTTTTTTTGTCAAATATTTGAGCATATTATTGTTGCTCGGTAAGTTCTGTACTGTACTTCATTCAACTACTCCTCTAACAGTCTCTCAAAGGCGATTGACTGTCTCCTTTTCTTTTTTTGGAAATGCTGCCGCCCTGCCGGTGTCTACTACTACTACTATACTACCACCACCACTACCACCACCACCACCCCAATCGTGGCATGTATGAAAAAGGAAACCATCTTCACCATGCAGCCAGTGCTGTGCCACAGTTGGACATAAACATCAAGCACCGGTAAGAGAGAAGTTTGGGGGAGGCAGAATTAATAATGGACATGTTGTCAATGATTTCATTTTCAACACCACTCCAAAGAATGCATAGACTAGAGGACAGACTGAAAGTACTAGAAGGACCAATCAATGAGTGAGGTGTGTCGCATCTATCTGTTTGTGTCTTATACAGTCAGCAAATTATTGAAATCAAACACAGGCTATGGGCGGCCATGCACCAGCAAGGAAACAGTGTGATGTCAAACAGTGACCCCATCTACAAAACATTAACAACATTGCATGTAACATAGAAAAATATATTTAATGTACCCTAACAAAAATAAACTAAACCCACAAAAGCTGACCCACCCCCCTCCCTAACCCCAACCACTGTCCATGGTAGAAAAAAACGCCCAAACGAACAAGAATTAAAAAAGGGGCAGTGACAGGGACTAACTGGTGGGGCGGGACTGGAGGAGGACACGCATCTGGCGCATCTCATCCTCTAAACGGGCGACGCGGCATCTAAGGCCGCGGCAGTTGCAGCCACAGTGGGGGGGGCACCGGAGATGGCACGGTGGCGGCGGGCAGCCGCCAGACAGTGGTGCCGTACCGCTGGAGGGCGGTGGCTGGGGCCCGGGGCACTGGAGGAGGCTTGAACAATTGATGCCGCAGTCCCATCAGTCATGTTTGCACTCCGCCATCTCCTCATTCTGTCATCGTGACTTTCCTGCCCACACGGTCTACCGAACATGTAATTATACCTTCTTGCACTCCGATGCCGTTCCCTCTCATACATCTCTTCTTCCCACTCTGTCAAAGCTTCGAATTGAGTAGGTCTAGGTCTTGGTTCTAATCTCATCATTCTTTCTCTCAAGTTCCTTAATACAGCTAAACTAAATGAACCACTTTCTGGAAACGCTAAGACAACATCTTCTTTTGTATACTTTGCCCAATTATCTAGCCAAATACATGTATGGTACCCATATTTCGCTACCATAAAGGATGCAGGCGATTTCGGTCGAGGAAGTATCTGTCCTTCTCTAGTCACAATTGGCTTATCCTTTTTAAATAGACTTTTAATTTTCCCAAACCATGACTTGACATGGATCGTAATACATCATTTTTACTTATCATTAGTCCTGAATCACTAGACTTCTCAAATCACTTCTCTACGACTATTCCATTTGTTGTCCAATCCCAGCGCGAGTCACACTAACGCACCAATCCTGGGCATCTACGTCACACCGACAATTCTCCACTCCTAGCGCGTTTCACACCAATGCACCAATCCGTGAAAGCTTTGTCTCTCTATGGCTGGCCAATCCCAGCGCAGTCTTTCTGATGTCAGCGTGTCTCACTATTCCTGCTTCTGCTGACCCATCCTTCACAAAATTTATCGGCAAACTTTTCTTACGTTTTCTTTAATCAAATCTGTTAGTAACGACATAAAAACACCACCATTGCCCATTTCGCTAAACCAAAGAGATAGTTTTGTTCATTTACACAAGAATTCTGTATTTCTAGTAGGCAGCGCTTTCCTCTACCCTACCACAGAATTATTCAGTTTCGCCGATAAAGTAGCACTTCCCTCTACCTTACCCTTCTAACAAGCAAAAGGCTAACCGTTTCTCTGGGGATAAAACACATGAGGAGGCTACACTGCTCCTGAGAATTAAGGCCAGAGTTTCACGCGAGAACCTGTTGCCATTGCACTCACGCACAACCACACAGAAATGTCCCTAACGATAACACACGACGATGTTACCAACTCGAAACCAGACAATGTGTTGTGCAACTTCACTTGCCACACATTTTCCCCGTGTACCTACAGGGCAACCAGACAATACACAGTGCGACTTCACTTGCCACACATTTTCCCCATGTACCTACAGGGCATCCAACTTCCTACGTCCCGGAAGTCTTCAAAAACAACATGAAACGCGACACGACTCAACATCGAATGTTAGTACATAAATCAATAATCAATCATCAATAATCAATAACTAATAATCACCAAACAAATGCAATAAAACCATAACTCTGCTACCAGAAAAACTGCTCTAGAGGTAAAGGGCAAATTTACATATCCTCCCTGCGTCACAGACCCGTCATCACACTTACTCATTCACGCACGCATCCATTGGTGGGGCCCATTACACCAACATTCATACGTCTCACTCGAATCTGCACACAGGAGGAAAGAAGCGCTGGACATGTGGGGGGTACCTTGTTACCTATCTGGAGTAAATCCTTTACATTATATACATTATATACATCTGCACCTATAGAATCCTAACTTTAACATCAAGGCACTCCACCACTTGGTCGATGGACCAATTAGTTGGACTGGTTGATGGTGATTTAGAACCAGCTAAAACACATTAAAAGCTTCAGAAACCTTCAATAAATCAATACCGTTTTAAAGAATCACAGACTCATTTCTTATTAATCAATGTTTAGTTTATCTAGTTAATTCACTTTCATTAGCATAGTCAAATCTCAATCAAATCAGAATTTTAATGAGTATCTTGAACACAAATTGACATGACAAATATATTTACCTAAATTTGAATATTGATGACCATTTTCCAGAGGAGCCCATCAACCCACAGCATAGCTCAAAATCCATTCAGATGGAATCAGCCTGTTAGCCTTAAATAGGAACTCAATTAAATCCAGGAAAGTCCCTCTCAGCCAAGGGACTGGGTGACCGCGATAACGAACCAAATCTTCACACCAACAGTCACCAATGGAAAAATGGTACTTTTTTTTCTTCTACTAAATACCCCCCTTTTATATTCTTTTTCCCCTTACTTCTAGAACAAATATGCAACAATTTTAAAGACAGAGGTGTTCTGATTTGCTAAATCCCTCTGAATTTGCAAGAAGGGGTGATTTTCCCAAGTTCGTCTGCTTCCCATGCGACAGAGTATGACATCACTCAAATTTTTCTTTTAACGGGTTCTCAAGCGAAAGTTCCGAAGTAACAACATGTAAACCTCCGGGTATAGGTCTCTATTGTCTTTCAGTCATTCACACTAGCTGGGTCCTGGCAATCCTCAATGTTCCTATCCTTGACAAGAAACACGTAGTCTTGTGGTTAGTTGTCGCCTGGAGATCTTCAGAGCCATCCGAGTCTGCGCAGTAGGCATTGCGCTCAAATGACGGTGGCCACTTCCGGACTCCATTTTGAATACCGCGGCCTAGTAGGCCCAAATGCCAACATGAGCAAAAATAAACATAAAAATAATTAATATACGGAAATGAAGATTCTAATGTTTAAACCCACCCTAATCCCAATGTATATTAGTTTTGACCTAACTTATAGCAACTTTTAAAGCAATAATACTGACCATTCCGCAACACTAGAAGCACAACCATCACAAAAGCAACATAAAACATGCAATTCCCTATTTTAACACATCCTACAGTTAGTTTGCGTACCACAGTTAATCATTAGAATTATTAGCCATGCAATTAGCATTTTAGTCCCACGTGTATCTTGTGTTTATTAACTTGCAATTGTTGGGTAATCACAACACTCCAAACAATTAATACAGATTAATATTTAGAATGATTACGTAATTAGTATTTTCATGCAAAATAGAGAAGGTATACAAAATGTTGCTTTACCTGCTCCACCATTGGTATGGAGCCAAGGCCTGGAAGGTAGGACAACTGTACCGGTCAAAGGCATGCCTCTAGAAGCTTCTCCCCCACTTCAAAGGCACAACTGGTTATAAGTCTAGACTTCAGACACCAACTCTTTAGTATACTTCTGGACTTGTGGATACTCTGCCAGGAAGAAAGACTGCTGTGCTGATGAAAGAACTGCCATTCTGCTGCATTATTGCTCGGATGGACTGCTGCCATGCTGTACTGACCTGCTGACCTGCTGCCCTCTTGCCAGGGTGAGAAGGACTGGACCTGTTTATACCAAACCCAGAGTGATTCCAAGGGCTAGTTGGCTGGCCTCCTCATCTGAAGCCTCTGGGGCACAAAAGATTTCCAAAAACCTTAAACCTGCACCTGGACTCCGATAGTTGTGAGTCTACCCTGTCAAGTAGTGCCACCCCAGTCCTGGACCCTTTGAAGTGGGCTTAAAGTGCTCTGCCAGCCTCTGCTGCATGGTGCAAACTTGAGCAGAATCGACACATCATCGCTGATGCATGGATTAGACCCATCAGAAAGATCTGCATCACCCTTGCAGCCCCATTGGAACCACCACTGCTTGACGCATCCTCAACAAAGGCCCTCGGAGCCCTCATCAGCAGGAGCCTCCACAATGACACCTGAATCTGCATTGCAGCCTTGCAGCTCCTCTGAACTGGAGCAACACCCCAACTGCACGCCGCAATCATAACACCAGACTTAGCATCACAAGCCCCATCAATCGATAACGATACAGGCCCTTGCGTCGCATTCTAGCCGCATCACAGAACCGACGCATCATTTCAGCTGCGCAACGCATTTTCAACAACGGTCTTCGCATCACTCTCCAAACCAAGATCTAAGATACTCTGTTCAGCTGGCCTAACCGGGCCCCTGTAGCCGGACGCGCTCCATCGCCGTTGGCCTGAACTTGTGACTTTGTCCCGGTCCACTGCAACCAGACATCCACAGTTGTCGCTTTGTGCTTTCTGGCGCTATTTTCACAAAAATCTTTTAAATTGCATATCTCCGGTTCTACTGATTGGATATTTGTTGTTTTGGTCTTGTCTTATTTATTAACCCCTTCAATGCGCATGACGGAGCGGTTCCGTCATGCACGTCGGTTGCGCTGTGCGCATGACGGAACTGCTCTGTCACGGCCCCGCCCGCTCCATAGAACCTTAAGCACGGCGCGGTAATCTGCGCCGCGCTGAAGGAGTTAAAGAAAATTCTATTTTTCTAACTTGGTGAGGGATCCTTTTAGTGTTGTGTTTTATTTTATTGCTGTTTGAAGAGTTGCACAAATTCTTTACAAATTGCCTCTAATATAAGTCTGACAGCTCTGTGCCAAGCTACCAGAGGGTTGAGCACATGTTAATTTAAGGTTAGCTTGTGCCTTACCCTGACATGAATTATGGTTGCTACTTCAACAGGGCTCACACCCCAGTCAACCAACAACCCAATTTCTCACAGTGTTCTTTATCGCAAGATCAAGGGTGATGGAGTGAAAACTTGCAGGTAAATTTGGGTGATTTGAATGTTGGGGGTGCATAAAAATTAGGAGTTCGGGGTTATGCTCCCACACTAACAGGTAGTTTCCAACATTAAAAAATGCATTTAAAACTATTCCTCATAAAGACAGTATTCAGTGCCTTCCATGCACTGTCTGCTTTGAAAGGAAATTAGGCCTCCATATGTTATCTGTTGTTGGGACGGGTTTTCTACACTAGAAAAAAGAATGTAGGATAGAGAAAAAACGTATATTCGAAAATGCAGATTTGCAACCAAGCACGAGTATTCCTGCAAATCTATGACAGCTGTGGGTTTTTATGAGTGTTCCTTGGATTTTTTATGAAATTCCAAGAATAGAATGCCCACTCCACCTAAAAAAGAAAACCCACAGTATTTGAGTAGCTGTTCAACAAAGGAGATGCACAAAGAAACTCTTGTTAGAAAAAAAAAAATATTTGACCTCCATTTTGGATTTTAACACATACATACAATTGCATGTCCCTTTAGCAAATACCTGCAAAGATTCTCTCTCTCTTTCGTTTCTCTCGCTCTCCCTCTTTTTCAGAAGGGAGTATTTAGAAGTATTGTTCTTTATTCCATCAATATTCCCTTTCACCGTCCTTAAAAACATGTTTAAAAACATACACCTATTTTAAATGGACGACATACATATTTAACTGTTTTACTCTGCTATTTAAGCTTTTGTGGCATCAGAAATAGTGGTTTATAATAGTCTTGTGGTTGTTTGTATTATTTAGTCTCCAACAATCTACATCATACACCAATTACAAGTAGATACCAACCTGAAGCCAGCCTCAAACTATCAAATGTCACTGATGACAAACAAAGCTACAACTGTTCTAAAAATGATTTTGCCTATATGAGCAAAAAATGTACTCCCAGCTTTAAGGAGGTTAAAATGCCAAATTTTTACCAACTAAATTACTTCCCAGTCTATGGCCACCTTTTACCTCTTCATGTGGATCAGATATCACTTGAACCTCTCATATTAAATTTGCGTTTAAGGGACATCAACATGCAACTTTCCATGCTTTAGAAACGTCTCCCCCTTCTACAAACCCCTCACCACATTGAACTAACAAGATGTCGTATCAAGCAGTGGCAAAGCCAGCAGTTCAGGTAACTCCTCTGAAAAACAAGACTTATTGACGTTGCCAATGCTTGTTTAAAAACACATACTCAGACTGTGGCTTTCAGGGTGCAGGATTCGCAGTCATTATTAGGAGAAAAAAGCATGGGGGTTAGATCATATATCCCTCCCAAATATTGTTGAAAGGGGTAAGTACACGTACCTTGGGCTCTTCACTATACAAGTTCCACTGTCCATTGTTCCCCAGGCAGGATATCTTAACGGCAGGGCAGGCCACATTTTCCGGTAAGATGTCTGCCTAGCCAAGTACTGAAATGTGATTTAGAAAGGTCTTCCTAAAATTCTAGGCCTAGCTATTATAACATTTTGCGTCAGGGTTGCGTCACTTTGTGGTGCAGCCCCGACGCAAAGGCCCTGACAGGCTAAGTCTTTGCTTTGTCCTGCAACGCAAAGGCTTGAGCAAGATATACAAAGCCATACAAGGGGTGATTTGTGCCGCCTTGTGTGGCCATGGTTGGAGCACGTTTGTTCCCGTACATCTCCCCAAGATATTTGATGCGATCTCAGATTTACTGAAAGTAGTAAACCTGAAATTGCGCCAAAATGGTACGTCACCCTGACCATGGCGTAACGAGGAGAAATATGTTTATATCTCCTCATTATTTCATATTTCTATGCATAGTGCATTCTGCATCACACATAGAAAATAGAAATTGCCTCTAAGGATTGTGATTTTGCAGGAAGGTATACCTTACTGCACAACAACAATCCTGCAAATAATGAAGGCACCCTTGCATCATGGTGCAAGAGTGCCTGAATTGGTACTGGGCAGCTTCAAGTGCGCCAGCACCGGTAGTCAACTGAAGAGCACCATATCTTATTAAACATGGCAATGTTCAGCTATCTCTGGTTCAAGTAAAGTTGTGCAGCAACTTTGCTTGCTGCCCTGCTTTTCGTGAACTTTTAGATTCTATGCCTCAAAATGTATTTCAGAATTTACTAAGCCATGTTAAGCCCCATGTGTGTGGCTTAGTAAAAGAAAAGTAGCACGAGGCAGCGCATAGCGCTCCCATGTGTTTCCTTGCGTTGCATCTATCGTGGTTTTTAACACAAATCTAGATTTACTAAAGTCTGTACACCTGGATTTGCACCAACATGACACGCCTAACTGAGGCTGGTGTAATGAGGAGAAATATTCTTATTTCTCTTCATTATTGCCTCCTGGCATTTGTGTAATTACGCAGCACACATACAAAGAAGAGATACCTTCCTGCACAAAATTAGTCTGTGTGTGGCTTAGTAAAAGAAAAGTAGCACGAGGCAGCGCATAGCGCTCCCATGTGTTTCCTTGCGTTGCATCTATCGTGGTTTTTAACACAAATCTAGATTTACTAAAGTCTGTACACCTGGATTTGCACCAACATGACACGCCTAACTGAGGCTGGTGTAATGAGGAGAAATATTCTTATTTCTCTTCATTATTGCCTCCTGGCATTTGTGTAATTACGCAGCACACATACAAAGAAGAGATACCTTCCTGCACAAAATTAGTCTGACCACAACACAGGCACCCTTGCACCATGATGCAAGGGTGCCTGCATTGGCGCTAGGCTGCCACAAGGGTACCTGCGCAAGGAGACAGCAAACGTTCACTTCTTTGTAAATATGGCACATTTTTGCTCTTTCACGCAACACAGAGCATCAAACTCTCTTGCTGCGTTGCGTGAAATTTAAATCCAGGCTCTAATACCTAGACTCTAAAGACTCCAAGATAAATCTGCCAAAATTGTTCTGGAGCCACAGACATTTGACCACACCAAACCAGCTCTAAAAACACCACACTGGCCCCCACTGGGTCTTATGAACAAATATGATCATTTTCAGGTTGCTCTTTATCATACCTAAGGTTTACTCATATGACCCGGCATACTTTCAAATACTGGCTCCACACTACATTCTGCTAAGAAACGTCCAATCAGCATTAGGCCTGGGCCAAAATTCCGTTCCGTTTACGGAAATTGCGATATTTTGGCATTTTTGCGTTCCGCGGAAAGCGCGAAAATGTCAAAATTTCCGCATTCCGCAGCTTAGCGATAATTTCTTTCTTGCTCGCGCTGTAAAAAAATACATTCTCGCGTTCGCGCGATCGCCTTACCTGAAACCCCGCGTTCGCCGACAAGTTTTCTTGACCCGGTCGCGTTCTCCACGAGATGTTGGATTTTGGTAGCCATTTTGCGCTGTCTCGCGACAGTTCGCGGCCGCATTAACGTCATTTGTCACGCGATCACGTCATTTGTCGCGCGATCACGTGTTTCTTCTCGCGATCATGCACCGCGCGAGTATGAGAAGATTGAGGTCTCGAACATGTCATTCTACATCGCGAGCTAGAGGATGAGGACGCGGGCACGTGTAATCGAACGCGAACAGGAGAAAGAGACCCCGAACACGTCATATCCAACGCGACAGGGACAAAGAAGAGAACGCGATCATGTCGATTCCGACACGCCAGCGGAAGTAATGTGAAGCTCGAGAACTCAACAACGTAAAATTTACAATTTGGAGAGGAATATCGGCTCTAGCAGCATGAAACCATCTGCAAATGCTGATTTTGGATGAAAAGAACTCCTTACATTGACATTTGGCTTTCCTTTTTTGTGCAAGGAGTCATTTTTTTAAAAGGTGGAGAGAGGGAGGAAGTGACACAGAATCTCCAACTTCCTGTTCCTGTCCAGCAGGCTCCTCCCAGTGCTTTGTCCATCTCCTGCTCATTCTGCCTTTGGATTTGGAGCTGGAAAGATCACTCTTTTTGTCTGCTGCATCATTGCAATTGGATTTCAGGATTTTTGGAATAGGATATTTTACAAGTAAGTGGTTGTTGTGTTTGTTTGATTGTGGGCATTGCAGTTGTTGTAACTACAATTTATTTTTGATAATTAATTATCATCATTCCTTTTTTTTAATTTTTTTTATTTTGTGGGTAGTAGTAGTAGGCCCGAGCTAGCCATGGGCATGGCCTCATGGGTGTGTGTGTGCGTGATGAAGCAACTGTTCCTTTTGTTGTTTTTTGAATGTATTTCATTTTCAAGCACATTTAGGGCATGGATGGCATTGGATTGAGTTGGGGAAGTGTGTTTTTTGGGAGTGGCCTTTGTGATGTTGTTGGGCCTGGCCATGTGGCTGGTGGCCATTTTGAGGCCTAGGCCTGCAAGCTTGCCTGGCCTTGTCTGCCAACAGGCCTGCTTTTTCATCCACTAGGATCAGAGCAGGTAGCCACAGCTTTATTAATCAAGTGTTTTCTGTGTGATCTGCTGAATTTAGACATCATTTAGGGCATGGATGGCATTGGATTGAGTTGGGGAAGTGTGTTTTTTGAGGGTTGCCTTTGTGATGTTGTTGGGCCTCGCCATGTGGCTGGTGGCCATTTTGAGGCCTAGGCCTGCAAGCTTGCATGGCCTTGTCTGCCAACAGGCCTGCTTTTTCATCCACTAGGATCAGAGCAGGTAGCCACAGCTTTATTAATCAAGTGTTTTCTGTGTGATCTGCTGAATGTAGACATCATTTAGGGCATAGATGGCATTGGATTGAGTTGGGGAAGTGTGTTTTTTGGGGGTTGCCTTTGTGATGTTCTTGGGCCTGGCCATGTGGCTGGTGGCCATTTTGAGGCCTAGGCCTGCAAGCTTGCCTGGCCTTGTCTGCCAACAGGCCTGCTTTTTCATCCACTAGGATCAGAGCAGGTAGCCACAGCTTTATTAATCAAGTGTTTTCTGTGTGATCTGCTGAATTTAGACATCATTTTGGGCATGGATGGCATTGGATTGAGTTGGGGAAGTGTGTATTTTGGGGGTGGCCTTTGTGATGTTGTTGGGCCTGGCCATGTGGCTGGTGGCCATTTTGAGGCCTAGGCCTGCAAGCTTGCCTGGCCTTGTCTGCCAACAGGCCTGCTTTTTCATCCACTAGGATCAGAGCAGGTAGCCACAGCTTAATTAATCAAGTGTTTTCTGTGTGATCTGCTGAATTTAGACATAATTTAGGGCATGGATGGCATTGGATTGAGTTGGGGAAGTGTGTTTTTGGGGGGTGGCCTTTGTGATGTTGTTGGGCCTGGCCATGTGGCTGGTGGCCATTTTGAGGCCTAGGCCTGCAAGCCTACCTGGCCTTGTCTGCCAACAGGCCTGCTTTTTCATCCACTAGGATCAGAGCAGGTAGCCACAGCTTTATTAATCAAGTGTTTTCTGTGTGATCTGCTGAATGTAGACATCATTTAGGGCATGGATGGCATTGGATTGAGTTGGGGAAGTGTGTATTTTGGGGGTGGCCTTTGTGATGTTGTTGGGCCTGGCCATGTGGCTGGTGGCCATTTTGAGGCCTAGACCTGCAAGCTTGCCTGGCCTTGTCTGCCAACAGGCCTGCTTTTTCTTCCACTAGGATCAGAGCAGGTAGCCACAGCTTTATTAATCAAGTGTTTTCTGTGTGATCTGCTGAATTTAGACATCATTTAGGGCATGGATGGCATTGGATTGAGTTGGGGAAGTGTGTTTTTTGGGGGTGGCCTTTGTGATGTTGTTGGGCCTGGCCATGTGGCTGGTGGCCATTTTGAGGACTAGGCCTGCTAGCTTTCCTGGCCTTGTCTGCCAACAGGCATGCTTTTTCATCCACTAGGATCAGAGCAGGTAGCCACAGCTTTATTAATCAAGTGTTTTCTGTGTGATCTGCTGAATTTAGACATCATTTAGGGCATGGATGGCATTGCATTGAGTTGGGGAAGTGTGTTTTTGGGGTGGCCTTTCTGATGTTGGTTGTCTTAAAGACATGCTTTTGTTGTATGTGTCTGGTGTGTTGGTGTGCAATGCATGCACCCTGCAGAGCTTTGTGGGGCCTGTGAATGTTCGTATTTACATTTTATGGCATTAAAAAGGCAGAGCAGTGTGCTTTAGCAGGCATCCTTTACCTGGCTTTTATAGGCCTTTTGTCAGCTCCTGGTGGTTCCCAGGCCCCCGGCTTGTTTGTGATTTGTGTGTGTCCATGTGGGTGGTGGCCTTTTTTGGTGTTTGGACTGTGAGTTATTAGTGTCCTGCTTTTGCCATAGGCCTGCATGGTTTTCCTATTGGCTCTTTGGCTTACTGCTTCCATCCATCCACCCCCTTTGCCAGCAGCAGCTCCATGGATGCTGAGATGCTCAAATAATGCAATGGTCCACCCCACTTCCATTAAATTTTTATGTTGTTGTTTATTATTAACTTTCCTATCCTTCCTGAGAGTGTAGTGTGTGGCTGTACACAGTACTAGTAGTATAACATAGCTCTAGTTAAAAA
Organism: Triturus cristatus; assembly: GCF_964204655.1. Taxonomy (NCBI): domain Eukaryota; kingdom Metazoa; phylum Chordata; class Amphibia; order Caudata; family Salamandridae; genus Triturus; species Triturus cristatus. The sequence goes on along the minus strand of NC_140586.1, from coordinate 377,177,176 downwards.
AAAAGTAATAAATGGCTAGACTATCTTTTGTTTGCACTAGTACAGTACTAAGTAACTGAACCACAACAACAAATGCAACATTTCACTGATGTTCTTCTCCTGTCTTATTTGCTTTTAGGTTCACAAAAGACAGAGTAGGAGGTGTCATCAGCATCACCCGGCTACCCGTTGTACTGCCAGCCAGACAGAAGTCCTGCTGCGCATCACGTCCACGTGAGACCAGAACTTGTTGTGCATCTGCATCCTGCCTGACATCTGAAGAAGATGGCCCCAAAGAAAGGTACCAGGTCCAGTACCAAGAAAGTTGCCGGTGAGAAGAAGGAACAGAAAAAGCAAGTGCCATTAACCACGACTGGTGGTGTGCCGGCCAATGTTTTTTTGGCACCAAAGCGTTGTCCGGGAACCAAGCTGGGAGCAGCACAGCGGTCCAACCCCACCAACCTAGGCCCAAGGGCTTTAGTGTCGCAGAGGTAGCCAGTCTACTAACGAGCAGCGATGTTGAAGAAATGTCATTACCGCAAAGTAGTACACAATCAAGTTCAACGCAGGCGCAAACTCAGCAGATCAGTGTGCAGCCGCCGCAACAAGAACAGCAGCAGCCGCCGCAACAAGAACAGCAGCAGCCGCCGCAACAAGAACAGCAGCAGCAGCCGCTGCAACAGGAACAGCAGCAGCAGCCGCCGCAACAAGAACAGCAGCAGCCGCCGCAACAAGAACAGCAGCAGCCGCCGCAGCAAGAACAGCAGCAGCCGCTGCATTAAGAACAGCAGCAGCCGCCGCAACAGCCCACCATAGTAGTTGTTGTTCCTGACGTAGGGGCATTTCAGGAAATCTAGCTTCCTGCAGACAAAGTGGAGCAAAGTCAAACCACTGTTTCAGAAGATCTATTGTCTTCCAGACGACCAGCAAGGAAAAGGAGGCTTAGTCCATCATCTTCTTCTTCAAGCCCCGCTTCTGATGATCGTGATGACACTTGGGTACCACCAGCTCGGTCTGAGAGTGATATACGCCACAAGACAAGGCTTCTGAAAAGGAAGGTCCCAGAAAAACTTAGAGTTATGGAGGTAGATGTAGAAGAGGGGGGTGATGATGTTGATGAAGACGAGCCAGTCATCACGCACGTTACTCCCGCCCCAAAGGGATTGGAGACCGACATTCTCACCCTATCCAGAAAGGCTGCTACTGAGCGGGATGTAGCACGGATCTCACCAACACAGGTTACACCACCACTACCTCCAGCTGCCATATTTTCCAAGGCCCAGCAGGGACCTACATCCAGCTCAACCATCTCAGTAGGAAGTGGTAGTAAAAGTCACAGTGTAGGTGGACAGGGTCACATATTTTCAAGCACCCCCTCAAGTTCATCTGGTGTTGAAAGTGGCACATCCAGCAGTGCCAGAAAGTTCTCCTCCCCAGTTTGGGACTTCTTTTCTGTTAGCGCCAAGGAGGAGAACGTTGCTATATGCTCAATTTGTCGGCAAGGTGTTCGGCGTGGTAAGCTTGGTACAAACTATGGTACCGGAGGACAAGCAAGTCATCTCAGAATACACCACACTATCGTGTGGGAGGATAACCTACTTAAGTTAAAAGAAAGTAGGAAAACTAAAACCATTGAAGTTGGTCAGGATTCAGAATCAGGGAGCGATATTATTGTGGTGGCAGGTGAAGAACAGGGAGGCATTTCTAGCCCTGTCTCCAGTAGTGCAGTCACTGCAGTGGTAACGCCCACATCCTCCTCAGTAACATCAGAGTGGCACCGCAGTAAGAGCCATACTCAGAGTGTGGGTGAGACACCAAGGCGACCGGCGAGTACCTCAATGAGACAATCTGTGTCGTTGAGCCTTAGTGGGTTAATGAAAACAGCACCACTAAGGAAAGTAAGCCAGCCTACCATTGAGAGCATGTTTAGGTTGGAGGGGCAGTTCCAACGCAACCACCCAACGGCACGATTGTACAATGCGAAGCTGGCTAAAATGTTAGCGCTGGACCTTCTTCCTTTTTCATTTGTGGAAGGGGTGGGTTTCCTTGAATTTGTGTCTGCCATCTGCCCGAAATGGAAAGTTCCCAGCCGGTCCTATTTCGCAAGAATTGCTGTTCCGGCACTACATCATGATGTGCTGGAATTGGTTGGTCACGGTTTGCAGCAGAGTGCTGTGCACAATATCCACCTGACAACAGACATGTGGAGCAGTTGCCAAGCCACAGATTACATGTGCATCACTGCACACTGGATCTCTTTTGTGGGGGTTAGAGATAAACTATCTGCACGAGGTGTCATTGACACAGCTGCGATTTTTGAAGGTACTCGGAAACATGCAACTGTAGCCATGTTCGCCATGGAGAAATCTCATACGGCTGAAAACATTTTAGAAGAGTTTCGCACCAAGGTTTTGGAATGGCTGTGGCCCAGAGGGCTTGGTATTGGTTTTGTTGCCACAGACAATGGCAGTAATGTACTTAAGGCCATGGAACTTGGTTCCTATTTCAGGGTTCCGTGTTTGGCACACTGCATAAACATTATAGTGCAAGACTTTCTGAAAAAAGAACCCATAGTCAGCAATTTACTGGCCATCTGCCGAAGAATATGCACTCATTTCAGCCATTCTTTTAAAGCTCGGAAGCAGCTGAGGATCATCCAACGTGAATTTAGGATGCCAGTCAAGGCACTCATCCAGGAGGTGGCAACACGTTGGAACTCAACGTATTACATGCTTGATCGTCTGTACGAACAGCACAGGTCACTCCATGAATATGTCTGGTACAGAAGCAGTGATGCTAGTATTAAAGGCATGACCCTTCAGAGGGAGCAATGGACCCTAATTAAATGCCTGACTGAGATGCTGTCTCCTTTTGAGGTCTTCACACGTGAAGTCAGCAAGGAGGACTGTACAATGGGCCAAGCTATCCCATTGTTGCAAATGCTACAGCATGAGCTGAATAATGTGTCTGAATCCTACAAAGGTGTAGAGGACAGAAGGCAAGCCCATGACTTGGTGGAGAGCTTATCCAGGCGCTTATCAGAAAATGTAAGGATACAAAATAAAATTTTGTCACAAGAACATTACATTTGTGCCACAATTCTGGATCCACGTGCAAAATTAGGACTATTCCTTGCTTTTTCCGACAATGATGTTGCCCGCTACAAAAGTTGTATAGCTGAAGCAGCCATTAAGTTTGAAAACGAAGGGCTGCTAATTAAAAGCCCGCCACATCAACCCACAACAAGTACTGATACTGAATCAGGCCATGCAGAATCAAGTGCAACTTCGTCGGCTGAGGGCAGTGCGGTTGGCTCACAATCACAACACTCACCATCACTATCGACTACAGAAACAAAAACTGGATCATTAGGCCGAGTACAATCATCATCATTACAGGATTGGTATGTAAAGATGGGCAATTGCAAGCACAGTGCTGATGCACAGAAAAAACAGCACAAAAGCTTACCATCAGCAACCCTGAACATTGAGCGGATGGTCCAGGCTTATCTGGACGACCCAACAGAGGTGTACGTTGATCAAAACCCATTGCAGTATTGGTATAGGAAAAGGTCTGAATGGCCACAGCTCAGCAGGCTGGCGATAAGCTATCTGGCTTTCCCTGTCGCAAGTGTCTCTTCCGAACGTGTTTTCAGTGCTGCTGGTTCCATTGTAACATTGAGAAGGACCAGTCTATCTCCAAAAAACGTGGAGAGGTTAACAATGATCAAAATGAATCAGCACTTCATACCATCAAATTACACAATGCATGAATCAACAGAGGAAGATGAGGACAGCGGCTCAGGTGACGGAAGTATTGTGTCAGATGATTACCTACTACTGGAAGAACCCCCAGAGTTTGAGGACGAGCTATACTTCCCTGACAATTAGGCTCGCACTTACTGTCTTCCTCCCTTTTTTTCCCCCTTTGTTTATGTGTCTGTCGTTCCGGTTATAAACTTGTGAATCGCCACAAATCCATTATCACCGTCCTCTACTCTTCTAATTTAATATACAAGTTTCAGGTGTCTGCCATTTGACAGTACAGTCCTCCGAATCCAGCTCCTCCGCTCGATCATACTGAATCTCCTGCTCAATTCCATTTCCCTCATGAATGATGATTGGATGATGGTAACAACAAATTCAAACTTTCCTCGTCCTTCCAAAACAAGTGGACCGTGAATCAGATGACCACTATAGCTATCCTCCTTTCAGAGCCGAGAGAGACTGGCCATTAACTGAAAATAAGATGGAACAGGTAATGATTGATGCCATGCATTGGACGCAGAGTCGCAGACTGAATGATTTAGATTTTGTTGTGTTTGTTGCGCATGAATTTATGTAATTGTGCACTGCCACTAATCAACTTTCTACAGAACACACTAATTTCCCCTTCTTGCAAATACGAAATGTGTACTTCTCCTGCATCTTGGTGATACATTGCTTTTAATTCAATACAGGAAGGGGACTCACTAAATCTGCACAATGCAAATGACTGTGACACAACAGCACCGTCTATGATGATGATGGCGAAATAGACGGCCCGTTAACAAGATGAGATGGAACAGGTAATGATTGATGGCTGCCATGCATTGGCCGCAGAATCGCAGACTGAATGATGTAGATTTTGTTGTGTTTGTTGCGCATGAATTTATGTAATTGTGCACTGCCACTAATCAACTTTCTACAGAACACACTAATTTTCCCCTTCTTGCAAATAAGAAATGTGTACTTCTCCTGCATCTTGGTGATATATTGCTTTTAATTGAATACAGGAAGGGGACTCACTCAATCTGCGCAATGCAAATGACTGTGACACAACAGCACCGTCCATCATGATGATGGCGAAAGAGATGGCCCGTTAACTTAAGATGAGAAGGAACAGGTAATGAATGATGACAATTAATGGCATGCATTGGACACCTGACTCTGAGCTATTGGTCTTTGTGTTTGCGTTGTTTGTTGTGCACAAAGTGATGTCAAAGTGTACTAGTAGTAATCTATCTTTCTGTACACAATAAAGAATGACTCAAGTCAGTAATATTTATATTTCTACTCTTGTTGTGTCATAAAAATTATACTTATACTGCAGGCCGATCTTCAGTCAGTCAGTAAAAGTATCAGAGATGATGATGAAGTCAGGAGGATGTTTCAGGAGTGGCATAAAACGGAAAAGCCTAAAGGTAAACACGTCAACAACAAACACAGCAGACCCAAATGTCTGTGTAGAAGTTGAATAGAGTGTAGCGGTGGGATGACTGCAGTGCATTGATTTTACTAACTTAAACTGTAAAATGCTATGTTTGGAATGGATAATGTGCTTTGCATTTGTCCAACTCTTTGAGAGAAAAAAAAGGACTCTAAAGTGTTAACGTAGGATGTGCTAATGCTAAGCACTGTGGCCCTGCTCTCTCCTGTTACTGTTGAAGGTCAATGCTGGAAAAGTAGAGATGATGCATATGCATACATGCCACCTTGGAAAGTGCTGTTGCACTACACCATCACTTGTGCATTTGTTTTCACTTTCTTTCTCAATATACCCTTTGATTTTCCATCTAAAATTACAGGCCGGTATTGACCAAAAGTTTGTAAAACATTACAATGCATATTAATTACCTTACCAATCAATCACCTTTTTTTTTCCAGCCGGGCAGTGGCGAGTGGCGAGGCGACACACCCAAGATTGATGGACGAGACGAGAGGAGCAAGAGGACTGCCGAGATGCAAAAATCCAGTCCACATTTTTGACCAGGATAAGACAGTAACAGTATCCACTTTTAACTTCTTTTAAATAATTTGATTAATATCTTGTATACAATCTTTACAACAGTGTGTTCTTGGAGTTGTTATTATCAATCATCATTATGTTTGCTCTGTGTTTACGATTCTTCCCTACCAATATTTAAAATTTCTATTTGCTATCTGTTAAAGTATTAAGGCCGGAACAACAGAACAAGAACTAGAAGTGTATGTAATCCGGGTCTCTCATCATCATGCATGCATTGCCTTTTTCTCCCTTAACATATGGATATGGTAGTCTTCAATGATTGTCGTTTGTTTGTCTATGTATGCATACTGTTTTTCTATGTCAAACCTTTCCCAAAAACCCCCTTCCCATCCATTCAACAAACCCTAACCCTCTTCCCTCGGGCTGTGTAACTTATTGTCGAGGTGTAACTAAATTAAATGTACACCAATACTTAATCACACACTTGCTGGGGCGGATGTGGTGAAAGCAACACTACTTCAATTTGAAGGCAGAGCGATGATCTTCTTCTGCTTGGCCACCCATGAGTAGGATATTTCAGAGGATATTTAATTTTATTTAACAAAGGAACATATACCTCAGCATGAATTGCCGGCATTGATTGGATTTGTTTGTTGTCATTCCTCATATACAGCACTAACTGTTAGACTGTAGGCATAGTCAAGTGACTCTACACAACTATAGTTTGTAACTCTGTCTAGTAGGCTATCCTCCTAACCACCATTCAGTTTTTTTTGTCAAATATTTGAGCATAATATTGTTGCTCGTTAAGTTCTGTACTGTACTTCATTCAACTACTCCTCTAACAGTCTCTCAAAGGCGATTGACTGTCTCCTTTTCTTTTTTTGGAAATGCTGCCGCCCTGCCAGTGTCTACTACTACTACTATACTACCACCACCACCACCACCACCACCCCAATCATGGCATGTATGAAAAAGGAAACCATCTTCACCATGCAGCCAGTTCTGTGCCACAGTTGGACATAAACATCAAGCACCGGTAAGAGAGAAGTTTGGGGGAGGCAGAATTAATAATGGACATGTTGTCAATGATTTCATTTTCACACACCACTCCAAAGAATGCATAGACTAGAGGACAGACTGAAAGTACTAGAAGGACCAGTCAATGAGTGAGGTGTGTCGCATCTATCTGTTTGTGTCTTATACAGTCAGCAAATTATTGAAATCAAACACAGGCTATGGGCGGCCATGCACCAGCAAGGAAACAGTGTGATGTCAAACAGTGACCCCATCTACAAAACATTAACATTGCATGTAACATAGAAAAATATATTTAATGTACCCTAACAAAAATAAAATAAACCCACAAAAGCTGACCCACCCCCCTCCCTAACCCCAACCACTGTCCATAGTAGAAAAAAACGCCCAAACGAACAAGAATTAAAAAAGGGGCAGTGACAGGCACTAACTGGTGGGGCGGGACTGGAGGAGGACACGCATCTGGCGCATCTCGTCCTCTAAACGGGCGACGCGGCATCTAAGGCCGCGGCAGTTGCAGCCACAGTGGGGGGGGCACCGGAGATGGCACGGTGGCGGCGGGCAGCCGCCAGACGGTGGTGCCGTACCGCTGGAGGGCGGTGGCTGGGGCCCGGGGCACTGGAGGAGGCTTGAACAATTGATGCCGCAGTCCCATCAGTCATGTTTGCACTCTGCCATCTCCTCATTCTGTCATCGTGACTTTCCTGCCCACACGGTCTACCGAACATGTAATTATACCTTCTTGCACTCCGATGCCGTTCCCTCTCATACATCTCTTCTTCCCACTCTGTCAAATCTTCGAATTGAGTAGGTCTAGGTCTAGGTCTTGGTTCTAATCTCATCATTCTTTCTCTCAAGTTCCTTAATACAGCTAAACTAAATGAACCACTTTCTGGAAACGCTAAGACTACATCTTCTTTTGTATACTTTGCCCAATTATCTAGCCAAATACATGTATGGTACCCATATTTCGCTACCATAAAGGATGCAGGCGATTTCGGTCGAGGAAGTATCTGTCCTTCTCTAGTCACAATTGGCTTATCCTTTTTAATTTTTAAATATTTTTTATTTTCTCTCAAAAACAAAGAAAAATAACAACAAATATAAGCACAGTTTTAACTTACGTTGAGTACCCATTAATAGTTACAATACTTTCAATAATTTCTATTATTTAAATTCCAGCAATTCCACCAAGTTATTTCAATACTTTGTTTAAGCAGTGCGGGACTTTTGTCTCTCCTTCCATTTACTTAATGGCTCCCAAGTCCTTCTCCCCAAACATCTTCCTCTCCTTCCTTTCCGAGCAGAAATATTTTCCTCCATATTATGTACATACAACGTATTTGACAACCAAGTTTGAAATTCTGGGGGATTTTTATCCAACCAAGCCCTAGCTATTGTCAATCTGTAAACGGCCATTATAGCAAACAGGAATTCTGCGTGCTCCTGCTCTCCTTCTGCCACTCCTAACATAATCCAAGATGGTGAAAGAGAGATCCCTATACCCAAGGACCTTGCAAGGAACCCCTCTATCTCTTTAATCAAAAATTGAAGTTGGGGACATGTTGCAAAGATATGTATGCTGTCTGCCTCTAACGCATCACATCGAGGGCAGTTAATTCCTACAGTCCCACCCCATCTTGCTATCCTTGCTGGCGTAAAATAGAGAAAATATAATGTTTTATAGTGCTGAGACTGCAAAGGGACTGAACTTAATATTGTGCGTCCATAATTCAGAGATTCCAAAAACAAATTACTTTTAACTCCTATTTTATCTACCCATTTTGTACTAAATTTCTCTAAATCATCCTGATTTTCTTTCAACAATATTGCATAAAACGATCTTATCGTACAGTCCCCCATCAGCTTGATTTTCTCCATTATTTCTATCTTGGTAAAGCCTGCAGGACCTCCCACTTTGTTTCTGAAGAAACTTCTAATCTGTAAATACTTGAAAAAACCCCTATTATCTAAGTTATATAGAGCTCGCAGATCTGAGAATTGCATAAAACCATCCTGAGAGATCAAGTCTCCTATCTGCGTAATCCCCCTTGTTGCCCACTCCGCCATTGTCTGATCAGCAAATATTTCCGCTGGGAGTGATCTATTATTGCATATGGAGACATATCTGTTATACCTCCCCATCTTAACTTTTTTTAAGAAAGCATTCCATACCACAACAGCCGCCTTAACAGTTTTAAACCTGGTTCTCTTAAAATAGCTAGAATCTATACATTTTAAAAAACAGTTGTAGGTATTTGCCCCTAACACAACTGCATAAATCTCAGTAGACATCTTATGCATTCTTACATCATCAATATTCCCCCCAATTAATCCTTGTATATATTGCAAAACAGTTGCCATATAATATAAACGAAAATCTGGTGCTCCCCATCCCCCTTTTTCCCTAGGCAGTGTCATAAACCTATAGGCCCTCCGGGTCTTACCATGTGCCCAGATAAACCTGCTACATATGGCCTCTAGGCCCTTAAACCAGTTGGCTTCAAACAACAAGGGTATAGCCCTAAAAAAATATAAAAATTTAGGTAAAACCAACATCTTAATGATGTTTCTACAGCCTACCAATGACAAGTGTAGGTTATTCATTTTTTTCCAGCTCCTTTTTAACTTGAGCTGTTAAGGGTGCGATATTGATTTTAACAATTTTATCTACTTCCGGTGTAATCTGGACCCCCAGATAGTTTGCCACTCCCACCACTCTATCATCATTACACATTACCCACTGATTTTTAACTATCTGAGTTTTCTCTTTATTCAGGCTATATCCTGAGAACTGCCCAAATCGCACAGCTTCTTCTTCGATTACCCTGATAGCGTCCGAGGGCTTTGTCGTCAGGAGGGCCACGTCGTCAGCGTATGCTAGCGTTTTAAGTCTACAACCGTTTAATATTAGCGGTGGAATCAGAACATTTCTTTCCAGCTTTCGTATATAGGGATCTAAGTAAAGAGCAAAAAGTAAGGGCGAAGAGGGGCAACCCTGCCTTGTTCCTCTCTGGATATAGACTGCGGATGTTTGTCCTCTATTAACTCTTATCTTGGCCGCCGGGTTTATATATAGGGACTGTAGAGCTTTAATAAATCCTACCCCTATACCATTCCATCTCAGAACTTCCCACATATACCTCCACGAAACCCTGTCGAATGCCTTCTCAGCATCTAGGAACAGGGCTGCCATGGGGTCTTCTAAAATTCTTGCTGCATCAAATGCCGTAATTACTTGTCTAGTATGTTGAGTTGTCCCTTTACCCGGGATAAATCCATGCTGAGAAGGAGTTACCAGTGATTCAACTACCCTAGACAACCTTTTCGCCAAAATTTTAGAAAACACCTTAATGTCTGCGTTCATTAAAGTAATAGGACGATACGACCCCGGGATGTCTGGGGGTTTACCCTTCTTTGTTATTACGATGATGTCTGCCCCGCCCCAGGACTCTGGTACAGACTCACCCTTTTGTGCCAGCAGCATAACATTAAACATTTCTTTTATGAGAAAGGGTTGAAAGGTCTTGTAGAATTCTATCGGAATCTGATCCGGGCCAGCTGCCTTCCCTGATGGTAGATCCCTCATAGCCTCAACCAGTTCCTTCAGCTGCAGTATCTCCTCCAGCCCTTTCTTGTCCTCCTCTGCTAGCCCCGAGGGCTCTATCTCACTTAAATAAGTCCTTATATCCTCCACTTTCTCTCAACCATCCTTTTTATAGAGTTCTGTATAAAATTGCTTGAAGACCTCTCGGATCTGTTCAACTTCCTTCACCCTAATTCCCTGAGAATTTTTAATCTCCTTTATATCGGCCATCCCGACCCTTTGCCTAGCACGCACAGCCAGTATGTGGCCAACTCTTTCACTTAGTTCGTATACCTTTTCCTTATTTACCAGATACTTCTCTACTGTTTCCTTCCCCATCTCCTCCATAGCTTCGGCTTTAAGCGCAACTATTTTCAATAAGATCTGGTCAATTGGGGAGTGTGTATGTAAAGCTGTAATAAGTGCTTCCTCTGCTTTAGTGATTGATTTATTAATTTGCTCAGCTTTTACCTTCAAAATTCTTTGTTCCTTAATTACATAACTCAAGGTTTCGCCTCTTATTCCGGCTTTAAAAGCATCCCACACTATCCCTGGTGTTGAAGTACCCCTATTTATCTCCCAATATTCTTTGATCCAGTTACTCAATCTTTCCCTATACTGCTGATCCTGTAGCAGCTTTCTATCAAATGTCCATTGTCTTAGCTCTTTGTTTCTCCTTTGCCCAATTGCTACAGTTAGGACTAATGGGCTATGGTCTGAGATGATCCTTGGTTCCCTATCTATTCTTGCATAATCCAGCAGTCCTCTTGTAATTAAAAAATAATCCAACCTAACCATTATCTGATGAGGGGCTGAAAAGAAAGTACTCCCATCTAGATTTGGATGACATTTTATCCAAGGGTCTTCCAACAAGTTATGTATTGCCATATCTGCTAAGGCTCTATAAGTCCTCCTTTTCCTCCCCAAGTATTTTCTACCGGGGTCTAAAAAACTACTGTCTGGATCGTGTAAATTCAGGTCACCACAGAGTATAATGGGCTCCGGCCATTGTGCTAATTCTGTATCCAAAAATTGAAAAATATCCGGATCATCTCCTGTAGAGCCATAGACCGAGACAATCGTGATTGTCTCCCCCCTAAAACTTATCTCCGCTATAGCCCATCTTCCCCACTGATCCTCTTTCTTTCTCTTAACCAGCGTATCCTGACTCCTACCTAAAATTGCCACCCCTCTCGTCTTTGTATTTTGGTTCGTTTTTGCCAGCGTGTTATAGCCAAGCTGTTCCAGTAAATAAGCCTCAGTGCCTTCAATATGTGTTTCTTGCAGGCACACTAAATCGAGATTTAGCCATTTTAACAGGGCAGCCGTCTTAAGCCTTTTATTTACCTCATTTAAACCACAGATATTTATTGAGGCTATCCTACATGTCATTGTGATTCAAAATTTTTACCCTCTGTAAGTATGCATGCCTGCCGTTTTTCATCAAACCTCAGTATTTTCTTACCTACGATTCTATTTACTAGTATACTGTACCTCCTACCTCGCAAACCTTCACTACCTTTACTGTGCTTAAAACCACCTCCTGAGTGCATGAGTTTCCCCTTCCCCACCACCTCCCCCTTTCCCCCCTCTTCCCCCCTCCCCTTTGGATCCCCACCCCCCTTGCTACAGGCAAATAGGTCAATCCTGACCTATGTGTGTCCCCTATAGTCTGTAGTGTCGCTACTCTCTCCTATCCTAGTCTCTCATGTACTTGTACCTATGTGTACTTTGGGGATTTTCTCTTACTATGTCTTTGAAGGGCCATTTGGTGGTGTTACCGCTGGAGTTTTCCCTCTACTTTCCTTTCCTTTCTCCAACTCCGTGATCTCCGTCAAGTATTCTCCTGCTTTTATCTCGAACGTGAATATCTTGGTGTACCCCTTCCTAATGACTTTCAATCTTGCTGGGAACAGCAAATAAGCTTCTGCAGCTTGCTTTTGGAAGGGTGCTATCATCTGCCTTAGCTTCCATCTTCTTTCCACAGTGACGTGGCAGAAGTCTGGCCTGGCAAAAAATGTATTCCCGTCGGCTAACTTTCTTGCATCTGGTCTAGCTTTATCAATTATTTCTTGCCTCGCCAAGTAATTCCCTAGAAAGACCAACATTGCTCTTGGTAATGCATTCTCCTGACCCCCTCGATTCTTCCTTACAAACAAAGGATATCTGTGGGCTCTTTGCACTTCTAGATCCCATTGCCATTTTGATTCTGGAAAGGCTTCTTTTAGCACCTTAATCACATAGCCTCTCGGGTCCTGTCCTTCCCGCCCTTCCGCAAGTCCCAAAAGTCTTACATTGTTCCGCCTTTGGCGGTTTTCGAAATCTTCTAGTTTCCATTGAAGGTCTTCCACTACTTTCCCTTGTTCCGTTTTAAAAGACTGCCATTCTGCTACCTCATCTTCTACTCTGCCAGTCCTTTCCTCCACCTGGGTAACTCTCTCCTCAACCTCTTCATATTTTCTATTTACTCTTCTCAGTGAGGCTTGTAGCTTTTTTGTGTCTCTTTTTGCCCTTCGACTTTCTGCTCTGGCCTCTGATTGCATCTGCTTCAAAGTTCCAAACAACAATTCAAGAGTTACGTTTTGATTTTGAGGCTCTGGTCTCCCAGTAGTATCTCCTTCTCCCTGATCTTTTTCTCCCTGATCTTTTTCCAGGTAAGTCGCTGATGTAGCAGAGTAGTCCCATGACAGTTTTTTATCCATACTGCTTCTAGACCCTCCACCATCTCTTCTGTATCCCGATCTCCTTTTCTTCTGGGTCACCAGCTCAGTGGAATCCTTGCTTGTGTCTGATTCAGCAGTGTGGTCTGAACAGCTCTGCTCCTCCTCATTCTCGGGCTCACTAATATCTGTTGTATCCGAGCCCTCATTTACTGAAAAGAATTCAGGGGAACCACCCCTCAAATCTCTATCTTCTCTACCACCCTTAACGCTGTCCCGATCATATCCAAAGTCTTGATACCCCTCGAGGCTCTGGGTGCTCCCCCACCTTAGGCCTGTAGATTTAATCATCCCTGCTTCCACGTTTGCCAGAGCGTCTAGCATTTGGGCATTGTTAAGCTTTTCCATCTGGTCTAGCACTTTACAATCTTCATCCGTTTTCTGCTCTCCCCCCTTGCTCACCTTCTTCTCTCCGGTACTCGGCACCGCTTGATGCGTGATGTTTTCTACCGGATTCAGTGGTTGCCCAGCAACCAGGATAACAGCGTCTGCGTCCTCGCGGTCTGCTGTTTCTCCGACGCCCGCGTTCAGCGCAATTGACAGCCGCAGGGGTCCTCCTAGTGTTCCGGGCTGCTGCGGATCCTCCACTTGCTTCTGAGCCGGCGGGGGTACTTTTGACGCAAAGGATTCGGGTAACGTTGACTGTCGCATCTGTTCTTTTGATGTCGGCATTTGTAAACGCTGTGTTTCCCCTCCTGGCTCGAGTGCCAGCTCCCTCGCCGCTTTGCTAGCTGCTGAGCGGGTCTCCGGTTTTGGCTCCGTTTTCCTTTCTTGTTTTTCCTGTCTTTCGGTTTTTCTCCCTCTCAAGGCACTCTTTGTGGTGCGATTGAACTGCTCCGTTTGTCTTTTAGCAGCAGTAGCCGGTGCTGGCGCCGGTGCTTTTGAAATTGCTCCAAGGCGGTTTTCTTCTCTTTTCATCAAACCTTCGGATGGCCCAGTTACTGCCGCTTTCTCTTTGTTTTTCTCCTTGTCCCTGTCCTTGTCCAAGTTTCTTTGCGACATTCTAAGCGAAGCTTTCACGCTGTTAATTATACTTCCCCAGTAACCAGGGAAGGTTTTCCTCGCCTTGTTTAGGATTCCGTTCAATAAGTCCGACCTGAATGCTCGCTCCGAGAATTTAGAAAGGAGTCCACCAAAGACCCGCATCCCCGTTGTCAGAAGTCCGATAGCATTAAGATAGGAGAGAGGTGAATTAGCGACTTTCCTCTAGAGAGCTACAGCGGCCATCTTGCCCAGCTAGGCTTCTCTAGTCACAATTGGCTTATCCTTTTTAAATAGACTTTTAATTTTCCCAAACCATGACTTGACATGGATCGTAATACATCATTTTTACTTATCCTTAGTCCTGAATCACTAGACTTCTCAAATCACTTCTCTACGACTATTCCATTTGTTGTCCAATCCCAGCGCGAGTCACACTAACGCACCAATCCTGGGTGTCTACGTCACACCGACAATTCTCCACTCCTAGCGCGTTTCACACCAATGCACCAATCCGTGAAAGCTTTGTCTCTCTATGGCTGGCCAATCCCAGCGCAGTCTTTCTGATGTCAGCGTGTCTCACTATTCCTGCTTCTGCTGACCCATCCTTCACAAAATTTATCGGCAAACTTTTCTTACGTTTTCTTTAATCAAATCTGTTAGTAACGACATAAAAACACCACCATTGCCCGTTTCGCTAAACCAAAGAGATAGTTTTGTTCATTTACACAAGAATTCTGTATTTCCAGTAGGCAGCGCTTTCCTCTACCCTACCACAGAATTATTCAGTTTCGCCGATAAAGTAGCACTTCCCTCTACCTTACCCTTCTAACAAGCAAAAGGCTAACCGTTTCTCTGGGGATAAAACACATGAGGAGGCTACACTGCTCCTGAGAATTAAGGCCAGAGTTTCACGCGAGAACCTGTTGCTATTGCACTCACGCACAACCACACAGAAATGTCCCTAACGATAACACACGACGATGTTACCAACTCGAAACCAGACAATGGGGCAGATTTATGACGACTGGCGCATCCCTGCATATCAGCAGGGATGCGCCAGTTATTATGCGCCACAGCTGCGCCACCATGGATGCGCCGCATTTATAATGCGGCGCACCATGGGGCAAAAACGGCACAGATGCGTGACGCATCTGTGCCGAAAAGTGGCGCATTGCTGGAGTTGCGTCGCAAGCGCGACGCAGCTCCAGCAATGATCTGGGGGGCCCTATCTGTACAATGCTGCGTCAATCCTTACGCCTGCTTCAAGCAGGCGCAGGGTTTTGACGCAGCATGGGCCTAAAAGTGACTGAGTGAAATCTTGTAGATTTCACTCAGCCACTTTTAGGAGGCGTTCCTGCGCCGGAACGCCCCCACCTGCCCTGGAACGCCTACATGTGGCGCAGGGCTTTACACCGTGACGCATCTGGGAGATGCGTCACGTTTGTAAATGCCCCGCACCATGGCGCAGGATTTGCGCCGCTGCTGCGTCACAAAAGTGACGCAACGGCGGCGCAAAAGTGCCGCAAGTGCAACATAAATCTGCCCCAATGTGTTGTGCAACTTCACTTGCCACACATTTTCCCCGTGTACCTACAGGGCAACCAGACAATACACAGTGCGACTTCACTTGCCACACATTTTCCCCATGTACCTACAGGGCATCTAACTTCCTACGTCCCGTAAGTCTTCAAAAACAACATGAAACGCGACACGACTCAACATCGAATGTTAGTACATAAATCAATAATCAATCATCAATAATCAATAACTAATAATCACCAAACAAATGCAAAAAAACCATAACTCTGCTACCAGAAAAACTGCTCTAGCGGAAAAGGGCAAATTCACATATCCTCCCTGTGTCACAGACCCGTCATCACACTTACTCATTCACGCACGTATCCATTGGTGGGGCCCATTACACCAACACTCATACGTCTCACTCGAATCTGCACACAGGAGGAAAGAAGCGCTGGACATGTGGGGGGGTACCTTGTTACCTATCTGGAGTAAATCCTTTACATTATATACATTATATGCATCTGCACCTATAGAATCCTAACTTTAACATCAAGGCACTCCACCACTTGGTCGATGGACCAATTAGTTGGACTGGTTGATGGTGATTTAGAACCAGCTAAAACACATTAAAAGCTTCAGAAACCTTCAATAAATCAATACCGTTTTAAAGAATCACAGACTCATTTCTTATTAATCAATGTTTAGTTTATCTAGTTATTTCATTTTCATTAGCATAGTCAAATCTCAATCAAATCAGAATTTTAATGAGTATCTTGAACACAAATTGACATGACAAATATATTTACCTAAATTTGAATATTGATGACCATTTTCCAGAGGAACCCATCAACCCACAGCATAGCTCAAAATCCATTCAGATGGAATCAGCCTGTTAGCCTTAAATAGGAATTCAATTAAATCCAGGAAAGTCCCTCTCAGCACGACAACAGTCCCATAAATGTAGCCAAGGGACTGGGTGACCGCGATAACGAACCAAATCTTCACACCAACAGTCACCAATGGAAAAATGGTACGGACTTTTTTTTCTTCTACTAAATACACCCCTTTTATATTCTTTTTCCCCTTACTTCTAGAACAAATATGCAACAATTTTAAAGACAGATTTGCTAAATCCCTCTGAATTTGCAAGAAGGGGTGATTTTCCCAAGTTCGTCTGCTTCCCATGGGACAGAGTATGACATCACTCAAATTGTATTCTTTTAACGGGTTCTCAAGCGAAAGCTCCGAAGTAACAACATGTAAACCTCCGGGTATAGGTCTCTATTGTCTTTCAGTCATTCACACTAGCTGGGTCCTGGCAATCCTCAATGTTCCTATCCTTGACAAGGAACACGTAGTCTTGTGGTTAGTTGTCGCCTGGAGATCTTCAGAGCCATCCGAGTCTGCGCAGTAGCCATCGCGCTCAAATGACGGTGGCCACTTCCGAACTCCATTTTGAATACCGCGGCCTAGTAGGCCCAAATGCCAACTTAAGCAAAAATAAACATAAAAATAATTAATATACGGAAATGAAGTCTAATGTTTAAACCCACCCTAATCCCAATGTATATTAGTTTTGTCCTAACTTATAGCAACTTTTAAAGCAATAATACTGACCATTCCGCAACACTAGAAGCACAACCATCACAAAAGCAACATAAAACATGCAATTCCTTATTTTAACACATCCTACAGTTAGTTTGCGTACCACAGTTAATCATTAGAATTATTAGCCATGCAATTAGCATTTTAGTCCCACGTGTATCTTGTGTTTATTAACGTGCAATTGTTGGGTAATCACAACACTCCAAACAATTAATACAGGTTAATATTTAGAATGATTACGTAATTAGTATTTTCATGCAAAATAGAGAAGGTATACAAAATGTTGCTTTACCTGCTCCACCATTGGTATGGAGCCAAGGCCTGGAAGGTAGGACAACTGTACCGGTCAAAGGCATGCCTCTAGAAGCTTCTCCCCCACTTCAAAGGCACAACTGGTTATAAGTACTAGACTTCAGACACCAACTCTTTAGTATACTTCTGGACCTGTGGATACTCTGCCAGGAAGAAAGACTGCTGTGCTGATGAAAGAACTGCCACTCTGCTGCATTATTGCTCGGATGGACTGCTTCCATGCTGTACTGACCTGCTGACCTGCTGCCCTCTTGCCAGGGTGAGAAGGACTGGACCTGTTTATACCAAACCCAGAGTGATTCCAAGGGCTAGTTGGCTGGCCTCCTCATCTGAAGCCTCTGGGGCACAAAAGATTTCCAACAACATTAAACCTGCACCTGGACTCCGATAGTTGTGAGTCTACCCTGTCAAGTAGTGCCACCCCAGTCCTGGACCCTTTGAAGTGGGCTTAAAGTGCTCTGCCAGCCTCTGCTGCATGGTGCAAACTTGAGCAGAACCGACACATCATCGCTGATGCATGGATTAGACCCATCAGAAAGACCTGCATCACCCTTGCAGCCCCATTGGAACCACCACTGCTTGACGCATCCTCAACAAAGGCCCTCGGAGCCCTCATCAGCAGGAGCCTCCACAATGACACCTGAATCTGCATCGCAGCCTTGCAGCTCCTCTGAACTGGAGCAACACCCCAACTGCACGCCGCAATCATAACACCAGACTTAGCATCACAAGCCCCATCAATGGGATCCTCGATAACGATACAGGCCCTTGCATCGCATTCTAGCCGCATCTCAGAACCGACGCATCATTTCAGCTGCGCAACGCATTTTCAACAACGGTCTTCGCATCACTCTCCAAACCAAGATCTAAGATACTCTGTTCAGCTGGCCTAGCCGGGTCCCTGTAGCCGGCCGCGCTCCATCGCCGTTGGCCTGAACTTGTGACTTTGTCCCGGTCCACTGCAACCAGACATCCACAGTTGTCGCTTTGTGCTTTCTGGCGCTATTTTCACAAAAATCTTTTAAATTGCATATCTCCGGTTCTACTGATTGGATATTTGTTGTTTTGGTCTTGTCTTATTTATTAACCCCTTCAATGCGCATGACGGAGCGGTTCCGTCATGCGCGTCGGTTGCGCTGTGCGCATGATGGAACTGCTCCGTCACGGCCCCGCCCGCTCAATAGAACCTTAAGCACGGCGCGGTAATCCGCGCCGCGCTGAAGGAGTTAAAGAAAATTCTATTTTTCTAACTTGGTGAGGGATCCTTTTTGTGTTGTGTTTTATTTTATTGCTGTTTGAAGAGTTGCACAAATTCTTTACAAATTGCCTCTAATATAAGTCTGACATCTCTGTGCCAAGCTACCAGAGGGTTGAGCACATGTTAATTTAAGGTTGGCTTGTGCCTTACCCTGACATGAATTATGGTTGCTACTTCAACAGGGCTCACACCCCAGTCAACCAACAACCCAATTTCTCACAGTGTTCTTTATCGCAAGATCAAGGGTGATGGAGCGAAAACTTGCAGGTAAATTTGGGTGATTTGAATGTTGGGGGTGCATAAAAATTAGGAGTTCGGGGTTATGCTCCCACACTAACAGGTAGTTTCCAACATTAAAAAATGCATTTAAAACTATTCCTCATAAAGACAGTATTCAGTGCCTTCCATGCACTGTCTGCTTTGAAAGGAAATTAGGCCTCCATATGTTATCTGTTGTTGGGACGGGTTTTCTACACTAGAAAAAAGAATGTAGGATAGAGAAAAAAACGTATATTCGAAAATGCAGATTTGCAACCAAGCACGAGTATTCCTGCAAATCTATGACAGCTGTGGGTTTTTATGAGTGTTCCTTGGATTTTTTATGAAATTCCAAGAATAGAATGCCCACTCCACCTAAAAAAGAAAACCCACAGTATTTGAGTATCTGTTCAACAAAGGAGATGCACAAAGAAACTCTTGTTAGAAAAAAATAAATATTTGACCTCCATTTTGGAATTTAACACATACATACAATTGCATGTCCCTTTAGCAAATACCTGCAAAGATTCTCTCTCTCTTTCGTTTCTCTCGCTCTCCCTCTTTTTCAGAAGGGAGTATTTAGAAGTATTGTTCTTTATTCCATCAATATTCCCTTTCACCGTCCTTAAAAACATGTTTAAAAACATACACCTATTTTAAATGGACGACATACATATTTAACTGTTTTACTCTGCTATTTAAGCTTTTGTGGCATCAGAAATAGTGGTTTATAATAGTCTTGTGGTTGTTTGTATTATTTAGTCTCCAACAATCTACATCATACACCAATTACAAGTAGATACCAACCTGAAGCCAGCCTCAAACTATCAAATGTCACTGATGACAAACAAAGCTACAACTGTTCTAAAAATGATTTTGCCTATATGAGCAAAAAATGTACTCCCAGCTTTAAGGAGGTTAAAATGCCAAATTTTTACCAACTAAATTACTTCCCAGTCTATGGCCACCTTTTACCTCTTCATGTGGATCAGATATCACTTGAACCTCTCATATTAAATTTGCATTTAAGGGACATCAACATGCAACTTTCCATGCTTTAGAAACGTCTCCCCCTTCTACAAACCCCTCACCACATTCAACTAACAAGATGTCGTATCAAGCAGTGGCAAAGCCAGCAGTTCAGGTAACTCCTCTGAAAAACAAGACTTATTGACGTTGCCAATGCTTGTTTAAAAACACATACTCAGACTGTGGCATTCAGGGTGCAGGATTCGCAGTCATTATTAGGAGAAAAAAGCATGGGGGTTAGATCATATATCCCTCCCAAATATTGTTGAAAGGGGTAAGTACACGTACCTTGGGCTCTTCACTATACAAGTTCCACTGTCCATTGTTCCCCAGGCAGGATATCTTAACTACAGGGCAGGCCACATTTTCCGGTAAGATGTCTGCCCAGCCAAGTACTGAAATGTGATTTAGAAAGGTCTCCCTAAAATTCTAGGCCTAGCTATTCTAACATTTTGCGTCAGGGTTGCGTCACTTTTTGGTGCAGCCCCGACGCAAAGGCCCTGACAGGCTAAGTCTTTGCTTTGTCCTGCAACGCAAAGGCTTGAGCAAGATATACAAAGCCATACAAGGGGTGATTTGTGCCGCCTTGTGTGGCTTAGTAAAAAAATGTAATAACGCAGCGACTTGCACTACCTTTCGTTACATTTTGTGGCAGGAGGTGTTCTATGGTTGGAGCACGTTTGTTCCCGTACATCTCCCCAAGATATTTGATGCGATCTCAGATTTACTGAAAGTAGTAAACCTGAAATTGCGCCAAAATGGTACGTCACCCTGACCATGGCGTAACGAGGAGAAATATGTTTATATCTCCTCATTATTTCATATTTCTATGCATAGTGCATTCTGCATCACACATAGAAAATAGAAATTGCCTCTAAGGATTGTGATTTTGCAGGAAGGTATACCTTACTGCACAACAACAATCCTGCAAATAATGAAGGCACCCTTGCATCATGGTGCAAGTGTGCCTGAATTGGTACTGGGCAGCTTCAAGTGCGCCAGCACCGGTAGTCAACTGAAGAGCACCATATCTTATTAAACATGGCAATGTTCAGCTATCTCTGGTTCAAGTAAAGTTGTGCAGCAACTTTGCTTGCTGCCCTGCTTTTCGTGAACTTTTAGATTCTATGCCTCAAAATGTATTTCAGAATTTACTAAGCCATGTTAAGCCCCATGTGTGTGGCTTAGTAATGGGGCCATAAGTCACAACTGTACAGTATACATATACACATACAGTACACCCTTGCAGTGAGTGTACTGTCAAGTTCAACAATAGTTAAGGATTATGAATCTAACTTACCACCGCCCGCCACTGGTGCTGCCACTCCCCCTACTGCTCCGTTGCTATCTGCAGCAACTGCCGCATCCTTGCCCTCCTCGTCGCCTTCGCTGGCCCCGGCAATGGTCGTCGGTAGTGCGCCTAGAAAACATTACACATTTATTACGCGTCATATACACCTCCCCCTATTGATCAGTAGCAAGGTTGAAAAATGAGTTAATACTAACATACATCACTAGTACAAATCAGGTAGTAGTAGAGTAGACACTAATAGTTATATATGATCATTGTAGCCTTTGCTTAATTAGCCCTAGCCATGCTACCATTTTACCTTTGTGGCTTTTATTTTTGCACATGTGACGTTACCTTTACCTTGCAGCTTCTTAAGACACCTTTGAGCCCACATGACCTGCCTCACACTGCTACTGTCTAGTCTACACGCTGCGTACAAGCGGTCCACAAACATTAACAAGCCACTTTTTTAGGAAGTACTGGTGTACTACTGTTACTGTTAGTCCATATTGCTTATCCATAGATGCTACACTTTTTGGCACGGCTGAGAAATGCTTGCAAGTTGCAATATACTAACGCACACCATTTCTTTTTTCGCATTACAGACGCAAGATTCCCTTCTACGAACCAGAGCTTCTGAATGATGCAACAACTACCAGTACTAGGTTCTTCTAAGGTGAGGGGTCCCTTCACTCACATCTTCTTTTATAAATTTATATAAACTAAATTGCTATGGGATGGTGGTGCTGCCTTCCACCACTGTTCAGTTATCATGATTTAATTCCCAACTGTATAAGTGTAACAACAATGTATATTATTTTAATGTTATTGATTTTCCGGTTGGTGCTGCTAAGAAAATAGTGTACAGAGAGACCTTCTCAAATTGAAATAAACATTTTGAACTTATATAGACTTGGTGGTATTTTGGTGTGGACTAACTTACACGAGTGAGCAAATTAAAGTAAGGGTGTGCATGTGAATTGCTTCCACGACTGAGAGGTTGGGTGTGTTATGTTCTGGGTTGTCTACTTGTTGGGTATCTTGGGGGGAGGGTTCCGAGACCTAATAATTATGACAAGACAGTACTATAGTCAAGCAGTGGAATTGTGGTGGGTGCGGAATTTCTGATTGAGGTGTGCAAGGAAGGTCCAACCTACCATCACCAACATCCTATTTTCTGGTGCAAATGTATGTGCAAGATCCCTACAACAGTAGTATGTCCTACAGGGTATCATATCAAAATAGTTATAAATTTGGTAGGGCTGTTGTTGCTGTGAATTTTCAAAGCCTCAAGATCAATAAGAGTAAAAGTAGTACAAGACGACGACCCAACGGATTGGACTCAATGGCTCGAGCTACTGGTGAATATGAGTTTTATATTACAACCTTTCACAAAGAGTGGCACTGGCCAACTGGGCAAGACTAGCTACTACAGTACAGACAGACTGATAGTATGTAGTAGTAGTAGTACTCAGAGTCATCATAGCGGAGGCAGGGATAAGATTTTTGAAACCGTACAGATCGAAGGATAATTGGTGGTAAAAAAATAGCATTTGGAAACCAACAATAGTTCAGGATAAATATGGGGCAGTAAAAGTTATGGAATAAGAAATATTATTAAAAACAAGAAGACTTACTGGGGCCAGCAGAGGAGCCCTCAGCGGTGTCCTCCTGGTGGTGTTGTTCCTGTCCCACCGACTGCCCAGTCCCTGTCGGTCTGCCCCTGGGTGCTGATGAACAGGAAAGATATAAGAAAGAGACAAACATTGATGGATGGTGTCAAACAAATACAATATTTTTCAACAACGGTCAAAAAACACTTATGTAAACAACAATTGCAATAACTACTTTGACCGATCTCATCTGGTCAACATGTAATATCAGGGGATTCGCAGTTCTACTACTTAAGTTACTATTTATCAACAGTAATCCAGTCTTCCATTCTGATTCCAGAAAACTAAGTTACAACTAAGCCTAAGTACAACGTACCACCCAACCTAGCCCACATATTCCAGGCATGCCAATTGTACATTAAGTATGCATTTCCACTGTATTCCTCAACAATGCGTATGGTCAAATCATGGAGGACACATGAACATGACTACATTTTTTGTATACACCAAATTTTGGTTTGATTGATGCTGATCTGCTACTGCTAAGTAACTGCTAAGCCTACCACCACTCATTGAACAAACTAGAAAAGGTTCTAAAGACTGCCGTACTAGCAGCACGTCACGTAACTGAGTGAGGGGGCATCACGCATACCACTAACAAATTAGAAGCTCATACAAAGTAGTGTACCTAAACATCAATCCGCCCCTATCTATTAGTGACGGTCACGGGACAAAGTAAGGAGTGGACTAGAGTCACTGTAGCATTACGTAACTTAATTTCTCTAAAATAAACTCGTAAAGAATCACGCTAAGCAAGCGCAAACGCAAGCTGCAAACAAGTAAGATTAGTATTAGCGCAGAAGAGCACCATAATCACAGAAGACTTTTAAACGTTATTAACCTGGAATGTATTGATTTGTAAGCAGCAACATTCTAGCTGGTTGGAAGGGAAAAAAATATTCGCAATATATAACACAGAGCAGAAGAACAGACACAAAGTTGTAATAATTAAATATGTACTCACCAAGCCCCGGGACCTCCACTCCTAGCAGGTCCAGCAGGTCCTGCTCACGGTCCAGGATGTCGGACCACCGGTGCGTCAGCTGTGCCTGGGTGCGCCGGACCCCAGAGATGTGCGACACTGCCCGGCGCACCTTCCCCCACCGCTGCCGACGCTCCCGGAGGCCGTACCCGGACCCAGGCCTGCCACCTGCTGCAAGGGTTGAGGGGAGGTGGCGCTGCACAAAGAAAATTAGTGCAGCCAACTCCTCCTCCCCAAATAAGGCCCGTGCCTGCACCGCTTGTGGGCGCCGCCTTCCGAAAGGAAGGCGGTCGCGGCTCTGGCTGCGCCGGCGAACAGCCCTACCCTTGGACATGGTTCTGGGGACGGGGCGGGAAAGAAAAGGTAAAATAAATAAAGGAGTAAAGGAAATAAATAGCAGGGAATAGAAAGAGGCAAAAGTAGCTAAAAAAAAAAATAAATAGACAAAAACCAAAAATATAGAAGCAGGAAAATAGTTAGAGAAATAATAAGTAATAAAGATCCAAAAAAAGTGGCTATAAAAAAAGGATTGAAAGGATTTTGGGAGGATTGAAAATCAGGCCCCAGAACCATGCAATAGAGCGAAAAACAAGATGGCCACGCCCATTGCGACCACGTGCGCAAGTTCGCGCGACATTTTCTCCCCGAGCAAGCAAAAAGCAACGCGATCAAGTAAAAGCGGTCGCGAACAGGAAATTTCGACCGCGAACGGGCGCGAACATGCATTGCGCGACCCGGAACAGGAAGTAAACATCGCGAGAGGGCGGGACAAGTGAAAACAAGATGGCCGCGCCCTTGAGCAACCGCATGGGTAAGTTGGCGACCCGCGATCACGCAAAAAATACCGCGAACAGGCGGGAAAAAAACTTCTGCGTCTTCGCGATATTTCCGGCGTGTTTGCGGAGATTTTTAGCATTTTCGCGATAATTTGCGAAAGTTAATTTCGCAAATTCCGCCCACCCCTAATCAGCATCTCTGAGCCTGACCCCCGACGGCGAGTAGAAACACAGTGGTCGCCCTCTGGGAGTGTTAGGTATAAAATGTGGAATCCTCTGAGCCTGTAACTCGGAGCTGAGACAAACCACCTCCAAACCACGCATATTCAAGGCCCCGTTTGCCTTAAAACTGCCTCCATGGGCCACAATTGCTAAATATCGGATTGCGATGTCACCTCATCCGAATGGACTCTACCAGATAGAACCTTACCTGCTGCCTGATTTCCGTGACTATTTCACTCTTGTTTAGTCAGAGTTAACTTTATTTGTATAGGACAAGCGGTCCTTTGTAAAGTAACTAAATTTAAAAAAATCATTTTGGGGTCAAATGCAATAATTCAATAATTAAATACCCATTCCAGTAGAAAAGATTGTGCCATTGAAAATATGTGATGGGCGTGATAGGGACCATGCCTTCTTTGTATGTTTTTAAGGCGTTGTTAGCGTGTGGCTGGTAGAGATGCGGGTGGTAAGTTCGGTAAATGAATGCCAGGAGCTGTGCCCCAGGCTTCACGCTGATTCTCTGGGTAAATTGGCGTTTTGCTGACTCCAGCACTGAGCCTGCCCCTTATGCATATGCACCTTTGCTAACCCATTACCAGGGTTTACATTTAGGATAGCGGTGGTCGAGAATCACATCTCTTGATATTAATATGGAGCTGGGAAATTGCTGAAAACCCAGGAAAAGCAAGAGAAAGCACAAATCTAAATGCTCGGGGCTCATTTCGCGGACTTCTGTTCAGGATTCAGCTGCTCCTGGATGCGTGTGGAGCCATCTGCTAGCAGCCCTGGCAGTCATTATGGTGACTAAGTCGCAGCCCGCGCCAGACCGTGGTTCAAATGCTGCATCCCTGGGGCGGTAGGGGCGGCAGAAGGTGCGTGTCTGCGGCCTGGTGCCCGCGCAGGTCCGCCTGAGGGTGGGAGAGGTGAGAGCTGCAGGGGGCGCTGTGCTAACCTCTCCGCGGTGGCAGGCGCCTTAATTAGCGCGCTCCGCGGTTCGTCTTCGAGGGGCGCCTGACTGGAAGAGTCTGAACACCCCCCGCCCCCACCCCCGTCACCCCTCGCCCCCACCGCCCCACCACCTATATCTACATATCCTGTAATGGAGAAATGTGTGACAAGCATGTGTTTGAACACGCTCTAGCCAAACGATAGAGTGAAAAATGCTGTCAGCAGGTTTTGTGCAGGATTTGTGACAAATTTGACCCCAGTAACCACTGTTTGTATTCCGTTAGGCATTCATAGACTGAGTTATTTCAGGGCGGTTTCTTGTTTTTCTCATTGTTTTGTTTGTTTTCATATTTTCTCCGTATTTGCTTGACAATGCCACATAGTTCTTATATAGTCTATATATTTCAGATACTTACGATGTGACACTGAATTGTATCATGGGAGGTTAATTTTCTGCCTAAATTCATTGGTTTCCTGTTTTTGTAATAATGCCTCGGGATCTTGCCTTATATAATACAAAAAATTATAGTAGCTGAATTCCTGCCTGCGCAAGGCCGTCGTTCCGATGCTGCACGTCCGCTTGAGGTTCAACTGCAGGGGGCGCTCTGGTAACCACTGTGCCGCGGCAGGCGTCCTAATAAGCCGAGCTCTGCAGTTGGTCTTTGTGGGCGAGGCCTGGTTGCAGATTTCTCAGCAAGCCCTAGGGGAGAGGGCCCTGCAGGGTGCCTGGCGTCAGGCGCAGCAGAGTACCAGACCGCTGTGACGTCACGTACTTTCCGCACTCTATTTATAAGTCCGTGGTCCTCAAAACTGTGCACACTAATAAACTCAAACAAAAACATGAAATATGTATCACCAAGTTGGTCGCACACTGCTCCACCCACTAGCGTGTTACCCCGAAGAATTGTGGTCCCTGTAGTCAGCGTCGGCGGGTACGCCTATGCTCAGTGGTGCGTGCAAGTCAGAGTAGCGTTAGCCATCCCTGGACACGTGTTTCGCGGTAGTTGCCGCTCGTCAGCAGGGAGTAGGAAGAGTGCAGGGTTGCTTGTGTAGGCTGCTAAAATCATATCAGGTCTGTACCTCTCGTAGCGAACACAGGTGCGTAACCATGAGCCCGTCGACTCCGGGGCTCAGACAGCCACTAAATATGTATCACCAAGTTGGTCGCACACTGCTCCACCCACTAGCGTGTTACCCCGAAGAATTGTGGTCCCTGTAGTCAGCGTCGGCGGGTACGCCTATGCTCAGTGGTGCGTGCAAGTCAGAGTAGCGTTAGCCATCCCTGGACACGTGTTTCGCGGTAGTTGCCGCTCGTCAGCAGGGAGTAGGAAGAGTGCAGGGTTGCTTGTGTAGGCTGCTAAAATCATATCAGGTCTGTACTTCTCGTAGCGAACACAGGTGCGTAACCATGAGCCCGTCGACTCCGGGGCTCAGAGAGCCACTAAATATGTATCACCAAGTTGGTCGCACACTGCTCCACCCACTAGCGTGTTACCCCGAAGAATTGTGGTCCCTGTAGTCAGCGTCGGCGGGTACGCCTATGCTCAGTGGTGCGTGCAAGTCAGAGTAGCGTTAGCCATCCCTGGACACGTGTTTCGCGGTAGTTGCCGCTCGTCAGCAGGGAGTAGGAAGAGTGCAGGGTTGCTTGTGTAGGCTGCTAAAATCATATCAGGTCTGTACCTCTCGTAGCGAACACAGGTGCGTAACCATGAGCCCGTCGACTCCGGGGCTCAGAGAGCCACTAAATATGTATCACCAAGTTGGTCGCACACTGCTCCACCCACTAGCGTGTTACCCCGAAGAATTGTGGTCCCTGTAGTCAGCGTCGGCGGGTACGCCTATGCTCAGTGGTGCGTGCAAGTCAGAGTAGCGTTAGCCATCCCTGGACACGTGTTTCGCGGTAGTTGCCGCTCGTCAGCAGGGAGTAGGAAGAGTGCAGGGTTGCTTGTGTAGGCTGCTAAAATCATATCAGGTCTGTACCTCTCGTAGCGAACACAGGTGCGTAACCATGAGCCCGTCGACTCCGGGGCTCAGAGAGCCACTAAATATGTATCACCAAGTTGGTCGCACACTGCTCCACCCACTAGCGTGTTACCCCGAAGAATTGTGGTCCCTGTAGTCAGCGTCGGCGGGTACGCCTATGCTCAGTGGTGCGTGCAAGTCAGAGTAGCGTTAGCCATCCCTGGACACGTGTTTCGCGGTAGTTGCCGCTCGTCATTTATGGCGGGCCTTGACCTTAAGATCAACGTCTCTAAAACGTTTATAATGAGGGCACGTCTCGCCCAAAAAAAAAGTACCACCAAAATGAGGGGTATCCACCTGGATCAAAAAAAAATAGCCACCACAGAAAAATATCCCTATTTAGGTATTATTATGGATCATAAATTATCCTGGAAGCCGGCTGTAGAAGCAAGAAAACTTTTATTTTTAAAATCAACTACAGCCCTTATTAATTTTACCAGGAAGCTGGGAAATAGAGCTCCCGCAGAAATTCTTATGATCTATAAAGCTAAATGCTTATCTGTGGCTCTGTACGGGGCGGGTTTATGGGGTTTTGTGACCACAGACTGTATTCAAAAAGTGGAAAATTCTTTTTTGAGATACATTCTCGCAGTCCCCCGGAGTGCGGGCACTTTTGCCTGCCACATAGAGTTGGGCCTTGCTCATGTCTCGGACCAAGCCAAAATCGAACCACTCTTATTATGGCGTAAGATCTGGACCTCTGACAAGGCAACCCTCTCCCAGTCTATTTTGTCTGACTGCCTTTCAATGGATAACGCTCATAGGTCTAGGTGGCTCTCGTATATCGCAAGTTTTTTCCATGATCTGGGCTGGGATACATACTATCACAATCCTTCCCTAATAAGTGAGATCACGAGGAAGACTTTAAAAAACAAAGCCCTTGCCCATCTGGAGGAACAAAGACTGACGAATGAAATTGCTAAACCTTCTGCTACCCATTCTTTATTGATTCAGTTGGTCCCTACATTACAGCCGTACCTTACCTATAATACGACAAGCTATGAGCGTTACCTATTGGTAAGATTTAGAATGAATTTTTTCCACCGAATGGTCACATTCCCTGTACAAAATAATTGGGCCAAACATCTCCCCTCTTGTCCTTGTGATCAAAAATCCCAACAATCGACTTCGCATACTATCCTTTTTTGTAAAATTTATACGGATCTAAGAAAAAAATGGCTTATTCCGTATTTGAAGCGAACTGGTTTCAGGCAATGTCGCCCAGCATTATTATTTTTACAGTTGTTGGAGGGGGAGTATTTGGTATTCGTATTAGCAAATTATTTGAAATCTATTGTCAAATACCGCAAGATTTTAGATTGATGTATCACTTTGGATACCCAAGTTTTTGCTTTTTTCGCTTTTAACTAGTTGTTATTTTTTTTTTTTTTTTTTTTTTTTTAATCCCATTTTAACTTGTAAATAGTGTTATGATATGTGATTGTATTATTGTACGCTTTTATGATTTGAAATTTATAATCGAAATAAAGCAAGAATTGAATTGAATTGAGTGCAGGGTTGCTTGTGTAGGCTGCTAAAATCATATCAGGTCTGTACCTCTCGTAGCGAAGCTGACCTTCAGGGACCATTTTCATTGGGGGAACACGACTGGTAGGTGTAGCAGTGTGCGACCAATCTGGTTTAACTTTATATTCAGGCTCCCTTGAGCCGGTGGAGTCGACGGACTCATGGTTACGCACCTGCGCGCTACGAGAGGTACTAGACCTGATAACGATTTTAGCAGCTTACACAGCAACCCCACACATTTTCCTACTCCCTGCTGACGAGAGGCAACTACCTCGAAACACGTGTCCAGGGATGGCACACGCCACGCATACTTGCATTCACACTCGAGCATAGGTGTATCCGCCGACGCTGACCTTCAGGGACCATTTTCATTGGGGGAACACGACTGGTAGGTGTAGCAGTGTGCGACCAATCTGGTTTAACTTTAAAAACATGAAATATATTCAGGAACGCCTCTGAGGAAAACAATCTAACCCAATTCGCTCTAAAAATGGCATAATTGTCATTGTCAGGGAAGCATCGTTCACTACTTGATGCTACCAGGGTAGTTCGTCTGTTGCCACTTGCTATCCTCCCATCTCTAGCTTTCTACCCCCTGTCTCCGTTTCCCATTTCCCTCGCTCTATCTCGCGTATAAGTGCTTTTCCGAATTAATGTTCACTCTCAGTGAATAAACTGCCTCCCGAGCTAACAGGTCCAGCAACTCAAGTTCTGAACCTATGTGCCCCTCCCTCCTTCGGCCTTCCAATATGGTCTGGTTCTGTTTAATCCCCCTCCTCTCTTTAAGCAAAAACCCCTTGGGGTGGTGACCCTCCCGGCTCCCATGGGGCTCGTCGGCCCCTTTCCCCAAAGGCAAGCTATTCAAACACCACAACTGTTTGGATTAGGGGTCATAAACCCCGGACGTATTTTATTACATAAAATAATCAAACATTAAAATTAATATTTACATTATGTACACAATATGCATAAAGTCCATTACATTGATAGGTACAAGTTGTCAATTGGCTAACCTTAACATGCTTCTAATACAAGCCATTCCTATTGTAAGCTAAGCGTCTGCGTATCCTTGTTAGAGCCTATGGCAAGGTCAATGACTGGCGGCCCCACATCCAGATCAAGCTGGGTCCCCACTTCCTACCGAAGTGACCTTGTGCAGGGGGCCCAGCTTACCAGATGGATACCTCCCCCAGGCCCCCCCTACGCCCTCAACCTTAACTCCATAAAGGGGCCCTTGCAGTTATGCGTCCTTGTGCCCTTAGGGCATGCGCGTGAGAGAATTGGCCAACCAGCCTACTGGAAGCGAGACTTCCCTTCCCCCGTACCGTTCCAGCCTACCAACTGTAACTGCCCCTGGAGTTCCCTGAGAGACCTGCCCCATGTTGACCGGACTTGTGACCCAGAAGCACTCCTAAGTGCTTCCGGCCCACGCCCACCTTAGCCAATCACCAGAGGGCTAGGCGAGTCCGGGGCGCCGCGTCACTACTGTGTGCGGCGCGTCCAGCCTCTCAACGGATGTGGGGGACCGGCGCGACTGCTATACTGACGACGTGCCCGAATCTGTGCCCGCCTTTCAATCCTGTGCCGTGTACAATCTAAACTCCTGCTTCCCAATGCACACCTGTTGGGGGCATCCTGGGACCATGCCAGGCAGTAAGTGCTAGCCAGTGCATCATGGACCCTGGTGCAGGGAATGAACCTGGCCCTAAGCGGCTGTGTGAAGTATTATGGCATGCAGCAATAATTAGGGTTGAGTGGGCTTCGCAGGCCATTGGGCCCCGGTGCCGCTGCACCTGCTGCCTCATTGGAAGCTTCTCCCCTGATGGCAAGTCCAGTTAGCAGCTCAAATGAGCACGGGGCAGCCAGAGCTCTGACTTAAGGCCTATTCTGGGTTTATGTTACGTTCGGGGCTTCTCACAGATATTTGTGGTGTCGCCGTCTTCTAAGCACATTTTCTAACGGGCTGGTTACGGGCGCGTGCCGGTATGCACACACTATTGGTTACTTGAGCACTGTGAGCACGGGCTAGAGACTCGTCTCTTCAGGAGCTGCCATTTCCTCTTTGTCGCGACCTTTGAGACGCCCGCATCCCTCCGAGGGGCCCAGTGCCTTTCCTCGCCTCTCCTCCCCTCCCCGCACCCTGGTACCAGAGAAAGCCGCCCAAGGGTCAGGCCTTGGCTCGCCCCAGCCCCGCACAGTGGGGCCACATAGAGGTGCGTAATCCAGGCCTCTGCAGTGCCTGCTATGCTGGAGGAGTGGGGCCCCAGGCTCCACGGAGCCCCCATTCAGCCTAATGTCTGTGAATATCTTTGAGATATGGGGGGGCTGAGGGCCCCTTACGTTATTCCGCAAAGTGGGATCAGCATTTCGTGCTCCCCAGGGGCAGCCTTTGCTTGTACCGCATCCCCTGCATCCGGAGGCCATCTCTCAAGGGGCAGCCCTTGTCTCTCCTTCATCCCTTGCATGCCGAGGCCATCTCTCCAGGGGCAGCCCTTGCCTCTCCATCGTTCCCTTCATCCCGAGGCCTGAGGCCACCGCTCCAGGGGCAGCCCTTGCCTCTCCATCGTTCCCTTCATCCCGAGGCCTGAGGCCATCGCTCCAGGCGCAGCCCTTGCCTCACCTTCATCCCCTGTATCCCGAGGCCACCGCTCCAGGGGCAGCCCTTGCCCCGCCTTCATCCCCTGCATCCCACCGCTCCAGGGGCAGCCCTTGCCTCTACCTCGTTCCCTTCATCCCGAGGCCTGAGGCCATCGCTCCAGGCGCAGCCCTTGCCTCTCCCTCGTTCCCTTCATCCCGAGGCCTGAGGCCATCGCTCCAGGCGCAGCCCTTGCCTCTCCTTCATCCCCTGCATCCCGAGGCCGTTGGCCATCGTTCCAGGGGGCAGCCCTTGCCTCACCTTCATCCCCTGTATCCCGGGACCTGAGGCCATTGCTTCAGGGGGCGCCCTTGCCTCTCCTTCATCCCCTGCATCCCGAGGCCTGAGGCCACCGCTCCAGGGGCAGCCCTTGCCTCTCCCTCGTTCCCTTCATCCCGAGGCCTGAGGCCATCGTCCAGGCGCAGCCCTTGCCTCACCTTCATCCCCTGTATCCTGGGACCTGAGGCCATTGCTTCAGGGGGCGCCCTTGCCTCTCCTTCATCCCCTGCATCCCGAGGCCACCGCTCCAGGGGCAGCCCTTGCCTCGCCTTCATCCCCTGCATCCCACCGCTCCAGGGGCAGCCCTTGCCTCTCCCTCGTTCCCTTCATCCCGAGGCCTGAGGCCATCGCTCCAGGCGCAGCCATTGCCTCTCCTTCATCCCCTGCATCCCGAGGCCGTTGGCCATCGTTCCAGGGGGCAGCCCTTGCCTCTCCTTCACCCCCTGTATCCCGGGACCTGAGGCCATCGCTTCAGGGGGCGCCCTTGCCTCTCCTTCACCCCCTGCATCCCGAGGCCTGAGGCCACCGCTCCAGGGGCAGCCCTTGCCTCTCCCTCGCCCCCTTCATCCCGAGGCCTGAGGCCACCGCTCCAGGGGCAGCCCTTGCCTCTCCTTCATCCCCTTTATCCCGGGACCTGAGGCCATCGCTCCAGGGGCAGCCCTTGCCTCTCCTCCATCCTCTGCATCCCGAGGCCTGAGGCCATCGCTTCAGGGGGCGCCCTTGCCTCTCCTTCACCCCCTGCATCCCGAGGCCTGAGGCCACGCTCCAGGGGCATCCCTTGCCTCTCCTTCATCCCCTGCATCCCGAGGCCTGAGGCCATCGCTTCAGGGGGCGCCCTTGCCTCTCCTTCACCCCCTGCATCCCGTGGCCTGAGGCCACCGCTCCAGGGGCAGCCCTTGCCTCTCCTTCATCCCCTTTATCCCGGGACCTGAGGCCATCGCTCCAGGGGCAGCCCTTGCCTCTCCTTCATCCCCTGTATCCCGGGACCTGAGGCCATTGCTTCAGGGGGCGCCCTTGCCTCTCCTTCATCCCCTGCATCCCGAGACCTGAGGCCACCGCTCCAGGGGCAGCCCTTGCCTCTCCTTCATCCCCTTTATCCCGGGACCTGAGGCCATTGCTCCAGGGGCAGCCCTTGCCTCACCTTCATCCCCTGTATCCCGGGACCTGAGGCCATTGCTTCAGGG
Source organism: Triturus cristatus (assembly GCF_964204655.1). Classification (NCBI taxonomy): domain Eukaryota; kingdom Metazoa; phylum Chordata; class Amphibia; order Caudata; family Salamandridae; genus Triturus; species Triturus cristatus. The sequence continues at coordinate 377,143,620 of NC_140586.1, read as the reverse complement.
GGCGCCCTTGCCTCTCCTTCATCCCCTGCATCCCGAGACCTGAGGCCACCGCTCCAGGGGCAGCCCTTGCCTCTCCTTCATCCCCTTTATCCCGGGACCTGAGGCCATCGCTCCAGGGGCAGCCCTTGCCGTTCCTTCATCCCCTGCATCCCGAGGCCGGAGATCATCGCTCCAGGGGCAGCCCTTGCTTCTCCTTCATCCCCTGCATCCCGAGGTCTGAGGTCATCGCTCCAGGGGCAGCCCTTGCCTCTCCTTCATCCCCTGCATCCCGAGGCCTGAGGCCATGCTCCACGGGCAGCCCTTGCCTCTCCTTCATCCCCTGCATCCTGGGGCCTGAGGCCTTCGCTCCATGGGGAGCCCTCGCCTCTCTTTTGTCCTCTGCATCCCGAGGTTGCAGGCCATCTTTCCGGGTACAGCCCTTGCTTATAAAACATCTCCTGCATCCCGAGGCCGGAGATCATCTCTACAGGGTCAGTCCTTGCTTCTCCTTCATCCCCTGCATCCCGAGGTCTGAGGTCATCGCTCCACGGGCAGCCCTTGCCTCTCCTTCATCCCCTGTATCCCGGGGCCTGAGGCCTTCGCTCTATGGGGAGCCCTCGCCACTCCTTCATCCCCTGAGGCCGGAGGCCATCGCTCCAGGGGCAGCCCTTGCCTCTCCTTCATCCCCTGCATCCCGAGGCCTGAGGCCATGCTCCACGGGCAGCCCTTGCTTCTCCTTCATCCCCTGCATCCTGGGGCCTGAGGCCTTCGCTCCATGGGGAGCCCTCGCCTCTCTTTTGTCCTCTGCATCCCGAGGTTGCAGGCCATCTTTCCGGGTACAGCCCTTGCTTATAAAACATCTCCTGCATCCCGAGGCCGGAGATCATCTCTACAGGGTCAGTCCTTACCTCTTCTTTATCCCCTGCATCCCGAGGCCGGAGACCACCTCTCAAGGGGCAGCCTTTGCTGGTACCCGGTCCCATGCATCCCGAGGCAGGAGGCCAGCTCTCCAGGGACAGCCCTTACCCATCCTTTATCCCTTGCATCCCGAGGCCGGAGGCCATGGTCCAGAGGCAACCATTGCCCCTCCTTCATACCCTGCATCCCAAGGCGGGAGGCCAGCTTTCCAGGGGCAGCCCTTGCCTGTAACCCATTCCCTGCACCCAACGGCTGAAGAGCCCCCAGCAGACAGAGTTCTGTGTTTGTCTCTGACTCTCCTCCAAACCTTACGTGCACGTGGGGGGGGGGGTGATGGGGGAAGGGAGGCGGGGTTGATGGGCAATGAATGAAGCTGGGGGCACACCTAGAGAGAGAGAGAGGCAGAGGTATATCAAGGAGGGGGGGGGGGGGGTATGGCAGATCATCCGATGACATGAAGAGAGGGGGTGGGAGGAGAGCTGGGAACGTATAGTGGCAGAGAGTGCGGAAGGCGAGAGAAGGGGGGCTGGTAGGAGGGGGTGCACACTGCAGCCTGTTTATTTTAATTACCGCCGAGGCTGTCTGCCAGCAGCACACGAGCCGTCCACCCTGTGGCAGGAGCGCTGTATCCCCTCTCCACCAGAGCCCCGTCCGCGCGCTCCTGGAAGCCGCCCGGTGCCAAGGTAAGAAGCCCCCCGCCGCCCCCTGCCGCGCCCCGGGCATCCTTCCGCGGGGGACGAGGGACCCTGAGGGGAGCACCAGTTCCTTTTCGTTTTTAAAACCCACCATTTCCGGGGTATTCTCTCGCACTCGTTTGAATTCGTTCACCTGCCTCCGTCCCCGAGATAGGACCATCACCAACTTGCCCATTTTTGCCCAAAGTCCCGGCCGGTGCCAGCTTCCTAGGATGCGCCCTGGAACCCCCTGTGTGCAGTCTCTTCCTACAGGCTGCTGATTTCAAGACAGAACCCGCTCTTAACGTGAGAAATCCATTCATCTTATTATCTCTAAATTCGGGCTAGAGGGGGTGTCGGCAAGGCTTCTTTTGCCTTGTGTGTTTTCCTTAAAAAATGACAGTTTTTTTTCATATTTTATATTTTTTAGGATAATATCGTAGACTTCTGGAATAAAATAACCCTATCATAGTGGCACGCAAATAGAAGATTGGGGCCAGGGGGATTCTCGGGGCACAGTCACCCCATGCCTTGCCTCTTTAATCGGGTGTGTTGGGGTTTCCCGCCGGCTGCTTGGCCCCCGCTGGCGGCTCCAGGCGCCTCACTTTGTAGTTTGTATCCCCTTGAAGGACGGAGGCAGGCAGATGGGCGGCTTTACCTGCGGGAACAGGCGGGCGCGGCAATAATAGCTGTCAATAAAAATATCGTTCTCGTGCACGCCACACAGGTGTGCGTGGCTATCACGGATGGTCACGCGCTACCTTACACATCTTTACAAATAATTCGAGTTCATCTTCGTTATTTAAAATGTGACTTTCACTGGAGGATTTGAACACGTGTTTCCGCGTATGATTTAAGCGTACACGATATATATCTAGCCACACACACATACATATAGATATAGGTAGATGTAGGTACATAGATATTGCAACTAACAGGAATGTCACGGCTTTATTCAAAATTCTACAGCGGATCTCGTTTGATGAAAAGTCTACATTTTTGTAGGCAATATTTAAAATAAAATGAATATTTGTATCTGGTAATGACATGTTTACAAACGTTTATACGTCACCAGAAAAACATTTTACACATTAAGCAAATTCTTATAATCTCTTTCTCTCTCTACATAAAACACAAGCGTACACACGCACACACACACACAGGTTTATATATATTCACATATATGTTTATGTATGTTTGTGTTCTGTCACCAGGATTTGCATAGCGCCCTTCTGCCATTTGCGGGGCTTCGTGTCGCATATATGCAAACACACACTTGTACATGGCTAGTGAATTGTGAAATATAAAATGACATCTCAGTAAGGCTAATGCAAATCTATGAATTACTGACTGAAACAAATGAACAACTGCAAACGCACACACAGGTTTAATTGTTATGACAACACAGCATTATTACGTATATTCGAAGAGCAAGGGTTGGCTGGACGTGTAGTTGTTGTAAATAGTGAACAGTGTGACCTGCTCACACGAGCAGCGACTGCAGAAGGGGTGTGAATGTACCCTGAAACGTATCTTTTATTCCGCCCTGCTTCTGTCAGAGCCTTGGCATGGATGGCAGAGTTTTGTGCTACTTCCTGCCGTGTGCAGAAGTGGCGGTGTGCCAGCCCGGGGAGCCTGGCACTGGGCCTGAATGTGTCTCCTTGCCCAGCTGATGTGAGCCTGGCATCGAGTCCGGGCTGGACAGCACTTTGAGCCGGAAGAGGTGCCCTGTAGTTCTGGTCCGGCTGAACTATCGGAGAACCTGGCACAGAGACTAGGGTAGTCTCAGTACAGCCACTGGCAGCCTGGCACTGAGCGCTGGATGGACTGAACATTCAGTCTCCAGGAGCCTGGCACTCAGTGCCAGCCTGCCTCAGCGCATAGGGCATTGAAACCTGTCGTTAAGTATTCGCTGGTCTCCGTGCCGAGTTTATGGACGCCTGGCACAGAGTCCGAGCTTCACTGAGCACTCGGTAATGGCAGGCTGGCATTGACCCGGGGCTGAACAGAGTACACATCCTGAAAGAGTGTGTCTTTGAGTAGGGGTTAGTCATAGCAGCCAGTCGACAGAAGCCTGGTTCTGAGTAAGGGCTGGACTGACCATCCATCCTCAAAGAGCCGGGAGTGAGTTGGTCTGGACACTCATCCGGGCATGGCGAGTCTTTTGTCGAATTTCTGCCGGAGTGACTGCCCAGTCGCAGTGGAGCTGCCCTGGCTTTAAGCTTGGGCTGATCCGAACCCACGGGAACGGGAGACTGGCACTTGCCCTAGATTGGGCGGGCCCCAGACTGTTCTCAAAGAGCTTGGTATGGAATCAGGATATAGCTCATATATGGACTTGTTTAGAGTCTAGGCTCAACAGAGTGCTCAGCCCTATGCAGCGTGGCATCGAGTACGGACAAGCGTCATTACCCACCCCTGCGCACCAACGCCCCTTGAGAGTACGCCATTGACCCTAGGCTGGCACTGTGAGTGCGGTGGTCTCAGCACCAGGCCTGCCCAGAGAAGACTGGCATTGAGTACCCAACAACCTCAGCCTGCGTCTGGCCTGCACATAGCTGGTTGGAGCTGGGCATTGCTCCACTGCTGAACTTAGCGCCTGGACCTGGCAAACCTGGCACAATGCCCATGCTTTTTACTTGGCACCTGCCTTGACTGTACTTACTGTCCGCGGACCTGATTTAAGTTCTAGGAGCCTGGCACTGCATCTGAGTCACTCAAACCCTTGGGGTCTGGCAGTGCATCTGAGTCACTCGATCCCTAGGGGCCTGGCACTGCATCTGAGTCATTCAATCCCTAGGGGTGTGGCACTACGTCTGTCACTCAATCCCAAGGGGCCTGGCACTGCATCTCAGTCAGCCAAACCCTAGAGGCCTGGCACTGCATCGAAGTTATTCAATCCCTAGGGGTTTGGCACTGCGTCTGTCACTCAATCCCTAGGGACCTGGCACTGCGTCTGAGTCAGGTAATCCCCAGGGGCCTGGCACTGCATCTGAGTCACTGATTCCCTAGAGGCTTGGCACTGCGTTTGAGTCAGGCACCCATCCCCAGGAGCCTGGCACTGCGTCTGAGTCACTGATTCCTTAGAGGCCTGTAAATCACAAAAAGTAAGGACAACAAGACTACCCCAGTCTCAACGAGGTTTATGGGGTTTTGCTCCTGTTGTCTATTATAAAATCCCTAGAGGCCTGGCACTGCGTTTGAGTCAGGTACCCCCTAGGGGACTGGCACCGCATCTGAGTCACGCAATCCCTAGAGGCCCGGCACTGCATCTGAGTCATTCAATCCCTAGGCATCTGGCACTGCATCTGTCACTCAATCCTTAGGGGCCTGGCACTGCGTCTGAGTCAGATAATCCCCAGGAGCCTGGCACTGCATCTGAGTCACTGATTCCCTAGAGGCCTGGCACTGCGTTTGAGTCAGGCACCCATTCACAGGGGCCTGGCATCGCATCTGAGTCATGCAATCCCTAGAGGTCTGGCACTGCGTTTGAGTCAGGCACCCCCTAGGGGCCTAGCACTGCGTCTGAGTCACGCAATCCCTAGAGGCCTGGCACTGCATCTCAGTCACTCAATCCCTACGGGCCTGGCACTGCATCTGAGACACTCAATCCCTAGGGGCCTGGCACTGCGTTTGAGTCAGGTAATCCCCAGGGGCCTGGCACTGCGTCTGAGTCACTGATTCCCTAGAGGCCTGGCACTGCGTTTGAGTCAGGCACCCATTCCCAGGGACCTGGACCTACATTTGAGTCAGGCACCCCATAGGGGCCTGGCACTGTGCCTGAGTCACACAATCCCTAGAGGCCTGGCACTGCATCTGAGTCATTCAATCCCTAGGGGTCTGGCACTATGTCTGTCACTCAATCCCTAGGGGCCTGGCACTGCTTCTGAGTCACTCAATCCAAGTGGCCTGGCACTGCATCTGAGTCATTCAATCCTTAGGGGTCTGGCACTGCATCTGTCACTCAATACCTCGGGGCCTGGCACTGCATTTGAGTCAGGCAATCACCAGGGGCCTAGCACTACGTCTGAATCACTCAATCCCTAAGAGGCTAGCACTGCATCTGAGTCACTCGATCCATAGGGGCCTGGCACTGCGTCTGAGTCACTCGATCTCTGGGGACCTGGCAATGCGTCTGAGTCACTCAATCCATAGGGGCCTGGCACTGCGTCTGAGTCACTCAATCCATAGGGGCCTGGCACTTCGTCTGAGTCACTGATTCCCTAGAGGCCTGGCACTGCGTCTGAGTCACTCAATCCCTAGGGGCCTGGCACTGCATCTGAGTCACTGATTCCTAGAGGCCTGACACAGATTCTGAGTCACTCGATCCCCAGGGGCCTGGTGCTGCATCTGAGACATTCTTACCCAGGGCTGTAAGTGGGATGAAAAAACTGGGGGAGGGGGGTCTCTCAAAGGGGCGTGGCCAATATAATTAAGGGCGTGGCTTAAAAAACATATGCTAAAAATCTGTGCTTAGCATAGTGTGCTGCCCAACTTGTATTTTGCTTTTTCTGTCATTGCATCTATATATATGATACAACAAGTAACACCCTACCTACAACAAATCCAGACTATTGGCTTTGTCAATGGTTGTTAGTTGCATAAGATAAATAAGCAGCAACTATGGTTTGTATATAATATTGAAAAAGCTTCCACTTAAAGTCCTGGTGACACCACAACAATGTTGCTGCTCCTGAGTTTCAAAAAGAGAAGGGAAATTCAGAGAGAAAATGACTCTTCAAAGGATTTCCCTTCCACTAAAACGCTCACTTGGCATGACGTCATGCCGTAACTTCTCCACTAGTGAGAAGTGAGTAGTGTGAGCACGCGCACATGGATGTGCCTGCACTCTCTGCAGACCGGAAAAAAGCGGACCGCCTGTGCCAGGGCACAAAACATAGCCCAATATAGACCCGTTTTGAGCCCCCCTTTAAAAAACTGCTGGTGCTCAGCACCGGTGAGACCCGGCCCACTTAAAGCCCTGTTCTTACCCCCTGGGAGCCTGGCACTGTGGCTGAGACATCCACAACCCCTAGGATCCTGGCACTACCTATGGACGTTTCTAACCACGGGTACGAGGTTCTGTGCCAGGACTGCTTCATGCCCACGTGAGGCTCTAACCGAGACCTGGCTTATCTCAGCACCTTTGCTCAGCCTCACAAAGCTTAGGTTCAGGGAAGTCCCAGTTTTATACCTTCAGCAGCACCCTCAGATCGGCTGCCCCCTAGCTTACACTGAGAGGATAATTCACAACATTTCTTTGGGCTTGGAGAATTCTTAAATTTCACCAAAATAGCTGCCCTGAGTTTGCCACGGACCCCTTCGATCGTGTCGTGAGGGCGCAGCGCCAGCCCCTCCTCACCGTTACACGCCACGCTACTAGTAGTAGTGCACCAAATTGTCTCAATCTAATATAAACTTCTTTTCGCTTGTACTTAAGTGGTTGTCTATTTACTTACTTATATACTATTGCGCGACCTCTTGTGATGTGTCTGTAAAACTTACCTTTTGTCCTCAATTTTGACCTCATATCCTGAATTTTGACCTCATGTCCTGAATTTTGCCCTCATATCCTGAATTTTAGTCCTGAATTTTGACCCTTTGTTCTGAATTTTTACACTCACCGTCCTGAATTTGCACCCATGGCAGTTGGTCACCCTTGCTACTACATATGCTTCGCAAGTACTTCTGTGCATTGAGCAGCTCGACCCTCTCACATGTCACTGTCGCATTAGATATTCGCAGAATCATTTGCATATCGGCAGCGAAATGGTGCCCCTTGTGCGCAGCAGGAATGGGGCAGACAGCACGAGACTGCAAGCACCGGAAGTGGGCCTACTTTGTCGCCATACTCTACAACAAGATACATATTCCAGGAAAAAAACTGCCATCCATTCAACCGCGTCAGGTGATATATACTATTGAAAAATAGAAGGCTGGGTCGGAAAGTGTATGGTCTTCTCACTCTTAACTGGAAGCAAGGTCGGACTGGTTCACAAGGAAATCAGACGGGGTCAGAGGGCTTGTCTGACAGGTCAGTGTGTGGGGCGGATTTTTGCCTGTTAGTGGGCCTGTTTTATGGTCTGGTGTGTGGGTTTTTGATGTTGATTTCATATATATTATCAAAAACATTGCTTGCTGCAAGCACAAATGCATGCAATCTCCTATACCTTGGAAAACATTTATGCATATATACATTCATACGTATACAAAACACTTACACACTTATAGTTATACAAAACACTTATACACGCATACGTATACAAAACACTTGTACACGCATACTTATACATTTCTTTACAAGTTCGAAACTGCCCCAAAGTGCAAACGTGGGTCACCTTTTTACCTATCTAGTTCACTCATGGGGTCTACTTTTAGATTAGTGCTGTGGCCTATATTCTGTCCTAGTCCGACCCCGTCGGGAGGTGCGGACTTTGGCCTGGTGAGTGGATGCAACTTTTAAATGCATGGGCAATACTTCTGAAGGGATAGTACACAGACATCTCAACAGAGTACAGCATGTTCGGTTGGAGAGTACTGATACTTTTGTGCCATGATGCAATAATTCGATTAAAAGAAAAGAGCATAAAGTGCAGGTTTTGCATTTCCAGAAGAACCTGATGCCCTCTCGCACATGTGCAGTGAATCAGAGCAACAACAGACAGAGTGGACGAGGAACTCACCGCTTCAGAGGGTGCTTCCAGCTCAATTCAGAGCAGAGCTGGATTAGTTAATCTAGAACGCACCGCTTACCCTCAGCTCCTCAGTTGCTGTAGTTGTGGGAGCAGCTGGGAGCTAATGAGAGTTCCTCCGTCGTTTGCAGCACTCAGCCAAACGCACTGTATCTCTCTGTGGCCCTGTGCCGTGTTGCACAGCCAAGTGTAGAACATTTACCTCCAAGCAGGGCCCGACTTCTGATGCCCATGCAATTATGTAGGGTCCCTTGTTCACTTTGCCACTGGATTCAAGCTAGCTTGGCTGATAAGGGGTGTTACCCCGAAACTGGTCCCACGATGCTTGCCTCCGATTCAGGGAAGACCTGGCTTGGCAGTTCGGCTGGAGAGTACCCATGAGGCACAGGGTCAAGACTGATTTGCATATAGCTGGGTCTGAACTGAGGTGGGGAAGTGAGCTAAAGAACGATGATGGATTCAACCCAGATCTGTGACTTGGGGTGAGTGTCTGAAAAGTTTCAGTGCTCCGTCCATCATCTCTTTGTGTTTGCATCATGCAGTTATGTAATCTGTAAACATCCTTGACTCTGCCTCATATGCACGATTCGGCAGGGATTCTTTTCCCTTCGCCCCAAATTTTACCTGCCCACCCTCATGTGGCATTGCAGTCAGACTCCACCGTCAGCACATGGACCACTGGTCAGTGTCAATGTCTTGGATTCATTCACTTTTTCTGTGACAGCGTCTTCTGTCAGTTTGAGTATAGTTTGCCATGCCATGATCCGCTGTCAGTACGTGCGACGCCAGCAGTGCCGGTGCCTTGGTCTCATTAGATCCCTCGGTGCCAGGGCCCTCAGTCAGCATAGGGGGTGCTGCCAGGTGCAGAGCCCTTCTTGTATCAGACATTTGTGTGACAGTACACTGCATACCTCCAGTGCCATTGTTCACGAATTCCTGTGCTGTGGCCAATTGGGACCAGGTGGAACACTGACAGAGCTAGTTTACTGATTTTATCGGATCTTTTTCTGACAGGGTGAGCTGTCAATTCATGGGAAGCCTGTAGAACGGACAGGGCCCACTCACGGGATACCTAAAGGGCCAGTTTACTAGTTGTATTAAATCTTTATGAGACAGGGCCAGTCCTCAGTGAATGGGACGCGTGCAGCACCGCCAGGGCCTGTAGAGTTCACATTGCACTTTCAGAGTCAGCTTACATTTTTTATTGGATCTTTTTGTGACGGGTCTGCTGTCAGTTCATTGGACGCCTGCAGTGCCAATTAACTGGCTTCATTAGATCTCTTTTGAGTCTTCAGTACATAGAAGGCTTGCAGTGCCAGCAGGGTCTGCAGTCAGTTCAGAGAAATCTTTCAGTGCCAGTTGACCTTTTTCATTGGATCTTTTTGTGACAGGGTCCGCAGGCAGGTCACGAGTCACTTGGAGTGTCAGTTTACTGATTTCATTAAATCTTTTTGAGATAGGTCGCGTCCTCAGTATATTGGAAGCTTGCTTCACCAGCGGAGTCTCAAGTCAGTTTACATGACATTGGCGACGTCAATTTGCTTTCTTCATCAGATCTTTTCCTGGCGTGGTCAGTTTGTCAGGTAACAGGAAGCTTGCAGGGTCAGTTTCTGGTTTCATTAAATGTTTCTGAGATAGGCCCCGTTGTCAGTGCATGGACCAGCGGGATCCACCGTCAGTTCGTAGGACACTTGGAGTGCCAGTGCCCTGATACCATTAGATCTACCTGTGACAGACATTCCATCAGCTTCTTCTGAACTCACTGTGCATACTGGGGGTTGGACGGAATGGGCAGACTTGCTTCTTCTCTGTTTGACTAGAAACAACTTCAAACATAGAGTTCATTGCATTATCACGGGAGACCACTCTCCAATGGAACCCTTCATATTCCTCTATCCTTTGTACTTACATCAAACATCAGGCTCTTTGGTTTGTTTTTTGTATGAATGTGAAACATCAAGATCACAGTAGACGTTCCAATGTCCATCTACGTCATATATTCTGTTTATCTTCAAAGACTATACCCTCGGAGGTATGGACACAGCTCTAAATTGAATCTTACATGACCCTTATTCATGAGCAGTGAGACCACACTGTGTTATTGACTGTTGCCTCCAGACTTCACCAAATGCCCCTGTGGCCTCCATGCCCAGAGTGTTCTGGTTGAAGATGTTTGTCTTTGATCCTGCAGGAAGCTCCAGCTGCCTTTTTTTCCTGAAAACTGTTCTATTTGTGTAGCCTTTTATGGCCTTGGGTGTTGACCCCACTGTGGCTTCAAATTGTCTAGAGAAGGGAAGCAAAGGTACCTGGGACCTAATGCAAGCAAGGAAAATGTGCAGTACTCCCCTGTTGGCTAGTAAAAGACAACCATAATTGGGGCGCAAATGTTCCTTTGCCTCACTAGGCTCTGGTGCCACTGCACATGCTGCACATGTGATAGCTAAGCCATGGCAAAAGAAGCAGTTCACATCTGGCGGTTCCAAATGTCTTCATCAACAAGCTCCAATAAGTGCAAAGATGGCAGTTCAGCTTCAAAAAGTTTCAAAATAAAATTGCAATAATGCAGAACAGCACATGTAGGAGAAGTAGACATTAAAATAGAATCAAAAACCTCCCAATAAAGAAGATGAGGTAAAATTGAGCTCCTTTTATTACTTGCAAATGCACATAGTGCAAAGTGCTATATGTTAAAGAAGGTACCCAACATGTTTAGGCCTTTCTCAAAGGAAAATGAAGAAAGAAAGTTCACATAATGATTGTCACGTGATTATAATGGAAAACAGGAAGCACCTTGTTCTAATTGTGTACCAATGTTACATTTTATACCCACTTTCCATCAAAGTAATAGTAATAAACACATAAATGTATCCCAATTTTACATATTCCTTGTTCTTACTATGGAGTGTACACATCCTAATAACCAATAAATCGTAACTGAATGCAGCTCTCAGCATCCTGATAAGACATTAAAAATATTCTCACATCTACCAAAAAATAACAAAAATAGTAATACCAATAAATGTTAAAAATCATCAGTGCATACAGAAACAGTTGGCAAGGGAAACACAAAGCTCTTCATCTGTATTAAGGCCCTTGGGGGACTTTATCATATCAAAATCACCCTAGCTTTTAACCATCATAGGTGCAGATCCCCGTTGCATTCTATTACCTTACTTGTTTCTCTGTATATTCCCACCATTTCCAGGTTTCATTATCATATCTCTCGTCATAGTGTAACACCATCAGATAATTTGCATCTTTGCATCAACGTTCTTGAAAGCTTGTAAATGTTCCATAAGCTGTATTTTATCACCCATGTCTGTCTGTCTGTCTATCTATCTATGTAGCTATTTATCTTTGTATGCATACATTTATATACACATACATTTGTGCAAAGTCTAGATAATCTAATGAACAGTTAATAAATGGCCTAATTTCAGCATCAAAAAGAGTTGTAAGAAGACTGCAACACCAACTCTTGTGCTGCATTGCCCTGGTTCCTAATATTACAAAAAAACACAATCAATATACTCCACCTGGGTTGCACCAAAATCCTGCACCTACCGGAGAGAGGCATAATGAGGAGAAATGTCCTTATTTCTCATTACTACCTGCTTCTACACTGCTGCAGTCTGCCCAAAAACAGTCTTGCTCATAAAGCAGTTAACCTTGCAGCATGGTGCAAGGGTGCGTGCATTGGCACTACGCAGCGCACAGTGTGCCAGCGCTAGGAGGGAGCAGAAGTGTGGTATATGTCAACAGATATGACGCATTCTGCTTGATGCCCTGCGTTGCGTGAACATCTAGGCCCAAGTATTGAACGTTACAGAGTTGCTATAATTTGTGATCAAGTCTTTCCATGTGCAAGCTTAGACGGCAACTAAAATATTGCAAAATAAAATCCACTGTTCTGGTTTTTTTTTTTCAAGAATATTGATTATGAAATTTTACAAAATCGAATCTTAATGTTTCATGGAGGGAACAGTCTTGTTGCACATCCATCACCCTCTTCTGCTGTTGAAATGATTCTGTTTTATACTAATCTGATATCACCTGCCAGCTGCAGTCCACTTTAGATTCCCAGCCAGGCCCAATGAGTCTTTCATCCTTCCGTAGATGTAGTGAGTGCCATTAAATTTGATAAGAGTGATATCTGTTTGTAAGAGTGCTTAGAAACAACAAGTGTAGGAAGAAGCAGTACATTATTACAGGTTATGGAATACCTGCACAGCTCAATCAGCCTCATAAATACAACACCCAGACATACTCCCACTAGGATGCACATAAACAGACACCAACTAACTGAAAAAAGACAAACACACGAATTAAATCTCTCTCTTTCTTTCTCGCACACACACGCGCACATTCAATCTCTCGCTTGCTTTATCTATCACACACGCAAAGATGCAATCTCTCTCTCTCACACACACTCACAAGCGAGAAGGTGGCTAGAAACATGGCAGGCAGCAGCAAGGTTTCACTTTCCCTGTTTATCTTGCTTGCTTGTTGTGTTAATTGGCTTGTTTTCTCCCAGGACATTCCCTGCGCCTGAAACCTGCCTGCATGTTTACTTGCCAAAGACTCACACCACTTTTGGCGCGGCCAACATTTCGAAACAAATGGGAGATTGTCTTTGATATTTTGATGTTTGCACAGCTATGGCTGCTTTACTTCAAGAAATCATTGATTTCCGTCCAAAGGGGGCTAATTACATTACTTACAGTAAATAGCAGCCCTGCTGTCCAGGATCTAGTGTGCCAAGAGGAAAAAGACCGGTTTATTTCACTTGATTGGCTCCATCTTTGTGTGAAATTGTGTTTTATGAGCTGTATTCTGGCACCGAGAGGAATGCAGCAACATTCAAGCTGCAAATAACATTACAGGGGACTTTAAACAGAAAAAGGGGCGTGGGTGTGTGGGAGAGGAGGCTGCAGATGCCGTGTAATCCCCTGGAGGAGGAGGTAGTGAGCTACAAGGCATGGAGAGGAAACGGGGCCCTGCCTGGTGCTTTTTTGACGAACTGTGTTGGGTTTAGTGAGGGCATCCCTGGGGGACCGGGAGCAGCTCCTCCGCCGCCGGGAAGATCTCTCAGTGGGGATTGAGGTGTCAGGAAACAGCCGCCAGCTGTTCAACCGCAGAGAAGTGTGAAGAGTGAGGAAGAAAGAAAGATTAAACATTATACCCTGATTCCACACACAGACTGATGGACTGACAGAGAAACGCACAGCCTGACAATACACACAGGGGCGCGTGCACTCAGGCAAACACACAGCCACACAAACAAGCAGGCAGCACATAGGCTGACAAGCACAGACTGGTAATCGCGAGCATACATACAATCGGGCAGCACACAGACTGATAAACTCAAGCATACAAACACTCAGGCAAACACACAGCCACACCAACAAACAGGCAGCACATAGGCTGACAAACACAGACTGGTAATCGCGAGCATCCATACAATCAGGCAGCACACAGACTGATAAACTCAAGCATACAAACACTCAGGCAAACACACAGCCACACCAACAAACAGGCAGCACATAGGCTGACAAGCACAGTCTGGTAATCACGAGCATACATACACTCAGGCAAACACACAGCCACACCAACAAACAGGCACCACATAGACTGACAAACACAGCCTGGTAATCGTGAGCATACATATACTCAGGCAAACACACAGCCACACCAACTAATAGGAACCTCGTAGACTAACAAGCGCAGACTAGTAATCACTAGCATGCATACACTCATGCAACACATACTGACAGGTGCAGACTGATAAACACTAGCATACATACACTCAGGCAAACATACAGCCCCACCAACAAACAGGCAACAGATAGATTGACAAACACAGACTGACAAACACAACCATACACACACACTACCAGATTAACAAACAGACAACATACAAACTGCCAAACAGATACAGAGACTGGCAAACACAAGCATACATACATACACTCCGGTAAACACACAGACACACCAACAAACAGACAACACACAGACTGAGAAACAGACACTGAGAAACCCAAGTATACATATACTCAGTTAAACAAACTAACACAGAAACATACCAACGGACGGACTAACACATGGATTGGAAAACACAGAGACAGATGCACAAACAGATGTACATAGTTACACACAGTCACACACACTCACAGACTGGTGGGTTGACAGAAAAACATGCAGAAATTGACTATCACAGATATATAAACACGGATAGTGTCCACAAGACACACATTCAATTGACAAACGTATAAGCGCACAAGTGCACTCGAGCCCATTAGCACAAGACCCTCTTCACCCACAGAGAAACGTGCAAAGTCTTAAAACACAGACCCATAGACACACAAGCACTCAGAGACACTTTCTGGTGGAACGACGGTTACACACAGACTGAGGAGCATGGACATACAGACGGATAAACACAGAAAACGACAGCCACACAAACATACTCCTAGGTGTACTGACTAACAGCTTCACAGACTGAACCGATGCACATGAACACGCACAAAGCGACCCCCAAACTAACATGTAAGAACATACAAACATACAGTTCATAAGTACTTACCAACAGCAGTAACCACAAATGTGGTAACACGGAATAAGGCATAAACACGCAAAAGCACAGATACACACAAGCTCAAACATGCTCAAACAAACACATGTACACATTTAGACACACAGAAGCACACATGTAAATAGACAGACACAAAAATGCACAAGTACACATATATGCATAGACACACACACATACCACGTGTGCCCCACCATACCACCCAGACACGCACAGAAGCGTGTAGATGTACTCAAATTAACATTATTAAGTAACACGCAGGCAAAAAGTTCACACCCACAACACACATGGCGAAACACAGACAGAAACACATATACAGGCATACATGGGTGTAGCCACATATACAACCACACACACACATAGACACAAATATTAACATACTTACACACAGAAACACACAGTCACGTATGAATTTTCTACTATGCAAGCACAGACAACCCAGCAAAGGAAGCCAAAATGAAATGTTCGCCAAGATCAATACAAAACAAGATTACAGGTATACACGCAAAGATACACGCAATTGTTATCAAACACACACACGCATACAAAATCACTGTTGCTCAACATACACAGAAGCAGGTAACGGTGACACAAACATACGCAAACCCAGCTGGATAAGCAGTCACGTGGCGTCGCAGACACAAAGATTCATACACGCAGGCACACACAGAAATACACATGTTAAAACATCCAATACACTCACGGAGACTTTTAAACGTACAAATGGACGGTAAATAAACCTTCACAGAGAGACTCGTGCACACAAGTCCGCACACTCGCAGAGAAAACAGACCACAATATGCAGACACAAAAAGATATATGCGAAAATCGCGTGACATGCACATGTACACAGAAAGAAATACATTCCTGTTATTTTTCAAATTCGAATTTACTGTTACTATTCAGCACTGGTTTTTACGCCCATGACCTGGAAGCAAAATGAAAGGTCTCCGTTCGTATAAAATTGTGTTTCAGAAATTGCCATTTTCAATGCCAAATTCCCAAGTGGCAGTTACAGGTTGAGCTGTCTGATGAAAGATACGAATTCTGTGGGCTTTATAACAAACATTTTAAGTTCTGGGAAGGGCTATTGCGTCGCAGATCACGCCGCGATCCCAGTTCCTGGAGAGTGCCACGGAGGGAAGGGTTGTGCCGCATTTTAATTCGCTTGTTGGCGCCTGGCAACGGCTGCTCTCGGAATACGTTAAAAGGCGGGCTTGGGGCGGCGGTAAACTCACCTCAGCAGCATTCCGGCTTCTGACAGGGCAATCGCGAGTAACGTGATGAGCCTCGGAGAAGGCACGATGTTCGGGGTCTGACTGTAAAGCACGTGCCCTGGGCTTTAAATGGGCCGGGGTCCGCCGGATCCAGAAGGCATATTATGCACTTAGCTACTCGGGGAAAAGCTTGCATGATTTTTGAACAATGGCTGTTCAAACAATTAAGACGACCTATATCGGCGAGGTAGTTCCTGTATTTCATGTGTATTTTAAATTACTTTCCCATGGGTACCTGCTTTTTCCAAGATGCTGTTTTTCTGCAGTTTTCTTTTAAAGCAGCGTATTCCTCTTAAATAATTTCTACTGTGAGCTGGTTCTTCTGTAGGTGCCTGTGTGTGAGTCGGGTTGTGGGTGGACATTTAAAGTAGTGTTATTTGCACATTTTTTTAAGTATTATAGTGCATTGAATTAGGTCGATCGTTGATCAAGATTTTGCTCCATACCCCCGAAGGTTATATTCTTCTATAAACCGTTACAGTTTCTGTGAAAGGTTACACAATTGCCAGAAATTAACAAAAAACAGTAAAACCTTTTTCTGCCATAACTGCAGAAGTGGAAAGAGAGAAGTTTCAGGTCAGGTTTGAAAACTCCAGAGTTGGGACTAAAGACAGGGCGAATTTCTCACGGTGCCTACCAATGGGCATACAGATGATCACAATACTGCTTGCCCATGCAATCCTTGGCCTCTCTGCAGACGCAGGACAATGGTCATGAAGGCCAATTGTAATTCTAAGCAAGTGTGTGTGAAAGGGTACACCACTGTCGAATTATTTACAGAGCAAAAGTAAATTTTAAAAAATCAGTGGTTACAGGTGAGTGGGTGTGCAGTGTGTTGGGGTGCAAGGAATTGAGTGTAGGGGAGAGTGAAATGAAGGTGCAGAAGAGAACTATGCCACGTAGATTTCAGAAAGAGATGTGGAGAGAAAGGGGTGTGTCTCTCACAGTAGAGAGGAAAGTGTCTGAAGGGGAGAAGAGAGGTGATTGCACCATTCTGAAGGACAGTATTCTTTCCACAGCCCACAATAATATTCAATTCACAGCCTCGTCTTTTTAGAGTTGAAACATTTTAACTTCTTATGATTCATAATAAAAAGCCACTGTTGTTACTTGTCTGATCCTGCTAGCATTGGCAAGACCAATAGGTCGGGCATATTTTAGGTGCATGTCTGTTTTTGTGTGACAGATTTGGGTGCCATAGAAACAAAGCCTATTAGGAGGCCCCACAATCCTAGTCTGAGGCCATTAGGGAAAGCACGGGATTTCGTTTACATTAGGCCCTCAGGTACATATGTCACACCTTGTGGAAAGGATTCCTAGAGATGCTTCTTAGGCCACGCCCCTTTCAGAGAACACACCCGCTTTCTCCAACCTACTTAAAAAAGTCTTGCACGTGCCTTAAAAGACAACAAATAGTATTAATGGAAGACGGAATGGTCCATATCACGCACGGGGGCGGTAGAGGTAAATTGAAAGGTTGCGTGAAATACCGCCCGGGTTTGCACTTGACCCTACATAATCACGAGAAACGAATTTGCTTCAAAGTTTAGTCCTGTTTTAAACTGGGACCTGTTAAGGATGCTGCCTCTTCGCTTGTTTGGTAAACATGGGCAATAGTGAAGACTCCAGGGCTATTTGTCCAGACGGAAAACAGACCGGATCCGCCGGTGCATTCGAAACGCAGGGTAAAGTGCGCCAAATTCGCAGCCTTCTTGTTCTCCGATTCCTCAGCGACGCTCTTGCAATTTTACAGAATGGCTGAAAATGTCCAACGGGGTAATTAATGTGTGCATGTGTTTTTTGCCATCACAAAATCGAAAAAAGTCAAAAAGGTCTATTTATATGTGGGAAGAAAGCAACGGGTTCCAAAATTTAGAGGTAGAACAAAGGGTTTAGTTTGGAAGTGTGTAAGTAAAATGTATGACGATTATGAAAATATATTTTTTTCGTAAACAGGAAGCTCGGATTGACTTTCCTCTAAAGCAAAAACAGAAGGGAAGCGGGGCAAGCAGTTTGGTGGAGGGGGCAGGGGGGTCATACAGGGCACGGAGTCCCTGGACGGGGAGAAGCAGCCCCACTCCCTTCCGCCCCCCCCCTTACATCCACTCCCCCTCCCCCGCCACCCCAGTCACTTGCTAGAGCCAGACCAAGTACCTCTCCACTTTTGCGGTTCACTGCACGATTCTGACTTCCCTGCCCCCGCCCAGTCTGTGTATCTAATATAATTATTTTTTTTTGGGGGGGGGGGGCGAGGGGGAGCCCCCAACAACCCCGAGGGCTGTCAGTGCGTGTCCATCCGCAGGGGGCTGAGAGGAGCATGACAGGCCTTTGTTGTGTGGATAAAGAGAGCCCGTCAGTGGCAGCTCCGGGAGGGGGGGGGGGGGGCTCCTCCTCCTGAATTAGGAGGGAGTGGGCTGGCTTTAGCCTCTTAACAAACCGGGCACTTCTGGGGAAGGCAGCACTCCCGAGTGCGAGCCACAGGCGCGGGGACCTCTCAGGCTAGCCTTGCCGGATACCTCTCCTCGCCCCTTGGGTTTTCTGACTCCAGAACTTGAGCGCTGCCCCTGAGGATTCAGGGTGCGGACCTCCCCACCTGATTCCACGGCAGAGCTCCCCCCACATGCCCCCTGCCAGGCGCGTGCTGCCGGTCCTCACTTCTTGTGTTTTTTCTGCACCCCCAGGAAGCTCTGCGGCGCTCTGAGCCCACCCTGTGCCCGGGTGCCAGCCTGGGACGGCCTGCGGGGGCACCTGCGCCCTGGGCGCCCGCCCGCTCTTTGGAAGCCCGGAGGACCCGTGTATGGAAATAGTGGGGTGCCGAGCAGAGGAGAGCTCGTGCGCCTTCCGGCCCGCCGCCATGCTCTTCCACGGCATCTCCGGGGGCCACATCCAGGGCATCATGGAGGAGATGGAGCGGCGCTCCAAGACGGCCGAGGCGCGCCTGGCCAAGGGTGTGCAGATCAACGGACGGGACGCGGTAAGGAGGGCTCTGGGGGCGGGAGGGACGAAGTAAGGAGGGCTCGGGTGGGGGGTGCAGTGGACGGGAGGTACGAGGTACGGAGGACTCTGGGGGGACGGGATGGGTGGGAGGTGCGGGGGGAGCCGAGGCCTGGGACCGGTGGAGGGGGCAGACTAGGCGAATTCACCCCGAGCACGCTTCCTGCCAGCAGAGTTCAACAGGTTGCACACAAGTTCTCAGAGGCACTTAACTACACATGCTCCAACAAACACGCACACACAAACACACACTCTCGCTTTCACACTTGGGAAAACAGATTATACTCGTAGTTAGCTATTCAGGACAGCAAACAACACACACATTTAGACAACTATAGGGAGCAAAGTGCCCACATATGGACTCAGAGGTGCCGATCTGCAAATACGAGCACTCAAATGTTCCACACTACACCCGCGGGTACCCAGGGGCAACAAACCACACACGCAAGCAGTTGGAGACGACACTGCACACACAAAGGTATATATGTGTAATACATACACGCGGAGGGGGCCGCTAACACAGGCATCCCGGGAAACGATCACACATGGGCACCCAAGGTGTACCAACTGACATACACAGGTACTTGAGGCCGACACGTTGTATACACGGGCACTGGAAGACAACCGATCGCACGCACAAACAGTCTAGTGCACGAAAAACACTCAAGGGCGGCAGGAAACACGCAGAAGCTCTCACGGAACCGAACCACACACGGGTGGTCAGCTGCACGTGTACCAAACTACAAGCACAGGTACTCGGGGGCAACAAGCAGGCAGAAGGGGCAGGAAATCACTGCAGGCACTCGAGGAACAAACAACACACAGTGGAACTAGGCACACACACATATACACGCGCACAAACACACACTCAAAACACAAACACGCAAAACACACACACAACACACACTAGAATTGACAATCTCTACAGAGAGGCTCCCGGGTGCAATAGATGACAGGCACGAGACACCCATGGGAAAGAGGGTTGACACGGCCTCTCCGGAGCACACTTTGTTCCTTCAACAGGGGCAGGCCGTCTCCTCTGCCTTTCACCTCATTCTGCTCTCGAGTGAAGGCTGAGCAGTTTGCACGTCCGGTTCCGGTTAAGTATGCCTGTTTGTAAACACATCTGCAGATAACGGCAGCGAGTCACGGGGAGGCACAGTGACTTTCCAGGGACCACGCATCCAGGGGGCGCATGCCAAACATATTGCTTTATCCATTCAAAGTATTTTATTCAGTAAGACAACATACAATCAGATGATATTGTGATACAAGGAAGGCGCATAACATATATTTCTAACGAAAAGTCATCAGATAAAAATGCAAAAGTCCAGTTTTATAAATCAGTCTACTTAGAAGAAAAAATGGAGATTCGAGAACCCCGAATATAAGTGATTTGCCATGACCTACACTACGAGGATTGCAGATTTTCATAATTTGTAAAAACCTGCCCCTCTCGTCACATTTCACCAACTATTATACCAATTTCCTCTTGGGGAATTTGTGGCCTCGGATGGCACTTGGGGTCTTGAATCTTTCACCGGTAACCAAGGTCGTTTAGCCCACGTCTGTCAGCCGCGTGTCGCGAGCCAACTGGGGGGTCCGCCGCTATTTCAGGGACACTCCACCTCTCACCTACTCCGGGGGGAAAATACAGAGGGGAACGTTTTAAACTAATCTATATATATCTATATATCTCTCTCTCTCTCTCTCTATATATATATATATATATATATATATATATATATATATACATATATATATATATATATACATGTCGTTATAATTACACGATACGATGCACAATATAATGTCGTCGCTTATAGTACATTGACGTCGTTTACTTAACGTGTCCTATAGCCGCGTACATTAAAAGTCCCTTATAGTCCAGTAAATGATGTCCCTTTAGTGGCGTATATAAACTTCGTTTGCAATATACCATTCAGAGTAACTCTTTCAGTTAAGGAGAGGCCTGTACCTAGAAATTATAATATTTCTAAAACTCGTTTTTTTCCTGTTCCCATTCTCCTCATGCCATTGGAGGCTCAGGGGAAAATCAAAGTTCAGTCACAAACCCCTCTCCTGAATGTTTCTAACTGCAGAGGCGCGCTGCAGATTTTGACAGCAATTAGTAAAATTATCTCTGTGAAATAGCTGGTCTATTAACGGTGATGTCTGTTTTGTTTTGGTTAAGCCCAGCGAACTTCATGTACACGGTGACACGTTTGGTCTTTTTGTTCGAGAAAATACTCGTCACAATGTAGTGCGTTTTCTAATTTTTGCGTTCGGTCTTCTTAAACAATATTTTCTAGTCCCTCTGCTTACTTTTAGTCTCGCACAGTAGTTTGCTCTAAAGCACAGCTATCAATGGGGCCTATAAAAACAATAGTAGCCTCGGGAAAAAAAACAAGTAATTGAGAAGGTGAACCAAAGAAAACAATGCACATATTTGCTGTGACGCCCAAACACACTGTAACCGTTAATAACATCTAACACCGTCGATGGATTTCCCAAAATATTAATATTCTTTTTAGTTTCCGAATCCACCTGTTAATTATGTTATTCACAACATTGTCCAACTTAAAAAAAACGCACGCCAGTGTTTTGCGTCCTTACTCCGGCCTGTACCGTTCTATCGGTTGGTTGAAATGAAGGAAAGACTACAAGGCCGGACAAAAGGGCACGAGTAATAAATAAAAAGACACCTGAAGTGCGAAATTACTCGAGGGAACGAAAGAGCAGCCGAATATCTGTTTTAAGGACAAGCCCGGCTCATTCCCAAGGCACCCCTGGGTGCTGGGCAGTTGTACCGCACGTGTACCGATCACTGCTCCCAGCTGTTCACATGGCACGTCACGAGGTGGGGGGCTCGGACACCTTTAATTAGAGGCCCCAAAATCTGCAGGAGCCAGAGCGCGTGGATTCACGGAGAAATCTGTATTTTTATATTAGTAAAGGGAAAGCTTAGAGGCCCCTGGCGATAATAGGTAATATTACCACCCTAACGTAACATACTATTAGGGTTCTTTTTATCATTATTATGAGCGCAATCCTAATAACCATAATTCTCGTTAAATTAATCATACACACTTGCAAATATAGTGGCAATAAAAACAAAAGTAATTGCAACAATAATGTTAAAAAAACGCTCGCATTGTTTTACAGCAATAGTTCTGCATTTAAACAATGTTAAAGGCTCCTTAAAGATTGTCATTAATAAGTCTGTAGAAAGTGTAAACCCCCGGTTATTGTACAGCCAGGTGCGCGTCGGGTCCTTTCTCTGTTTCCTGGTCCATGGAAGGTGCGCGAGGGAGGCTTCGGTCCCTTTGTTCTACGGGTGCCTAGAAGGCTTTCTAGTATGTTATTCATACCTCTCGTCCGAGCAGTGCCAGGCAGTGCCCTCACGGCCGCTCAACCAAGGTGCCTTTGTTAACAGACCCCGTGCTATTAACGCTTTGTTAATGACCGCGAAGGTTTGTTTCAGGTTGTAATGTTACCTCCCGGCTGGTGATCTTTTCCCTCTTCATTTGTTTTAGAATGGAATCTGACAGTACCCAGCAGGTTCCTTTATTGGGAAAGCCCACTGTGCAATTAAAAGCACGTTCCTTAATGCAGCGCATCGGGTCACTGCATCTGCTGAGAATGACAAAGCACCCCTTGTAACGCCTGTGCATTATTGTGTGTACCTTTGTCTAGGAAGCACTCCTTTATAACATGTTTTAGTCTCTGGTTTTGGTCACTTGCTAATGTAACTTTTGTTAGGTTTTAAAACTGTCTGTGGTCTGCTTCGCTAAAGTAAAACACATATTCAGAAAGGATTGACACCCAGTGTTTCAATCTAGAGTGCATGTCTAATTCCATAGGAGAGCACACACCTTTCAGTTCTTTCTTACAAACCAATACAACCCTTGCCATTTCTGCTCGATCGCTAGTTTATGTTTTATTGGTAACTTAAAGCAGGGTTCCAGCTCTTGGTGTCTGCATCGGCATCCTCGCTGTGTTTCCTTGTTAATTAGCCGTGAACTCATTTAATACAGGTTGAGCCTGCATGATTGCATTTCAGATGTAACATCACTATATAAGTATTTGCGGGACTCCGGGAGCCAGGCCCGGCGCAGCGCCTCACCATACTGTGTGCTCCTCGGCATGCCCCGCCGCTCACGGTCTCTCTCGCCTGCTTGCTCCACAGGGCTTGCCCCCCATGAGCCCCGAGAAGCCTGCCCTGTGCGCCGGCTGTGGGGGGAAGATCGCGGACAGATACTACCTGTTGGCCGTCGACAAGCAGTGGCACCTGCGCTGTCTCAAGTGCTGCGAGTGCAAGTTGGCGCTAGAGTCCGAGCTCACCTGCTTCGCCAAGGACGGCAGCATTTACTGCAAGGAGGACTACTACAGGTACTGCAGCGCCGACTGGGAGGAGGGGGTCAATGGTGGTGCGTTGTGGGAGTAGTATTGGTAAAGAAGTGGGGGATAAGCTGGCTGGGGCGTGATTGAAGTGCGGCCCGGCAGCTTGAGTGGCCACCTGCACGGTATGTCATCAAGCACGAGGTGTACAGTCATGGGCTTTCATGTGATAACCTATTGCATTCTGGGTGCTGTAGTCATTTCATTTGAACTACCTAAACACGCACAGCGTTCTTCAGAATCCAGCCCACGTCTAGTGCCTGTGATGATAGGAGGTGAGGTTGCCGCCCTAATGTGGATGGGGGGGGGGGGTGAGGGGTAGATGCAGTGAAAGGGGCAGACACTGTTTTAAAGGGGAAGGGGTGGATTCTTGACCTGTCACTCACTGTCTCCTCTGGCCTGCAGGGCACGGGGCTGCTGGTGACCCATCCCAACTGGCCTTTCAGAGGCACCAATCATTGAGGACAATCCGCGTTTCTGGTGTACTCTGGCCTTTAGCAGATGTGGTTTATCCGAGTCCAGTCCGCGTAGTATGGTGGCCTAACACTTCTGTGACCTCTTTCCAACACACCTGCGACCTCGCCCCTAACCCGAACACACCTGCGACCTCGCCCCTAACCCGAACACTTCTGTGACCTCTTTCCAACACACCTGCGACCTCGCCCCTAACCCGAACACACCTGCGACCTCGCCCCTAACCCGAACACTTCTGTGACCTCTTTCCAACACACCTCTTACTTCGCCCCTAACCCGAACACACCTGCGACCTCGCCCCTAACCCGAACACTTCTGTGACCTCTTCCCAACACACATGTGAACTCGCCCCTAACCCTAACACACCGGTGACCTCGCCCCTAACACACCTGCGACCTCGCCCCTAACCCAAACACTTCTGTGACCTCTTCCCAACACACATGTGAACTCGCCCCTAACCCTAACACACCGGTGACCTCGCCCCTAACACACCTGCGACCTCGCCCCTAACCCAAACACTTCTGTGACCTCTTCCCAACACACCTGTGAACTCGCCCCTAACCCTAACACACCTGTGACCTCGCCCCTAACACACCTGCGACCTCGCCCCTAACCCGAACACTTCTGTGACCTCTTCCCAACACACCTGTGAACTTGCCCCTAACCCTAACACACCTGTCACCTCATCCATAACACACCTGTCACCTCGCCCCGAACACACCTGTCACCTCGCCCCTAACCCTAATTCCACTTTTCCCTAAACGTACCCCATTTTCAACCATAACCATGAAACTTCCAGCCACCACCCCATCGCTAACGTTAGCTCAAGATCCCAAACCTATTCCCAACCCTACCCATAATCCATTCCACCTGTCATTACAGAGCCATGCCTAGTCTGATACTCAGCCGTGCTCCTTTCTCTAAGAGCCTTCAGTGCTCCGATCTCCACAGCCATTTTCAGTCCTACAAGCCTGGCAGCGACCCCACTGTTGTGATGCGCCATGTATCTGATGCAGGTCAGGCCAGTTAGTCAACGCCGGCTTCTATCCCGAGAGACCCTGGTTTCAAATCTTCTTTAAGAGCTGCAACTCGCAACAGACCCGCAGCAAGTGACAACCGGGCACCGCAAAACCAACGTCAGCAAAACGAAAGAAAGTACATGAACGTCAGTTTCAGAGGTGGCTGGACCCATTTAAGGGGGGCATGGCCGAGAGCAGAGGGGCCCAGCTGTGGTAACTGTTTATACCAGCAGCGAAGCCCGAGTGAATTTAGTTTAGCACCTCTGTGCTTTTACTAAGGGAGAGGCCGTTGCCCTGTCAGAATGACAGAATTTCTCTGGGTCCCTGCTGACGTCATCTTTAATCTGCAGAAGTGTTATGTTCTGCAGCCGGTTCATAGCGAAACAAGTACGACGTAGTACAAGCAGGGCCGGCTTTAGGGCAGTGCGACTGGCCCTGAGTAGAAGCCACAAAAAGCCGCAATTGTAGTATATTCCGAGCCTTGCAATTAAAAGCCTGAAATCGAAATGCGAAAGACGTAGCAGCCGACCCTGGTAATAAGATAAAGCGCCTCGAACGAGCAGAAGCGCTCAGTTCAGCGCTTGTACACATGTCCCTGACAGGACTCGGCTCACGCACCTCATCGCGTGGCCTTGGAGGCCTTTTACTGAACAGCCCCAGATTTCTAACAGCAGAAACGGACCCGAACCCCATTTAATGCAGAACACGGGGTGCTCTTCCTGTTAGGAGCTGTAAATCAACTCCTATGTAAGTAAAATGAATGCTTTAATCCCCGAGAGAGGAATCCCCTACGGCCAGGCGTTTCACGAAAAAAGAACCACTGTGTTAACTCCGTGTTTATTAAAAAGAATAAAATAAAAAATCTGTCTGGAAAATTATCATAAATGTATTTAGCTATAAATTTAGCAGTGTCTCGCTTCTATTCCAGTGCCTGAAAGTATTTTAGTGTGACACTCTAATATTTCGAGTCTAAAAACAATTGCCTTTCTCGTTATATTTGTGGAATATCCAAACGTTTTTATTTGTCCGCGCTTACCCCAGGCACACTAAATCCCCACAGAGTGCATGAGGTGTGAGTGTAACTTAATGTCACAGATAAAATCCTTAGATTTATTAATCCGCAGTTATGTTGTGTTTTATTGGAAACGGGAACAATGGTATTAACGTGGTTTATACAGCGCTTCGTACCACAGTTTTGCTCAGTTCTCTGTCAATACCAGCGCTTTTGTACTACAAATATAATGTATTTAATGATGCCTGAGCTTTCAGTCACCTCGCCTCCTAATGGTAGCAAAGAGAAACCTAGTGCTACGAAGCGGCTTCGTGTCACATGCTGGAATTATAGATTTAAATAATTTAAATCATTTCAGGGGCGGGTACCTGCCGCTCTTTAGTTTTACTACAATACGAACTTTTATGAACAGACAGAATAAAAACTCACGTTCAGCCCTAACGTTGATAGCCTCGTTTTGAAAACCCAGATGTATTTGGCTGCTGACAGCATAAAATCGAGGTATTTGTCTGTGATTTCGGGGGTGCTTAGAATGTTTCTTTTGAGGACAAATGATTCCGGTTTGTTGACTATAATTCCATTTTGGATCTCCGGTTCTTCGTTTATGTGTAAATTTAAATCTGTCATACTCTCATGGATTAAATATAGTTATTAGAGATTTCGCCCCCCGCCCCCCGCATATCAAAAAACCCTTCGGTTTTATTACAAAAAAAGAAACAAATTAAAACTGACGTGTGCGTTCGTTGACATTCCTTGTCAGTAGAATGCACACAATGTTCTTGCAACAGAGAAGAAGGAACGAAAGAAAGGTCTTCATGTCACAAATAGCTCAAAATATGAAATTGCCGCCCTTCTGAAGATCGCATTCGAGATCTTGCTCTCCTGGCCTTGTTTTTATTTGCTGAGTGGGATGTTAGTAAATTTGAGAAGAAAAACATATAATGATGTGGGGGAGAAGCCCCTTCTCGGCCCCACTCCCGCCTCTACATCATTTTGGACGTACTGAAGGCCGAACACAAGGGTATAAACCTGCCATTGTAATCTGCAGGGGTGTTTTAGAAAATGTGCGCTCCCCTGAGTTCATCTATTCACTTCACAACTGCCCCCCCCCCCCCGCCTTTTGCAGGGTTACAAGGCCGCTGTGAGGTGAGTGGAGCTGGTAACGTGAGTGGGGGTTGTCAGCACGCGAGGGAAGCATGCGAGGTGACAGGGTGAGTTGAGCAAGTGAGGGAAGCGTGTGAGGTGAGGGAAGCATGTGAGGTGAGCAGGTGAGGGAAGCAGGGGAGGGGGAAGGGTGCGTTGAGCAAGTGAGGTAAGCGTGTGATGTGAGGGAAGCATGTGAGGTGAGCAGGTGAGGGAAGCAGGGAAGGGGAAGGGTGCGTTGAGCAAGTGAGGGAAGCGTGTGAGGTGAGGTAAGAGAATCATGTGAGGTGATCAGGTAAGGGAACCATTGAGCATGTCAGGTGAGCAGGTGAGGGAAGCTTGTGAGGTGAATGGGTGAGTTGAGCAGCGAGGTAAGCTGCTGAGGGAAGCGTGTGAGTTGAGCAGGTGAGGAAAGCACGTGAGATGAACGGATGAGTTAAGCATGTGTGGTAAGCTGGCGAGGAGAGCATGAGGTGAGCAGGTGAGGGAATCATGCAAAGTGAATGGATGCGTTGAGCAGGTGAGGGTAGCCTGTGAAACGAATGGATGAGTTGAACATGTGAGGTGAGATGAGGTGAAAAAAGGGGGAGGGGAGGGTGTGAGGTGAGCTAGTGAGGTGAGTGGCTAATGTGAGCAGGCGAAAGGAGCCTGTGAGGTGAGGCGATGAGGTAAGCAGCAAGGGGATGAAACGAGTTGAGTTCGTGAGGTAATGAGGTAGGCAGAAAAGTGAGGGGATGAGATAAACTGGCCAGATAAATGGGTGACGTGAGTAGGTGAGGGAGCAGGTGTGTAGTTACGGTGTGCGCATAAGGTTGAACAGCTGTGATAAGGAGAAGGCATGAAAAGACTACAGCAGGCTGAGGGGAGTAAACGGGAGGACCAGGTGAGATGCGCGGGTAGGCCAATGTGTGCATGAGGCGAGCAGTGAGGTGAGCAGATGCCCTGGTGCATGCACTGTAGCCACTTCTAATCTGTGTGACTGTCGCCGTGTGCCCCAGTGCCACGGCTGTGCCGAGCCCCCTGCCCCGGTGTTGATGGCATGTCTTGCTTCCAGAAGGTTCTCTGTGCAGAGATGTGCTCGCTGCCACCTTGGGATCTCGGCCTCGGAGATGGTGATGAGGGCCCGGGACTCGGTGTACCACTTGAGCTGCTTCACCTGCACCTCCTGCAACAAGACGCTCAGCACGGGCGACCACTTCGGCATGAAGGACAGCCTGGTGTACTGCCGGGCCCACTTCGAGGCGCTAATACAGGGCGACTTCCACCCGCAACTCAGCTACACGGAGCTAGCGGCGAAGGGAGGGGGGCTGGCGGCCCTGCCCTACTTCAACGGCACCGGCACTGTACAGAAGGGGCGACCCCGGAAGAGGAAGAGTCCGGCGCTGGGCGTGGACATGGTCAGCTACAACTCAGGTGAGCGTTCTCCTTCTGGCCAATCAGCATGCGACCTTCAGTCAGCATCCTCTGTTGAGATGACATTCAGCCCAAGCCAGCATTCACCAATGGTCAGCATTCAACCTGACGATGATTTCACCTGACTGTCAAAATTCACCCTCCACTCTCACTCTTTATTCAGCATAAACCCTCCCTCCTCACACTCCCTTCAACTTTCACTCGCCTTTGATTGCCTTCCGTCCGCACTGACCACCAGTCTGCATCCACCCATGAAACGATTACCACCATTCACACAGCACTCACCCCACTGAGCCGTCATTTCCGAATCAACATACAGCCCTCAGTTTCAGCTGAGGCAGCCATTATTATCCCAACGTCAGTCAGCATTCACTGCCCATTCAGAACTGATCGCCAGCCAGCATTAACCACCGGTCACAATGCAACCTTGAACCTACAGACGACATTCAGCCCAAAGTCACCATTCATCCCCCAGGCAGCACCTACTCACCCGTCAACACCCTCTGTCCCTTCAATACTTACTCGATTCAATATTCACCCGCCAGTCAGCACCTACTCTACTGTCAGCACCCCCTCTCTTCAGTACTCGCTCGATTCAACATTCCCTCTTCAAACAGCACCTACTCACCTGTCAGCACCCTCCCTCCCTTCAGTATTCACTCGATTCGAAATTCACCCTTCAGTTTCACTCATGCCAAGTCAGAATTCAACTCAGACAGTTTTCACAATAAAGACAGTATTCACCCACCAATCAGCATTCACTCATTCAGCACCCCTCCCTCTACCAACCAGGTAAAGCCATACAGTTAGCACTTACCCCACAGTATTCCCCTCTCAGGAAACATTTTGTTTCTGCCTACTGCAGATTCGTGTGCGGCCTGCAGGCTGTGGTTTTGAACTCTAACAGTGTAAACTCAGCCTTCTGTCCTTCCTAACCCCAGGTCCATAAAAGGGGTGCTACCAGTAATACTAGCATATGCTATTCTTAATATAAGGCACATTGCTGTGTATGGCGTGCTGTGAATACCGTCCTGCAATATTACTTGTATTAATCAATTGTGCTTTTTTAAATATTGTTTTTTTCAGTTTTCTAAAGGTCTCGAGAAAACACTCATAAGGAACCCCCATGCCTCCGCCCAAAAACTTGTAAAGTTAAACTTTGGACACCACACTGCACTTTACAAAACTACTAAGTTAATGAATACATAGAGCATCGGCTACACCTAACGGAGTGTTAAAAAAATACACTTATCATCCCCTTATGTTACCAATGAATGTGTACTTGTGCACACTACAGTGACAGCTTCTGTAAAGTTTTAGGAAAGTGAAAAATGAACCATCTTCGGAGAGTTGCGTCCTAATTCTGGCTATGCATGTGGTTATGCACACTGATGGTCGCAGGTTTCTCTAGTTGGAGGTCTGGTTAGCTGTTTATGTCACTGGCTGTGGTGTCCATTTTCTACATAGTTACACTGCTCACTTTCCTTAGTTGTAGGTTCCCCCAGCGTTGTGAGTTGAGGGGTATCGTTTGTTCCTATTTGTGCCTGCCACAAGGCTTGTAGTTGTAGATGACTTGTTTTGTTGACAACTGTTGGTAACTCTTATAGTGTCCGTTGTTGGACGTGGTCATTGTTGTAGGGGTTTTGAGTTATCCTTTATGTGACTGCCTCTCGTAGGATGGCCACCTCGTTACTGCAGCCCTCTCCTGAGGTGTAGGTTCTAGTTGTGTGGTGTCTGTACCTGTAGGGCCATAGGCGCATTAGCACTAGGTGTGCATGCCTCTAGTTGTCTTGTGTAGTCACGCATATCCATTTGCATTGTGTTGCAGTATATAAGCCACTTAATGCATGTCCGTGTAGTTTTGTATGACCCTTTGTACCTAACTACATGTGCTATTATTTGTATGTGCCCTTATCTCTAGTTCTAATGTGCATGCGTCCCTAAATATAGGCACCACTGCTCACATGTGTCACTATAGTGCTGAAATGTGTGCCCCTAACTGTATGCCCACTTAGTCACATGTACCTGACATCAAAGTTGGGTAAAAAGATGCTTTGGTTTGGAGAATCAATATTTTCTAAGGATGCATACATCACCTAAACCCTGTACACAACACACAACCTCCCAATGAGATCTTTTACAACTTCAGATATACAAAATATTGCCTTCAAGCGATAGCCAATAGCATTTTCCACCCAACTATAACACCACACACCACTGTGACAGTCACACCTACTAATGGTCTCCTTCAGAGAGCAGTCACTAGCAGAACCTCTTCACCCTCACACACAGCATCAAAGCCAGATAGTTGGAAAAGTGCTGCCACATGAAGCACACCTAGGTGCCACACCAATACATCCCCTCGACTCACTCAGATGAAACAAGCATAAACATATCACACTCTCAATCCCACAACACAGCACCAAACCCAGGTACCTGCAAAATGCAACCACATCAGCCACACTCACAAGCTACACCAATACACACTGTAAAGTCACTCATATGATACAAGCGTAAATATGGTTATCAAAAAAAGGGGGGGAAAAAAGAGGTTTAGAAGTTAGGTTCACCCTCCATCTTGTACATAGATATTAAACAACCTGAACGTTCAGGTAAAAAGAACCTAACCTGGGGGTGTCAGAAAGACAATTGGATTCCGATAAACACCCAAAAGAGAAAGAAAGGGGTAGAACTTTTCCTTTCTTGAGTCCCCTCACTCACCAGGGTTTCCCCACGGTGACATGCTTCATCATTGGGGTCCTCTCAGTCCTCTACGGGCTGAGGCGTGCTGCAACTTACGGATTACGTAGGAGCACTTAATACAAATTATGTGTGGTGCAAGTGTAGTGATATGGAGTGGGACAAGTGAATTAAAATAATCAACTAGTGGGCCAAATACATTTTATTCTTGCTCCTAGCTAATTGGTTAAAAACGGGGTAATACGCTAAAATAACCTACTTTTAATGGGTAAGTGTACTTAGCTTATGGTCAACTAGTTTCGAGCTCCCCAGCTCTTCTTCAGGACTACACTGGGACCAGCCCAGTGCAAATACCACTCCTAGTAAACCTTATTACGGTGAAAAACAAGTGAACACGCTGCGACTAATAAGCATGCGTTAGAGATGATACATACGTAAGTATACGCCTGGCAATGTATCTTAAGAAGCAATACTATGCCTCATGGTCAACGGAGGGGGTGTGGAATTCTCGTACACTTGTACGTTAAAAAACACACTCTGGCACACCTACTAGAGCCCAAGCCTCGCGGACCGCATACGCAGGTTGTTTAATATCTATGTACAAGCGTAAATATATCACTTATTATAATCAGCACTGCACTAAAGCCAGGTTGCTGTCAAAGTGCTACCACATCAACCACATTCACGTGTCACACGAATACACACTGTAAAATCACTCAGATTAAACAATCATAAACATATCACACTCTCAATAACACAAAAAAGCACCAAAGCCAGATAAATGGCAATGTGCTACCACACCAACCACACTCTGGCGCCACACCACTGAGCCACTCAGAATAAACAAGCATAAACATCACACAACACAGCTCCAAAGCCAGATATTTGGAAAAGTGCTGCCACATCAAGCACACCTAGGCACCACACCAACATGTACCCTGGAAGCACTCAGATGAAACAAGTATAAACTTGCCACCCCCTCAATTACACAACAGAGCACCAAAGCCTTTCTAAACCCTTCACTCTGACGCTTCTGCCTCCACATTTCTTTTACTCATTCCAAGCCGCCTCCTACTGCTTTGCCCTCCTAAAAAAAGTCTAAAACCTTCCCTCTTCTATCCCTCTACTATAATTTTCAATCCAAATAACAGACAAACATGTCCACCTTTTATATTAATTTCATATTTCAATATACTAATTCACCACTAATCCTTTATGGTTTCTGGAGTAGCGTGCTACTCACTGGAAAAGCGCTTCAACACGTCATCAGGGGTGGCAGGCGCTATATAAATGCAAACCTTTTTCCCTCTTCATTCCCTCCGCTATGCTTCTCAATCCAAATAACTGACTAACATACCCACCACTCAAATTACTTTCATATTTCACTATACTAATCCACCACTAATCCTTTATGCGTTCCGGAGTACCGTGCTACTCGCTGAAAAAGCGCTTCAACACCTCCTCAGGGGTAGCAAGAGCTATATAAATGCAAACCTTTTTCCCTCTTCATTCCCTCCACTATCCTTCTCAATCCAAATAACTGACTAACATACCCACCACTCAAATTACTTTCATATTTCACTATACTAATTCACCACTAATCCTTAATGGGTTCCAGAGTAGCGTGCTACTCGCCGAAAAAGCGCTGTGACGCCTCGTCGGGGGTATTAAGCCCTATACAAATGCAATTACAATACAATACAAAGCCAGATAGCTGGCAAAGTGCTACACCAACCACACTCAGGCACCACACTAATATATACCCTTGAGTCACTCAGATGAAACAAGCATACATATATTACTACCTCAATCACACAGCATTAAATTCTAGTTCATTGTGATACATGAATAGCAAGCAGTCTGCAGTGAAGAAGCAATGGATAACCCGCCACCCAATCACAAAAAAAATAATAAAATGGAATCCCTGGGGCACATCGCCCTGCACATTATACTGTACAAATATCTTTACCTATATCAGACTTATTTTACTGTCACACTGACACAAGCAAACTAAAACTTTGGGGGGAAAAAACTCTATACTAAAAGTAAACAAACATCAACAAACGCATAGATAACATTCCCTGACCGTCATGAAACAGCGCCATGATACTGGTTGTAAGCACTATACAAGTACCATCGCATGAAAATAACGGATTTGCCCCATCTATAGCGACACAGTGCGTGTTCCACTCATTATTTACATATTTACTTGGGGTTGTGTCCCTCCTGTGGCCTTTTCTCATGATCAGAGTTATAGCACAGACTGCACAATGTCGCACAAGACTCTGGTATTTGCTGTTTACAGTTTTTTGTATGCAGTTGTTGGTGGATAGGGCGAGGAGCGTTGAACTAGCCGAGGGTTATTGGCGGCCCTGACGCAGGGGCTGCTGGGCTTGTGCAGGCCTGGAGAGGAGGCCCTGGCGCAGGGGCTGCAGGCCTGGAGAGGCGGACCCGAAGTGGGGCCTTTCATGGGACGCCGCTGGGTGATTATATGCCGGGCAGAAACCGAGGGATTCCAACGTCAAGTCCAATTAACAAAGAACAATTAAAACAGGGCTGCCGGCTCCGATGCACCCACCAGAGAGGGGAAGAACGTGCGCGCGAGCAGCCAGCGACCCAGACCCTAAGAAGAGAGCACCGATCGGCGGCTAATCCCGGCACAGTGTAGAACGCCGAGCAGACCGCTAATCTTGGCCTGAGGAGACAGAGGGGGGCTGGAACAGGGGAGGGGGTGCACCGAGCAGACCCCGAGAGACCAAGGAGCAGTTTCAGACGGCACTGGCCAGGCCGCTAATCTCTTGGAGAGGGGGATAATGGAGCTAACTAAGGGGAGCCTGCGGTGAAGGGATCGGCGTGGTAGAGACCGGGGACCGAGAGCGAGCTAGGACCCTACAGAGTCACATACATTTTATGAGAACATAAATCGTCGGGCTCATACACCTGGGAACGCTGTATACAGTGCACACAGGACTATAACAACGGTGCACATATGACTGATGGACCAGGAAAGGAACAGTTCTCTTTGTCAAATTCGTGTATGGGCTCCTACAGACCCCTACCCCACTAGGGCAGATGGTTAGTCAAGATAGACGCCAGGGTAAAAGACAGTTATAACAATAGGTGCAAAGTTTAAATGTGTGGTGGTAGGTTAGGCCTTGGACATGGCTGCTCCATCTACGATTAGTTATTCACACACTTTGAGCAAATAGTGGATTACAAATTATGTTAATCATAAGAACACCAGAACTAGTAATGCTAATAAGAACTAAAAGGAATATATAATAATAATATAGTATCAATTGAACTATTAGCCTTAGAACACGTCACATTCCTGCATATACATAAATGTGTGTGGCTTTCAATTCAAATCTTATTCTAAAGAACAGGTACAGAGCAGATTAAAGGCATTTAACGTGTACAATGTTTTTGCTTACTTCAGCACTCTTTTAATAGTTCTAAATTGTAAAGAGGCACATCTTTTCCCGCCCTAGTTCTACACAATTGCGAGAACCTCCTTAATAGATCGTTTTGATACTAGAGAAGAAGGTGTTCTAAAGTTATATGTTATGTATTTTTTTAATTATTTGTAAAAATAAAACAAATACATCTAGAAACGAATTCACACGTATGACATAATTTCAGAAAAGTATGTTTTTTTCTGAAGAACTGCTTTCTGTACTTTACAAATGGACAATCGTGAAAAATGATCTACGTAACTCTCCTAATTTACGTTGCATACTTCACTAGCCTTTTTGCACAAAAACATTGCATATTTCATAGCAATTTAAATCCTATCCATGATTAGTTTTCCTACATTTTGCAGAGCTAAGACCATTCCCATGAATTATTGATTTCATCCAATGGGAAGCGCAGAAAGTTAGCTTATTAGTCTGATTTTCTTCCTAGCACCCAATTAGTCTTCAAAGATGACAATGTGTTTAAACGATGAAAACATCAAAACTCACAGTCCACTGTAATCACTGCTACTTGTGTCACTGGCCTTCTCCTCCTCAATGGCAAACAAAGTGATGAGCCCATCTTCAGCCAGAGACCTTGCAGAAGGCGGCTGCAGGCAAAACCCCTCCTTCCTACAGACAAAGCATGCTTGTTAGGCAGTAAACATCTCCCCCTCACCCCAATTTCTGATTGGCATCAAATATGTTTTTCCACTTCTTTTAGTACTGAGAAGAGATTGGCACCATACAGTCTCTAGCATGCATTATTCTGTAAAAATCGTTTTAAAAAATGTTTATTTTTTATAACATATTATATCAAATTGAACATAAAATATTACAAAAATGCGTAGTGTATAGTATGGTTGAACGGTGCATTTTGCAGTTCTGGTAACATTTCCAACTCAACCAGCATTATGTGGCAGACGTCCTTAATGGCAATATTAGCCCATTCGTTGCCCTTTAATGAGCGTTGGGAGAGCCATGACTTGTTATACTAAAATCCTCGACTGGCTCATGATGCCCCTGTTCGACCCCAGCAATGTTAGCAGATAGCATATTCCTGTAAACTGCTCTGCGTATATACTTTATGCCAACCCATTTTTCATTGTAGATTATAGCATTATTACATATATATACATACACACATACCATTAGATATTTAACCAGCGCCCAAGGGATTCATGCAGTGAAATAACATCTCATAAACAGGCCTTATGAGTGTGTGCCCAGTTGTTTATAAATGCAGAGTGATTGTAGCACAAAGACAATACATAAAATAAACGAGTAATTACATGGAATCTTTGGAGCAGTAAATATAGTTTCGTAACATTAAATAGATGTCACTATGGAAATAACAAGAAACGTTACCTTTTCACTGTAGTAATACATATATGGAATATACGCATTGCAGTACTTGCACCAAATAGCCTGTTTTTAGGGAAACATGTATTTCCACTGAGAGAGTGTATGTCTCTATCTACACACACACAAACACACACACACACACACAAACACGCAACTGGTCCTTTTGTAAAGCGCTCTGACACCTTTGGATAAAGTTTGCGCTGAATAAAATTCATTAAATAAAATAAAATAAATACAAAACACACACTCATAAAAATTAACTTGCAGAAAAATACACATACGAATATCATGCTAGTGAATGTATATGCTTTTCCCAAAACATGTTATTTGTAGCAAGTTTGCTAATTATCATGCATTTGCACATTTATTTCTACGTGCTTTGTATAATGTAGTATGAATTTTGAATTTGAGGAGTGGATCTAACCTGTGAGAAGTGCAGCCTTGATTAGGTCATGGAGTTTCTCCCCCAACATTAGAACCACTAATTAACATATTACACTCTGCTCATCTGCAGGTATGGTTTATGGCATGGTGTTTTTCATGTATACTTGCTATAATTTGAAATATTTACTCAATACCAGGTTGCCTGGGTTTACATTTATGCAGTGAGATAAAAGTCTCAGTGAAGAGGCCTTGTGAAGATTGGTTAGAGTTGTTTGCCTGTGTAAAGTCACTGTACCGTGCAATCCATGAGTCAACATGTTAGTTTCACTGCACTATGGTAATAACATGGATTTTGACCATTCCATCAGTAATACATGGCTGAAAGTGAGTTTAAAAGCACAGTTGCCCTGAATTATGTGATAATTTGCCACTTTTATTTTCATTGACATCGCATAAATATGTTTATGCCCTAACAGTGAAAACAGATGTGGCCCAATGTCACATGTTATTTAGAGCAAGTAAACGAATAAATTCACATTTATTACAAAAGTGACAATGGCAAGTACCACAGGGCAGTGTCACTGACCGAGAAAGCAAAGCTGACAGTCTCACAGAGTTCAGATTGCAAAGGTAACTCTGCTAGAAGTCATGAGGCGTTTTCATTAATTATACCTGGTAGTATCCAGGGCCGGACAGGCCATAGCTGGCATCGGGCATTTCCCTGGGAGGTTGCAAGGGTGGGGGCCGATTATGCAGCGGTGGGGGGCATTTTTGTTACTGGGGTCCGATTTTGCAGTGGTGCTGCTATATTGGCCCACAGTAGCAAAAACAGCTAGGGAGACTGGTCCATCAAAATTGCCAGGGATGCTTTGGGTTTCCAGTCCGGCCCTGTTAGTGTCTCAATTCGCTGTTTAAATTCCTTGTATCCTGGTTCTAGTTCATACCTTAATTTATAATACGGCATATGACAAAACAGCATGCTATAAGCCATATATCTTGGTTGGCACCGAGTAATCTTTTATTGATCATCATTGTTGAGGAAGGGGAGGAGCGTCATGACACACTTGTGGCTTCACATCTCGCAAGTCATATCCCCTCCCGGCACTCAAAATGGCAATAATGGTAATAAACAGCATATTAAACTATATGCCTATGAGTATAACCACGGCCACTGGAATTATGCAGAAGGGAAGGACCAAATTATGCAGTAGGGTTGACCAAATTTTGCTGCAAGAAAATACACATTATGTGACACATTTTGTAGTACTATTACTATTTTTCCATGTGAAAGCTGCCTGTGCAAATATTTCACTTCTGTAGTGCCAGTTTAACATCCAAATAAAGTAATAATCAACTGAAAGCTGAGTCAACCTTCCAGTGGGCGGCAACATGCGTCACTGCTATTTTAGTAACTTTTTTTGAGTTTGAAATAATTTTGTTTTGTCAAAATCTGCAGATAATGCAGCAGATGATGAATTATGTGAGAATTGTGGCACATTCAAATTATGCAAATTAAAATACTGTGGCCGCAGAATCACATAATTCCAGTGACCATGGGCATAACACGGGGCCCAGCAGCCTCTGCAGTGCAGAGGGCCCCACTCTTCAGAGCACCTATTTCCCACAGGATTATCAATATCTGTAACATATAAGAGTGTCAGGGGTCCCTCTAAACATACTATAGGGGGCTCATATGCATTATGGATAGGGCTTTAAGTGGACCAGGACCTGAGATGGGTCCCTATTAGGTTCTCCATTTTTGCCCTCATCCTCAGGGTGAAATATCTTAACTCTGCTGTGGTCCCACCCTTCATTGCCTTTGATGTAACTTCAAAGAGACTGTAAAGTTCTTTCACAGTCTCATTTCAGAACTAAAGCATTGTCAATATTCTATATAACTAAACCATAGTTGTTGCTTATTTATCTTATGCGACTAACAACCATTGGCAAAGCCAATAGTACTGGCTTGTTGTAGGTGTAATTTTACTTGTTGTATTATATATCTGGATGCAGTGACAGAAGCAGTAAATTACCAGTCAAGCGATACACTATGCTAACCACAGATTTTTAGCTTACTTTTTAAGCCACGCCCAAATTATATCAGCCCCGCCTCTTTGAGAGAACCCCCTCCCACCAACACAGTTTTTTTTTTATCCCACTTAAAGTCCTGGTTAAGGCACTGTGCCCACGCGAACACTTCTTACTCTTGTACATTACATTGATAACAGGCCATGCTAATGGAGGAAGTATGCTATGCATATACAAGGAGCAGAGCGTAGTAAGCATACAGTAACATAGTTACTCGTAATCAGACGATAACACCCTGCAACGTCATTCTCTGGACGCCTCCCCCCGACCCCCCTCCCCCTTTCGCTGAAGTGGATAATCTTAAAGTTCAAGTGCTGCCGGACAGCGAAAAAACACACCATTTTAACCAGATTAGCGCACGGAGACTCAATGTTCCCAATCCGTTGGTGAATTGACGCGTAACCCCGCCCCACCGGCGCCGAGCGTGACCCGGCGTCCTGCTTATGGGGGCATCGCGCGCTGGAACGTTCCCGGGCCAGCCCGGATGGGAGCTGCTGTGCGGGATTTTATGCACTAATTGGGGATTTAAAACCGTGCCCAGAACTCGTGTAATCCCTCAGAGTCTCGGTTTAAACCCCAGCCTGGCAACTGAATTTTGTGCCTTTGGAAGAAAGGCCTTTGCGAGGGAAATATTCAAGCACGGCCTTCTCCCTGCAACATTAACTTGCTGTTTGGTTATGTTCAAATAATTATATATTTATTCACAAGAAACGATATAGCAGTGGTTTTAAGCGACTCTAAAATAAACGTCAGTTCTGCTATCTTTGCCTGTTTCTTGGTGCTCTCTATTGAAATCCTTAGGAAAACTAATCCTTGAAATATCGTTTCAAAATAATATTTTTGCCGATATTGTTTTTAAATGACGCTCATTTACTCTTCAAGTTTCTAAACAACCATGAAAGGAAAAGTAGTTTAATAGGAGTGCTCCGGTGACCTCTAGTGGCTTGCAGTTGTAACGGCACTTCCCAGAACATAAAACAAACCAGCTTCAAACAGTGTGTAGTGATTAGTAAACAGCCCGTGCTGCCCCCTCCTTTCCCTTATCACTTCGAAATAGCCGAATGACAGGCTGTGTATTAAAAGCAAGTTCAGCAACTTGCCTGCCATCTGTCCATCCATCCATTCCTACATCATTTCCATCCCTCTATTGTACCACATCACCACGCTGAACCGACTCAAGGGCTGCTTAACTTGTTTTCAGACAACAGAAAAAATGTCACGGAGGAGATGAATTTTAGTGGCTAAAATACTTGCCCAAGTACCTACAGACATGGCACATGGGTTCAATATCTTGGACCCAACTCGGTCCCAAAGCAGTGCAATTGCGAATAGTTTCTGTCTGTTTCAAATTGTAAATATACCCAATGTAAACAAACTAAGAAAGAAAACGAATAATAATAAAAAACAATTGTAGGGTGTACTACCAGACTTTTTTGCTTCTCTCTGCCCGCCTCCTGAATTCCAGTTATCTGGTCTGACCTGGACTCCACAGACGTAATATTTAATGAACGTACTGCTCAGTATGTTATAGGCGCCCGTATTATATACAAACAAGACCCCATAAAGCACATTTTGCTGTTTTCTGCCAGCACGATGGCACTATAGCCAATAGCCAAACAAAAAGGGACACACGCTACCACGTTTGCTCTTCTTTCTTTTACGTATTTTATTCGTACCAGATATAACGCTTTGAAGCAGCCTTGGAGCGTTTTAAGAGCTATACTAATAATCTATCAAAGCAGCAAACAGGCCCCCACTAGCTAGGGATTAATTTATTTTATACACCACAGTACATTCATCCTGTCTGTAAATCATAAATCAATATATTTCTTAGTTCATTTTGTTGTCATTGCCAATATATTTTTCCTCACCATCACCTCATTTCATGTATTTAAATAGTGAAAAGACAACATAAAGTTACACAGCAACACATACAAAGGAAACATAATTCCATATATCCAAACCAAATATATACAACATACACTAATGTACACAAAATATGCACAAATAAGTAGTATTAAGAGTCCTTTCCCTATTCAGTCAACAGGAGCGAGCCATAGGATTAGTCATTAGAATATCTTGGTAGAGTTCATCAGCTGCCCAGTGATGCATTGTTGAGTGCAAATAGTCCTCTAAACTGGCCCCTTCTGTGATATTTCCACGTCAATGTATAGTAAAGAGTAATCACTTCCTTCTTTCAAAAGTGTTCACAAGGGGCCATTCAAGAGCATTCCTCATGTCGAGCTAATAATCTAAAGCACAATCGCAGACATGAAGCAAAGTAGAAATATATACCTATTCTTCTTCATGGTAGGTTCCATTTTGGATGGCGGTATTAATATTCAGGTTGACCTTTGTCAGAGGTGACATGCTGATTGTGCATCCCAGCCATGCACTGTGAATGTTAAGCAGCAAAATGGCGGACAGACACTGAACGGGATTTAGAGTCAGTGATGAGCAGGAAAAGGGAGGGTTGCTTCCCGTGGCTTCTTCCAGCTAGTTTTTATATGAGTAGGGACAACACTGCCTTTAGAAGGTTGTAGTATTTCACAAGATTGGTGTGTATGTTTTATTTCGAGTCCAGCAAAATTCGGGAAAATCAGAGTTATTTTTTATTTTGCCCCTTTCGAAATTTTAAAATAAACAGACACAAGTAGAAATCGCGTGGAAGTATTTTAGAATTATGGAAACTATTTTCTGAATGATTATTAAAATGAGTAGAGGCAGGTTTGCTATGTTTGAAAGGAATACAGATGATTTTACAAGCAACCTTATTCAGTATTAGATCTTGGCCCTTCCAGAATAACACACTATGATCAAATGGCGGGCAGTTTTCTCTGACAGAGGTGGCAACAGCAACATGGAAAGGGGCAGACCCCAGTGGCTGTGGATGGAGTAAGTGAAAGCTGGCCAACATTAGTCCTAGAAGCCTGCGTCCATGGCAGATTTTAAGTATCACCGAATAGCTATATAAATGAATCCCATTTAGATCCAGTGTTTGTAAATGTGTGGTTGGTCCGAAAATCTGGTATGGGTGAGCCTGAGTTGGAAACATCATGAGAAAGTGAACTACAGACTGGGTAGTAGTTGAGACGTAAACAAGCAAGCCAGGGGTTGTCGAAGTAGGGTGAGTAGTGATGGGGTTATGCAGAAGGCAAGGTTGGGTAAGACATAATTTAGGAACAAGTTGTGGCGAAGCCTATACGCTTTGCCTTAGAAAAAAATCGTGTTTTTCATAAATATGCAGTGCTTAAAATGGGCTGGTAGTGTCCTCTTTAATTTGAAAGGGAGAATATCTGCATTTCTCAGCACAGCTGCAATACCTTTAATAGGAGAGTATCAGCACTTCTCAGGAGCAAGCAGGTACTATACATAGTGAGCACCTACACTTCTATATTTCCTTTAAAACACATACATAAGCAATATGCTAAAACAATCGCAAATGTATAAAAAAAAGTGTCCTTCCTTTCAGGCAGCGGTGAAGCTGGCAGACCCATTGCCACATGATGTAGCTGTGGTGGACTGAAGCAAAATGTGAATGACACTGGAACAGACAAAGGAAGGGGGCTAATGAAAGCCCCTGTATGCATGCATGTATGTGTATATGTATACATGTATATGCTTTGTATGCCATTTCTGGGGAACAGGTTGGTGTGATGGCTAAATCTGCCTCTAGACTCACTCAGTAAAAATAATCACTCAGTAAAATAATCTACACTCAAGAGGGCAAATCAATGAGTTGAAATAAATATCAATTCAAAAATATCCAGGGTGAGATTCGCTGGGCCTTTTTGTGCCATTCTACTGAGTTTCTTCCTCATTACGAATTGTTGATTGATCATAGAAGCATATTTAGATCCAAGGTTTTTGGTGAGTTGGTAATGGGGTGCCAGTTACTGGATGTAGCTGAAGCACTTTCTTCCATAAGATCTTGCTGACTTTATGCAATACTTTGAGAGGATGTGGTCCATCG
The DNA here is from genome assembly GCF_964204655.1 of Triturus cristatus. Taxonomy (NCBI): domain Eukaryota; kingdom Metazoa; phylum Chordata; class Amphibia; order Caudata; family Salamandridae; genus Triturus; species Triturus cristatus. The sequence goes on along the minus strand of NC_140586.1, from coordinate 377,101,070 downwards.
GCAAGACTGCCGACTTTGGTGCTGGAAACCAAGGTTTGAGACTCGGGGTCACGTCCACATCCTGTGATTCTGGGCAAATCACTTTATCTCCCCCTGCCTGAATATGTAATGTAAATACGGTGCTCATGTACAGCGCTCCAATACCTTCGGGTCGAGTTCGCACTATATAAAAGATGCAAAAAAAAAAAAAAATATATATATATATGATTTCTTGCTCTACACGGAACTAGCGATGGTCATTTTGGGTGGTGGTCATATGGCCTGGAATCTTGAGGCAGGAGCACTCTTTTGCCACTTTCCTCTATTTTACTCTAGTATTAGGATATAGTTATTGGGAAGCCTTATGTACGTGATGTCATAACAGCCCTAGTTAGGGGTCGAATACAGCCATAATTAGCTCTATTGGTCTTTAGCTGGTGAACAAACTTTCATGTTGTCTTCTTAATTTAGATTTCTAATGTCCCTTGGGAGTTGAGAGCATTTGTGTAGATTGTTTGAGAGATCACCGCACAACACCTCGCAGGAGGGATGGGCTCCTGACATTGTAGAGTACTTCCTGCAGGTAAAGAAGTCTTGATTCAGTTCTTCTTGAACATGCTGCTTCCTGCAGTTTATGATCTCTTGGTACAGTAATTCCTGCATTTGCTGATCTCATAAAGCAGCATTCCTGCATCTGATGAGTTCCCAACACAATGCATCCTGCATTTGGTGTGTTCCATATATACTTTTTCTTCCATTTAATGAGCTTCAGGTGAATTTCTTTCAGCAAGTGACGAGCACACGGTACTTCCTGCATTTGAGAAGCATCCTGTATAGAAATTGCTATATTTGAGAAACTCCTTCGGTCCTACTCAAATCATTTTTGACTTTAAGTCTCCAAATTCTGCTTCCTATGAAAATATATCTCGGCTGTGCCCTTTGTATATAATTCTAGTATTTAAGCAAATCTCAAACTCACCTGTTGCCTCTTTCCCCTTTAAGTAATATTTTCATGTTCAGATTATTTTCAAATTGCACTCATTAGAGACTTGAATATGAATTTCTGTTTTTGTTCTTTTGTGTCATATTCAGACATCATCTTTCAAGACAACTTGTTAATGCATAGGTTGCACTTCCAAAAAGCATAAAGGCATCAGAAATATATCTATTGACACATACAAAACAAACATGCTTCATAGAACTCAAAGCATGTTTAATGCGGATCTCTCTCTCTCTCTCTAAACTGCTGTATTAAGCCCCACACAAAAAAAGACTAATATTCCCAGTAGCCTTAGTATAATGAATACACCTTGTGTGTAGCTGTCGTGTTGTGTCCCATGGTACTGTGATAAATATTTATTTATGCAGATTTTACATAATACAACTTAATGAGAAAGTTACTGCAGTTTCTAGGGGATTCTTAAAATATAAACATTCAATTTAGAATGTTACATTTGTTAGGTTGTCTCGTTTTTTGGAACCCCTCAAATTATTTCAGAAATAGCCTCTTTCTTTCCCGTTACCCCTTCTCCCACAGTCATATTCTGTTTTCCCCGGACACTCATTTTACTGTTGACTGGGAAGTGGTGTGTCTTGGAATCATGCTTAGCATGTACATACTACACTCCTTGTGCACAATATATACACCCAAAACAAATTTTTTCTTCTACCTAATCACAGAAGTAATTCGATTAGTGCCTTGCAATTTAAGGAACCAAATAGCAATATTATATCAGTATTTCAAAGTAGCCAAAGTAAAATGCCAGTAATCATCATCAAAATTAGTCATATGTGTTTTTTTCCTCGTAGATTTGGATTGTGATTACCCTGGATTTTAATGTTTGGTAGCTCGACGAGCTCAGCTCTAATATGTAGGCTGGTTCGCATTCCAAGTACGAGACACACAGCTTCATAGCTTTGGGTAATATTTCACTTGCAGATTATGTCTGACAGCATGAATGTGTTGTGATCAGCGAGCCTCACATAGGTGTGTTCCTAAAATCAGTCCTGCACATTAACTCTAGCATGTGATGTGTTTTTCCCCCATATAATCTGAGGGGGACAGACACAGCCATTAAGACAATCAAAAGGGTCATACATCGTTTACAAAGACACACAAAGCAATTCATAAACAATAGTAACAAGTACTCAATCAAACAGGAAATCACATGTAAAAAAGCTACAAAAGATTTTAAAAAATCCAATATGAAATAGAACTGTGATACCTATCTTAGGTGCCTGAAGCAACTTAGTTTAAAGACCAGTATTTTGGAACTTGTAAGCTGCAATTCTTAGGCAAAACTTTTCAACTGTTAAAGCTTTGTCTATACAATTGATCTTATAATTCTCAGACTTTACATATATTGTGGGCATGAGAGGTCTAAATAGATACCCTTATTTATGCAAGTTATAAAGAGTTACAACAATTCGTAAAATATTTAATGCAGTTTAGACCGACTGAAGGTAACCAGATATATACAAGGAAGTTAACCAGTTTTAATGAAGAAGCTTTTTAAATAGAGATTATCCTAGGAGACTTCCAGTCATTTATACAATGTTAATGAAACCTGTAAAAAATCGTTGAAGAATCAATAGTGATCAATGACATAATTCAATATATATCCACCCTAATCACTCACGACAAACAACATTTCCCCCAAAAAATCTCATAGGTAAAAAAAGGCCATAAGTCACATTTTCAAAAATTCTTTCATTTGGCCAAGTAACTTGAAGTGGCTCAGGAATATATCTCACAAAACTACTGGATAAAATTAATCATTGTATTGCTTTTCAGAGTCCAAAACACATACAAAATGGAACAATGATGTTTCTTCAATGCTGTATGTTATGGCATGTAACACCTATGACTCCCCCACCCAATAAATGTGCAAAACATCTACTTGTCTTCTTTGATGATAGTCGCTGAAGGCTAACAAATCAATTAAATATTGTAATATTGTTCAATTTTCACATGAGAACTATTAGAAGGCATTACCTTTCTTCCTAGACTCTCGGATCTCGTTGTAGTCTAAAAAATATTTCTAGCACTTGTTCACCTACAAAAGATTGATACAAGCGTTCATATCCACCATGCTAAACCAAATTACCACGACTCGTAACAATGCCCTCCCACTTCCTATCAAGTCCTCATCCAGTTTAATATTCTTTGTGCCATAATTAAAATATTTCTAGTTGTTCTCTTTATCGTTTCTCTATTAACAAAACAGGAAGCATGGCTCTCATAAATTGGTAGCCGTATATTCTGGCTGTGGAGCATCAGCTTTGCAACACAATCATAGACACTCTATAACCTAGATTAAAAACAGATTGCCTACAACCTAAATGTTTGAAGTTGCCAGTGATAACTAACAAACAGTTTATGAGAAGGTCTTAGTTTAAGTGCCTAAAATATACTTGTAACTTGTACATTCAGTCGCTTGCTTTATTTCTGTCCTTCAGATACATCTTATTGGATTCTATTTTTACTCTTTTCTGTCTCCCTTTAAAATGTGTTTGAAGTCAATAATACAAGTTTCAAACAAGTCAATGTTATTTATTTACCTTCTCATGCAAAATTCCTGGTCAGTGGTTAAACGAGGTCTCTCTCTGACATAAGATACGTTCATCGAATCCTTTTTTTTGCTCTCCTTGGAATTTCACCAATATATAGAATGGCCCAAAGCATATATACTGTCAAATGATCAGTAACACCAGTCCATATTTCTGCCATGTATGGATTGATGTAGTACACTCACCTGTAATTACAATTTTTACAATTCAGACAAAGGAAAGTTCATTTTGGTGTGTTCTCCAGAATGTCCACATCATTTCTTCGTGCAATGAGTCAGCGGTGACAAATTGATCTAATCAAATATTAAAATGTGGCAGAAGACAGAAAATTCAAAGATTTTTATTGGTTCTGTCATTTTAAACACTGACAAATATTCAGGAAGTTGGTGTTTTGTCTGTTATTTTTGCCAATGCATAAGTTTGTGGACTAGTTACTCCTCTTGTTTAGAAAATGTGTTTCTTCTTTCCCATATCTATTCTATTCTTCACTTCCTTTTTCACCTCTAAATTATGTTAAACCTCCACCATTCTCTGTCTTCTTTTCCCTTCAACTATATTACAAAATGTGCTACTCCTTTCATTCAGGAGATACAATATATGTAAGAGAATAACGAAGATCACGGAATACAATTGGCTGGCAGTTCTTCATATTTTATGAGTTGTCTGATGTGAATTAAATTCTACTATTAAAAGGTTAATTGTAATACAAAATTGCCTTATTTAAAATAGTTCAAGCCTTAACAGCTTGAATGATTTTCTCAAAAAATGTTTCAATAGGTGTCATGAAGCAATTGTATAAATAGTGCTTGTTTCGCCCTTGCTTGATTATCTGCTTGTTATTTCTATAAAGATCCAGGTGGCCTACACATGGTATACAAAGCACAAAAAATGCAAAATAACCACACATCTAGCCGGTCTCTTATCAAGGACTTAACTGTAAAATAAACAAAGTTCACAAGCTGTTAAAGTTTACAAACATAACATATATCTTTTTCATAAGTAATTCAGTCTAAAGTATTCAGTGGAAGAGATGAACATACTGCAGAGGGAGGGAAGAAACTGTGGCGTTGGCACTTCGCTGAAAGGGAGCAGCCAATATTTTGCTGTATGAAATGACAACTTTGTCGCACTGTGCCTATTAAAATCACATAGATTATTCACAAACTAGTAGCTAGTTGACTCCATAAAGTTCCCCTGTTCTACCATCATCAGTCTAGCCTCCCAGACTGCTTCCTTTTCATTGTCTACCTGCTGGAGATTGGCCCGTGTAGGCCAATTATGATTGGTTCAATTTTGCTTCCTGTCAGTTGAAACTTGAAGACATTACTAAGTTGCCACTATGTGTAGCCTGTATGAAAAAGAGAAGTGGTCCTGGAAATCTGGTGGTGTAGTCTTCATGGATCTACTCTGAATACCCATTAGTTAGAGTTTATTGTGCAGTATCAGATGTTGCATCCCAAAGCACAGAATTTGGAATGGTGAACTGAATTACTGCATTCATTGATTTACATTTTAGAGTTGGAATTTGGTTAAGTCCTCTGAAGAACAGGTATTAAAAAGTAGTAACAGTGTGTAGTTTGCCAGTGTTTGCTCCTGTTAAAGCTGGTTATTAAAACTTTGCCAGACTAGAAAGAGAAGGAAAGGCTTCTCATTGGGGAAAATATTTTCTCAGTGGAGGGAAAAAAGTTACATTTATTGAAAGGACATTTCCTTCACTTTTACATATGGTGAATTTTCCCCTGATCAAAAATGTTCATGTGTAAATCTAACACATTTGAGTACACCAGAAAATGTATTATTATCATAGAAGAGTACACAGGGAATCTTCTGTGAACTCTGGCACAGTGAGAAACTTGATCTGAATGTAGGCATAATACTTCAGAGGCAAATTTACAGCTTTAAGACAATGGCTTTGTGACTCAGGCCAATTAGATATGCGATCTTATTCCTATCTTCTGCCAATTAAAAGGATAACATTTGTAATTTGTTGATATTGTAGCTGGTCAAGAAGGCTCATCACAACACAATTGTTTTTGTACTTTTTAAATGTGTATTCATTTAATTTTATAGTTTTAGTACACATATTTTAGATTTATTGAACCAATTGGTAGTAATTTGTGCATGTTGGTGGTTTGGTTGCTGATATTTATGTTTTACTTAAATAGTAGCACATGTAATATAAGGTTGGTTAGGTAAGACTTTTGTTTGGCAAGTAGACCACACAAAACATTTTGACAGGTGCTAATTCATCTTTTTGGTGGTAAGCAAGACAGTGATTACTGGAAACATCTATTACCACTTAATTATGAAACCAGATTTGCGAAGGTGGTAATATGTCACGATAATGGTTGTTCTTATTTGTTGTGCTGCATTGTGTTGTGGTGTCATGTGCTGTGTGATGATGTGTTTTTATGTGCTGCATTGTAGTCTGGAAATGCGGCAGAAGCCATGGGTATTGCGTGGGAACACCCACAGCAACACCCATTGGACGACCCTTTCACGTAAAGTATTGCATGTACAGGGTCCATATTTACAAGGACTCGAAAAGCCACACAGGGTGGCTTTACGTGTCCTTGTTAATATGTGGCAGCAGGTTACACCGCGGGTACGTCACAAAAAGCAACGACCAGCGGCGCAAGGGGCTTGTAAATAAGCCCCTTAGTTTAGAACACTGGGCTCAGCTGGGGAATGGCATGATCGGGAAAATGCAAAGAAAATGAGGTGAACACCCATTTGTGTAGCAAGTGTGCAAAGTGTGGAATGTGTGCCAGTATTACCAGTTTTCCCAGGGAGCATGTAGCAGAAACATGCAAAATTGTTATTGAATTTAAAAGGTCAATCAAAACAAAAAGCAAAATGTCACTAAGTCTTCTAACACTATGTATCTGTACTGTTTGCTATTGCATACTATGCACACATTCATAGTTTATGGGAAAAGGAGTAAGCCATTAATATTAGTGAATATCAAGCACTATTCATCCAATGTACTTGTGTAGATTACAAATATTTGTCAATCAGCCAAATACTCATAAAATATAACAATGCCTATGCATTAACCTATGCAATGTGACACTAAAGAATGAGGGACAGGGAGCAGTTTAGAAAAAACAAGGTCCAGTACCGTTGCTCCCAAGAACTATCATGTAATCACTATGTGGTAACTGTTCCTAAAGTAAATATCCATAACCTATTTGGTTATGTTGGCGGGAGAGAAGGAGGAAAGAAAAGGAAGTCCTTTTCTTTCCTCCATCTCTCCCGTCAACATAACGAAATAGGTTATGGATCTTAACTTTAGGAACAGTTACCACATAGTGATTACACATTCACCTATGCAGTGCTTAATTTGAGCCAGTGGTTTCCGATGCTCGGCACCAGCACTTAATTGGCAAAAACAGCACTTATGACAGTCTGCTACATGGTGGCACTATCATCTGTCTAATTTAGAAATGAGCACAACAACAGTTATTTTTTAATTCAGTAAACAAAAAAAAATGATAACTGGGTGCCACCCAAGCCATTCTTTTAGCTTTAGGGGTGTGGAATAGTCTGAATTGTCACACTTGCAGGAGTGTGATTAATGGCTTGTAATCATGCCACTTCTTACTTACACTGGTGCATTTGAACTTTTAAATCATTCTTATGATTTTATTTCTGTTTATGCTGACATGGATCAAAGCTGTTTGTTGCTATGTTATGTGCAGGGACACTGAAATTATGCCGCAAGGGAGGGTCAAATTATGGGGCTGGGTTGAGTAAATTATGTGGCAAGAGAAGGGAAACTATGCCGCATAATACGGCACATTTTATGATTGTACTACTGCGTTATTTTGTAATTTGTATGCTTGTTAACACTGTCTGTGCATTGGTGCACCTCGCATGTACTAGTTTAACACCCAAATACAGCAATAAGCAACAGAAAGGTGGCCATTCAATCTTTGCAGAAAGTTATTCACTGCACAGCAGCAAAGTGGCTGCATTTTTAAAAACCTTTGGACCGTTTGAGCTAGAAACAAAATCTGTTTTTGTTAAAATCTGCAGAATATGCAGCAAATGATGAATTAGGTGGCAATTACAGCAAATCTATAAATATGCAGGAAACGCAGCGGCCGTGCAAGCGTTTAATTCCAGTGGCCCTGGTTATGTGCTTGAAAATGTTTCAGGCAGATGTGCACTCTGGCATTTTATGCCCATGCTCTAAGTTTCAAAGCCATTCCCAGATAACAAACTACAGACATGTTTTTTGTTTAGTTCGCAGTCTGAGATATTCTATATTAGGTGTGCTCTATCTTTGCCTCACTATTCCAAAAAGGCAGTGCCTGCAAATAGCACCATTTCTGAAACGTCCTATGATTTAAGTACATTTGGTGATGTGGTTTGAGAAACTCAGACTGCATCTGAAAGAAGTTGTGGTTTTGAGCTTCCTGTTAAGGTCTGGAAAACAAAGCCAATAGCCACAAATGGATATGCTGTGCATATTTGATCTCCCATAACAACACCGCACAAATGAGTGGCCTTAGGCTCTGACATGGGCTGATTTGGCCAGTCCACACAACAAGCAATATAAAGAAGTTCAAAACATTATTTTTTGAAAACCAAGATAAAACAACATTAATTAAAAGAAAGTATAGTACCCATAAAAATGTTAAATACATCTTAAATGTAGGTATGGGTAAAACAATTGTAGATTTCAAGAATATAGAATTATATTTAATATGCATTTTTTCAGTGAATGGACTCCACTAAAATATCTTTATTTTTGAAACTGCAGAATAAAAGAAAATGAGATTTTTGAAAATGAAAATTATTCTGAAAAATGTATGGGGGCATTTTAAGCACACATTGACCATCTGTGGTTCATGGATCAATCTTACAAATGCTTTATTTTAGCTAACCAATATAAGGATGAGAGATTATCACTGTTGTGGTTGTGGTCCAAATTTGGAAAACTAGCATATAAGAACAAGAGTATCAGCCCCTAGACTGCAGATTCTGTCCATGTTTCTGACAGTTCTCTGAAAAACGTAGGCCGAGCTGTCATCAAGTTATTGTCTGTCTTTTGGTTACCAGTCCTGCAAGCACGGATTGCTGCCAGGGTCCTTATTTAGTGGACTGCATGCACAACATGGACTTTAGTTACTAAAGGCAATGGTCTGCTTGGTAGGCCAGTCTCACAATAATGTATGAAAGCCAGTTGAGTCTGCCGTGACTGTTTGCTGGATTGGTACAAAAAAACATAAGAACACAAACACAAAAAAAAATCAATGTCAGAAAAGAAAAAACGTATTAAAATCAAATCAAAGCACTAATGTTAAGGTTCCCATAATAAAACGTTAAAGGAAAGGAAATGTTCATGACATCTCTCATCAAATAACATTAAGCAAACTCGAAGTGACATAATTTATGAAATCAAGAATAAAATCAAGTATTTTATTGTGGACAACAAAGGGCAAAAAGCGTCATTGTTTTTAAATATGTTCCTTGAAATGGTGTGGGCAAGGAGAGAACCCCTCCTACCACTCTGTGTTTGGTGGACTTGACTGAACTGTTAAAGACTGTGGCCTAATGAACTATAATTTCGACATTGAACAAAACATTTAAGAATTTAATTTGACAGTTAAACAAGGAGCATCCAACCTTTTCTACTGCTTCCAATGGACCCTACAGTGATAGCTATGTCAGCTCAGATATGTGTAAACATGCACCACTATAGAAGAAAGAAAAGAAAATGAGAAAAGAAAAAGAAAATACAACAATGTCTTCAAAGTGTATATCAACTTTAAATAACAAAAATATATGCAAAAATGAGTTCTACCTTTAATGATATATTTTCTGTTGAGACATAATGCTTAATAAAGTGAGATATAGGGCCTTATTACATGTTTGGCAGTGTGGGAGCGAGTCGGTTCACCACCGCCACGCTCCTACACCACCAAGCCCGAACGCTGCCCGCCCGCCAGATTATGATACAAATCATTGTCTGGTGGGCGAGCAGCGTAGCGGTCCCGCGGCGGTGCAGTAAAAAGGCTCAATGAGCCTTTAATACTGCCCTGCCATGGGAATGCAATAACGCATTCCAGCAAGGCATGGGGGGATGCTTGCACACAGGGGGCACAACATGTGCCCCTCTGCATGCACCTTCCTGCATTATGTAAGGGGGGCCTGTAGGGCCCCCTTTGTTTCCCCACCACTAGCTTTTACATGGTGGTGCAGACCACGATGTAAGGCTGGCGGCCGGGAAACTCAAATATGCGTGGCATTCTGGCAGCAGCAGCATTGTCAGCATATTCTGAGCCCTTGAATGCTGCGCCACCACCAGGGAACGCGGTTCCCTGGCGGTTGCGGTTGTCAAGTGGCGGTCCTACCTACGGCGGTCAGACCAGCGGTGAGGTGGTGGATGGACTGCTATCACCACACCCCGCGAGTCTGGCAGTCCATGGACCTCCAGATTTGTAATAAGGTCTATAAAGTTACACGAAGAGGAGCTCCTTCATATCTGCCAATGAAAATGAAAAACATACAACCAAAAAATAAAATCACCACACCATGTACTAAATGCAAATTTGAGCTGGCAACTGAAGTTCTTTGACTAACAGCAGCCTTTCAGCCAAGATAGCTAAAAAACCCTTTCATAATAACCAAATTCTCAAGGGTACTAGTCATAGAAGAAAGAGTTCTTGAACAAAAGGCCGCAAAAACACCAGTATAAAAATTTCAGGACAATCGGAAGTAATCTTATAAAACAAGAGAACCTCTGAAGGTGTGACAAAAATGCAAACAAATATACTCAGTTTAAAAATCCTGATTACTATTCCTTATCTGAATGCAACTAAGTGGCATCCAATCTAGCATGAAATACTAAAAAAGTTCTACAAGCTCACAAACATTCAGGATCCAGAAACAACAAGTTATTAACATACTCGAGAATAGACGTTTGCAACTCCCTGCCAAACCACACTTTAATATATTTACAATGAAAAGTTTTAAGTCCTTTTACAGTGCTGTTTTAATGAAAACAAATGACAGACTTTGTAACACATACTTTTCATCCTTTTTAACATTTTGAGAGTCTGGTAAAATATTTTCTTCCAGACTGTATTGAAACAGCACCATAGATACATAAATGAATATTTATAATAGGCGTTATATTTATTTCATTAGTATTAATGTTAATTAATTATGTTCATACTGTCCCTCAAAGTCTTCCACGCTTAGCACACACCAAGGATTTGCACCTTGAGAACATCAGCTTCTACATTCTGTTAGCGTTTTAATGTCAGTGCTATAATTACTGTCAGTGTTATAATTTGTTATAAAATGTCAGTGTTATAATTACTGCAGTCAGTCATTTAGGATGACATTTACAAACACTTTGCACCAGGTTTGCATCTCAAAAGGAATGCAACCTCAGTGCAATGTGTTGTCTTGGGATTTGCTTTCCAACACAAATCCCAATTTCCCTTGGAAAGTATCCTAAAGTAATGTAAAGTAGCACTACTCGCTACCTTGCACTGCTTTGCATGAAGGAAGTGTTACATGGGTGGGTCATGGGTATTCCTATGAAACCATCCATAAGTTTTGACGGAAAGCCTTATCTGATAAAAAAGGTTGATAGGCTTTCACCAAAAATGTTCACCTTCTTGAGGCAGGCAGAAGGTTTGAAAACATTTTCTTTTCACAAAATCTTTCGACGTTTGCACGTGTCCTGCACTCCACAGGACTCCTTCAAAGTGGATAAAGTATTAAATTATGTCAGATCATATCCTTCTAGTACAAAACCTTTGCTTGCCAGAGTGCACACACCCTTGCACCATTATGCAAGGGTGTGAGTGCTTCCAAAAGTGCAAGAGTGCAGGGGGAAGGGAAAAAAGGAGCGCCATATCTTAGTAGATATAGTGTTGTTTTCTCTTCCCCTTTGACTCGAGACAGTGCAGCAACTTTGTTTGTTGTGCTACTTTTTGCCAAATGTTAGAAAATGTGGCCCTTGTTTACCAGAACCGTTAATGGTAAAAACTATTTTACTGACAATATTATTATTACCAACACTTACATTAATAAAATTACTATAGCTGTCTGTGATTCTGGTATCAATAGAATTATTTTGTCAAGTCCTCATACTGCTAATATAAGTGTAATTATGACTACTACAGGCACTAAGCTAGCACTAATATCAGTACAAAAATTGGTATTAGTGCTGCCTCTAATAGCATTGCTATAGCTAGATATTTTAGTGCTAGGGCTATTGAGACCCCTATAAGTAGTGATGCTATGTTTACAGGTGTTTCTACTGTAACTACTAAATGATATTACTTTTACTATTCACAATCCTCAGATTCATTAGATCTGGTGTTACTAGTGTTACAGTTTTGAATACTACATGTACAACTACTAGTTCTACTATTATATCTTCCTCTGTCATTAAATCTACTATTAGTATAAGATTGATATTTTTCTTGAAGGACTAATCATGGTTTCCAAATTTGAATTGCACCATATGAGATGTTAATCATTTGTACAACATCTATAACGTGAATAAGGAGATTTGAAAACAAATGGCAAATAGGTAATGCTATAATTCAACATAATGCATTATCATAATAGTAATCCTACTCTGCAAACACAAGACAAATGGAATCCAGGGGCTATTGTAAACAATGTGATGTGAGACAGGGCAAAGGAAAGTGAATGCAGAGTCACATGGCATACTGATATCCCAAATTTGGCAATCGATCTTTCATTTGTATGGATTAGACAGTGGCATGCTTTGTTGCAGATAAATAATTGTTTACTTTTTGATGCAGGTTGTAATGAGAATGATACAGACCTGGACAGAGACCAGTCCTACCCTCCCTCCCAGAAGACGAAGCGCATGCGCACGTCATTCAAGCACCACCAGCTCCGCACCATGAAGTCTTACTTTGCCATCAATCACAATCCTGATGCAAAGGATTTGAAACAGCTTGCCCAAAAAACAGGATTAACAAAGAGGGTTCTGCAGGTGAGCACTATTTAACCTTTCCTGTGATGTATTAATTATTAATATACTCTGTTTTTATCTCTGAGGCTCTACAAGTCTAATTCATGTTACATAGTGCAGTCCTAGTAGCTGGATATACTTGAAAGGACATTTAGTATGAATGCATGTATTTATTGCATGGTGAAACGTCATAGACTTGCTGGTAGAGCATAGCTGCCAATGTAAAAATGTTTACCAAGGGGCACAAAGACACTATATTACATTTAATTGGATAGTGCATAATTAATTTTGAGAGTGAAACAAAGAAAAAATATGGCACAGTTGCATTTAATTTTCACAAGAGAGATTTTCTTCACATTAAATATAAATTTGGGAGGTTAGCGAAATTATATTCATCAGTTATAATTTAGTACACCTTATACCAAATATTAATATGTAACTTGATCTATATCAACACTGCATTCAGCCATGCACTCTTGGCAGATCATATATGTATATTTGAGAAAAAGAGAATTGCCTGTTTGAAACATGAAATATAATGTTGCCTAAATGCCATGAAGATGTATAGACTAAGAAATGTTGATAAGCCCTGGATTCACTTTTTGGCAAATCTGGTCTTCTAATAAATACTTTTATAAGGAGGACTGACTAACAAATCACTCGCTATGAGATCAAGTGACGCTGTGCCATATCCTGGCCTTTCAGCCAAAAGCACTTTACATTCTGTGTCTAGTAGCATTGCTATTCTCATTCTAGTTGTAGGCCTACAAGTCCCAGCATGTAAACCGCTTTGGGCTGAAAAGCCAGGCCTGATTGTAGATTGCATATATGAAACAAGGACATTTGGCAGCTATGGCTTCTTAGGAGTGTTAAACATGGTGGCCATCTTAAAAGTGTTGTAGTTGTTCCTTAGTAGCAACTGTGAGAAATCCAATTTGGAAAATGAAAGACTTGCATATTTTTTGTGTTAACAGACAACTCAGTTGCCGGTGTTTCTAAGAAAAGAGGGTGTTTGAATACATTATTTTTTTGGATGATGCTAATATTTGTTGATTAACTGCAATGCCTTCCTAATTGATTCAAAGGAATAATCTCACTTTTGTTAAGATGGCCACTGTGTTGATGTCAGCCCAGAGAGAGTCTTGAGAACTTGCAGTTGTAGTCTTTCTTCTATCTCTCTAATGCAATCCTTAAGAAATTCTAGTGTAGAGTCAATATCCATGAATTAATTTGATGAAATAGTGATTTGACTAGCCCATGAATTTAACAAAACTACCAAAGTAGCAATGGCACTGTAGTGTTACTGAAATGATTTGCCAGTTTTACATCCAAACAAAAACTCGGTAAAGAAATCACAAATTGGGATTGGTTTGCAGGTTTGGTTTCAAAACGCACGAGCCAAATTCAGAAGGAATCTTTTGCGACAGGAGAATGGGGGTGTTGATAAAGCTGATGGTACGTCACTTCCGCCCCCAGCCTCATCAGACAGCGGCGCTCTGTCTCCTCCACCACCCGGCACTGCAACCACTTTAACAGACTTGACCAATCCCACTATCACTGTAGTGACGTCAGTGACCCCTCACTTGGACAGCCATGAATCTGGGAGCCCCTCACAAACTACCTTAACGAACCTTTTCTAACTGATCTTTTTTCTATTTTAATAACAATTCACAAGACTTTTTCCACCTCAACCTATTTTGGAATCAGCTCGGTTTGTAGCATCTGCAGCCACTTGGCAAATGAGTTTGCAAGTAAAATGTCTATGCTATAAATAAACACATATTGTCTATAAATTGTTTTGGGATCATAGTGGATTTAGTAATCAATTAGATTACTGATTGATTGGTTATCAATATACATAAATTATCCTACTAAGTGCCTCTTAAAATTGTATGTTCCTTATTTCCAGAGTTTTGAAAATCCAAGTTTAAATCCATGACTATTATACTTAACTAAGATACTTTCCAACGAGAAATGGAACTGTATTACTCACAGACTGGATATGTAATCATTATACATCAATTTAATGCTCATAATGCTCATTATATGGTCATTTTACTTCTATTATCATTAGTACTAATCATGAATGTATCGTATTTTTCTTTTCTTGGTTGTACCTATAAGAAATTAGGAAGAAATTATACTAACTATGAGAAAACAAAAATTCAGCATAAATAGAGACATAGCACATTGGCTTTTAACATTTGGCTATTTCTCCAGGGGAGCATTTGTTCCAGATAGTCTAGATGCAGAACAAAATGCAGTTTATAATTGACTATTTCTTTTCTACAGACTAAAAATGATTTCATTGATTCTTCATTCTCTCATTAATAGTATTTATTTTATAATGGGAAAAATCCTTAAATTAGGCATAGTCTCTAGTACCAAATATATTTTTTCTATAAAATATATTTTTTCAGAGAACGTGGAAATAAGCAAAATATAATTTAATAAGATGTTTAGGAAACATGGTTAGTAATGTTTATTCATTGCTATTCTGAATTTGCTTTGGATGCTACATAAGATTGTATCAGACATTTTGTTTTACATATGAGCAAACATAGTTCTAATATATTCTTTATTTTTTTTACTTTTGTACGAAAGAAAAAAACATGGTGTCAGAGAAAATCTTTTAACATATTCATGGGGTTTGGAATTTTTCCCATTTTTAAATGTTATCTTTTTTGTGTCTGAACGGTATCTTCAAAATGTTTTATGTATATTTACTTTTCAAGTTAAATCAGTGAGATATTATTTATTGTACCATACCCCGTAATGACATCCTCTGGTTAGAATCTTATTCAATCTGAATTAATTGTGTAAAGATTTTCAAACACTAAATGGTATTAGCTCCTTTGAACTCTGCTGGAGTATGTTTCTTTAAATTTTTTGATTATTTTAATCGATGCTTTGCCAATGAAACATGACTTTAGCTAGAGCTTAGTTCGAAGGAACGAATATTCTACAACAATCAATATGGTTACATCGATCTCAATAAAACATGTTATTCAGATAATGTTTTAAATTATTTTAGCTAGACCCTTTGTAGTATGCTGGCAAAATCAATATTTACACTAATGTACCATGTGTTCTGTTAATGCTAACTGATGGATATGTGGAGTAGCTCTATGAGCTGGTCTGTGTATTGTCACCACACCTTCCTGGAATACATTTATTTATGTGTATTTATTCATCAAGTACCAACACATGGACTATTGGGTAATATAGCCAAGAGGCAGAATTACATATATTTCCAAAACACCAAAGGTAAGAATGATAGTATAGAGAAAAACTGAGAAAATCATTTACAAGCAAAGAAAAACAAAAATAATCTGATGCATATGCTCTCCCTCTCTCTCAAGAATTTAATATCTGGGTCTCACTAGTACAGAATGGTAAAGAAAAGCAGGATATAAATGTATACTCAGACTGAATTGTTGTAGCAATTTTAGCTTTCCATCTCCATTTGTACATCAAATTGTACCTTATGCCATCCTAGCCCAACTAATTATTTGTTTGACCAAAGTGCAATTTGCACTACACCTTTTGCAACTTTGTGCCAAGTGTCTTATTACATATTTTGTGTCCTCGTTCGGTAGACCAGTACACACTGTCACAATGGGCATTGTAGCACACCACAAATGACAGCCGTCTGCTGCTTGCCCCATTGAAAAACTAAATTTAAGAAAACAATGGGGTGGTTAGATGTGGTGTATTCCATCTTTGTCTAGAATCATTCTCTTGCATATATTGGTTGCCAGTAAATAGGGCATGGGGCAGGAGCCAATGCTGATATGTTTCCTGCATTTATGGATTGCATTCATGCACTGATGCAGAGCATGCCCACTCAAATTGGTATTACTGGTGTGCGATAGAAACTTGCATACCAGGAGGTATGCAGCCATTCTGCATTGGCTGCAACATTTCGTAATAGAAGTGCTAGTCTGTTTTATTTTATTGTTTCTAATGCAAAAACGACTCTCATACATTTTATGTCTTCTACCTTGTAGGTGAAATATATTGCAAAATGATTTGCAGAGCTCAGCACTGTGTCCCAAAGCATTTATTCATGTATGCATCATGCATAGTTCATAACATGTATTTCCCCCACTTCTACAGCCAAACACTGTGAAGGAAAACGGTATGATTTTCAATCACAGTGAAGCACCAAAAAACAGCCAGGCCTATCCAGTCATAGTCAATGGCACAAGGAAAAACAGACATGATAAATCCAATTAATGTGCTGCAGTGCTATGGGCATTATCAGATGTCAGTAGTAAGATGCTGTGTACCGAACAGCGAGACCACTGAAACACCTTTTTTGCATGTGGGATGAAAGGTGACATAGCTGTGTTTCGAACCAGAGTTTTAACCAGGCTGTTGTAAATGTGAATGGCTCAATATTGAGGAGGGCTGAAGAAAGAGGAGACAGATGGCAATCAAATGTCATTTGGGATTAAGGCACTGACAGGTAGTGCGCCTTAATTATGATCAGCCACCCGTTTCAGCTAAGTAAAAGCCAAATAAACTGACCTTGCAATTGGAGTACCTGGTCCAAAAATCAACACTATGCACTGGCACAAATAATTGTTTGAGTTGCATGCTTATTTGATCTATAACCGAGGCAATTTAATTCTGCATAAAACTTATGAAAAATGACCTCATATTCATATCTCTGTGTTGTAATGTCTATTAGTAGTCTGTTTTAGAACGTAGATGCCATGGTTGACAAATTGGCTTTGAGAGCAGGAGTTAAGGTCAAACACACAATAGGACATGGAGACATTTATGTTTCTATGTCACATCAACAGGCCATGCTTAAAACCAAATTCCCTTCCGTTTAAATAATACTTGTTTGCCTTTAGGGTCACTTGAAACCTTAAAGAAATGTATTGGTATTTTAAAAATACTCTCCTGGTACATAATTTCAATCACTATCTCTTTAATGTCTTGTCTTGTTGTAGTAAAGAGTATGTGCAAGTTGTAAGGCAGAGGTTTTATTTTCAATGATTTCTCATGAGGATTCAGACTGCATATCTACCTGGGTCTGTGCTCTTGTGAGTTGTGGCCCCCACCTGCACTACTGAACTTTGGGAAATAATTTACAGGAATAACATAATTTCGGTGAATTGCACATATATAACCAAAGGACATCGTAAAAAATTAAACATAAAATACACAATTACACAAAAGGTACACTTCCACAAACCCACAATATCCTTCAATGTCCTCTTATGGGTCTGCTAACATATACAAACAGCTATGACTTTGAGCACCTGATTTATCAACATGTCACCTAAAATCCCTTACTGGTTTTGTAGATTCATATTTCATGGTCAATCAATATGCATCCTCTAGCCAAAATTCACTGTTGCATACATGTGTGCACAAAACACTCAGAGGCTGACATACACATTTAAAGCTGTATTGCACCTATGTGGCTGTACTATGTAAGACATTTTGCAGTATTGACATATATTTTACACAACATACAAATATGAGATCTGTTAATGAGAGAGAGAGAGAGCAGTGTTAAGATAATTAATGGTGATATAAAAATTCCACTGATGTTTACCTTTTTAGTATAAGAATATAAGACTGATCATTACAAGAAAAGCCTTTCGCATGGAGACCTTTACACATTGAAACATCTCACACAAATTTGTACACTTTGAGATAATTTCCTATTATGCGGCCAAAAACCTTGCCTGTAGAGGTAATATTATATTTGCAATTTACCTGCATAGGCTATTTATGGTGGCAAGAAACTTAAAATGCAAAACAAAGTTACAGACTAACAGAGTAGATTCATATATAACATCCAAGAGACACATAATTAGAAAGAGCAATCCATTATTTATATACCACCATATGTCTAAAGTATGTATCCAAAATGATGTCCTCTCAAAGGCAATTAAACGATTTGGGTTTTAAAGTACTATTGCATATGTTCTGACATCTGAAAAAATACTATTCAAACTCAGAAGCCTAGTGGATGCTGATAAATAATTATTTTTTACTTTTTAACAGCACTGTTTTATTTATTTATTTTATTGCACATGCATCTGGGCAGTGGTGAATGTCCATTTTGTTTGAATTACATTTACCTGATCAAAACAATCATCTCATTAGATTTGAACACTCTTCCTTTTTGTGGGACACTTGAGAGAAGTGGGTATCACCTACTCCTCAGTTCTGTCCACCTAGTGTATGTTTATAAGTCTAAATCAATTCCATGAACACTACACCGGAAGCAAAAAATGGTAGTTTGTTAGCACTTTGCATGATTTCCCAAAATAATTCTTTCAGCCAAAGGTTTATAAAAAGTTAACCTGCTGCTGTCCACAGGTTGTCCTTTCCCTCCTTACATGAGTGATACACTTCCTGATCATGTAAACAATCACACACTTGCCAATATGAACCACATTGCTGGTCACCCTAGACTGATGACCATTTGTATGCATATTTAGTTACACGTTATCAGTGTACTTCAAATAGCCAAGTTCATCTTTGGAACTTTTGCTCAGGGGATTTTGACACCTACATATTAAAAATAGCAGACTTAAAAAAACATGGATTATGTGTTATTGCAAAGTGAAAACCTTTCTTTACTGAAAATGTATAGATCTTATTTTATTTGCCTAATGGACATTTACCACTGGCCAGTATAGAAGCAAATGTATTAATGCTGATATCCTTTGGATAAACTTTTACAGGTAAAGAATATTGAAAGGTAAAACATTGTTCTTTGACAGAACAGTACAATATTATGAACCTACTTTATTAAGTAGACTAATTAAATATGACTCAGTTCTATTATGTGCCTTATGATATAACTTGGGGTTACTATGTGAAAATCAGGATGTATGTGTTATTTGTTAACTTAATTGTTTGATACACTCTTTTTGACACCTCAATAGTTTTGTACTGTTTTACCTCTTTTTTTCGGAAAAAAATCTACTTCTGGTGTACCATGTTAGAGGGGACAACCATGTCATAGAAAGCAGCTGTGCACTCTTTCCAGTATTGTGGAAAACTCCATAATCTTATATATTGAGCTTTGTGTTTAGAGTACAGTAAGATGTCTAGCAAATTTGTCCAATTTCTTTGTTTATTGAGATGCATTGTATAGAAACTAATGCCCCTAAATATTTATGGACCAAACAATTGTGATATATCCTATTCAATTTGTGTGAATAAATCATTTTGATTTGAAGGAGTTTTACTTTCTGCTAGTATTTATTTATAGCTCAACACACCTTTCTTACTTGAATGATTAAAAGAATGTGAATGAATGGTGATGAAAGTTATCGTGAGATAGATCTGTGTGTCTATATATGTGTATGTAAACACACACACATCTACATAAATCCTTATTTATGTAAATGTATGTATGCATTTACATGCACAAATATACACAAATTGGTATACATGCACAGAAACATGTTTTGATGTCTTTTCATAATTTGTTATATATAACGTTATTTTGTTTTTTACAATTATATACATATTTAACAATAATATGCAATTGATTTTCCTTTTGGTCTTGCAGCCCCTAAAACACAGATCTTTAGCAGATACTGTGAAGTAATTGCATGACAATTGACCTCACCATTAAATATTCATAGAATCATTCATTACCAGTAGATGTACAGGGTGTAGATGAATACATGTAAGGCAAAATAGAAATTGCAGACCCCTAAAAGCCAGGTTGCTCTGTAGTTTAATAAATTGTCACTATGATTTCTTTCAGGGAGAACAAATCTTGGGTCATTACAGCCACACATCCCGGCGTTTGAAAATTCCCTAAAGTATTAAAAGACGGGGAAAGTTTGATCGGAAAACCACTGCACTGAAGACAAAGACATTATTAGGTTATGCTAAGCATCCATTTTTAATTCTATTCAGCCAAAATAAAAAATAGAAAAAGACTCAGAATGGCATTTCCTGAATGTTAACAAGCAAAGTTCCTTCTGGTATCTGAATAATTGAAATGGAATTGAAATTGTGTGTTACCAAACTTTTAAAAAAAAGACAAGTTATGTAAAACCCAGAGCAACCTGGCATTACCCTTCCCTTGTTAAATAAAAGTAAATATTGAAATAAGTTAACATTTGCCCAACAAAAACCACTTGTAAAAATGCCCACATATTTTCATTGCCTCTGCTTGCAAATGTGTACTAGTTATATTGGTTAAAGAGCATTTTTGTAAATTCAGAGGACAGCTTTCTTTCATAATGGAAGTAGGGCCTAAACCAGTAAATAGAAAATATTGTTTCTGCCTGTTACTTTTTAAAATTATGAAAAGTCTGCATGCAATTTTACATCTGTCATGTATCGTGTGCATTTCTGTATGAAGAAATACCCTTGTGTTTTGTGTAAAATAAATAGTTTTCACTAATAAACACTTGTTTTCCATGTAAAGAAATTCTGCTACCTTTATGCAAACACAGCTTCTGACTTCATCTGCTAGTCATGCTGTTTTAGGCTTGTTGAAAACAGTGTCAAAACACATTTAAAATATACATAAAATAAAACTCTGAACATGCCTTGGTAACCTTGCTGCAGGGTATACCGATGGGATTGTTCCCTTTTTTCTAATTTTATCTAAATTTAATCTTTATGTGTAAAACTGACATGTACCCGGAACTTGTCACGTGAAAGCATGTTTGTAAAAACTGTAACATCATTTGAGTATAACAACATGCACATTTTGGCTCCTTGATGAGCTTTCGTGCTGCTCACTATGCAAAGAGCAAAGCTGATGAAAAAGAGAAAAATAAGCTATCCGGAAAAAGGATTTTATTATTGCACAATAAAGTAAATTGAAGATTTTAAAATGTGTATTATTAAGAGTATCAATTCTTTTATAATTAGAAGTCAAACATTGTCGTCTTGTTGAATTTGTTTTTAAATAAACAATATACTCATATTTAGCTAAATATCCAAAGCATATGTTAAAGGCATTAACATAGAAAACCTCCCAGAAAATACTTGCAGTAGCATTACATTTTTATTGTATCGGAATTAATCATATGTACCTATGTAACATTTATGAATATTGACGAAGAGCATTAAATATTTGAATGACATGGACCTGCAATTTTAGTATGTCGATTGTTTTCAATTAGTTCTGTTTTGACTATCCAATGATATTGAGGAAACTCATTTTCTAATGTTCCTTTATGGATTACAGGTACGTTATGTAAAATGTAGTTGTCAGTCTCTGTTGAAAGTTCATGTGTAGTTATCTTAAGGGATTTTTGATCGAAAGAAGTTCATGCACCCAATGATTTCAATATTGATCAGCTAATTTTCAACAGTCCTAATCACTTATGATACCACACTGCTGATAAGGAGCAAGAGATTCACTTAAATAGTTGAACATTGCAAAGCATAAAATTGTGCACTTGTAGATATTTACAAACATAACTTAGAATATTACTCTAAAAAACGAAGCTGGAATAAACAGAGTAACGGGATTTATTTGGAATATGGCCAAAACTTTGACGCAAGACAAGCCCTTTTTTTTGTTTGTAAGTAGACCATTGCTTCTCAGAGTGGGCATGACTAAGTGGAACTGTGGCTTCATTTTGGAGGAATTCTTTAATTTTCATTTCTAATAATTTGAAAATCAAAAGTACATTTTTATCTTGCAATTATGAGCAGGTCAGAACTTTATCTATACAACACAGGTGGTGAAGCTGTCTATGGAGAAAAATTCACCCTTCCTGGAGTCTGAAGCAAAAGCTTAGCCAATCCAGACATATTCTTTATGCGCTATATGGTGATTAAAACCCTTATTTTATGAATTATGACTTTACAGGGCATACTGAAAAAAACACACACACTCACAATTTTATTTAGTTAAATATTGAGTAATGGGATGTGATTGAGATGTTTATAGCATGCCTCACTTAGTAACTTCAAGTGACTCAATACAGGGTGGAAAAGGAAATGTGAGTCAGGGAATGTGTTATGATTGCTCATGTTTGAGTAGATTTCCACATCTGTGGTGAGCCTGCTCCTGGACCACAAGAGCAGAAAACAAAGCTCATTTATTAGAGCACAGAAATGTTTCTGACTCTATTGTCTAATTAAAAAAGTGCAATGTGAATGACTTAGGAAATATTTCAGAAAAGTCTTCTTTTTCAATTGCATCTTGTCACATAATAATAATATTATTTGTGAATTGCACTTATTGTGCATCATTTATGTAACTAGTTTGCCTCCACTTATGCAGATTGTTTTACCCACACCTATAATTGCTGCAGGAAGACTAAATCACTATCAGTAGACCATGTAGCTGTATAAGTCAGTATTTTCTCTCAACATATAACACCATACACCAAATATATTTGATTTAAATCATGTGGTTGGGATGAAATTGTTCCAGACCAGTCACATATTAACTACTCTGTTAAAGTGGGAGTACGTTAGCCGTACACTTATTCAGATGCATTTTTTTTTTTATAAATCTTTTTATTAACAGTAACGTACTCGACATTGTAGTTGGATATTAGACGACAACGTTCTGACAACAATACATTACAATAGTACATTTTGATGAGACACAGTAACTTACAGTATTCATGGTGTTGGCGGTTCGTCAAGGGAGGGAAACCAGGGGAGCACAAATATTTCCCCTGTAGGCATTCCATCTGTCCCATATAGCAGTCCATTGTTTGGGGCAGCCACGTGCAACGTACACTGTTTTCTCTCTTATCATGCACCAGTCCATATCCGCCTTCCAGGCCTCAAGTTTCGGTGACATCTCTGCCCCCCACAGCTGTGCAATATTTCTTTTAGCCACCGTTAAACCCATAGTGACCCATAGTTTATCTTTACTGGTCAAGTCAGTGGGTTTCCACACATTTAACAGGCATCTTTTCGCTTCAGGCCTAATCACAGTGTCTAACACCTCCCCCATACAGTCGTGAATCTTTTTCCAATAATTCTGCACACATCTACATTCCCATATTATGTGAATAAAGGTGCCCACCAGGTCACATTGTCTCCTGCACTTTTCATCAGCCCCCCCCCCCCATTTGCACTAGTCTGGGCCCTGAGACGTAAACTCTGTGTAGGATTTTGAGTGGGACTAGGCGCAATCTGGAAGAGATCTGCACTTCCCTTGGGGAGGCCACCGCCTCCTGCCACTCCTCGTCATCTAGCTCCAGTCTTTCTCCCTCTCAACGCTCTCGTATCGGTCCAAGGGGATCAGCCGTGTTGTTTATTAACTTTTTGTAGGTCAGGGATATTGCTTTCTCTGGGAGGTAGCCTTCTAGCAGCCTGTCTTTCAGTGGAGAGGATCCCGGGGGGTGGTGCCCTCTGGCAGATGTGACTTGAGTGCATGTCGGATCTGGAGGTACCTGAAATAATCAGTGCCAGCTAGTTCATGTTCATGCTGGAGTGAGGTAAACAACACCACCGCACCCTTTATTCATAAGTCCCTAATCTTTGAGATCCCAATTAGGTCCCATCTGTCGAACCCTCTTGATCTCCCCAAGGTGCCCAACTGTTCCATATCCCAAAGGGGAGTGGCTAACGTGAGTTTCTGTTCCCACCCCAAGCTTCTGTTCGCCGCATGCCAGACCTGAACTGAGTGCTTAGTTGGTCATGTTAAGGGGTACCGCCGGGGCTTGATTTCCACCCGGGAGAAGTCACTTGTCCATTCTGTACCCAGGGTCCTCCCCATCTCGATACGTGCAGTGGTTTATGGCAGCCAGGTGAGCGGCCCAATAGTACTTTTTTATGTCCGGAAGCCCAATCCCCCGTCATACCAACTTAGTACAAGTTTGTCAGATGCATTTATTTTTTCATATTGTTAATTCCATTTGTAAAACAGTATAGGCGTTCTCCACATAGAAAATAGCCACATTATTGTACGTTAGCATATTCATACAATCCAAAGAACAAGTAGCAGTGGGTACATCTCCTGACAACATTCCAATGTGATCTTTCAAGATCCCTTGTCCCACTCTTCTCCAAACCTAATTGCCTTTATTAATTGGTAAGTTTTTTATGTGCCGTTCATTCATGTTTTTTTCCTCCTCTGGATTGCTGTCTCTGTGCTGCATCAAATGTTCTCTGTTTCACTCATTTGAAGGTTTCCAGAAATTCAGATATTATTTGTGCATGTTTTCACATTCTAATACTCTTCCCTCAGCCTATATGGCTTCCAATATTGTCCACTTATCAATTCTCAGTGTCATTCATAATTAGTTATGGTGCTCTCCTTCAACCAATACATCCTATTCATTCTCTTATAGAGCAGCAATGTTATTGCCACAACGTTTCTCATTACAGTATCACTCTTGTCAGGATGTGTGTCTTGGCATAACAGAGGTTTCCACACTCTGCCGATGTGTGATACATGCTCTCTCTCTTTGCCACTCTTCCTATATTTTGGAGCATATTGTCAGAAAGTAATAAAAAAATCTGATTTATCTTTTCTGTATCTTGGATAGTTTGGTAAACACTGTGAGTGAAATATGTGTAACAGTGCAAGGCTGACAGAACATCTACCAAGCATACTGAAATAAATTCTGCTCAACATGTTTATTAGGTGAGAACTTATTTGTGTAAAGGAACACTTTGCCAAATCCCCAGCTGAAAAGTTTAAATATATATACATGGTATTTCTATAGTGGAAACCTAGCCAAAGGACAGTGGAGTGCTGTACATGGTCACAGACAAGCATACCATCAATAAATAATAGGAGAGGAAGCTGGGTTGTGGACAGTTAATGCATTGTGATGTAGTGTTCTCTAAAGAGGTGAGCGTTCAGCTTTTTTCTAAATTGGAGCAGGGTCGGAACAGTCCTCATGAATACAGTGATGTTGTTGCAGATCCTTGGTACGCATAAATGGAAATGGCCTGTTGAAAGGTTCAGGTCTATATGCCTATTGCAATTTCCTCATAAGACATTACTGTCCCTGGTGTTGAGGAACACCATAGCAGTATACAGAACACAGTACTTATAAAGCAACTTTTCAGTTATACAATTTCCCCACAATAGAAGTAACTGTTGCAGTTTGTTTCCCTTTCTTATGGATTGCATAGATCTTGAGGCATGACATATCGTGACACTCCATTAATCCAAAAATAGGTCTAAACTTATCAAATTTCCCTTTTTTAAGAGATTTCCCATTTATAACACTCCATCTCTTTACCCACTATACCTGATGAATCTGTGCTACATGCTTTATGACATTTTCAAAACAGAATCAATTATAATAGGGAGTTTTTCCATCAACTGCAGCAGTAAATTAATTTGCAATTCCTGTGCCATTCTAATTATCTCATCTGCCATCTCATTCCAGATCTTCTCTTTCATCCAATTAGCTTCACTGGAGCTGTGCAACATCATGTTTTTAAAATTGCATTAGTCCTGATCTCCTATGTTATTATGGTAGCATCAAGAACTACCATATGTGTTGTCTGCAGCCCTAACAACTGAGTTTCATGGCCACCTTCACTGAACACATTGTGGAAGGACCCTAACACACATATAATAATGACTGTAAAATGATCATCTTGTTTATCACTATACTCCCCATAAGCAAGAGATTTATAAGAAATATATATTTTAGCCTGTTAAACAAGAGCTTACAGCTGATTGGGCATCTGGGTTTTTTCGACATTTAAACTGGCTATTACCAGGAAGTCCTTCAAGTTCTCACATCTTGCAAAGAGTATGTTTTGTTTCAACTTTGTGTTCTTCACAGGGATGAATCCAGATCAATTTAAGTAAGTAGCAGACTGTTCTCTACCGTCCCTTAGTTAGCATGGTACTTCATATACATGTTTAAGGTGTAAATAGCAACAGCCACCTGCAAAGTGAAGTCTATTTATCAAATCTCATACATTTTGGAAACATCAAGTAAATAGACCATCTCATGTGTGCATGTTTTCCTGGGTGTAACTCAGTTTTACACTCAAACCTAATTGTATTTGTGTCAGCCTTTTTCACGGGGAATACATTGCTCCCTGGGGCTCTTGTCCAATTATGTGCTTCCTTCATTGTCCTAAGATATTGTGATCTATTTTATTTGGCTCTTATCTTTATCACCAATAAAATCTAATTTGCTCAATCATACTTTATCTGTTGTGGCATCTCCTCCTTTAGCAACTGGATAGGCAGAGCTCAACAATTATATTTAATAAGCAGAGCCTTGCTGTATATCACTGTCTCATCAGATGCCTTAGCTGTTGTCTTCAAATCACTTGCTATTCAGATTCAAAAGACTTTTGTCTAACTTAAATTGTGTCTTCACTAGTTCAGCATACCTCCAGTTTGCAAAGTAACTGTCTGATATGTATGTGAAGATCTCAGTAACTACAGGTAGGCCCCTAGTATACACTGTTTTAAAGATCCCATCCACCCTGAGGGCTAATTGTGCCTGTTATTACAGTATTGGTATAGCTCTGCAACACTGGGCCTAAGTATATGATACTTTTACGTCATGGATAGAATATGTATTCCGAAAAAAACTCATACTACACAACTCTGCAATTGGTCCAATGAGACTTTCTTCCCTCTTTGACACTATGTATGTATACCTATGTAGGAACAGATGGCTAAGGACCATCAACCATAGAACTGAGAGGCAGTCTGCACCTCTGCATTTTCTGGCTCCTCAACGAAGACCCCAGAGCTGTCTTTTTTGCTTTGAGTGTTAAATCAGTTCTTCATCTGCCAGTTACCACCAGTGACAGAATTGTAATGAAAAGAAACTTTGTCAACGTTCATCTAGACAATGAATGCAGAAAAATATTTCCCATGCAAATAATGTAAATATTTGTGATAGGTTTGCAAATTTTAGCAAAGAATATTCCATTTTATACATTCATTGCATTCATTTCTCGTGCATTTTTCTTGCAATGGACCTGTCCACCTACTTTTCTTGGGTGTGTGTGTGCTATACTATGTACCTGTAGCTGCACTTCTATTTGAAAAATGTGGCCCAGTTCACAAGCCCGTTCTTAAGGAAGCGAAGTAGGACTCCTGTAGTACCATTTCAAGTACTTCTAAAAGCTTTTTTTGAATTGGCTCCAAGTAATCTAGAAATGGGATTATTCATGGAAAATGTATATAACATTAGTACTGACAGAAAGATCTGTCCCTTCTTGGAACTTTTACTAACAGAGTTGGAAATTTCAATGAAAATTCAGAAAGGCAATTGTGAATGCACAAACTAGTACTATTGTAGTACTCCTTCATATACTCATAAATGCCTCTGTGAACCACTACAGTGCTTAATTTGTGCTGGTGTTTAGCACTTATTTTGTAACACTGGCACATATTTATGAAAGTCTACCACATGATGGCAGTGTCAGCCGGGGTGCTCAGGCCATAACTACAACCTTGAGCAGCTTAGAATTTTTCAAACTGTCACATTTGTGGACTGCAATGGTAAATAGGTGTCATTGGTACTGGTATTTGGCAGGGTTGGCTGAAACCATAGGTGGTGCAAGGTGCAGCGGCGTCCTAAGTAATATTTCAGGCCTTGAAACGTATAATTTTACAAATTAAGCACATTAACCACATACATATTGGGAGTAAAATGAGAATATTTTCCTGAACCATCGCTTTCTCAAATGTACCACATTCTTAAATTCATGGTGCACCGTTTGTAGCATCAATCTGCATTTTACTTCTTTGCAGGAAAGTCATGACCCTTTCTTTTAAATTATTCCACCCACACTCCTACCATTTCACATTATACCACTGAACTCACCAAACTACCCATAAGTGCACTAATCCACCAGATATGTGCCCTACTATCTATCCTACACATGATTTGACCATTATCATGTAACTTCCAAACTGCCACGTCAACTCTACCTCTCCACCAAATATATTTTGAAAAATGCCATGGGTTGACTGTTGTAATTTACTTGTATTATTCTGTGATGTTGTTCAATGTCAGTGGTTGTCCTGGTAACAGAATGTGGGTCTCATGGTTCTATGTTGAGACTGGCATTCTGACCAAGGAGGCACTGAAGAGCAGACCTGTCGCTGAGACCTGTCGGTGGTTGAATGCAATAAAGCCTGCTTTTGGATTACCACAACATTGCTGGATTTATTACTGGCGACGAGTAGCTTGATTGGGGACAAGCTACAACCACTGATTCCCCTGCGAACCCAATTAATTTTAGCTTCAATGTATAATTTTCTGGATTTATGGCTTTAATGACATTCTCTTTGGCACCAAGTTGACAAATCTACAACCAACCAAAAGACTACAGCGAAGTTTCGATACCGATTGCCATTTCCTCAAGGACTTCGATACACGGCAAAGTGAGCAACCGTTTACTACTTACTTACTTTTGAAATCCCCTACGAGCATCAACGCGCGCTGCTGGCTCCATGGCTACCATTTCTTCGAGCAGAGCGTCTCGTCCAGGAACTCCTCAGTGACGCTGATGCTGATGCTCGCATAGTGACGCTGACGCTCACGTTACCTTGCGCATCGCGTCATTGAGCATGGCGGCCATTTTGGATTGGGCTGCATGTTACACATTGCGCTTTGCATTTAACATGCGACTCTTGGGTTGTTCTCAACAAGTTAGACAACAAGATACACGCTCTCACAATAATACTGGCACCTTGATGGTCGGGAAGGTCTAGGACTATTAAGGTGAGACATTTACCCCATAATTGGATTTTCTATATCTTGTACTAGATTAAAAAGAAGTATATTTAGTACTATACAAATATAACAAAGTATGGCCACATCCACCAGCATGTCTCAACCCCCAGCATTTTTATCAGAGAAAGGTGAACCTCTCCTTCCTTGGAAGCGGTGGAGGAACTTATTCGATTCTTATTTAGTAGCCATTGGGGGAGAAAAATTTTCTGCTGTCAGAAAACAAGCTATACTATTACATAATCTAGGTGTTGGAGGCAGAAACACTTATGACAGCATGGATCCTTTAACTATTGGTAGTGGAGATGGAGAGCCAGCAGATGTCTATGAGATGTCCATGACAATGTTGGAACGATATTTTGGACCGCGAATTAACGTTGTTCTGTAACGCCATAGATTTTTCACAAGGGTTCAAGGTCCCGCAGAACGGGTGGGAACCTACGTTGCTTCTTTAAAGACATTAGCACGTACGTGTGATTTTGGTGACTTGTCAGACTCCCTGGTAAGGGATCAGCTCGTAAGGTGCACCAACAGTTCAAGAGTACAAGGAAAGCTATTGTCTAAAAATCCTTCATTGACTGAAGCAATTGCAATTGTGGAGGGGATTGAAAATACTTCCTCTTGGGTGAAAGAAATCAGGAAAGACCAAGAGGATTATAACCAAACTCGTAGCGAGAATACGAAGAAAAGTCAAGGAAGTGTCCACTCCATGTCTGAGTGTGATGATGAGACTGATTTCTCTGAGGGCATTGCCAAAGTGTCGTTGGGATCAAAGAGTAAAAGTGTTTTGAGAAACACTCAATCACGCACCACAGGTAGCAAGGATATCCAACTGCGTAATGAGCGTGATCCTCGACAGCAACGTTCTTTTGATTGTGAGAAGAATAACAGTGATATTCGGAGGGTGCGTTGTTACAGATGTGGAAGTTTTTCTCATTCCTCCAGTTTTCCCAACTGTTATGCCAGGGAATCTGTATGTGTAAATTGTGGAATCAAGGGACATTATGCCCGGGTTTGCAAGTCTTCGAGAAAAAGCTACAATGTGGAGAACCCTTCTGACACTATTCGTACTCTCGTCATATCTAGTATTTCGGAAGAGGAAAGCAAGGTGGATTCTGGAAGAATTACAATGCCTTTTTGTGACATTTCTGTTGACGCTAACAACTTCACTGTCATGGCTGACTCTGGCTCTCCATTCACACTGATTGGAAAAAAAATTTGGGATGAGGTGGTTGGACTGGAGAGTGTGAAGTTGCAGCCTCCGAATATTGCTCCTTTTAGTTACGGAGGGTCCCGTGTAGACATTGTCGGATACATTACTGCTTAGATTGTATTCAAACAGAGGGAGACAACGGGCAAAGTTTACGTTGCTGTGAGGGGAGATAATCTTCTTGGCTGGAGGCATCAACGTGACTTGGGGATAATTTTAAATCCCAATGCCACCAACCCAAGGGATCAAGTCATGTTGATGGATGAGATGTGTGAGAGTTTACGTGGAACATTTTTATCGATTGATGATGTGGATGTTAGTGAAAAGTATGTCAAAGACTTTCCGGAAGTGTTCTCAGATACTCTTGGTTGTCTGAATGGCTTTGAGCATCAGATTATTTTGAAAAATTTGGCCAAGCCTTGTGTGCACAAGGTACGGAGGGTGCCAAATTTGATGGTGGAGCCATTGAGACTGGAGCTGAAAAGATTGCTGGATTTGAAAGTGATTGGGGAAATTGAGGCGTCAGAGTGGCTATCTCCGGTGGTTTTGGCACCCAAGGATGGTGGATCTGCTGTGAGGATGTGTGTGGACTTGCGCGGATTGAATGAATGGATCTGGGTAGATCGCCAACCTCTTCCAAACATTTCTGAATGCATAAGTTTGTTGAAGGGAGCTAGGATTTTTAGTGTGTTAGACTTGTCGTCCGCGTATCATCAGGTCAAACTTCACAAGGATTCCAGGCATTTGACATCTTTTGTTACTCCTTTGGGGGCGTTTCGATTTTTAAGAATGCCTTTTGGGTTGGCCTCAGCGGCGGCTTGTTTCCAAAGGATAATGAAGATGGTACTTGGAGATCTTCCTAATGTCTTGTTTTTTCAAGACGATATTTTAGCTTATGGGAAATGTGAGAGTGAGCATGAGAAAGTTTTGAGATCTGTGTTGTGTAAATTAGGAGAAAGTGGGCTCACTCTTAAGAAAGATAAGTGTCGAATTGGGTTAAAATCTGTGACTTATCTAGGACATGTAATTTCTGGAGAGGGTATACAACCCAAATTTAAATTAGCTGAGAGTATTGTCAAGGCCCCTGCACCGCAAGACAAGGAGCAGGTTAGGTCTTTTCTGGGTATGGCGGAGTTTTACTCCAAGTTTGTGAGAGGGTTTGCCAGTGTTGTTGAGGCAATCAGAGTCTTATTAAAGAAAGGAGTGCATTTTGTTTGGACACCAGAATGTGAAAAGGCTTTTAATTTAGTCAAGTCCGAAATAGGAATTATGCCTACTTTAGGTCATTTTGACGCGAAACTGAGGACTGTCCTTACGACTGATGCAAGTCTCAAGGGATTGGGGGCAGTACTTTCGCAGGTGGAGGATGGGGAAGAAAAGGTTGTGGCATTTGCCTCCAGGGCCCTTAGAGATGCGGAGGTTAACTATTCTTGTATTGAGAGAGAGGCGTTGAGTGTGTATTGGGCAATACACCATTTTAAGTTTTATTTATGGGGGATTCCATTTGAGGTAAAGTCTGATCATCGCCCTCTTGTTCAAATTTTCTCGAGTCATCACAGTGACCACTTGACTCCTAGGCTTAAGAGATGGAGTGAAGGGCTACAGTAGTTTAATTTTCGCGTGCACTACATTTCGGGTTTGAATAACAAGTCAGCTGATTGTTTGTCTAGGTTACCAGCAAGTGGGGAAGATCTGAATGATGAGTCAGTGTATGTGAATTGGGTGATGGAAGATCTGCTGTCAGAGGAAGAGTGGTTGTCTAGTGTTGCTAAAGATGAAGTATTTATCTTTCTAAAAGGGATCATAACTAAAGGTTGGCCAAGCTACAAAGATCTTGATCCTGTTGTGAAACCATATTGGAGTGTAAGGGATGATTTGACTTTTTGTGAAGGTAAGTTGTTGAGGGGTGATAGGATGGTCCCGCCTGACATTCTTAGCGATAAGGTGATTAATCTGGCCCATGAGGGACATCTTGGAAGAAGTTTCACAAAAACACGGGTCAGAGAGAGGTACTGGTGGCCAGGAATGGATCGAATGGTAGAGTCGGTGGTCAAAGACTGTCACTTATGTGCCATCAATGACAAGTCTCATGTGACCAATCAAGTTCCCCTTTCGCCTGTGGATGTGCCGGATGCAGTTTGGACCAAGTTGGGGTTAGACATCATGGGTCCTTTTGAGTTAATGCCTCCCCAAGAGAGGTTCGTTGTGCTCTTGGTGGACTACACCTCTAAGTGGGTAGTTTCCAAGTGTATGGGTACGGTTAATTCTAAGTCTGTGATTGATTTCCTTAAAGATGTTTTTGTTTCTGAAGGTGTACCCAGGTTTCTGGTTACTGACAATGGAGTGCAGTTCGTCTCCCATGAGATGCAGGATTATCTTGAAGGTCTAGGCAAAATTCATCAGAAGACTGCATTATATTCTCCGCAAGCCAATGGTCTCACGGAGAGAATGAATAGAGTTGTCAAGAGTTGTGCTCAAAGGGCACTTGATTCTAAGGTCTCTTTTAGTGATGTGTTGAGAGAGACTTGGTGGGCACATCGTACAGTTCCCAATGCAATTTCCCAAAAGTCTCCTTTTGAAGCTTTAAAGGGGAGATTAGCAGTTTCAAAATTAAACCCAGTTTGGCTTCCTAAGTGGGTAAGCAAGGGTGTGAGTGAGGAAGTGAAGAAAACTAGGCTCGCTGAGTATCAGAGAAGGTACAAAGTGCGTTATGATGACAAGAGATCCGTGAAGAAAAGGATGTGGAATATTGGTGATAGAGTTTGGGTGAAGAAGGTCAAACATTGTCATAAAAGGTTGTCTAATCTTTTTGGTCCTTTTGTCATTGTTACAATAAAAAGAAATGTTGTAACCTTGGACAATGGCTGTACTTGGAGTATGTCTAGGTTGGTTAAATTTGATGGCGTAGATCCGGGTACAGCCAATGCTCGCGGTTGTGTTTCGGGAGGAAGGAATGGGAGTTTTGAAAATTCAAGTAGACGGAAGCACATACCTTCAAAGTTTAAAGACTAACAGCCTCATGCATCAAGCCAAAATCCAGTCGGTAAAATACCGAATCGCTAATAACTCCCGTTAGCGAGTAAAAAAAAACGAATCCCAATGCATCAACCCAAATGCAAAAATCGCAATTTAAGGAATCCTTAAATAGCGATTCCTTAAATTGCGATTGCATTTAAGGAATCCCAAATTGAGATTCCTTAAATGCAATGCATTAAAGTTAAAAAATTAGCGATTTCGCTAATATGGGGAGCAAATTACCATGAAGATTAACTTCATGGTAATTTGCAAAAACTTTGAAAAATGCACTTTTGTTCATTTTTCAAAGTTTCATGTTGCGCACACACATGCCCTTAGAGCATGTGTGTGTGCAACATATGTGCACATATCAATTTCAGGGGTGCTATAGGGTGTCATTTTGACACCCTTGCACCCTTGAAATTGCATGAGCAATTTGCGAGAACCTACTGGTACTCGCAATTTGCTCATGCAATCTCCAATTCATTCCTATGGGCCTGAAGGCCCATAGGAATGATTGGGACGGCATTCCTTAATTGCTACTCGCAATTTGCTAGTCGCAATTAAGGAAAGTTAAGGAATCGCTATTTGAATAGCGATTCCTACATGCATAGCCTTTTGCTATTCCTCATTAGCGAATCCTTATTTTTCGCTAATAAGGAATCGCAAATGGCATTGTTGATGCATATGCCCCAAAATTTTGTATTAGTACTTTATAGCTCCAAATTTTCTTAGGTTTTAGGTTGTTTATGTAGATTCTAGGAATGTTGTTTTTCTCTTTCTAATTAGATACATTTTTATTCTCTGGGATACTGTAAGTTCTTTATTTTGTTTGTAAAGGGGATGTGTTGTAATTTACTTGTATTATTCTGTGATGTTGTTCAATGTCAGTGGTTGTCCTGGTAACAGAATGTGGGTCTCATGGTTCTATGTTGAGACTGGCATTCTGACCAAGGAGGCACTGAAGAGCAGACCTGTCGGTGAGACCTGTCGGTGGTTGAATACAATAAAGCCTGCTTTTGGATTACCACAACATTGCTGGATTTATTACTGACATTGGAGGCATAAAAGTGGTGCTATACAATAGGACACCCCCTGACTTTATTGTCTATGCATCTTACTCTTGCTGACCTTAAGTGGTTGAATATTCTGCCTCTTCTCCCAAGAAATGATCAGCCCATAAATCAAATGTTTCTGTTTTATCTCTTACGTTTTTTAAAGTCCTTTTTAGGTCTCGGCCTGACGTAGGCAGCGCATGCGCTGCCTCGTCAAACGAGGCTTCTTGGAATCGATACGATTCCAGAAGCCTCGTCTCAGCTCCGCCTTAGCTTTTGATTCGTGCGAGTTGTTTTGCATCCCAAATTATGCCAAAGGCAGTGCAATGATTGCACTGAAGGCATGTCACTCACTTATTGTTGCCACCCTGTCTCCTTTTATCTACGCCCTGCGGGATTGGATCTTTTACCTGCAGCGTTACACTAGTGCCTTCATTTACTGGGGAAGCACTATTTGTTTCCCCTTCCGTCTGTCTCTCTGAGACACAGCTGCTTAACACTGTTGTTCTGTACCATAACCTGGACAGTTATCTCTATTATGTTGATTCAAAAAGTGCTGATGTGAGTTTGTACTTTGAACTACAGCCGAATTCTGAATGGACAATATGTTCTGTTCTTTGGAAGTGGGTGCTGAATCGACGTTGCATTTTGTTCCTTAAGACAGCACAGAACGTAAACTGCACTATGTTCTGCCACACCAGCGATATGACGTCACACTATGTGTAAGCAGTAGCAGTGAAGCGACACCGCGTTCTCTCGGGCTGAGATAACTGTGACCTCACACTGCGTGTTGTTAAGTAGCAGTGAAGCGAGGCTGCGTCCTCTCCGTGTGACACAGCGATGACGTCACACTGCCTGTTGTTAACTAGCAGTGAAGTGCATGTTGTTAATGGTCAAGTGACAGTGCATCTTGTTCTATGGCACAACGATGAAATGACAGTGTAGTTTATTCAAAGAATGTTGAGGTCACCTGTGTTTTTTGTGTGATAGGGGCTGAAGGAAAGCCCTATTTTTACAAAGTCGAAATTACAACGTGTACCTTATTAGTTAAAGTAAGCGCGCCCTACAAATGCACGCAAGATAACATAAAAAAATTTAAATAAATAACGCACCGTGGCAGAGAGTGTTGAGGACAGCCCATATTTTCAGTTCGGTAGTAGAGCTCGTTGAAGTGACACTATTTAGATCTGGACAACATACTTCTGAAGTTACAATGTATTTTGCTCGATTGAGAGACCGGCATTAGAATGCATTCTGCTCTATTTCAGATAATGTTATAATCTAATTTACTCGATAGCCGAGGATGTCGAAGTGGCCCTGTATATCTATCTGGTATCAGAAACTGTTGACGTTGCATTATATTTTGATCAATAGCAGAGAGTGTTTGATCTGCAAGATTTACATTGTATTTTCTGGTAGCAGAAAGCGCGAGGCGACGCTGTACATTTCTTTTAGATCAGCCAATGTTGAAGTCACAGTGCTGTTTGCTCGAGTGCACACAGTGGTGAGGTGACCCCGTATATTTGCCTCATAGAAGCTGTTTTGTGCGGTAGCAGAAGGCACCGGGGTGACCTTGCATATTTGGGTCATACAAAGTTGTTCGACAGCAGTGAGTGCTGAGGTGACCCTGTATATTTGTTTTGAATCAGATAATGCTAAATTGACAATGCTGGTGCTGAGGCCACCCTATATATTAGCCTCATACAAAACATTTTGCCTGGTAGCAGCTCTCTACTACTCTCTACTTCTCTCTACTCACTGCTCATTCTCTACTATCAACTACTCACTCTCTAGTACTCACTCTCTACTACTCACTCTCTGCTACTCTCTACTACTCACTCTCTGCTACTCTCTACTCACTCTCTACAACTCCGTACTACTCATTCTCTACTACTCACTCTCTACTACTCTCTATTACTCACTCTCTACTACTCACTCTCTACTACTCACTCTCTACTACTCTCTATTACTGACTCTCTACTACTCACTCTGTACTACTCACTCTCTACTCACTCTCTACTACTCACACTTTACTACTCACTCTTTACTACTCTCCTCTACTACTCACTACTACTCACTCTACTACTCACTCTCTATTACTCTACACTACTCACTCAACACTATTCACTCTCTGCTACTCACTCTCTGCTACACACTCTCTACTCACTCTCTACTACTCTCTACTACTCACTTTATACTACTCTCTACTACTCTCTGCTCTCTACTACTCCCTCTCTACTACTCACTCTCTACTTCTCTCTACTTCTCACTCTACTACAATGTACTACTCACTCTCTACTACTCAATCAATCAATAAACTTTATTCGGTTTTTGTTTGCAAAACCATAAAAGTTACACAGATACAATACATAAAGACAATAAAATATTAACACTATTTTAAAAAAAAACAGACTCCGTTACCTCACTGTAAATAATCTAAAAACATGTGTAAAAGAGAAAATTCTACATGTCCATAAAGTGCCTAGATTTCAAAGATGCTTTTAAAAACCCTATTATAAAAATGATACAATCATCCTTCAACAATTGAAGGTACATAAGAGCTGGTCTGACTTGGTTAAAATTTAATTTCTTTAAAATAGGAACTAAAAAATGCCTCCTGGGGACTTCATATAAGTTACAAAAAAACATAAAGTGCAGCAAATCCTGAGGAGACTTTCCGTCGCAGCCACAGGACGCTAGCGCTTGACCTCTGGAAGCACCCTTAGGTCTTGCTAACAGGAGGTGAAAAAGGTTGAGCCGGAACCTAGTCAAAAGAAAGTTTTCGTGTGTCGTCAAGGACCCCATAAGATATGGATCTGACAAAGGTGTTGATTTAAGCGGTAGGTATGCTCGAACACTCGGTTTGGGGAACTCTACTGAATCCCGATCTGCTTGCCTTCGGCTCAGAAAGGCAGACTTAGTTAATTTCACATCCTTTCTTACGATAATATCTGGGTTAAGAAAAAGGATGCCCCGTCCAATCCATTCGAACCCTTTTTTAATATAGTTAAGCCAGGGAATACGAACCATGTTATCTAGGCCCAGACAATTTTTTAAGATCAAATGAGTGAGGATTAGGTCTTTATTTAACCAACACTTTAGCCAGAAAATTAGAGGGCGTAAGGCAAGAGTGTCGCTTAGGTAGGGGACACCCAATTCCTCGTGTACCGCCATATTTGAGGTTCCTCGTGGGACACATAATAATCTTTTTAAAAACCCATTGTCCACTACCTGGCGGGGTTCTGTTGCTGTGGGATGTATGATGTTACAACGCATACTTTTACAACGCATGCACTTACAACACATTTTTTACA
Source organism: Triturus cristatus (assembly GCF_964204655.1). Lineage (NCBI taxonomy): Eukaryota > Metazoa > Chordata > Amphibia > Caudata > Salamandridae > Triturus > Triturus cristatus. The sequence goes on along the minus strand of NC_140586.1, from coordinate 377,063,298 downwards.
TCGCAACATCCACTACAACACATTCCATTACATCGCATGACACTACAACGCGTTTTAAAAAACGACCTTTACAACGCATTCCATTACATCACATACTACCTTTACAACGCATACCATTACAACACATACTGTTACATTGCATTTAAGGTAAGTATTGGATAGTATAGGGGTAAAAATTACTATTCTAACTCCAGGGGGTGCAACAGTAGGGTAAGTGTTGAATAGTGTAGGGGTTAAAAATTACTATGGTATGCATTGTAATGGTATGCGTTGTAATGCCTGCGTTGTAGTGACATGCGATGTAGTGTCATGCGTTGTAATGGTATGCGTTGTAATGGTATGCGTTGTAGTGTCATGCGTTGTAAAGGATGTTCCGTTGTAATGCCTGCGTTGTAAGTGTAGTGCGATGTAATAGTTGCATTGTAAAGGTTGTTTCACATTGCTGTGTATCCCCAAATCTCACTACCATAGGATGCTATTGCTAGACTTATTGCTTGATACACTTGCAACATTGCTCCAGTCGGTTTCTTTCCCACTTTTGAGGCAAAATTAAAAATTGCTGCATTTGCCCGAACCAGATCCCCTTTTTTTTCTGAATTAATGGGTCCCACTTAAGTTGATCGTCAAATAAGACCCCTAAATAAGAGAAAACATTTGTGCGGGGAATCTTATCATTACCAGTTCTGAACTGGAAGCGCCTCTTCATATGCCTCCCCACCCTCATGACATAGGACTTCGAGGTATTGATGGACAAGTCCCGGTCTGACATAAAACCCGAGAATGCAACCAAAAGAGCTTGGAGACCCAGTTCAGTTCTGGATAGTAGGATGGCGTCGTCCGCGTAAAGGGAGACGGGGACGCCCCCCGTCCTACATAAGAGAAATCAGCTCCAGATGCCCTCAACACATTTTCTAAATCATTAATATAAAAATTCAATAAAAAAGGTGCCAAAATACAACCCTGATGGACGTCCTTCTTAATCTCGAAGTCCCTTGTTACCTGCAGATCTTGAGAGTACCTAACGTTAGCTGTGGTCGTTGAATGCAGGTCCTCAAGAAAGTTGACAATGCTGTTTTCCACCCCCATTGCCCTCATGGACTGCCATAGCTTGGTCCTGTTTACACAGTCATAAGCAAATGACAAATCCATGAAGGCAAGGTGGATGGTTCCAGAATGTGCTACAGTGTATTTATTCAGTATCATAAAAAGATTAAGACACTGAGCAACAGTGGAGCGCCCCGGTCGGAAGCCATACTGGACGTCCGACAATATCTTGTTCTCATCCGCCCAGCTTGTTAGTCTCTGTAAAAGGACACGACCCACCACTTTGACCACTGAATCGATAAGCGAAATTGGTCTATAACAGTGAGTACTGTTTCTATTGCCCTTTTTAAACATAGCGATGACGTCACACTACCTGTTGTTAACTAGCAGTGAAGTGCATGTTGTTAATGGTCAAGTGACAGTGCATCTTGTTCTATGGCACAGCGATGAAACAACAGTGTAGTTTATTCAAAGAACGTTGAGGTCACCTGTGTTTTTTGTGTGGAAGGGGCTGAAGGAAAGCCCTATTTTATTTTGTATCGTACAAAGTCAAAATTACAACGTGTACCTTTTTAGTTAAAGTAAGCGCCCCCTACAAATGCACGCAAGATAACATAAAAAAATTAAATAAATAACGTACCGTGGCAGAGAGTGTTGAGGACAGCCCATATTTTCAGTTCGGTAGTAGAGCTTGTTGAAGTGACACTATTTAGATCTAGACAACATACTTCTGAAGTTACAATGTATTTTGCTCGATTGAGAGACCGGCATTAGAATGCATTCTGCTCTATTTCAGATAATGTTATAATCTATTTTACTTGATAGCCGAGGATGTCGAAGTGGCCCTGTATATCTATTTGGTATCAGAAACTGTTGACGTTGCATTATATTTTGATTAATAGCAGAGAGTGTTGTATATATATATATATATTACTTTCTCCAGACGGGTTTGTTTTCGGATCCGAGCCCGTTGTCAGTTGGTGCACAGATGCCGGTAAACCAGAAAAACCGGCAAATCAATATCAATCCAATTGCACGTAAACAAAGCACACTCAGAGTCACGGGTATTCCAAAGTGGCAGTAGTTTATTCTTCGCTACGCGTTTCGACACACAGAGTGTCTTGATCACACGAATCTACGAACATTTTGGATAAATTTAAATAAAGTTCAATGAAGTGAATTCACACAAAGCATGGTAATAGAAGTGGGACTATCCCTTAGTTAGTCAATTCCGATGTTTTAGTGCGGCAGACATATTAGAAGGTCCAAAATCAACGTTTTTTAAATTTACAAATTATAGTCATACTTCATTTGTTAAGCGAATCGCTCAATAGACACCAAAAAATTATTTGTGTTGTGGAAATACACGTTCGATATGCATATATTCACATATTCACAATATTTACATTAGCGAATACAGTGCTGTACATTAATTTCAATTTCGTTTATGTCCTATTTCAAGGCTGAATAGCCGTTATTGATATAGTAATCGTTCCGTGTGACAGTATGCAATCGACACATTATGGTACAAGTTTTATTTTGCCCCGGTCTGTCCTTTACACGCATTAGTATTCAATCGCTCTAGTGGCGAAGTAAATAAAGGGTCTATTATTCATGTATTCTGGCGGTCTAGTGCCGAAAGGAGACTGTATATCAAAACGTGACATTGATTTGGCGTTAATCAAATATTATTTGCAATATCTTACGAGACTAAAATTAGATTGCAGGTTACTGTCCCAACTCAATCCATGACACCGTCAAATGTGCAAAATAAACAAAAGAAACCAAAACTAAACAACATAACCAATTCTATTTCCAAAATGGATAGAAATTCATAAAATTCTCTATATATATATATATATTCATTCAGAAGATTTACATTGTATTTTCTGGTTGCAGAAAGCGTTGAGGCAACGCTGTACATTTCTTTTAGATCAGACAATGTTGAAGTCACAGTGCTGTTTGCTCGAGAGCACAGAGTGCTGAGGTGACCCCGTATATTTGCCTCATAGAAGCTGTTTTTTGCGGTAGCAGAAGGCACCCGGGTGACCTTGCATATTTGGGTCATACAAAGTTGTTCGAGAGCAGAGAGCGCTGAGGTGGCCCTGTATATTTGTTTTGAATCAGATAATGCTAAATTGACAATGCTGGTGCTGAGGCGACCCAATATATTAGCCTCATACAAGACATTTTGCCCAGTAGCAGCTCTCTACTACTCTCTACTGCTCTCTACTCACTACTCACGCTCTACTCTCAACTACTCACTCTCTAGTACTCACTCTCTACTACTCATTCTCTACTACTCTCTACTACTCACTCTCTGCTACTCAATCTCTGCTACTCTCTACTCACTCTCTACTACTCCGTACTACTCACTCTCTACTACTCACTCTCTACTACTCTCGATTACTCACTCTCTACTACTCACTATCTACTACTCACTCTCTACTCACTCTCTAATACTCACTCTTTACTACTCTCCTCTACTACTCACTCACTACTATTCACTCTCTATTACTCTACACTACTCACTCTCTGCTACTCACTCTCTACTACTCTCTGCTCACTCTCTACTACTCTCTACTACTCACTTTATATTTCTCTCTACTACTCTCTACTCTCTACTTCTCACTCTCTACTACTCACTCGCTAGTACTCTATACTTCTCACTCTACTACAATCTACTACTCACTCTGTACTACTAACTCTGTACTACTCTCTCTGCCACTCATTCTCTGCTACTCTCTACTCACTCTACTACTCACTCTCTACTACTAACTCTACTACTCACTCTCTACTACTCTCTATTACTCACTCTCTACTACTCACTCTTTACTACTCTCCTCTACTACTCACTCTCTACTACTCTCTACTACTCACTCTACTACTCTCTACTACTCACTCTCTATTACTCTATACTACTCACTCTGTACTACTCACTCTACTACTCACTCTCTGCTACTCACTCTCTACTACTCTCTACTCACTTTCTACTACTGTCTACTACTCACTCTCTACTACTCAGTCTCTGCTACTCATTCTCTACTACTCTCTACTCTCTACTCACTCTCTACTACTCTCTACTACTCACTTTATACTACTCTCTACTACTCTCTACGACTCACTCTCTACTACTCTCTACTACTCACTCTGCTACAATCTACTTCTCACTCTACTACTCACTCTCTACTACTCACTCTCTGCTACTCACTCTCTGCTACTCTTTACTCACTGTCTACTACTCTCTACTACTCACTCTCTACCACTCACTCACTCTCTACTATTCTCTAATACTCACTCTCTTCTACTCACTCTCTACTACTCACTCTCTACTACTCACTCTTTGCTCTCTCTCTACTACTCACTCTTTACTACTCTCCTCTACTACTCACTCTCTACTACTCTCTACTACTCACTCTTCTACTCTCTACTACTCACTCTCTATTACTCTATACTACTCACTCTCTACTACTCACTCTCTACTACTCACTCTGCTACTCACTCTCCACTTCTCTCTACTCTCTACTCACTCTCTACTACTCTCTACTACTCACTTTCTACTACTCTCTACTCTCTATGACTCGCTCTCTACTACTCACTCTCTACTACTCTCTACTACTCACACCAATACAATCTACTACTTCGTCTCTACTACTCACTGTCTACTACTCTCTACTACTCACCCTCTGCTACTCACTCTCTATTTCTCTGTACTACTCAATCTCTACTACTCACTCTCTCTCTGCTGCTCACTCTCTGCTACTCACTCTCTGCTACCCTCTACTCTCTAATCACTCTCCACTACTTTCTACTAGTCACTCTCTACTACTCTTTATTATGCACTCTCTACTACTCACTCTCTACTACTCACTCTCTACTACTCACTCCCTACTACTCACTCTCTACTTACTCTCGACTACTCACTCTCCACTACTCACTCTCTGCTACTCTCTACTACTCACTGTACTACAATCTACTACTCACTCTCTATGACTCTCTACTACTCACTCTACTACAATCTACTACTCACTCTCTACTACTCACTGCCTACTACTCTCTACTGCTCACTCTCTACTACTCACTCTCTGCTACTCACTCTCTATTACTATATACTACTCACTCTCTACTACCCACTCTCTACTACTCACTCTCTACTACTCTCTACTACTCACTCTCTACTAACCACTCTACTAATCTCTACTACTCACACTCTACTACTCACACTCTACTACTCACTACTACTCACTCTCTACTACTCACTCTCTACTGCTCACTCTATACTACTCACTCTCTACTATCTACTTCTCTACCTCTCTCTACTACTCTCTACTCTCTACCTCTACCTCTCATAAGTACAAATATATGCAAGCATACATATACATATATGCATACATATGCATGTTATGTACATGAACGTTTGAAAAACACTAATAAAAGCGAAGCTAAAAAGCCGCCTAATTACAAACAGGACTGCTTTAACTTAAAGGAGGGCGAGACCTATTGCGATTTCAATGCTTGTTTAGACCTGGTATATTTGATTCATACAGTTTTATCTAAAGAAGTTAACGCACCTTTTCAGGCAACATGCCTTTTATACAATGTATAGTTTCTTTCATTCTTCAGACCTGTTATGGCATGCATGATCAATTGAGGTTTTAATTTCTCCTCGAAGGGTCTCTTGGTTGAGGTACCAGGCCTTTACTTATCTCCACCACAGTGAGACTATGGAATACCTACATCATCTTAACCCACCGGTGGTACTTATTCTTCAGTGTTTTCACTGAGACAAGTGATTCCACTGGATGACAATTTTTCTCCTGTAGCCAGGAGCTATGTATCTGGCAAAACCAATGCTGATTTCTCACAGAGAATGCCTCCTCTCAATAGTAGGATCCAACATTATCATAGGATCACTTGTCTTTACCCGGCAGGCTTTTCCCAAATGCCTTCCTTTCTCTTTTGTTGGGTGTTATCCTAATAGTTCCCTTGAACCAAAAGTCTACCTCAGCTGCTTACAGTTATCTTTCTGAATTGACCCTTGAGCCAAACAACTAGAAATTCTTCAAGGTAAGATTTCTCTTCTTGGCTGAATTTCTACTTACAAGTCTTTCAGATAGTGTTGGCAACTTCCTCTGACCAAAAGCTTTCTGCATCCCATTGGCACACGTTCTGTGTGCTCTCCCATGCTTTGCCTGTCTGAGGTCCTTCAGGCATGCTTCCACGGCCATGTCTTTCCTCTCTCTCCTCATCATCTTTTTATGGCATTTCTTGCAAGTGATTTGTCCTTCCTAGGATATAACTGGTCTGTCTTCAAAGAACATAACTTTCCTTTACTCTGTCTCCATGGCTACGTTACAAAGTTCTGCAACTGACTTCATGCTACCTCACTAATGCATGTTCCAAAACACGGATAGATCTTTATCTTCTCTCAAGTTTCCAGGGTCCTTCTGGCAGATTCAATCTCATTTTGCCTTATATCCCTTGCCCTCTGAGCCCCCCTCCCCACTTTGCTGCTCTTTGCCCTGCTGCCTCTGATGAGACTTTACTTGCACTGCCTTATATCCTTGCAATGCTCTGTAACTTTCATTTGATCAGAAAGCTGCTACTTTTCCCCATCATTCTGCTGCAGGTTGTCTGGACTCATTTGTATTAGCTCTGCAGTCGCAAATCCACACCGTTTGTCCTTCCATTTCGCAGAAGCAGCCTGTCCATCTTTCTTGTACCACACTGTATATTTGTAGTTATTCCACATAAAAGACACCCATTCTGCCCCATATTTCCAATTGGAGGTCATATAGAATTGTGTATACCAAACATGTGCAGCCCTTAACAGATGAAATACTGAGTCCTTGCTGAAAACAGTGCCTGGGCGACTTTTCTTTAATCCAATTGGTGAAACCACTGGCCTGGCTACAGTGCAGACAGCAAGCTAAAAGATGACTCCTAGAAATCAAGAACATGAAAGGAGAGTTGGTGAGGGAGAACGTAGGGATATTGGAGGTGCTTACCACCTACAATGCCAATCTATAAATGCCCTTCATCACAAAAACTGTAGGAGAAATACAGGAGTTCCTCCAGGACACACAAATGCCATTTCTTTCGGAAGATAGACAATTCTTAGAAGTGGAAATAGATGAGACTGAGATCACTATGGCCATTATAGGCCTACAGTCGACTCAATGGCATACCCATTGAACTTTAAAAAAACATGGCACAGCCTGTGCTCCACATGTTAAGAGAAGCTAAAACAGAAGTCTTACTCCCACTAGATTAAAGGATGGCCACAATAGTAGATATACCAAAAGAGGGTAAACCACATGATGAATGCACATCATACAGATCGATCTCATTGCTCAATGTAGAGGCAAAAATACTGGAAAAAGAACTAGAAATGAGATTAAAGAGAGTAATATTGATGTTCATTCATCCAGACCAATTTGGCTTCATGCTCAACATGAGGACCAAAGTTCATCTACGACACCTGGATGGGAACCTGGGACCGGCAGACAGAATATAGGAACAAACATTATTGATGTCCCTAGATGCCGCAATGGCATTCGACTTGATCGACCAGCGATAGTTGTTTGATGTCTTAGAAACACTGGGCCTCTTATCTCACTATATGCAACAGATAAGGCTTCTATATCAACAGCCCCTCACAGTAGTAAAGGTTAATAGTGCGACAACTTGTGCAATTATGCTCAAGGGACTAGACAGGGATGCCCTCTTTTCTCCATATTTTCACTGTGGCACTGGAACTTCTAGTGGCCTGGATCTGGCAGGACCCACTAATTCGAGGCCTGCGTTGAATGGACTATTGGGAAGATAGAATATCAATATATGCTGATTATGTCCTCCTACATGTGACAGACCCAGTTCAGATGATTTCCAGGATACTTCAATATTTAAGACCTTCGATCTGTGCAGAGGGCACACGATAAACTGGGGAAAAGCCTAAATATTTTTACTCACGGGTGACCATCACAACTTCCAACAAATTGTGGGATAACCATGGTGAACAAGGGATTTAAATCCCTTGGCATACATGTAACCACAAATCAGGAAAGTTTCCTCGAGTGAAACCTGTACTGATTGCTAGAAAAGGTGACGTAAAATACTGGAAAGTGCTACCACAGTCACTGCTAGGCAGAGCAACCCTGTTCAAGAGGATGGCCCTACCTAGAGTCCTACACACCTTACAAAATACTCCCTTCTGAGTCCCTAGTGCCTTTTTTAAAAATCTGGAAGTGGAAAGGAGACGTTGCTGTGGGATGGAGGCCCACCCCGCATTTGCATAACTGAAGGTAATGAAGGGGGTTTTCTGACTGAGGCATAGCCCTGCCTAATGTCAAAGTACACTACTGAGCTGCCCATTTAGGGGTAGTAAATGAGTGGGTGTTCGCAACTCAAGAAGAACCAGCGTTCAGAGTAGAGAGATGTGCAATGGGACCTAGTGCCTTCCCAGCTTTACTGTATAAGAACCAACCAAAAGGAAAATGGCCAACCCAGACGGATACAATCATAATGGTCTGGAAAGAAGCAATGGCATTTCTGGGATTGAAAGATACCCTACAGGAAGAAGCACAGCTATCGAAAGTAACACGTTGCGGGAGGTGGGAGACCTGGAAGGGCTCACAAGGTGGGACACAATAGGTATTTCAAAACTAGATGACCTCTGGGAGGAGGGTGACATGAAACCATTTGAGATCCTGAGAGATGAGTACCAACTACCAGAAACTCAAAAATAAAGATACCTATATATCAAAAATGCAATACTCTCCCACCTTAGACCAAGGACAAAGCAGAAAGAATCAACTCCGCTGCAAAATAAGTTATTGACAGTTCCACTAACCAAGGGTATGGAGTTATTGATCCATCAAAAGGTGATAACTCCCCAAGCGTCCTTCAGAATCCTAAAACAGATTGGGAAAAAGATGCAGGGGAGCTAGAAAAGGTGGAATGAGAAAAGGCACTGTGAGGCTCACAAGAAATCACTATAAGATCGGGGTTTAATCTTATAAAGCTCTGCATATTACACAAATCATACCATTTTAAAATTCTCTTTTTCATCGAAGTGTGTTAGCTTCTGCAATCAAGAAGGCTCCTTTATTCATACAGTCTGAGCCTGTCCAAAGCTACAGGATTACTGGAGGTAGATTAAGGAATACATGACACAAGTGACAGGAGTGGCAATTTAAAGAACCACCAAGCGGTTTGTCCAATACATTTGGGGAGAGTGTGATGCACCGAAATACTCCAAACAACCGGCTGCATTGGGCCTGATTGTGGCGAAACGTACGAAGGTATGGAGATCTTGGAGGTTGCACCAAGGGTTATAAGGAATCATAGAGGAACCATGGAAACTCAACACAACTCGTACCTATGGGTTGGAGAGCAAGGAATGGGAGATAAATGGAGATTTCATGCAGCAACACATAAGGAGGCCACACTGTTGTTAATGATATCTAAATTAAAAATAGTGGTGACACACTGTTTTCATATTGTTTGTTATGGAAAAACTGATAAACAGGTAAAAAAAAAGCATGCACCCTTTCACAATTTGTCATTTTCACACCAACTCTAAAATGGATGTCCTCTGGCTAGCCATACTTTCATCCCGAAAGCAAGATGACCTCTACCATACCACTTTAAGTTTATCAAACTGTACAGCAAGAGCAACAGCACTAGAAGCACTTTGGTTTTTCGTCATGGAGGCAGGGTCATCTATTACCTGGTGAATACTTCTGGTTTCTAACTCTCTGTCTGCATCTGAAGTTCTTTTAGGCACCTTGCCTTCAGAGACTTTTGCTGTGTGCTCTGAGATCATTTTTTTCCTCAGGAAACCTATTATCCAGTTTCAGCCCTCACCCACCTTCCTTGGATGTTTGTTCTTAGTAGAAGACTAACCTAAAAGAATGAGACAGACACCATTAAATTCCCTGGATAATGAAAGAAGTTTGACTTTGCCATATAGCCGCTGACTTCTGTGCCTGTAGCAAGGTTTCTAATTTTTAGACCACCATTTTGCAATACGTTCTCAGTGAACCTCTGTCAGATTGTTTCTCTTCTTTCGGTTGATACACTTATCTGCATTTATCAATTTGTGCCTGAAAGGCTGTCGATTTTTTCAGGTTCTGTACAAGCAGTCACTGGGCTCCATTCTCTTGTGCCAGTCATGGGATTTGTAAGTTGACTGTATTTCTCTGAATGCTGGTTTTCTGGTCTGCCACCTGTCCACTACTTCTATTTGACTTTCAAAAGCAAACGGTGAGCAAGCATACTTTCACTCCTCTCCATTTCTTAAGCTTTTTGTTGCCATATGGCTCTACTCACAAAGGTAACTTTGCATGTGTAGAACTACTCACATGTAGATTTACACCTACACCTGGTGTAAATCTCACCATTTCCAAGGGTAAATCTACTCCTAGATATTGTATTATGAGTCACCACCCTTCTCAAATGAGGGTATGCAAACTCCTACAACTAATTAATTTTACATTAAAAAATACAATTTATTTTTAATTTAAAAAATATTAAGTCACATTTCACTATGTCTTATTCATTTGTGAATACCACAGTAACAAGGGATGACAAACCTGCATTACAACTTAACATATTATTACATTTTAACTGAATGAAATTATTTTATTTTCAATGGATTTTTTTTGTTTTAAATCTACCCCAACCCCACAAAGTAACATCTGTGTTGAATATGACACAATCTTGGATAACATTTTTGTATTATGTTATTTGTGATTTAAAATAAAAACAATTAATTTACAATATCTTTTATGACATGAGTTATCAAAATTAACCAGACCACTGGTAATGAGGGCCTCGAATATGTATTGATTATATTTCAAATGTCTTATTCATATGTGGATGTTTGTTTTATGATATCACACCCCTCCTTAGCAATGCTTCAATTTCCCTTAACCCCAACCACTTTGAAGCAATTATTTGTATTTTCCAACCACTTCCACTTGTGTCTCCCAAATTTACTACTAAGTCCTATATCTGTCTATGTAGAAATCTCTGCCACCCAGTAGTACTTCTTTATGTGCTCCAAAATAGCTTTTGTGAAAAGCCCCCATTGTGTTTTTTCAAGGCTTACTGTCTGAGTTATCTTCTTAAAGTACTTGGTTGTAGTTCTGAGTGGCATATGTCAAGCTCCATGCTTATTTATAATTTTTCAAGCTAGGTAATTGCAGTATAAGAGCTTTTCAATGTTTAATAATCAAAGAATGCTTTTTGTCTATCACTGCTGCCTAACAATACATATTTGCCATATTAAGTGACATTTGTAAAGTTATGTGAGATTTGAAATTACATTAGTATGAAAGTAATCACAATCTAAGGTGACTTTAACCGCATGCCTAACCATCTTTCTTGTAAAGTATCAACGGCATGGATGGTTATTGGGCATTCTCATTAGAGCGTGTTGTAATAAAACTGTTCTGAAGTGCTGGGGGAGCAGCTTATCAAGGTGAGTGGGGAGTTGCAGGGAGTTGTGGAGAGGCCCGGAGGAGGGGAGGGAAGCTTCTAATGTTACCCACCCTGAAACTTCTTTGTTGAACAAACTCCTCATTTTCCACCTTGCTGAATGCTGTGCCTATTGTTTCCTGGTATCTTCTTTCCTATGTAACAGTTATCCTAAGGCCACTGGTTCTTAATTGGCTCAACAAAGTTACTGAGCAATGTCGCAAAGAGGATCAGGCCACACAACAAACGGGATTACAACTACCCATTACTGTTCTTTGGTCACCAACCTGTACTCTGCTGCAGAAGAGCACCCTGAATGGAATGAAAAGCAACCCAATGGCATGCTACTCAGAGTAGGTAGGTTTGTTGAGATCGAAATGTGTTTAGAAATAAAAATAGTAAATATTTTATTTATTCTTGAAGTTATTTGTATTTTCGTTCTAAATTATCTAGTTGTGCACTTTATAATATAATTTAAATCTAGATTTTTTTTAACGCTTTTCTTTGGTTTCCCTTTTTTATCTTTTGAGAGGATTCCGTGTTCGGTTATAATCAACCTGATTTCGTGCCTGCACTTGGTGTACAAAAAAAGTCCAAATTATGACTTTTTTGAGTTGTCATTACATTTATTTCATACTTTCCAATTTATCCTGAATTCTCAAACTTATTTTAGCTTTGGAAATATGAACACAATGTGAAGGACCACAAGTTCAATGATGGCAACCTACAAAAACAGGAGAAAAGTAACTCAAATAATGTGATTATAAAATTACCATTTCCATATTCAAGAAAATATAGAAATATGCTATTACAATAGTTTTCTTTACATTTCAAAAACACTGTGATTCTTCATATGTAAATTTTTAGTTTCATACTTAGGCTTTGGATAAGAAATCTCTGGGACTGATGATTCATGTTATATGGCAACCACCTTCCATCTGAACAGGCACTGATTGCATTTGTCCTTGCGATTAATGTCATCACATCTTGGGTACTGCCATTTTATAAACTGGATTAACACATCCCTCTTTGTCACAGAGCCATTTCAAACACTAGAGTTCAAATCGATTATATAGAGCACAAGTCCTAAAGCTTTAGAGCAGATAAGTTGACTTGCTCATGAACGTCCGTCTCATAGAAAAATTAGTTCAGAACTGGCATTATGATTAAAATAACCAATCAAGTCCAAAAGTCTTACACTTATCAGAATCTGAGAAATGTTCCATGGTGATCTTGGGTAAGGTAGGCAATCAGTTTCACCCAGCGTCCATCTTTTTCCAACTACAAATGATTTTTGTTTACAAATGTAATGATCAGGAGAATAATTTGAACAACACTGAAAATATGTTTAGCAAAAATGTAGCACCTACAAATTGTGGGAAACAGCATTTACGATGCAGTCGGAACCACGCAAGCCATTACAATGCAGGCTTTACAACACATGCGTTGTTACCACACATATTTTTACAAGGAATATGCCTTTACTATGCATACCTTTACCACAAAAATGTAAGTATTTCGCAGGTAAGTGTATTATATATAGATATCTATGTGTATATATATTGATGAAGCAAAATATTTTAAAACATCTTACATGACACATTTACCGATTTTAAGACATAAAGAACTAAATGTGCACTTTGCACCTAAAATGATTAAAAAACATGAATAAAGACAGGTGAAGTGACAGCACAGTAAAAGCACCATTGCTAAATGGTTTTAATGCTTAATATTAGGTTTTTGTTATCAAACTATGTATAAGATGATGTTTTAATTTCTCATGTATTGATGCGACTAATGATCTAATGGTGTGGCTTAGCATTTCTATTGTCTTTCATTGAAATGCATTATGAACAAAATATAGTGCAAAAATGCGATAAACGTAGTTAGGAACTTGGGGGTGTGGCTTCACCAGGCAGCAAGATGGCCTCTTTTAGAGGGCTCTGCTGGCCGGACTCCAAATCCATCGATCATCCGACACATAAAGGACTTTCCTGCGCCAGCTCTCGCCTGCACAGGGCCTCCACACACCCGGGACCCTCCCTGCGCCACCTGAATCCCCCGTTCTGTCTCCTGTGCATGCCCCTGCGTGGCCTGCCGTGTGAGGTAGAGACTGGCAGGGTGCGCTATCCCCGGTGCTGGGATGGCTGGCTGCTGCAGATAACTCTGCCCCTGAGCGCTGGTGATGACTGCCCTCCATGCTCTGGAGGGCTTATCCGGGCTGTGACTGATTGCCGCTCAGGGACTATCTGTGCCTACGTGGGCCTGGCGGCCATGAGGTGGGCGTGTGCCCAGTTTACGGTTTGGTCTGTGTGGGGTGGCAGCCAGTGCCACCTGATATCCAGATCCAGCGGGGCTGTCCTGGGCCTGCTCGGGTGCGGTCGCAGGCCTGTTGTTGGCTGCCCGGACCGGGGGCTGCACTGTGGGTGTGCAGCCCCAATTTTCAGTCAAACTGCCTGGAGCTGTGCCATGAATCTAGCCTCTGCTTTGCTACTGAGGCCTGCAGGGGGCAGAGAGTGATTGCCTCGGCTCCGGGGGCAAGTCTGGCTGTGGACAGAGTAGTGTGTCTCCTGATGGCAAGCTGGTGAGTCAGGCCGAGACCCCTGCATTTCTCAATGCTCTACATCGCCTGTGTGCCCTGCTGCTACCCCTGCCTCCCCCCACTGGCCATCACCTCATGCGCAGCTGGGCCCCCATGGTGTGACTCTTGGGCCCTATGGGGAGAGGTGGGTTTGTTGCTGCAGGTCGTGGCCCTGTCAGCCTTTTCTGTTGTCGACCTCCTGCTCACTGTGCTGGATGATGCCCCCACCGCAGGGGCCTGCTGCCTATAGGTGCTGTAACACTACCTTATTCCATCTACCCAGTGCAGATGCTATCAGGACTATTAGAATTGGCCTTATTTCATCCACCCAGCGCAGATGCTATCAAGACTTTTAGGATTGGCCTGGCAGGCCTACTAAACTATGCCTAGCGTCAAACACTTCCTTGGTCGATCCCGACCTGGATCCTCACCCTGCTACTCCCCATCTGGCCATTCGGCAGTCTTGTGAGATGGGGGTGTTATGGATCTCTTCACCTGGGTAAACTGTTCGACGAGGGTCCTACAAGATTTTTTTACTGGGTATGCAACATCTTGCCTTCATCTGTTACCCACTGGGGCCACCTGGAGGCTGGCCCCCTGTCCCAGTGGCTGAGCCTGCTTTTACCCCCTGGTGCACATATCCTCCCAGGGCATGGCGGGGCTCCACTGACCTCTACACTGGGCCACACCATACACCTCCGGACACCCACTTCTTGGAGCCCGGGGCACTCACCTTGGACGTCCTTGCCAATGGCTTAGTGCACAATGTGTCCACTTCATAACTAGGACCCCGCTATTTGGTTGCCTTTTTCATCTGCACCTGTGGCCCTTGTCACGGGGAAACACAAGGCCAAACAAAACTCCCCTTTGAGAGCAGATACCTTACGCATCTAACAGAGCAGGGCCAGAACTCTTAACCCGCTGCCGACCACCCAAACGACGATGGCCCCCAGGAAAGAGACCTCAGTGAGTTACTCATGGATGAAAAGACAAGAAAAGCCTAAAAACAATAGATGCTAAACTAGATTTGCTCACCAGTCATTTGGATCATGTCAAGTGACTTGTTGCTAAACATGAAACCAGTCTTGATCAACTGGAAAACCACATCTCCGATGGGGACATCCTTCAGGCAGACTCCAAGGAACACCTGCTACGCATGAGCTGGGTTTTTGACCTCATCAAAGCCATAAATGAGGATTTGGAGGCAAGATCCAGACACAACAACCGCTGAATCTCTGGGATTCACGAATCCACTGCAATCTCCAAGATGGAACACTTGTCGAGACCTTTTTGGTGTGGGTCTGTCTGCAGTCTTTATAGTGGAGCATGCCCATCGCTCACTTGGCCCTCAGCCGACCCCGTGCTCCCCTGCTCACTCCATAGTTGCCCGCCTGTTAAACTACTGAAACCACAATGTTGTACTATGGCTGGTGAGGGAGCACAGCTTGATTCAGTACCAAGGCAACAATATTTCCTTTTACCCAAACTTTACTTTGTTGGTACAACCTGCTTGCCACAACTTCTTGCCCGTGAATAAATGTATTAAAACGTTGGACATACACTATGTTCTCCTATACCCAGCCAGGCTGAGGGTGTCCTTCAGGAGCAAGACTCATTTCTTAACAGATGTGAAATGTGCTCTAAAATTCGCCTAACATGCTCTCAAGAGTCATCGGTCTCCCACAAGATCGCCCAGTGCCAATGAGGAGACCCAGCTTAGCAATAATGACTGAGCTGTTGCTGCCTTAGGCCACCATCATCTTTTACACCACCTGGAAGTATTGGGGGGCCTTGTTTTTTTGTAGTTATTACTTGCCTATATTATGCAGGGAACCTCACGTTCATTCAATTTTTTGTACACTAGCACTCTGTGCTAGTAATCATGCTCCTACATCTGTGTAGGTCGCCCTTTTAACTCTTTGTTCGGCTGCCCTGCTGACTTTGATAGGGTTGTATGTCTGGTATTTCACCATCCCCAGGGATGATTCCCGCCCTTGCTCTGTTTTTGGAAACAGTTTGCCGGGAGTGGGGTGGAATGGGTATCTCAACCTTGTTTGGGGGTTGGAGTGGGAGGGGGTGGTTTGGGTTAATTTTTTGGGTTATGTTTTTTTTGTCTTGTTTAACACTTTTCCCTCAGGTACTGCCACAGAATCTCCCTCCCTTTGCCCCCGCTTGCTTACTATGTATTGCACTCCATAAAACCTCCATGTTCATCCCCTCTTCCTCACAGAAAACACGGCCACCCTAAGTTGTATTACCTGGAACATTCAGGGTCTCAATGACTGCAGGAATGCATGTCTTGTTCACGCCTACCTCAACTGACATGATTCAACATTTGCTTCCTACAGGAGACCCACATACACAATCCCTCAGCCCCTGCTCTGCATGCCCGATGGTGCGGTGATGACTACTCCTCTGCCTACTCCATTTATGCCAGGGGTGTGTCGATTCTGCTGTGTAGGTGTCTCCCATGGCAATTGTCCCTCTCTTTTAGAGATCCAGACAGATGTTATGTCATACTCGTGGGCTCCCTGCTCAGCTGGCCCGAGTTTTTCTCAGGTGTGTGGGCAAAGATTTCCGGACTTGGGGCCTTTGCCATCCTATGGGGGGGGCCATTTTAACACTGTAATGGATGACCGGATAGACTGTTCTGGCACCTCTAGATGCTTTCACCCCATGCTACGACAATGCTTAACATGATATCACATTATAACTGCCTCCAAGATGTGTAGTGCCTTTCACACTCCCACACGTGTGAAGGCACTTGTATCACGGCATTTTACAATGCTTGGTCTAGGCTGGATTTTCGATTTGGTTTCCAAGAATGACTAGACCTGGATGGTCAAGGTATCCCACCTGCCATGCATCCTCTCAGATCATCCTCCAGGCATGTTGATGCTTCAGGATCCCCAAACGACTCCCTGCGCTTTTAGGTGGCGCTTTCCATCAGGAGCACTGCGTGATTCGGTATTTCAGGAGGAGATCCGCAAAGAAATAATAGACTCCTTCATACACAATGTCAAGTCTTCCAATGCATTTGAAATAATCCACTATATTATGTCTATGTAATCCCTATTTTTCACCTCTATCTCTCTCGCCTCAACAACCCAGGCCTGTGATACTAAAAGGGCCTCTATTGGACATTATGAGCGGCTTAATGTATATGCCTTCTTGATTGAGATTGTGCAACTGTGGCTTGTTCCCGGATTGTTCTTCCTAACATCCTCCTCGCCACATTTCCTCCCCTCCCTCCTACTCACCCCTTCTTTCCTCTCTAATGCTGTTGTTGTAATGTTCATATTGCAAATGCCAACAAAAATATGTTAAAAAAAGAAGTTAGAAACGATTTTAGAAATACTATCTTTTAAGAATAAATTACACAAACGGATGTTGAAAAAATTGTGGCTGTAGACCAGAGCTAGCATTAAACAATTTTGTGTCATAATACATTGGTGAAACAGTTATAATTCTTCTCTTATTATGAAGCGATGATTTGATGCATTATATTTGATTCCAATGGAGCTTAATTCATTGAAAGGTGACATATGCATTTAAGGTCTTATAAACATCTTCTTTCCTAAGCTGGAATTTTCCCTCAGCTAACATAATAGCAAATGTTGCTTTATTCATTCTGTATATGTTTCATCTTAACGTTTAAAGCACATTCTTTCAAAGTTCACATAGAAATGTCTATGTGGGAAAGTCAACTCCAACCCGACTTCGTCGACAGTTACATTGTTTAATCTTACCGTTGACAAAGCTGTGAGGCCTGGAAAGCCAAGATTTTCTCATGAACATCATGGGAAAGTATGTGAGAATAACAAAATGTATTTCGTAATTTCATATGTAAACTAATCATGTGATGGACTGTCTACCGTGGTGGGATATCACATTACCTAAGGTGTCAGAGAGACTATAAAAGAAGAAACCCCAAAAGAGAGGGAACGCTCACACCATCAACATTGCATCACCAATACTCACAACACTTGCAACGATATGGGTTACTCTGCAATGCATTTTTCTTTGTCAAGGAGAGAGAGATGAACGCTTTCCTATGATTTTATAACCATCCTTTGATATTCTATTTTGCCTTTTGCCGACACCGCTACAATGATCAGTTGATATGGAATCCTTCTTTTTCGGAACTACTTGATTTTGCTTATTTTTCCTTTTTTCCCCATGTGTATGTATTCACCCTTAGAAGGACTCTAACTTAATCCTTTACCCTCTTTGACTCTAGAATTTTAGATGCTTTTAGAAAATGGAACTATCCTTCTACCTTTAATGGTGGTAGGAATCTGTCAACTCGTATCTGATATCTGTTTTAAACCATCCTCTTTGGATTTGAATCTCTGGCTAAATGTGTAGTCTAGTACTACATGCTGTATTATTCTTGACTGAGAAACTTAAGAAATTGCTTATATGTATGGATTTCGAATCATTAATACAATAATAAAATATCTATATTGGCTGACTCCATTATTGTGTCTTGGTGTTCTTTCATTGAACTGCGTTGTATATTCTATTAGCTTTAAAAGTATTGTAGGAAAAATCTGCGCATATTTTCAGAACATAAAGTTCTGCTTCTTTTATTTTGTGTATAATCCTGGTTAGATGTAAGTTCTTTAGGAGACTGGGTCTTCCCATTGCAATATTCTATTTTTATAGCATGGCCCTGAGGGTAGTATATTTGAACTTGATCTAAAATTTGTAAGTTAGTCACCAATTAATGGTCCTCATTGGGTGGCTAATGTGTGTGGTTTGTATACCCTAATTCTCACCCCTCCTATCTGCCGAGAAAGATCCGTCTGAGGACTAGTCGCCTCTGTGGTAAAGGTAATTTTGTAATGCTGTACCTTCTGGAATAAAAACTACACATAATAGTCCAGTAGAACTGACGAGATCTCTGCTTCAGACACTTATGGTTCCGCCTCTCAGCAATACTGCTGCAGATGCTAGAGATGTGAGTTACATTCCGAGTCAGACTTAATTTGACCCAATAAGCAGAATATTTCAGAGGTGTCCACCCTTTTAGCGCCCCAGACCGAGTGAACCTCCTGAAAACACTTGCCATGCTTCTGATATGAGTGTGTCAATGAGAAATGTAGTTCCAGATACATCTGTATTAAATATGCAACCTGGAAAGAGTGCACAGTTGAGCAATGGAGGATTTAATTTAAATACTCTAAGAGAGCACTCAGTATTTACTCCTCAAGAATTTGAGGAATGGCTTAAAGGATATAGTACCCCAATTAATAACCAGAATAATGAAAACATT
Source organism: Triturus cristatus (assembly GCF_964204655.1). Taxonomy (NCBI): domain Eukaryota; kingdom Metazoa; phylum Chordata; class Amphibia; order Caudata; family Salamandridae; genus Triturus; species Triturus cristatus. Next base: position 377,043,913 of record NC_140586.1, on the reverse strand, counting down.
TCAGTTTCAGCTCTAGTTCTGAATTTATATTCATTTCCAATACAAGCTTCAATTTCAGTTCCAAATTCAAGTTCAATTCAAAATCCAGTTCAGGAAATAGGAAAAGCGATCGATGTGGGAATGTTAACAGTAGAATTGGAAGAAATGATTTTGGGAACAATTAGTCCTTCACGATTAGATACATACCAGGATAAGGAACTGTTGTTTCTCTGTAAAGTCGTAAAGTCATTACTAAACGAGCAAGATTAACACATGAAAAATGTCAAAGTTTTTCTAAAAGTCATCCAGATTACACTTTAGTGACAAGGATATTGTGAACTTGAGAGTTCCTGGAATGAAGTTGCAGATCAAAGAACTAATGACATTGATTAAGAAATGGAGCGAGAGAGAGAAAGAGGAAGGTAGATGGTTGAAAAAGAAGGAAACAAATCTAATCAGTGTGCAGTCATGACCTGATGTTTTGGATGGAAGTGTAGGAGAAATACAGTTGTTCCCAATGAGAGAAGTACTTGAGGTACTTGAGGGAGGTTTTGCCCATGTACCGTGGACAAGACCTGATATGTTGTCTTTTAGAAATGATTTCCTGAAAATTAATGGGAAATCCAGTGGAATGGTGGAGACAGAGTGAGAAGATTTGTGAAGACTTTGAAGGTTTTGTGGATTGATTTGAATAGTCTGTTTGACATTGTGGTTCCAGGTGATTTGTGGGCCAAATGCAAAGTTACTGTGGAATGACCTGAGACAGAACCAGAAAGAGATCCCAGAGCAGGAACAGCTTCTCCAATGATATTTAAGAACTACCAGCAGGTAATAGATCACTTGAAGACTAAGATTTTCCGTAAGGAGATTGCTTGGCAACAGATTGATAGAACAAACTAGTAACTAAAGGAGATAGTATATGCCTATTATGAGAGATTAGTACAGGCTTACAAACAATACAGTGGCTTAGACACTGGAGCTGATAAAGATATGGGACATTTTGTGTACAGATTTGTGCATGGGTTGATACCTGAGCTTTCTAATGCAATTCAACAGCAATTGCTTTGTTGGCAGAGCAAATCATTGGACGAGATTTTGTTTTGAGCAAAATTTTGTGGGGATGAGATTGATATGAAGCACAAGAAACTTAAGAAAAAGTTGATGGTTGCACATAAAAGAGCAATTCAAAAAGGTGAGTATTAGATGGCTTTTGACAACACAGCTCCTGTAAAGGGAGGATATAATAATGTTCTGATGATGCAGGGTGTAAATGGTTTACAGCAACAGAATTTTCAGTCACAAGGTAGAGGTCGTAGTAATCCAGTAGATTCAAGAACTGGTATTGATGTATTGCTTCTGAAGAAAATTAATCCATGTCATGCTTGCAGAAAAGATGGACATTGGAAATGTGAGTGTAAGTCAATTGTGAATAATGTAGAGAATCAGATGCAGAATGTAGAATATGCACAGTCTTAAGGGAATAACATGACACAGGCTCAATAGGAAGAAGGTCAGAGAATGCAAAATCCTAATGTATCTCAGTCAATGCAAATGCCCTAAGTTCCGATGCCTCAATGCAATGTATAGGTGCAAAGATACAATGTAAATCAGAATCAGCAGTCAAAAAGAAATTTGTTCCAGAACAAGAATGTATCACAACTGTATATGATTCAGTTAGACGGTTGTGACCAGGACCTGTCAGCCTGACGGTGCCTGAGGGGGGAGGCGGACTGTGTGCTTGGTGCAGCCTTACAGGAAGACCAGAGTGGGCCATATGTGGATGGAGAAGTGCATGGGAATCATGTCTCATTCCTTGTTGACACTGGTGCTACCCGCTCTACTGCAGGATCAACAGAGGTTCCTAACCTACCCCTCTCAGGAGAAAGTATTCAAGTTGTAGGAGTTACAAACAAAACGTTGTCCACCCCAATTTCAGAACCTGTCACAGTTAAAATAGGGTCCTTTGAGGGTCGACATTGATTTGTGGTGTGTGATGCAAGTCCAGTGAATCTGCTTGGACGTTACTAGCTGTGTAAGTTAAATTGTTCTATTTACTGCACACCTAGAGGTATTGAATTTCACTCAAATAAGAGGACATTGTTTTTAAACTTGCCCAACAGAATGGGAATGTATTCTCTTCTGACGAGTGAGGACTTGTCCATTGAATTGAGGGACACCGTGTTACCGGAAGTCTGCGACCTTACAGTAAAGATATCGGACTAATCAAAGGTGTTGAACCAATCTGAATTACTGTCGAACCAAATGCTGAATTTCCAAGAATCCCACAGTACAATTTGACTCCAGATATTATTGCGAATTACTTCTGTTATTGATTCCATGATTGAGCAAGGGATCTTAAAGGAGATGATAGGAAGTCTGTGTAACTGTCCCATTATGGGCTTGAAAAAGCTGTATGGCAAGTATCGTATTTTGCAGGATTTTCATAGGGTGATTTTGATAGTTGTTCCATTTTGTCCCGTGGTACCGAATCCAGCGGTGTAATTGTTCCAAATGACATGCAAAGTCGAATGTCTTTCTGTTATCGACTTATGTCAGGCATTTTTCTCAATTGGTTTTGATTAGTCGGATATCTTTACTGTAAGGTCCCAGACTTCCCGTAACACAGTGTCTCTCAATTCAATGGGCAAGTCCTCACTCGTCAGGAGAGGATACATTTACACATCAGCTTCCTGTTGGGTAAGTTTAAAAACCTCCGATAAGAGCGGAGCGCTCTTTAGTCAAATCGCACTCTCCCCCGAGTGTGGGCACCACTCAGAGTCAGGTGTTATACTGTGTGGTTCACTGTGATTTTAAACTTTACTTTCCTTGTAGCATTCCTTGCTGGCAAGTGCCTTGCTCCCTTTTATTATATTTTCCTTGTAAGCACTTAGTGCCGGAGTTGCCTGGCTCAGTTTTTGCTTTTCTTTCTGTCCTTACCTGTTCCTGCCTCGAGAGGAGGGTGTGGTGCGTGTTCTCCCTGCCCGCCCTGCTCTCGTTGGACTGGTGTGACTGAGCCACGCCCCTGGAGACAGGAGGTGGCTACTTCTGCATGCACGTGGTGCGGACGTGCGCAACGGCGTGCTACTAGCACGCCAAAGGCAAACCCGTCGGCGCCTGTCCGCATCCAGCAGGTGCCAGGGGCCAGTACCCCTGCCGGTTTCATGACCCAACCTAGGAATATTTACTCCCCTGAACTTCTTAGAAGCCTAAGACCGGATACCACACCTAGCTGTTCAAGGGACCTAATGAGGGATCTAACTGGGGAATATCCCCAAGCGGAGTGTCCACATTATAAATTTAAATTTCAATCGCTCAAGCGGCACCTGCTTAAACAAAAATGTATTCCATTTCATCCTACTTAATTGTAGATCATTAAGCAAACATAAGCAGGAACTAGCAGAACTTATTGAGGAGCAACTACCTGATGCCCTCTTTTTAATGGAAACGTGGCAACGGCGTGCTGCTAGCACGCCAAAGGCAAACACGTCTGCGCCTGTCCACATCCAGCCGGTGCCAGGGGCCAGTACCCCTGCCGGTTTCATGACCCAACCTAGGAATATTTACTCCCCTGAACTTCTTAGAAGCCTAAAACCGGATCCAACACCTAGCTGTTCAAGGGACCTAATGAGGGATCTAACTGGGGAATCTCCCCAAGCGGAGTGCCCACATTATAAATTTCAATTTCAATCGCCTAAGCGGCTCCTGCTTAAACAAAAATGTACTCCATTTCATCCTACTTAGTTGTAGATCACTAAGCAAACATAAGCAGGAACTAGCAGAACTTATTGAGGAGCAACTACCTGATGCCCTCTTTTTAATGGAAACGTGGCTAAGTGACACCTCTGCCCCTGATATACTAGACACGCTTCCAGCAGGCTACGACATTTTAAGACAGGATCGCATCTTAAAAAGAGGCGGCAAGATAGCCATCGTCCATAAATTATCATTGAAATGCTCTATCAAGGAAGCCAATATCGACGACTGTGAAGTCATCTTTTTTACTAACCTTGGCAGGAAACGCCGCTATCACAGGATTCTTAATTTACCCTCCACCAGGGCCTACCTCACATTTTATAGCGACCCTAGCAGATAAGATTACTCAACCAGCTTTACGCCACACTAAACTATTAGTCTTAGGGGACCTCAATATGCATTTCTGGGCTAATCCGGCCCCCGATGCAATAACACTTAGAAACAAATTGGAGACAGTTAATATGACCCAAAGAGTGCACGACCCGACACGTCAATTGCGCCATACTCTGGATCTGATTTTTGCAAATTTTTCCGATCTAAGAGTCAAGGAGCCTCAATTATGTGGTGCCTTTTAGCATCACAGGTTCAAGGATACCTCCAAACAACCTAAAGGACCGAGGGCCCAGAAGCAGGAAATGGAATTCAATGAATTCCACAACCTTCATTATGGCCCAGAGCCTTGACTTACCCCAGCTAGACAACAATGCTAACACGGCTAACTGCTAAATTGAAGAATGGATTAGGTCAGCAGTGGAGGAAGCTGTACCATGGTCATCAGGGAATCCAAACCTGAGAGCTAAGCAATCAGCCCCCTGGTTCACAGACCAACTTCAAGCAGTAAAAAAGGCATGTAAACGCCTGGAGCGGATATGGAGAAGAGACTATAATCCGGTCAGAAGAACTCAAAAAATATCATGCTCTTATTAGAAAAAACAGATGTGATTTCTATATGAGCAAAATAGAAATGGCCAATAATTCCTCGAAGGAACTCTACTCCATTTTAAAATCACTGTCATCCTTAGATCCCACCAAAGAACCCCCCACTGCGTCTGCAGAAAACTGCAACTTGATTGTGAATAATCCCGCATCAAAAGTGGCCAAAATCTATGAATCATTTCCCCCGGAGGCTAGAATCCCTTTGAGTCTTGAGGCTTTACCAATGGACTCTGACAACATCTGCAGCCCTACAGAATTTACAGTTCCCAACACCGCCAGCTTGGAATAATTGGCTCACAGTATTAATTCAGGCTCACCCTTCCATTCGGCCCCACCCAAGGCCTCAAAATAAAGATTTAACGTTATTATTCCATCTGTAGAACAACTACTTGCCCTCTCTTTTAATTCTGGTGACGTTCCATTAAAATGTAAACAAGACACTGTCATAGCCTTACAAAAAAAGCCTTCTAGTGATCCTATGGCTCTTGATAATTTACGTCCAATCTCATTAATCCCTACAATTGGCAAACTAGCTGACAAGGTGCTTAACAAACAACTTACTGACTTTATCATCATGGATGATCTTTATCATTCAACCCAATCGGGTTTTAGGCCATCCTAACAGAATCAGCTCTCTTGTTAGCCACTGAAACTCTAAGGAAATGAGCGGTTGCAGGTTAGACAGCAGCACTAGTCCTTCTGGACTTAAGTGTGGCCTTTGACACGGTCTGTCACTACCTCCTTGCTCAAAGGCTCAGCAGCTGCAGGATTGTAGGCCCAGCACTCCACTGGATATGCTCATACCTACACGAACTGAGTTTCCTGGTTTCCCAAAAACCTTTCCTTTCGGAAAGTGTGCCTCTAGCACAAGGCATGCCTCAGGACACCATTTTAAGCCCAACCTTATTTATTCTCTACATGGGCCCACTGGCAGAGATCGTGGAACATCACAAGGTGACTATAGTGTCCATATGTGGATGACAAGCAATTTAGAGTCACACTCTCTCAAGACTCGGTAGCCACGGTCACCTGCTTCTTTGCCTGCTTGGAAGAGCTAGCAACATGGATGGCCAATCATTGCCTCAAGCTAAATGGCAATAAGACGAGGTACTGGTTGTAGGAAGGGTCCCATCTATATGGTCATCAGCATGGTGGCCCAATGCATTAGGTCAGGTCCCCACGCACAAAAATACAACAAAAAATCTTGGGATCTGGTTTGATTCAAATCTCTCCTTCGATCATCAGATCAGATTAGTTGCTGGAAAGTGCTTTGGCATTCTTAAAATGCTAAGGAAATTGATCTGCTGTCGATACCTGCCAGAAAGACCATTGTTCACGCTCTGATCACAGCACGTTTGGAATTCGGGAATGTCCTTTATTTAGGCACCAACAAAGGAAGCCTGACGAGACTCCAGCGTATTCAGAACGCTGCAGCTCATCTGGTTTTAGGGACTCCCAAAAGATCGTTTGTCTCAAAAGCTCTGGCTAATTTACATTGGCTTCCAGTGGAAAAGAGAGTTATTTTTAAGGCAATGTGTTACTGCCAGAAAATTTGGTGGAACAAGGGACCCAGATACCTGAGAGCTCTCACGACACCTTCCTGCCCTTCTCGGACTCTGCGATCCTGTGGAACCCTGCAAGCAAGTGTCCCCAGAGTCTGCAGGGCTAGAATGGGCACTCACTCGTTCAGCTACCTAGCTGCAAAAACATGGGACTCTCTTCCGCTTTCCCTGAAGGCTTGCTCTACTGAACGAGCCTGCTGCAAAGATTTGAAAGCATGGCTTTTCAGGTCCCTTTCTTAAATCCATCCACTCTTGCCAAGTTCCGCTCACCTCCCGTTTGTCTTGTTTCAGCGTGGGGACACACCGTTTGGTGTAACCACACGCTCTACAAATGACGATTATGATGATGAATTCCATTGCATGACGATAGTCAGTATCTTTCTGTTTTCCGTTATGCAGTCGTGTTTTGGCATGGTGCCGAGTCCTACAAGGGTATACAGAGAGCCCCTCAATCTTTAGCCACATACTTAAAAGAAATCTTGAGTCTTTGGTAATACCAAATCATTCAGTGCCAGTGCAGTACATTGACGACCTACTGGTAGTGTCAAAGACAAAAGAAGCTTTCAGAATTGATACCATTGCACTTTTGAACCATGTAGCAGAGAACAGACATAAAATATCACCGACTAAGATTTGCAAAACAGAAGTCTTGTACTTAGAACATCACATTGAGAAAGGAGAGGAAAAAGTGTCACAGGAAGGAATTTCAGCATTTCTTAACATGAATCCTCTGAAAAACCAAAAGGAAGTCCACATATTCTTAGAAATGGTGGGCTATTGTAGACAGTGGATTCCATATTTTTCATTGACAGCAAAACCTCTTCAGTGATTGACACAGAAAGACGTGTCTGACCTGATACCTTGGGATGGCTATTGTATGACAGCCTTCACCGTGCTGCAAGAATGCCTTTGAAGGGCACCAGCATTGGGAGTGCCTGATTACAGTCAATGTTTTGTGTTGTTTTGTAGTGAGAGAGAAGGCTGCACTCTTTCAGTGTTAACACAGACGCATGGAAGCAATCACAAACCTATCACCCAGTTTTCGGTGACTCTTGATCCCGTTGCTGCTGAATTGCTTAGATGCCTGAAAGCAGTTGCCTCTGCATGTGAGAGGCTTGAGCAGTGTGAAAGTATAGTCATGGGACATCCGCCGACTGTATTTGTACTTCATTCAGTGGAGATACTGTTAACACATACTCGTACACAGTATCTGATAAATAGTTGTTTGACTAAGTATGAACAGATCTTGCTTGGTGCAGAAAATGTGACTCTAAAAAAGTGACATGATTTTGAACCCAGCTACCTTGATGCCTTTGCCCGGAAATGAGAATGTGTCTGATGACGTTGTACAGTTTAGATGTGACTGAATTATGTAGGAAACCGCATCCTGATATTTTGGGCAAACCACTGCCTGAATCTGATCATGTATTTTTTGTTGATGGATCTTGTTTGAGAGATAATGAAAGAAATCTGAAAGCTGCTTATGCGGTGTGTACATTTGGAGGTGTTGTGGAAGCATTGTGGTTGAAAGGAGTGTACTTTGCCCAGGTTGCCAAACTTTTTTCCTTGACGTGGGCTTGTAGCATTTCAGAGGAACTCAGAGTTACAATTTACACTGATAGTTAGTACGGCTTTGGGACGTACATGACTTCGGGCAATTGTGGTTACAGTGTGAGTTCATGACATTCTCTGGTTCACAAATATGAAACTGATAGTGCATGAACAAACATTTGTGGTCCCTACAAATGCCTGCCCAAATTGCAGTTGTGAAGTGTGTTGCTCATAGGCAGGGCGCTGTCTATGTGACAGTTGGGAAATTGATATGCCGATGAAATGACAAGGTATTGTGCACTTGATGCACATATCTTTAATGAGGGAATATTTAAAGAAATGTCAGACATCACAGATTGCAATTTATTGTTGTCAGCAGTAGATACCTGGGATGAGGTGAGGAAGCTGCAGAAGGAAGTGACAGAAACTGAACAGCAAGGTTGTGTGAGAGCAGGTTGTAGCAAAAGAGATGACGATATTCAGGTTTACACTGATGGAAGACCTGTATTACCTGATAGTCTATTGTCACCTATGGCGAGACACTATCCTGGTCCTGCACAAGTGGGAAGAGATGCAATGATGTGCCTTTTCCAACAGGTGTGGTTCACTCCCAGATTAAGTGACAGCAGTGACGCTGTGTTAGAGGTGTGTGTTGTGTAACAACAAAACCCTGAAAGAAAAACACAGGTTGTTATGAGTAACATTGGTAAATCTTCAGATCCCCTCAACCAAAAGCAAATGGACTTTATTAAAATGCCCCTTTGCAAAGGTCTGAAATAAAGTTCTTGTAAACATTACAGACGACCTTATTTTTGATTACTGCAAAGGTTTGGCTGATGTGGTATGTTCTGTGTCTCACCAGGTAGACAAAGATGCTTTTGCAGTTCAAGAGGACCAGTGCCATGACCTCAGTCCTAGTGACTGGGAAATGGTGAAGACACATGTGCGCAAAATGTGTTTGCAACAGTACTGGAGAGGGCTTTTCCAGGTGATCATAGTCATCAATACCGCTGTAAAGTGCAGAGATCTCCCGAATGGGGCACATGCAAGTCATACTCGTAGAGTCCCAAGTCCCCTTGATGATACAACAGTACCTGTTCCTGATGTACCAGTGGTGCAATGGGACAGAGGAATCAGGTTAGTCAAGCTCTTGTGGACCAGTAGACTGCTGGGACAGTATTTGTTTGGCCTGAGGGGGTGTCCGAGAGAGTTGGCTATAGGATACGTAGGGTCTAAGCAAACAAAGTTCAATGCGGGAGATACAGACCCTAGCGAAGGGCCTAATGCAGTAAGAAAGTGAGTTGTATCCAAAGACTGTTGGCCCAGAACATGTGAGATTCTCAGAAGTTGCCTGAAAACAGGATGACTACCACCAACAGTTCCTGAAAACTCTGAGCAGTCTGATCAAAGTGATACAGATCATGAGTAAAATGCTATGAGGAGATTGAAAAGAGCAAGAGTACCCAGTGAAAAGTGCTTGTCTCCTGAATGGACTTATCTATCAGCAAATTAATGGAAACATGAGTTTATTACCCTTTATAATAACAATACAAATCCGCCTGAACCACCTTGAAACTAACTTTGTTATGGTTCTGAATTTCAACCTTTTTGGACCAATTTAAGGACTGACACAATGTTTCTTGAATATACAAGGGGTGGGTGGAATTTGCGTAGTCGCGCTACGCAAAGCTCTGCGAAACGGTAAAAAATCTCCGCAAGCGCGCAAAAGTTCCGCGAACATGCTGAATTGCTTGTTCCACCTGTTTGCGATTCTTTTTTCCTGTTCGCAAACGCTGTTTGCGTGCTTGGGGAGAAATATCTCGCGAACACGCATTTTGAAAGCGCGAACAAGCAAAGAATTCCGCAAAGACGCGGATCACGGAATTTTGGGCAATTCCGAGTTCTCCGTGGAACGCAAAATTACCCAAATTCCGCAAATTCTGTGAGCGGAATGGAATTTACCGCCCAGGACTAGAATATACTCATCAACGAAGCTGATGTGAGAATCTTTCTGCATTGAAAGAAACTGCTAAACGGTGCATTGATATTTGTTGTGCCAAACTTTTCCGAAGTGCTCAAACCACTGCTGCTATTTTTGAATTTCCTAGATAAACAATCTGAATTTTGAGAAGACATGTGGTCCAATACTGGAATATCTCCTAGAGGCAAAGGTGTATACACTGGAATCTTTTCTATTATTTCTCTGATATTATTTGCTTTGCTTATTATTTTAAAATTTACCACAATATTTTCCTGCAAAAGATTAAAAACTTACAATTTCTTCTGAAACTGCAATGATTAATGACACTGATTCTGTTACTTTTAATGCTAAAACTTTACGTAAGGATGTTACAACAACTGGTTTGTCAGCAAATGTATATACTACATTACTAAGTGAATATGTTGATACAATGGATGTTGGGGATTCCTATGTGTGTATGAAAATACCTTCATCGGTTGCTGAGTGTGTAACCTATCATAACTTACCATTGACGTATGGAATTTCATGTAGCGTATTATCTAGCTTATTCTATGGTACTGATCAATTACAGTATTATTACTCTAATTAAGGTTGGATCTTTTCTCAACTCCTAGTGTCAAAATGTTTGAATCCACATTCTGAAGCTTTAAATGCTAAGACTACTGGTTATATATTTAGACCGACTTCCTTTTATATGGCTTATGCACTTTGAAATAACCTAACATGTAAATTAGTGAGAGATGAAAATAATTTTATAAATCTAGTAGAAAGTAGATGAAATAATGTAAAAATACATACAAATACATTGTCTAAATTCACTCCTTGGAAACTACCGCAAGAAGAAAAGAAAATATTAGATGGAATGGCTTCTTTACCGTAAGACTGGAAACATAACAGTAAACATTGTACATGTAGAAAGAGAACAAATATTAACACAAGTTTTGTAGGTTCTAGTGAATGTGAACATACTTTTGAAATGCATGAGGACTGGGTAAGATACTTACAGGTTGTCGATCCCATCTTTCCTAGAGTGTATTATATATGTGGAAAGAATGCTTTTTATAAACTACAGGGAGGCTGGTATGGAAGTTGTAATATGAGAATAGTTTTTCAAAAAGTATATCATGTAAGAGATCTTGAAAGAGAAAACAAAGATGCAAACAGGAGAATGAAGAGAAGTGCGAGTGCAAGTGAAATAATAGGTAATATTTTTGGAGTTCTGATACCTTCAGTTTAGTAGCGTTAAATTCGTATAAAATTAGACACCTTTCTACTATAGTTGATAAATTAGCCACCAGTAGAGCTGGGGGATTTTCTGATGTAGATGTCGAAAGGATTTAAATAAAATCGATGATGATTCAAAATCGACTTTCCCTTGATATCCTCCTCTCGTAGGAGTGCAGAATTTGTCGGTTGTTAAAGGTTCGACGTTGTTGCACCCACATACCAGCCAAGAGCAGAGACTTTAGATAGTTACATCAAAAATATTATTGACTTAAATAAAGTCTTAAAAGATTTCAAAGCATATGGTGCCTGGGAATTGATAGGTAAGGGATTATCAACTGTTAACAACTGCTTAGGTAACTTAGGAAATTAATTAGGGGCATATTATCAAGCACAGCGTTAAAATTATCGCCGCGAGGTGTGGCTTACCCAGATAAGATGGCGGTTGCACCTTGAGGGTGCTCCTGGACCCCTCCGCCATCCGACTGGAATCCGCTGGTCCCCGAAGTCATCCGGCCTCTCCTCCCCCCGCGGACGCCTTGCTGCATTCCGGGCTGGAGTTCTGGTCCTTGGGAGCCAGTGATCTGGTGTCTTCCTGCTCTTCGGCCTGCCTGCCGGGCACCCTGATCCAAGATGGCGGCCTCCTTGCCGCGCTGCTGAGGCCCTGCGGCCCCTGGACGGAGTTGTGTTGCCGCGCTGCTGGTCTCGCGGTGAGTCGGGGCGACTTGTCCGGGCTGCAGCAGCGGGTGGAGGCGTCTGAGCTCCTCCGGTGTGGTGCCTGCTGCAGTACCGTCCCCTGACCGGCTGGGTTCCATTTCTTGCGGCCGTTGCTGCTGCTGACGAACTGCTCTGCCGTGCCCTAGGGCTGAGCTGTTGCTTGTGGTAGCCACGGCGCCTGCACCTGCACCCCGGGCTCCCCCGCGGTGTCGCCGTGGTGCCGGCTGCTGTCCTCAGGCAGCGGGAGTCCTGGGGTTGCGGTGAGTGAGGGCCACCTGTCATTTGTGGACGTGATTGGTGCTTGGAGGCCTGGCGGGCGCGGAGGCCTGATGAGTGGAGGAGGCAGTAGAGGGACAGAGACTGTGACTGGGGTGGACGGCCCCCACTCTCCCTCGCACGCACTTCTGGCCTAGAATTGGTGGGGATGACCCCCTTGGAGCGCGGGGCTTGGCGGAGCTTCACCCTCGGCTCCCCCGCGGTGCTGCCGTGGTGTTGGCTGTCGTCCTCAGGCAGCGGGGGCCCCGGGTTGGTGGTAAGAGCTGCCTGCCATCTTCTGTATCCCGCGACTGGAGGCCTGACTCTCGGCGGGCGCGAGGACCTGGTGAGTGGCGGTGGTGGGGGGGAGTAGAGAGGCTGTGACTGTTGTGGAAGGCCCCACCGCTCGCGAAGACCGCCTGCTCTTGGAGTGTTCTGGGCCCTGGATGTTGTGAGCTCTGTTCTCCTTGCCTGGCCGTGGCGCTGTGCCTGCTTGACCTGATTGCCCCCGAAGCTGCCTTGGTGCTGTTCCCTTGGAGCCTTACATCGCCTGGGGAGGGACGACCCGGCCCTGGGGGAGAGTTGGACCCTGGGAGCTGACCCTTTGTGTCTCCCTGCTTGTCTTGGTTGACTGCGCCTGCCTGGCCTACTGGATTCTGAGGCCGCTCCTGCACCAATTTCCCTTAGGGGCCCCACTTTGACTGTGTTGTGTGTGCCTTGGGTTCTGGATGCTGCTCATGCAGAGTTGGCTTGCTGTATCTCCCCGCCTACCATGGTTTGCTGCCCCTGTGCTGGCTCCGCCTGACAGTTCCCTGGTGCTACCGCCTGTGCCGCTCCCTTGGATCCCCTGCTGTGCTTGTCTTGCAGGGGGTGTCCCCCCACACCTGGTTTGCCCACTCTGAAGCTGAATTGGACTCAGGCCCATTGTCCGCCCTCGGTCACTCCTCCTGCCTTCCTTGTGTTGCCTCTGTTTGGAGAGTGCAGCCTGGGGGGCGAGCTTGGTCACCCGCAGCAGGCGGCGTGGGGCCCTGGAAGATAGCTGCTCCGTGGCCCTCCTGGTACCTGGAACGACCTCTGGCCCTGCTGCTGAGTCTGGAGTTGGACCTCTCTACTGTCACTCCGCCGTGGGCGTCCGCTGTTGGAGACACAGTCGGCTGCATGTCCCGTGTGCCATTGGCTTTTGCTGGGATCCTGCCTCCCCTCGGTTGCCTTGATCTCTGACCCCTGCTGTAGGACCTAGTCGGGAGCGTGACTGCCCCCCTGTCCTACTGACTGTAGCCATGGGTCGTACCCAAGCCGCCAAAACCCCCGCCACCCAAACCAAAATGGACCGTTTCACAACTGTGGACTCAGGGGCGTCTGGTGGCGGTGTGGATAAGGATGCCTCACCTGCAGCGGACCTGTCTACTATCCTACAAGCTATCCATGCCTCACAGTCCTCTGTAGAGGGCAAGATCGATGAGGTCTAGGTGGACGTCACTCTCCTTCGGCAGGACCTTCGGAACGCCATGGCCCGGATCAAAGAAACTGGATCTCGAATCTCTACCGTGGAAGATGAAGTTCAGCAACTCAAGGGTCAGCTTGTTCGTCTCCAATCCCACACTCAAGAGTTGCACCGGTGGGTGGAAGATGCTGAAAATAGGTCCCGTCGCAATAACCTCCGCCCGGTGGGATTTCCGGAAGGAGCGGAGCAGGGCCAGATGGCGAACTTTGTGGAGAGGTGGCTGCGGACCTGGATCCCGGAGGGCTCCCTCTCTCCGTGGTTTATGATAGAGCGTGAGCACCATTCTCTCGTTCCCCGGCCGCCCCTGGGGGCATCTCCCAGACCAATTATTATGAGGATTCTCAACTTCAAGGATCGCAACTCTGTTCTGGCCGAGGCCCATAAGCATCAATGCCTCAAATACGACAATCACACCATCATGATTTTCCCTGATTACACTCGCGAAGTCCAGGTATAAGCGCCGGTCATTTGGGGAGGTTAAGCAGAAGCTCAGCGCTCTTAACGTACAGTACAGACTTCTCTTCCCGGCGCGCCTGCGAGTGGTGCACTCCCACAAGACCCTTTTTTTTGACACCCCCGAAGAGGCCTGGATTTGGGCCACAGAGGAATACCCCCTACGAGTCCGGGCCCAGAAACCGTTACCTGGGAGTGCTGCCGAGGGAGGCGTCCAACAAGGGGCACCCGGTCCCCGACCTCAACGGAACCGCTCGCGTAGACGCCGTGGTCATGGCCATGCCCGCTTGGATCCCTCGCTGAGTCCTTCTCGACAGCCGACACCGCTCCCTGAGAATGACCTGGTCCTGCGGCGGTCTGGCTCCTCTGGCCACCTGAACTCTGGGGGTGCTTCGCCTCGCCCGTCGCCGCCGGACCTGCCTGATACAGATCTCTCACGTAGCCCGACGCTCCTCTCGGGCCCTGCCTGAGATCGCCTCTGCCTGCCGGGCCAGGCTCCGCAGCCGGAGGCGGCATGCTGGCTCGCTCGTTCTTCCATTCCTGACGGACTTGACTATGCACATCCTGAGATGAGATAGGGTCCTCCATGCTTCCGCATTCCCAAGCGTTCTAGTTTGACCTTTTGTTACTAACTCATTGTTTGGGCGACAGATGCTTAGTTCCTGAAGTATAGGGTGGGGGGTAGGGACTGGGCTGGGGGGGGGACCGTTGTCCCGTGTTTTTATTGTCTGTTCTTTTGTTTTTGTTTTGCACCAACCTGCCTGCGGACCTGGGACACGACCGGGCAATGCCCAGAATCACAACACCATTTGTTACCCCTTGCATTTGCACTCCTTTAGGTGCGCGAGCGCCACCTTGTGCCAGGACACCATACTCACAGGCTCTAGCTGCAGTCCCGCTTTCATGATCCTTGTCGTGCTTGCCCCAGCCCGGCCCCTGCACGCCTTTCCCCTCCACGGTGACTCAGACGGAGGTACGCGACTCCAGATATTGTCTTGGAATGTTAATGGCCTGTTAGACAAGGTCAAGCGCACAGCTGTCCTGCGATATGCCCAGCATCAAGCCGCAGACATACTTATGCTTCAAGAGACCCACTTGTTGGGCAATCATTGCCCCTTCCTGGCGCGGCATGGCTATGGCGGAGTCTGGCACTCTGGATTCAGTAGGGGGTCGTGGGGAGTGGCTATCTTGGCGCATCGTTCCCTTCCCCTGGTGGTACGGAAAGTGACGCACGATCCTCAGGGCTGCTATATTCTCCTGGAGGGGGCTCTCGGAGATCGCCCTCTTAATTTACTGGCTGTCTATTCCCCTCCCACCCTGCTGGCCTCCACACTCCAGAGACTTACCTCAGAGGTCGCTGCCTTACCCTTAGGAGTGACTGTCGTTGGGGGCGATTTCAATGGAGTCATGGACCCCAGCCGAGACACCGCTTCACCTCCATCCGCCTACAGAACTGCCCAGTCTGGCCTCCTTTCGACACGGGCCTCCAGCCTGGGTCTCGGGGATGCCTGGAGACTTTGGTACCCGACGGAGCGACAATACACCCACACTTCAGCCTCTCACCACACGCATGCACGCATAGACTATGTTTTCCTGCCGGCCCAGGACTGCCGGGCAATCCAAAAGATTGTTATCCTTCCCAGGGGCTTGTCGGATCATTCCCCGGTACTGCTACAAATCGGCTCCCCGTCCCAGTCCTCGCGGCCGATGTGGTGACTTAATGCCTGGTTCCTCCAAGACGAGCAGTTTAAAGACCAAGTGGGTGCCGAGCTTCGGCTCTACTTCGCCGCTAACCAGGGGTCGGTTTTCTTCCTCTCGTACTCTTTGGGACGCCGGAAAAGCAACCATTCGGGGCTTTGCCAAAGGCCAACTTAAGCTCACCCGTATGAAGCGTGATTCCCACCTCACATATTTGGAGGCGCAGGCCACCCAGCTTGAGGCGCTACCTGTGGCAGATAGATCTGCTGCCCAGGACCGGAGGCTTGCGTTCTTACGGGATGAAATCAGACAAGCCTCTTTGGAAGCTGCCAAATTGCTGTGGCGATCTTCTGTCGCCAGAGTATACGGCTGGGGAGATAAGAATGGGAAGCTCCTCCACTCGCTACTTACCCTATGGCCAATTGTAAAATTCCAGGGGTAGCTGATGCGAGTGGTGAGATCCACCGCTCCCCGACTGCGGTGACCGAATGTTTTGCTGCCTACTATGCCTGCCTTTATTCGGCACGGACGCCTTGTCTTCCGATTCATGAGCGCCTCAGGTGGGAACAGTTCTGCCTCCCACGTCTTCGTGAATCTGAGGCGGAGGCGCTAGACC
This sequence comes from Triturus cristatus, assembly GCF_964204655.1. Taxonomy (NCBI): domain Eukaryota; kingdom Metazoa; phylum Chordata; class Amphibia; order Caudata; family Salamandridae; genus Triturus; species Triturus cristatus. Next base: position 377,027,684 of record NC_140586.1, on the reverse strand, counting down.
TCCCGATCACCCCCGAAGAGGTGTCGGACGCTTTATCGCGCATGGCGACTGGTAAGACGCCAGGACCGGATGGGCTCCCCTAGGAATTTTATGCTTCATACCGAGACACCCTGATTTCACCTCTGGTGGCGATGTACCGCGAGGCGGTGGAGTATGGCTCTTTTCGCCCAGAGACGGACCTGGCCACCATCGTAGTGATCCCGAAGTCCCAGCCCCCTTCGAGATGCTGCTCGGACTACCGGCCCATTTCTCTTATAAACACTGAGCTTAAGATCTTCGCCTCTGTTCTGGCCAACCGCATAAGGCCTCACCTGGCCACCCTGGTTCACCCAGATCAATGCGGCTTCATGCCTCTCCGAGGGACTAGGCACTGTCTTCGACACCTACATCTTGCCCTGGCGAGCCGACACCTGCTGTCCCCCTATTTGTCGCTCCTTCTGGTGGACTTTGAGAAGGCGTTTGACTCTGTCGACTGGGGCTATTTAGAGGCAGTGTTGGAACAGATGGGCTTCGGCATTCCTTTCCGCAACTTGGTTAAGATGCTGTATTATCGGCCCCGGGCGCAGGTCCTTGTTAATGGGACTCTATCTCGTCCCTTCGCTATCAGGAGAGGTACGCGGCAGGGATGCCCCCTCTCGCCGATCCTGTTTGCCTTAGCGATGGAGCCCCTGGCCTGCCTTAATCGATCTGATTACTCCCTCACTGGCTGGCGGTGGCCGGGCTTTGTGGAGGACAAGATCGCGCTCTATGCCGATGATGTGCTGCTGTTCCTAGTGGACCCGGCCCAATCGGGGCCGGATGCCTTCGGGCTCTGGGTCTCTTTGAGCGCACCTCTGGCCTCCGGTTAAACCCGGCCAAATCTGTCTTGGTTCCCTTCATTTGTCTCGTGAGTGTTTTGATTGGCAGTCGACGATCCCCCTTCGACAGCACTCCTTCAAATATTTGGGGATCTGGGTGGCCCTTCTCCCTGATCTTGCATGGTCCCTCAACGTCACCCCTCTGGTCAAGCGGGTTCGTGCTGACCTCCTTAAGTGGAATACTTTACCCCTAAACCCTCTGGGCAGGATAGCTCTATTTAAAATGATGATTTTGCCTCGCTTTTTCTATATACTTCAAAACACACACCTTTCGTTCGCTCGGTCCTGGTTCCGAGAGATGGACGGGCTGGCTACTAAGTTCCTATGGGGGGGGGGGGGGGTCGGAGGCCCAGGCTGGCCCTGGCCCAATGCCGCGTCCCGCCCTTTGACGGTGGTCTTGGGATGACGAACCTCTACCTCTATTACTTGGCGACCCGGCTTCTGGTGGTACACGATTGGTTCAACGGCGGCTGATCCGACGCGGCGTACCGCCTGGAACTACACACCCTTGGCCTTGCCCCTATCCAGGGGATGCTATACGGGGACATTGTCCCCCAAGCTCTCCCTGATGTCACGCGTGGAATGCTCCTGGCCTGGCGGGCCTCCCTGCATCATACCCGCTAGTTGGGTAAGTTGACCCGATATACTCCCTTGTGGTGTGGCACCTGGCTCCGGAAGGTCGCCTCTCTCTCCGGATTTCGACCCTGGGACCTTATCGGGATTTCCCTGCTAGGCGATGTCTGGAGCAGTACCCACTTGCGCTCCTTCCAGGATTTGCAGGCCAGACACTCCCTCCATTCGTCGCAGTTTTTCTGATACTTGCAGCTGCGCCATGCCCTCCGCTCCTATATCTCCGAAGGCGCTGCGCTCCCCGAATATAGTCCCCCTGAGGCTCAAGTCATGACAGGCAACCTGGGTCAGGGAGGGATATCCTGTATTTACCGCTCACTCACTAACAACACTCCCAACTCCCTCCCCCAGCTCCGAGACAAATGGGAGGGTTGGCTGGGGACTCTGGATGACGCTGACTGGAGGGACGCCCTGATGGCCCCTAAAATAATTGCGGTCTCAGCGAGGCTGCGGCTAGTCCAAGTATACTTCTTACATGCTGCCTACCTTACACCGCTGCGTCTCCACCGCACGGGGCTTCGACCTGATGCCCTCTGCCCCCGCTATTCCCACTCCCAGGCTGATTTCTATCATATGATGTTGCTTTGTCCTGTGATACAGGGGTTTTGGGAGTCAGTAGCAGGAGAGCTCTCGGAGGTCTTGGGCTGGGAGGTTCCCATTGACCCTACACATGTTCTCCTGGGTATCACGGAGGGCCTGGACGGCACCAGGGCTGAGAAGCTCTTCCTTAATACAGCGCTAGCAGTAGCTAAGAGGGACATTGCAGCTCACTGGCTGAAGAATACCGCACCTAAGTTGGCATGCTGGCGCAGGGGAGTGGACTGGTGTGCCGCACAGGAACGGCCTCTCTATGTGGCCAGGGGCTGTCCTAGGAAGTTTCGCCGTATCTGGGGCAAGTGGGTCGGAATCATAGAAGACTTATTTGGACTGATATGATCTCTAGTTTGGAAGTGGACTTATTGATATTGGCTGCTGGTGCATCAAATTCTCTATATCAATGTGATGGGCTTGTATTCTGGTCTTGTTTTCTAAAGTGTATTTCTACATGGTGCTGTGTTCTTTGTTGCAATCAAAAAGCAATAAAATTGGTTATAAAAAAAAAAAAAAATTATCACCGCTTTAGGGGCAGAAAACTGCCGCTAAAGCAGCGTTAATGGGCTTGATAATATGCCGCAGAGAATTCCAATAGAAGCTCATGTTGACACCAGAACATGGGCTTCTATAGGAATCCTCAAGGGCATATTATCAAGCCCATTATCGCTACTTTAGCTGCAGTTTTCTTCCACTAAAGCGGCGATAATTCTAACGCCGTTTCTTGATAATATGCCCCTAAGTGATTTCCATTTTGAGACATTTAGTGGCAATCTCTTTGTGCATACTGCTGACAATTTTATCTATAAAATTTTGCAGCTACAGAAAGGGCAAATGAGGAGTGAAAAAGAACAAGAAGTGATCTTGAAATAGAGGTTAATCAATGTAAATATTATGACTAAATGAAAATTTTAGAAGAGAGCTGAAGAAAGAGGTTGAAGACAACTAACCCGTAATCTGTGATGAGATCTGATGTGGTAGATATTGTGATGACTTGATTCACCATCAGAAGGGGCTGGATAAAGCGAAATATTTTAAAACATCTAACATGACACATTTACCAATTTTAAGACACAAAGAACTAAACATGCACATTGTACATAAAATGAGAAAAGACAACAATATAAACAAGTGAAGTGATAGCACCGTAAAAGCGTTATTGAAAGAGTTAGAAAAGGAGAAAATACATTGCTAAATGGTTATAATACTTATTAATAGGTTTTCGTTAACAAACTATAGGGCATATTTACAAGGGGATTGTGTCACTGGAAAGTCTCGTGGTGCATTGACCTGCACCATATTTACAAAGTGGTGTTAGGCCACATTTTGTGTTAAAGGGGTGCACAATGGGTGTTGCTCAGTCACGGCCCATGCAGGTAAGAGCGGTGAGGCAGTGGGCCGGGTTGGGGGAATTTCGACAGACGACGATGAAGGAAGATTAAATTAATAATTAATTTCCCTTTGTCATCGTCTGTCGAAATGTGTGTTGGAGTGTGTACACTGCCAAAGTTTTTTGACAGACTAAGTCTCCCATTATGTATTCAACAGATCACCGAGCAGTAAACACCAAGTAGGTGCTATATATTTATTGAATATATCCTTAGCATGCAGAGTGTATGCTGCTATACAGTGTAAAAGGAGTGGTATCATGGAGTTAGATCCTTGGCCCTAAAGACAAGTTATGAGAAACGGCTTGAAACATGTTGACTCTTACAAAGGCAGATACATGGTTATCTACACTTCTCCGTTTATAAGCATACCAGCTAGAGGCTAGAATAAAAAAAACGTTACCTACTTGGCAGGTATTGTCAATCTTCACGTACTACATAAAAAACCTCCCACTCATATTTTTTCATCATATAATATACACCTATAAGTGCTCCCACGTAATTCGTAGGTCGAGGCATGCCCCATTCCACAGTGGAACGGGATGGACCCGATGGTGAAGCATGCCACTAAGGGACAACCCTGTGGGTGAGTGTAATAGAAGAAAACTTAGAGTTTTCTTTGCTTAGTGGAGTGTTAGTTCATAGAAAACTGATGGGCTCTATTTAAAACTTAGGACATATACTTAAAAAATATATATTTCCTGGTAGTGAAAAACTTTAAAATTAATTTTCCACTACTGCAGGGCCTACCTCTCCCATATGATAATACTGGAGTTATCTTATTACGTTTAAGAAGTTGTAATTTCTAATTGGGAGCAGATAAACAGTTCATATTTGTTGTCTTTGGAATTGTAATGAAAAATCCTCTCCTTTGGTAAAGTTGGACTTTAAATTACAATTTTGAAACCGTCACTTTTAGAAAGTTGGTATTTTCCAGCCTTAGCCACTTAGTTCCTGTAGCCTGTCCCTAGGTCACATGACTGTGTGTAGCTGACATTTGAGCTTTGTGTATTCCTTCTAGATAGCCACACACAATAGAGAATTTAGGTGTGCCTGAATGGGCCATCAGTGGCAGGATTGGAGGGCAGAGGTGAGCACAGCCCTACTTACACTTGAATAGAATGTGTCCTGTCTCCACACAAAGAGCTGCAAACCCCCTGTAGTTAGTCTGGAACTTAAGCGTGGAAGGCAGGAAACCCGTGCATTTCAAAGAGAATTTCTAGAAGCTTCTCACCTTCCAGAGGAAGGGCACTGTGACAGGAAAAGAAAAGGCAGAGATCATATATCGTATGTAAAATGAGGTTCTTTATTCTGCCCTCAGTCCTTTCTTGTGTATCTCCTTATTTTATAGTTGTAGAAAAGGAGTTAGCATCAATCAATTAATCAATCAATCAGGGAATTTGTATAGGGCACTACTTACCCGTGAGGGTCTCAAGGCGCTGAAGGGAGGGGGGAACCGCTACTGCTCGAAGAGCCAGGTCTTGAGATGTCTTCTGAAGGTGAGCAGGTCCTGGGTCTGCCGTAGGTGGGTGGGGAGGGTGTTCTATGTCTTGGGGCGATGTAGGAGAATGATCTGCGGCCGGTGGTCTTTCGTTGGATGCGGGGGACAGCAGCGAGGGCGAGGTTTGCTGAGCGGAGCTGGCGGGTGGGGGTGTAGAAGTTGAGTCTGTCGTTCAGGTAGGCTGGTCCGGTGTTGTGGAGTGCTTTGTGTGTGTGGGTGAGGAGTTTGAAGGTGATCCTCTTGTCGACGGGGAGCCAGCGCAGGTCTTTCAGGTCGGAGGTGATGTGGCTGCGTCGGGGTACGTCGAGGATCAGACGTGCAGAGGCGTTTTGGATGCGTTGTAGTCGATGCAGGTGTTTGGCTGGGATTCCTGCGTAGAGTGCGTTGCCGTAGTCCAGCCTGCTGCTGACGAGGGTCTGTGTAACAGTTCTCCTTGTTTCAGACGGGATCCACTTGTAGATCCTGCAGAGCATGCGGAGGGTGTTGTAGCAGGAGGAGGAGACAGCGTTGATCTGCTTCGACATGGAGAGGGAGGAGTCGAGGACGAATCCGAGGTTGCGTCCGTGGTCGGTAGGTGTGGGTGCCGTTCCCAGCATTGTAGGCCACCACGAGTCATCCCAGGCCGAGGGGGTGGAACCGAGGATGAGGACCTCCGTCTTGTCCGAGTTCAGTTTCAGACGGCTGCTCTGCATCCATTCGGCGACGGCCTTCATTCCCTCGTGGAGGTTAGTTTTGGCGGTGTGCGGGTCCTTGGTGAGGGAGAGGATGAGCTGGGTGTCGTCGGCATAGGAGATGATGTTGAGGTTGTGCTGGTGGGTTACTTGTCACTCTTTTCTCTTCTCTTGTCCCCTGTCCTCCGTCTCCTGGGTACCCTCGGGAAACATAAGCAGGTAGGTGGCTATTAGCAAACTCGTCCTCTACAATGAACATCCCTTCACCAGTCACCACTTGTGAATTGTGATATGCTCTAGGTCTGTGCTCATTACTGTGCACCATTGGCATTTAGGTGAGAAGTGAGAGAAAAGTGTTTGGGGTAGATCCTGTTCCCACTGGCCTCTACTTACGAGGCTCTGGTTCTCCCCAACCGTGCTCTATCAAGAGGGGACCCAGGAACCCATAAGAGGAGCCCCGCCCATCTTAACCACTAACTCGTGGACAGTAGTTGCCTTGGGCCGTGACTCCCGACTGGAGTCACAGCAGCAATGTCCGTTGCTCCTTCCCTCGGATTCTTTTTCCCTTGACTGGTGATCTGGTCCTCTCCTCGGTCCAGGGCTCTTCTCCTAACATGATCACTTGGTCCGTCGAGCAGCTCTCAGCTCCTGCGTTGCCTCTGTCTGGTGTCTTCAATCCTCTCCCGTTGCCTCCATCTTCCTCTTCTCGGCTCCTCACTGTTCTCGCGTCTTCCTCTCCTGACATACTCTCCCCGCTATTCTGCCATCTTCTTCCTTTGCCCTGTGTACATCTACTTTTGGGTCAGGGTGCTACAGAACGCTAGAACGCGTGTCTCTCATGCCCCCGGGGTACCGTCTTCCCATCACAGGCACCAGTTTTAAATATTGGACCTCAGACACCACCTGTTCAGTATACTTCTGGACCTGTGAATTCTCTGCCATGAAGAAATACTGCTGTGCTGCTGAAAAGAATGCCTCTTTGCTGGAATGCTGCTCTGAAGAACTGCTGTCGACCTGTGCTTACCTGTTGCCTACTGTCCTATTGCCTGGGTAAGAAGGACTGGACCTGAATTTGTTGAACCTAGGACCCTAAAATGACTCCAAGGTCTAGTTGGGGGACCTCTTGACCAGAGCCTCAGGAACGTAAGGCTCCAACAACCTTGAACTCAGCACCTGTACTCTGTGAGTCTTACCCTGCCAAGTGGTGCCACCCCAGTCCTGGACCCTTGAAAATGGGCCTCACGTAGCTCTGCCAGCCCTTCTGTGAACCCAGCACAACTGACGCATCTCCTCCGTAGTGCAGCACATCTCCAGCAGAACCAGCACATCGCATTTGCTGTTTGAAGCACCGCCTTCAGAACTGACACATCGCACCTGCAGTAATGGTTCTTCCGATGTACTGGTCTCCGCATCAACCCCGCAGCCACATCAGAACCACCACCTATGCGAATCTTCCCTGGCACAAGCCCTCACATGTTTTACCAATGGCAGCCACAACAACTACGCAGGTTCTCGCACACCAGCATCACAACTTCTGGGCTCCAACACATTGCCTTGACTGCATGATGCATCCTTGACGCTGGACTGCGCATTGCAAGACCTCATTGACTGGATCCTTTATGACACTGTAGGACCTCACATCACCTCAAACTGACGCATCACCTCACTGTGCAATGCAGCCTCGTCACAGAACCTTGCAACACTCTGCAAACCAGGATTTAAGGTACTTTGTTCAATGGGACTAACTGGGTCCCTGTAGCCAGCCTGTGCTTCATCGTGGTTGGCCTGAACTTGTGACTGTGTCCAGCACGAACAGATATCCACAGTTGGCTCTATTTTCACTGAAATCTTTCAACCTGTATATCTACAGTTCTACTGAATGGATGTTTGTCGTTTTCGTCTTGTTTTTTTTAGCAAAATGTACTCTATTTTTCTAATCTGATGTGTGCTCTTTTTGAGGTATGTTTTCACTGTGTTACTGTTTAAAGTGGTTCACAAATACAATTATTATTTATTTTTATTTTTTATTTGTTATGGAACTCCTACGGAGGCCCACAAAATTACACCAGTACAATAAAAAAGACATACTTTAAATACAATACAAAAAGTGTTTCTTTTTTAAAAACAAAATACACCAGTAGATAAAAAGAGAAAAGAGGAAAAGACATACTTTGTATATAGTGCAAAATTCTAACTGAACTTCAAGCAATGTTCCTAATAAATAGCCAGAAATGTTTTAAAAAATTGAAATATCCTATGGCAAACCATTTCATTTGGTGGGGACAAGACAAACGATCAGGCCTTCTGTGCAGAATGAATGTTAAATTTAATAAATGATGATCTTAAAAGCATACGCCTGGCCCTTTGTAGTTCCGGGCACACAAACAGCACGTGATTAAGATCCTGAATTTGTAAAAAACACAATTCACAAATTCTCTCCTCTCTTGGTATTTTTTCCCATATACCAGTAACTTCTCTCAAAGGCAACAGGTTGGTTCTCAAAAGAAGTATCAACCTTCTAATCCCATGTGGAAGATTCCATGTTAGATAGGGCTGAGGTCTATTCCCTACAGCACTCCCGCAGACCACCTCATTGCGAGATTTAGATTGACTTAAAACTGTGTCTCTTGCCATGCTAATCAAGCTTGCAGACTTCTTTAAAAATAACTGCAGTGTGGGCTTTGGCATCGGTGAATCACTATTTAAGCTGAGCCCAAATAAATCATTTGCGTAAGTGAATGACATAAAGAAAGCGGATTGATCCTTTAATTTGTCAAAAATTTCCATTCTCAAAGCGGCCCTAAGGGTGCCCTCATCCCCCCAGAAGAGGGAATTCCCCCACCTCAGGACCACTGACAAGGATGAAATATATGAAGAGAGTAGATGAAATTCCAAACATAGAATGTGAGGGGCAGCCAGAGAATTTAAATTGCAAATTTGGCGGAAAAACTGGCCTTCTGCCTTATCAAAAGCGAGCCAATAGTTCCTATCCAGTACTTCAGCAGAATATGCTAATGAAGGAGGAATTTTAACCTTAAATACTGACAGAGTATGACTAAAATGGCATCTCCCACAGGTTTTGTAAAATCTATTTAAAGCTCTAGCCTGGGTAGCAGCCTTACCAACACACAGTTTAATATGCTCTGAATCTCACCCATTTAATGAAAAAACCTTCCCCAGATACAAATACAAATCAACCAATTCTAGTTCTTCATGCCCCAACGGCCACTTATACCCTTTCTTTATTTAAAGGTTCACAAATACTTTACACATTGCCTCAAAGTTAAGCTGACTGTTCTGTGCCAAGCTACCAGGGGGTTGAGCACAGGCTCTTTTAGGGTTTGCTTGTGACTTCATCCTGACAAAGATTGTGGTTTCTGCTTGAATAGAATTTTACCCTCCTCAACCAGCAACCCAATTTCTTACAGACACCCATTATCTAACATCTACAAAATGTTATGCAGCCTTAAGGGAGCTTAACTCTTTTCCACTCTCAATCTCTCCTCCACATACTACCAGATAGCTCTGAGGGCGAGCTGGAAATACTAGATCTTCTGCATCAATCTGAAGGACGCAGATTGCCGTTGCCGTATGCCTTTTGATCTTGCTTCTGAGCCAGAGATACTCCAGAGGGTGATTAATGAGTCGTTGGCAAAATTGCTTATGTTAAGTTCTTTCATGATGATATTCTGCTGTTTGATGTCTCTAGGCAAGAGCACAGTAGAGTGATGAGACAGGTGCTGGACTAGGTGTTGGACATGCTAAAGGAAGGTCAACATATCATCAAGAATAAAAGGCTCAGATTTTGGAGTAGCGGTGTGAATTATTTGGCACACCATATCAGTCAAAATGGCATAACACGCAAGAGGAGTTTGTTGAGGGCAATTTAACAAGCACCCAGTCCATTGAGCAAGGATCAACTTCACTAATTTCTTGGACTAACAGAGTATTACATCAAATACATAGGAAATTTCACTGAAAAATTACGATAGTTAGTTTACTTAAAAGGACATCAAGTTTGTGTGGTGTCAAGAATTCAAGTATGATTTTATTAGCTTAAAAGAGGAAATTTCTGCTGCCCCATATCTGAGACGGTCATACACGAAGTTGCCTGCCATCATTGTTACTGATGCCAGCAATTATTTTTTGAGGTGCTCCTCATTCAGACGAGGGGCAGAAATTAAGTTGTTGTGTCATACGCCTCAAGATCATTGAAGAATGTGGAACAGATGGTGAAGGAGTCATTGGCATTCTTTTGGGGTGTTACACCTTTTAGAAAGTATTTGTGGGGCAAAACGTTTAAGATACAAACTAACCAAAAACTGTGGTGGGCCTGTTAACAACAAAGGGAGCAGGTAGAGTGACTTCTCACATAGGCAAATAGTTATTCAGATTACAATAGTTTGTGTTCAGTGTTGAATATATTTTTGGTGTAAAGAACAGAAGGATGCAGTTGTCTATTGCAGCTGCCTCTCGAGGATCAAGTGTCTGATAATTTCGAGAGAGAGAAATGTGTGGTGGGTAATATCAGGGAGTTCACCAGTGATTGTGTGTCGCATGCAGAGTGGTGAATGTTGTTGGATCAGAATTTGAGGAAGGTGGCTGAATATGTACAGACTAAATGGCCTAATAGGAGGAAGCTGGACGAGTACGTGAAAGTTTATGAGAATGTCTAGTTGGAGTTATATTGGCCAGATGATTTGTTGAGAAGTGGAATAATTGTGATACCCGATATTTTGAGAAGACATGTGATAAACTTAGCCCATGAGGTACATTTGGGGATAAGTGCAATTAAGAGGTAGTTAAGAGTTGACGTTTAGTGGCTTACAGTAGGCATTAATGTGGAAAATATGATTAGACACTGCATTTCCTTTGTGTGGAGTGACAAGTCACAGACAACTACAAGGTATATCTCTCAAAAAATTGATAATGCGAGTGGACTATTTAAAAAGTTAAACTTTGATATCTTGGGGTTTTTCTGTACTTTGGGTACCTGCCAAATGTTTGCTGTGGTTGCCCTGGACTGTTTTTTTGTTTTTTTTTAAACACAAACTTTATTGAGTACTACGGGTATCTCACAAGTAATCATATCTTTAGGCATACATTTTTGATTTTTCTTATGACATATAGTGTACATCCATATCAGATTTCATATATATATTGCTAATTATACAGTCCTGGTACTGTACATTTTTATATTCACTTTTGCAACAAGATCTTAGTCCAATTATAAGGTAGCAAACTATAGTATTATTCTTAGTACTCAAATCCCCTCTCCCAACATATACCCACCCCCTGAACAACCATTCAACAAAGAAACCTATTGCTGCTGTGGTGGAATTACACCTAGCCAGGTGTATAGTACCATGTGATAATCACTCCCGATAGCACTGGGACAAGGGAAAGGAGCAAGGAGAAGGAGGAGAGGGGGAAAGGGGAGGAGCAGGGGGGGATCACTCGCCACGGTTACAGATCATTATAGGAGTAAGAATCAAAGGACCTCATCACAATCTTCCTGCACACTCTTAGAGCCCCGACATCTCCTCTGTTTCTGCCTGAAACATCTCTACCAGGTGAGCCCATTCCAGGAATATTGGATGTTTCCTCAATCCCCTATACTCCTCTCGTTGCAACGCTTCCCTCTGAGCTACAGCCCATCGAAGAACTTCCTCCCTCCATTTGTCTTCACGTGGTGCCGCGCGAGATTTTCATCGCCGTGTGATGATCAACCTCTTTGCGAGCATCAGGGCTAATCCCGCAAATCGTCACAGCAACTTTGCCTTCTTGAGTAGAGGAAAAAGGCCCAAAAGACAGGCCTCTATTGTGTCCCAAGGTGTGCGTTCCGTTAGTGATGATAGTCTCTGACCAGAACCCACCCAACACTGGACAAGACCATAACATATTGGTTGCCCTGGACTGTTATGCTGGCCAGAAGTGAAATTGGTAAGACCCGTGGAGATAAGTAATGTCATTAAATTATTGTAAGATCTATTCATAAGAGATGGGGTGTCTGGAGAGATAGTCGCTGATATGAGGGTAAAACTTGTTTCATTTGAGATGAAGATTTTTTTGGATAGTCTCTGGGTTAAGCACATCTGAACTTCAGTGTAATACCCTTAAAGCAATACTCTGGTGAAGAGGTGGAATAGAGACCTGCAGGAGGGCCTGCAACTTGCCCTTTGAGAAGGAGCAGATTGGCGTGTAGCAGTGAAAAAAATCACTAAAAGCATATTGCACTATTCCCAATGTTATCATGGACAAACCCCATAAAAATCCATGAGATGAAGAGAGTTCAGCTAGAAGTTTAGGCTGAGTTGGATGTTTGTTCAAAATCTTTGAGAGGAGGATTATGACAAGGATGCTGCAAATGAGTTCACAGTAAGTAATTCGACCTGAGTGTGACTGGGAAGGAAGACAAGGAAGGGATTTTCACAGTTTTGACTCTTTTGCGAGTAGTAGATTTGTGGTGGGACTATCAGAAGGCAATGTGTGTAACATCAAAAAGGTGGTGCAATCTACAGAGTGTGTGCTGAAAACAGATAAGAAAATTGAGTTTCTGAAGATTGAATCTAATCTCACCAGGAACAATTACAAAGAGCATTCTATGAAAGGGACCAGGAAGGCTCCTGTGTGCTTGAAGGATTCCGAAGTGCCATGAATTTCATGATTTCTCGGGCAAGTATTGTACAATCTATTATTTTTCTACATTTCTTTTTGTTCTATTGTACTAAATAAAGCATTGTCCTTGCGTTGGTGCTTGTTTTCATAGGATCCCTATATTCTGTTATTAGTATAAGGGAATAGGATATGATGTTTATTGCCTGGTTTATTAGTAATATATAGAGAGGTTCTAGAATGGAATGGATGTGTGTGAGAGGCAGTTGCGGGCTTGTCCTCCTTGGAGACAGTTATATTGTGCTCCTCAATAAATAATCCATGTTCTTGGAAGAGTGTGCTTGGACTATTTCAGGAAGCTGAGTTTTTCCTTAAATACTGTTGGGACCCCTTGGTTTCAAGAAGGTGCTGGGTTATGGAGTATGTAGAAGACTTCTTGAATTGCCAATCATGAGTCTACTAAAGTATCACTAGTGATGGTTCTGATTTAGGATTGTAAATATCTAGCCTGCACTGTAAATATGTTTTTGCACACATGTATTGTTTATGATCTATAAAATGTTAAAATCTTTGTGTTATAAGCTGGTTACTGTAATAAGTATGGTCTGAAAGGAATTCTCAAAAATGAAGACAGTCTTGGGTTGATTCATAATATGGTCCTTGCTCTCTGGCTTTTTGTGATCAGCAAGTGCCTTCCATTTGCACTGTGCATAACACCTGGAAAAACATATTATAAATTTTTTGGAAGTGCATCAGCTCAGTGATATCCAAACTGTAAAGGGAAGGAAACAAAGCAGAGAACAGTTTTCCACTCATCCTTTGTTAGAGGAATCACTAATAAGTGTTAGTTCGAGAAGCGATAGAGACAGAGAGGAGTTTGTGCCAGACTAAGCATTTCCATTTGAGCTATTGGCTATCCCCTAAAAGAATTATCAATCTATCAATCAAGGTTGGTGAAGCGCAATTACTCACCTGTGAGGGTCTCAAGGCACTGGTGGGAAGGGGAGGGCGCGGCTCTGTTGACTGCTGGGGTCATCCGAAGAGCCAAGTCTTGAGGTCCTTCCTGAACTTGGGCAATGTGGGAGCTTGCTGGAGGTCGAGGACGCAGTCATTCCAGGTTTTGGCTGTGAGGTAGGAGAAGGACTTTCCTCCCGTTCTGGTCTTGTAGATATGTGGGACAGTGGCCAGAGAGAGATCAGCTGATCAGAGGTGTCTTTTGGGTGCGTGGAAGTAGAGGCAGTTGTTCAGGTATGTGGGTCTGGTGTTGTGAAGGGCCTTGTATGCATGGATTAGGAGTTTGAAAGTTATTCTTCTTTCGACTGGGACCCAGTGGAGATTGCGGAGATATTGCGTGATGTGGCTGCAACTGGAGATGTCGAGGGTCAGTCTGGCTGTGGCGTTCTGGACTTTATGGAGTTTGCAAAGTAGTTTCTTCTTGATTCCAACATAGAGAGTGTTGCCATAGTCCAGTCTGCTGCTGATGAGGGCATACGTCACAGTTTTTCTAGATTCGGATGGGATCCGTCTGAACCTCTTTTGAAGCAGTCTGATGGTGTTAAGCAGGTCAAGGATACGGCGTTGATCTGGTGGTTCATTGTGAGCGATTAGTCTAGTATGATGCCGCCGAGGTTTCATGCATGGTCCTTCGGGGTGGGGGGATTTCCGAGGGCAGGGAGCCACCAGGAGTCATCCCATGCGGAGGGGGTGGAGCCAAGGATGAGAAGTTCTGTTTTTTCAGAGTTGAGCTTCAGGCAGCTGTTCTTCATCCATGAGGTGACAACTTTCCTACCTTCTTGGAAGTTGTGTTTGGTGATGTTTGGTTCATTGGTGAGGGAGAGGATAAAATGGGTGTCGCCTGCATAGGAGACGATGTTGAGCCCGTGGTTCCTGCTGATGGTTGCGAGGGGGGCCATGTAGACGTTGAAGAGGGTGGGGCTGAGGGAGTTACCCTGGGCCACTCCACAGTTGGCCTCTGTCAGTTCTGAGAGGTAGGGAAGGAGTCTGACCCACTGAGTTCTGCTGGTGAGGAAGTAGCAGATCAAGTCGAGGGACTTGCAGAGGATGCCAGCGTCGTGGATCCTGGTGGCTAGGGTGAAGTGGGTGACGGTGTTGAAGGCAGCCGAGAGGTCCAGGAGGATGAGGGCTGCTGTTTCACCCTGGTCGAGGAGGGAGAGGATGTTGTCGGTGGCAGTGAGTAGGTCGGTCTTGGTGCTGTGGTTGCTGCAGAATCCAGAGTGGGAGATGTCCAGGACATTGTTCGCTTCAATGAAGTTTGCAAGCTAGGTGTTGACGGCCTTTTGTATGACCTTGGCAGTGAAAGAAAGTAGGGAGATGGGCCTGAAGTTCTTGAGGTCCGTCAGGTCTGCGAAGGGTTTCTTCAGGAGGGGGTTGACTCTGGCACGTTTCCAGTTGTCGGGGAAGGTGACGGTCTTGAAGGAGCAGTTGATCGTCGACTTAGTTTGGGAAGGATGGCAGAGGCAGCTCTGTGGAAGATGTGGTGTGGGCAGGGATCTGAGGGTGCTCCGGAGTGGATGCATTTCATGGTCTTCAGGGTGCCTTCTGTCGTGAGCAGGGTCTGTTGGATGGTGTCGCATGGAGGGGGAGCTGGGGCGTCTTGGTTGTCGAAGTTGTCGTAGATCATCTTAATCTTAAGGTGGAAGCTGAGTCTGTTGCTGAGGTCTTGAGCGGGTTGGACATCTATTGTTTCGCTACCGGGTTTTGCAAATTCCTTGATGATGGAGAAAAGTTCTTTGGTGTGTTGAACGTTGGTGAGGATTCTGTCTTGGAGGGATTTCTTCCTTGTAGATTTGATGAGATGGTGGTGTGCGGTGGTGGCTGCTTTGTAGGCGGCGCGTATTTACGGGGTATTGTTGTTCCTCCATGTCTTTTCGAGTCGTCTGCAGGAGCGTCTGGATTCTTGGAGTGCAGAGGTGAACCAGCTTGCTTTCTTGGTGTGTCTTCCTGTGGCTTTCTTGAGGGGGGCGAGTGTGACTGCACAGTTCATGATCCATTGGTGGAGGTTGCGTGCCGCAATGTTTGCGTCTGGCATAGTCTGTGGTGGCGTGCTGATGAGGGTGGAGGTGAGCTGGTCTTCGGTGACCTTGTTCCAGCTTCTGTGGGGGAGGCAGTGGGCGTGCTTGTGTATGGTGTTTTTTTTTAAGAAGTGGATGCAGTGATGATCTGTCAAGAGGAGTTCTGTGGTGTGGCTTTAAGAGACGCTGTTTCTTATGGCGAAGATGGGGTTGAGTGTGTGTCCCGCTGTGTGCGTGGGGTCGATGACAAGTTGTTTCAGTCCTATGTTGGTGAGGTTCTCGAGGTGGAAGTTTAGGTCTCCGAGTAGGATTTAGTCTGTGGACGCGAGGGGTGTGATAAGGTTGGTGATGGCGTCGGTAATGGGAGCACGGGGGCCGGGCGGCCTGTAGATGAGGGTTCAGAGGGGAGTCGTTTTTAGGATTGGTCTGTATCTGGAAGTGGAGGTGCTCCATTAGGGTTGTTGTGTCGTCCGGGAATGTGGTCATGCAGAGGGTGCTTTTGTAGATGATGGTGATGCCTCCTCTTGGACGGATGGGGCGGTCCTTGCTCAGGATCTTGTAGCCCTCGGGAATGGCGTGGCGATGTTGGGTGCAGAGATGACGTTGCTCCAGATTTCTGTGAGGATGGCAACATCGGAAAAGTAGGAGTTGAGGAGGTCCCAGATTTCTATGGTGTGCTTGTATAGGGAACATACTTTGAGGAGGATACAGGTGAGGGGTTGTGAGCGGTGATGTCCGGTAGGCTGGAAGAGGCTGCTGGGGTATGGAAGTGGATGAAGGTGTGGCTGCAGTGTAGACAGGAGAGAGGGCCTAGGGTGTTGTTTGGTGTCGAGAGCTGGCAGTTGATGTTGCTTCTGGGGTTGAGATCGTGGAGGGTGCTGGGTGGGGGAGGACAAGGGTCCCTGGAACTAGTTGCGGTTGGGTCACGGACGGTTGCGGACAGGCACAGATGGGCTTGCCTTCGGCACACAGCTGCGCAGCAGCTGCCATTAAGTAGGGATCGGGGGAGGGCGGGTCAGCTGGAAGGCAGGAAGGAAACACTGGAGCAGTCATGGGGGCAGCAGCAGCAGGAGAAAACAGGGGGGGAAATGGATCAAGAAAAAGGAAAAGAAAGAGCAAGAAGAGAGAAAGAGGACATAAAGGAAAGAGGCAGAGAAGGAAAAGAAAGAAAGATAAAAGGAGGAAAGAGGCAAGAGAGGCAGAACAGCAGAAGAGCAGAGTGCTCTCCTACTGGACCACCTTGGATAAATCACAGGCAGGTGCCTGCAGGTGGAGGAGGGCATTGGACACCCTGCAACAGTGAGTTTAGGGTTCAGGGAGCAGTACTCAGTGGTGGCCAGAATGTAGGTGCCCAAGTGACTGCCCTAGACTCAGCATTCTACAGTAGCTGAAGACTAGCAATCTGATACTTAGCAAGACATAATTAGATACCATTCCCTTAATTGGGTGGGGATTCTGGGGATTATTACAGCTACTCCCTCAGTGGCTTTGCACCACACCTACTGATCTGTGTTGTGGGATGCCTCAATAATTTCCCCATTCATGTTAAACTTTTATGCTGAAGATTTTGCAAGCTTTCTTAGTGGGGCACGGCAAATGTTCATGGGCAGTACATTGAAGTGTCATTAGAAGGTCATGCAATGATAAATGAATGAGAATTGGCATGGGAAACACCTGAATTGATGTTAATTTTATGTGATACCCTAGCAAGTGCAGGACAGAGCTATGTACAGAGGGTGACAATCTAGTGTTGTGGATGTGATTTGAGGTTTTTTACAATGAGGCAGGTAGCATGAAGACTCAAATTGAGGAGGCTGGGAGTATTTCTTTAAGAGATATGTATTCAATTGCTTGCTGAATTGAAAGATCCAAGCAGTTCTGATGTTTATGGGGGTGATGGTCTTGATGCCGGGTGTATGAATGGAGAAGTCCTGACTCCTGATCCTTTCTGTTAGACCCGGGATCCCTGGTTGGCTGAGGTAGGTACCTTAGGCCAAATAGGGACCCGCGTTTCCACGTCAGGGAAAGGAAGGTCACCTTCTGAGATAGCGACGCTCACCCCCTTGGTAGCTTGGCACGAACAGCCAGGCTTATCTTCACGGCAAATGTGTAAAGTATTTGCAACCACGCTCACAGCAACCCAATGATGACACCACAAATAGATTCCACACGTGTTTTAGAAAAACGAGTATACATTTTATATAAAACGAAATACGCTAAGACCACACAATATAAATCCAACATATGAGTATGTATACTATTTTTCCTGGCCGGTTGTTAGGCCAGCCAGCCCTTGTCAGTTCTGGCGATATTAAGGAGCACTTCTATACATTTCACTGTAATCCTAATACCATGTTATGCAGTTCGTAATGCTAGAATCAGGCACTTTTGCAATGTAACAATAGTGCAATGCATAATACAACAATCAGGCACTTTGCAATGCGTAATGCAGCAATCAGGCACTTTGCAATGTAAGAATAATGCAATGCATAACGCAACAATCAGGTACTTTGCAAGGTAAGAATAATGCAATGCGTAACCCAACAATCAGACACTTTGCAATATAAAAATAATGCAATGCGTAACACAACCACCAAGTACATCGTTATGCAGAAATAAGGCAATGCTTAACACACTAATCAGGTAGTTCGTTATGCAGAAATAATGCCATGCGTCATACTCTAATCAGATAGTTCATTATGCAGGAATAATGCAATGCGTAATACTCTAATCAGGTACTCCGTTATGCAGAAAAATTATGCAATGTGTAATACGACATTCCGGTACTCCGTTATGCAAAAATAAGATATTGCGCAATACACTCCGGCACCGATCAGGGTGCCTTAGGCCGTCTCTCCGCCACTCCTTCTGACTCGCAGTCAGCCTTTGTCAACAGTTGCCCCCAACACTGGTATGGTGTAACAAAAAGTGCAGCTCCGTACTCCGGCCCCGGTACTGCAACTCCCTTGGTAATACGGGCCACGATACGAGCTGAAGCAGAGGCTCACACTGCCGAAACAAGCCAGAGGCCGAGAGCGTCTCCCTCCGAGCCCGCACCCCGCCCAGGGCGTCGACACACGTTACCTGGGGGGCGGGAACCCGCTCTCCTCTCCTCATCCAGCAGCTGGGCCTCTGATGCAATCTTTGTGAATTGGCAACAGCGGGCTTGGGCTGGCGGCTCAGCTCCTCTGGGGCTGCCGGTCCGGGCCACTACTGCTACAAAGATCTCAGGCTGCCACAGGGCACACGCACACAGCATCGCTGAGACTTCCTTGAGCTTCGGGTGCACGATCACCGGGCACTCCACACGAAGGTCTCAGGCTGCACGAAGATCACGCGCACAGCGTCGCTGAGACTCACTTTAACTCCGGGTGCACCTCAACAAGGCAATCCTCACGAAGGTCTCACGCTGCCAAAGCACACGCACACAGCGTCAATGAGACTCACTTGGACTCTGTGTGCACGATAACAAAGCAATCCTCACGAAGGTCTCACGCTGCACAAAGCACACGCACACAGCGTCGAAGAGACCCACTTGGATTCCGGATGTGCACGATAACAAGGCAATCCTCACGAAGGTCTCACTCTGCACAAAGCACACGCACATACCGTCGATGACTCACTTGGATTCCGGTGCACACGATAACTGGACAATCCTCACAAAAGGGTTCAGGCTGCAAAAAGCACACACACACAGCGGCGCTGATCCTTGCTTGGACTCCAGGTGCCCACGATCACAGGGCACACCTTACGAGGGTCTCAGGCTGCAACAAGCACACGCACACAGCGCTGCTGAGACTCTCCTGGAAATGTTTGTGTTTCTGAGTTTCCGCCACAGGGAGGCAGCTCACCTCGGGCCCTTGGGGATAAGTTACTTCAGGACACAGCACACCAAAGTCCTTTCAAGAAGGGGGACACAGGACACAGCAAAGTCCCTTTAGCCTTTCCTTGGTTAAAAAAGCAAACTGCAGGCCAGCCCCAGAACACACAGCAAGGGTTAGTCCTTTCCTTCAGTCTCTTCAGTTGTTTCTTCCTTGGCAAAGGTTCCTCTTGACTACGAAGTAGCTCCAGTCTTGTTCAATCTTGATCAAGCCATTCTCCATAGTTCAGGGGCTTCAGCTCTCATAATTATACCCCTTAATGGCTTTGAAGTCTTTGTGTGCAGGGGGCACTGACCCCTGTTCAAACCAGTTCTGGGTGCCTCCCTGCCAGTGACACCTTCTTCCTTTGATTAGTGGGGGTCTGGATTCTCAATCACTCAGCAGGAGATGGGATAATTGTTTTATAGCAGCAATCCAGGCCTCCTCACCTCTAGGGGCCACTCTTCCCCCTACTCCAGATGCAGGTCAGCCTGTTGCTGTATCACCTCCTCCCCTAGGTCAAGACATTCCCCAGATACTATCACTTCCAAATCCAGACAGTCAATCCACAACCAGGCAGAGACACACAGTAATGTTAGAGCACAAAAACCCAGACACTTCTAAAAGAGTGGCTTGTAAACACACAATGCAAAAACCACCTTCATAAAAAGTTGTTTTATTACATTGCGAGTTCAGGCATTCTAAACCTCACCTCTCCATCTTAAGCCTTTGGGAAGATAGGCTGGAAACATATTACACAGCCTTCCCATTCTATTCTATGGGCAAGATGGCCTTTCAACAGTGAAAAACGAAATGGAGATTATTTCACTGTCAGGACATGGTACACACCTTAGTTAATGTCCTACCTTTCACATGCACTGCACCCTGCCCAGGTGGTACCCTGGACCTACCAATGGGGTGTCAGATGTGTATAGAAAGGGAAGGGTAAGGTCTGGCAAGTGGGTGCACTTGTCAGAACAACATGGCTGTTGCACGCAGGCACTGCAAAGGCAGGCCTGAGTTCCCTTTTTAAGTCTACTTGTGTGGGTTGCACAATTAGTGCTGGAGGCCCACTAGTAGCATTTGCATTACCAGCCCTGGCACACATAGTTCACTTTACTAGGGTCTTTACTAGTAAGGCAACATATCAATCATGAACAACCAATTACCATTACACTTTATACAGGGAGCACTTGCACTTTGACACTGTTTAGCAGTGGCAAAGTGTCCAAAGCATCTAAGTTGGCAACACCGTGTCAAGAAAAAAGGTCTAGGGGGAAAGCAAAACGTTTAGGGAACTTTAGCCAAAAAGGGCCAAGTCCTACATTTTCGCTCTGGCATTTCATCATCTCCAGCATTGTGATCTCCTGGCTTCTAGTTTGGTGCTATCCAATGTAGGTGCTTAGTTTCTTAACCAGGTATGCATGGTTGTTGTTTCAGATGGCCTGGTATGTGATGCAGCAAGTCTTGAAGATTATGCAATCTTGAAAGGGGCACCAAAGTGGTATTTTTAGTATTGGATTAATGTAATCTGGTGCTTCAAGCCCAGTGTGAAACCTGCTGAAACTATCACTCATATTACAGAATTAGATGTCTTGTAAAATTAACCAGATCAGCATAGTTATTGCTCCAAGGTAAACACATTAATTATTATATTGGATCAGGCTTTATCAATATATTATGCTTCTGTTTTGGAATGCATGATGCCTTGAATGTTCTGTAAATAGTGTTCAATTGAGTAGTGGGCATGGTCAGTTAGACCTGGGGACTGAACAAGGAAAACAACAATACTCAGTACTTAATTTGTAAATAATGAGTGCCAGTGACTGAAGCTCTGCTCATAGGCTGGCTGCTAGTGCAATCAAACATCTGTGTTCTCAATACCATGGCTGGTAGACTTTAATTAACTACCAGACACTCCCTGCCCCTTTATCTCATTCTTGCAGAGTCCTGATTTCTCATTAGGTGATGGTTGCTGTCTTTCTCTTCCTCCTTCTTTCTGATCTGTGTGTTTCTTGCACTCAGCAAACATCTTGTGTGGGAAAATAAGTGCTGGTCTCCCAAAATAAGTGCCAGTTGCCCCCACCGGCAACCCCCAATTCAAATTAAGAATTGAGAATATTCCTGAAAGTAAATTGCATACATATATTCAGAAGTTAAGAGAAAGCTGAATACACTAATTTGTAAGTCTCTGATTAATGTATAACCATAACACTCTGCCAAATTCCAAACCCATAATTTAATCCCATTTTACCAGCCCAAACAGATGTATAGTCTCAAAACCCAATTTAGAGCTTCTATTCAGTCATCCCACTTGAAGCTTTTTTTAAATCAACAGATTTTCTAAACAGCAATGCTTAGAGGCACAGTCAGTCGCTGTCCTGGTGGTTGTCCCCTAAGCAACTATCTGGTGTTAGCTGCAGAAAAATGTCAGTCACAGTCTGATGTAGAACTATATTAAACCCTAAAATGTTACTTTGCATTCACACATCCTACCATTTTGTGTACCACCACCTTTTTCTTAACATCACTTATTACAACCGGCTCAAGGTATCATCAAGGTAATGAACTCAAAAAGCACACAGTCATTGACATATGTTCCGTTATGGATTGCATTTCAAATTTCTATGGGATGTAAAGGCCCATGGTTTCTATATTTCTTCATACAATTGATGACGGAAAAGATCATTATTTTAGAAACATTGGAAATCATTTAGTTACAAGGACACAGTGAAACTGAGCAGAACCTACAGACCTGATATACTATGTACTGTTCACAAAATGATGTCACAATTTGCGACCAGTAAATTATTATATGAACCAACATATGTACAAATAGGTTGGTTCATAATATTCAAATTTAAAGTGGGTTGCAATCCAAACTTCCTGATAAATGTTCATGAGGTAGGTCACAAACTGAGACTCACTCAGATTAGAGACCATCACAGAGACGATGGCCTGCTGGGGTCAGTAGACTACCATGTCTGTGATCGCTTTTAAATAAACCAAACCTTTCTTTTTTAAATGCAACCCATTTACCTCAAAGGAAATGTCTGTGTTTAAAATGAAAATGTTTTGTTTTTGTTTTTTTAAGAGTTGGCAGTGGTCCTGTTGACCACTACCTGTTCCTCAAACTTTATTTTAATTTGCAAAAGATGTAGTGGACTCATTGGAACCCATTCCCTTTTGTGTATAGGTTAGCACCCCCTTTGATGTTTCAGTAGTTTTTCAATGTCTTGCAACTGGATTTGAGTCCCTAAGCATTGGCATATAAATATCGACTAGGTATTTGGAAGGAATGCCTACCAGATACCCTTCCAGAAGCTCAGACTCCTAAAATATGATAAAAACATCTGTAAAAAAATATTATGGTCAAAATCTCAATAGACAAATCTACTTTCTATACTAATATTTAAATAACAAAAATGTCAGCAGCAAAAAACACAATCATTAAAATTATAGAGAGTACAAGAATATAAACTACCCAAATATAGTGTGCAAAAGTATCATATTGTATTATAATGTAATGGATTTCACAATAATTTGGTATAAAAAATCATTAAAACAATATTGGAAAAATATTTCTTATATAAAATATTAAATCTATTTAATAAGAATGCATTTAATGTAGTGATTTCGTTTTAAATACACTTTTAGTGTTTTAGAACTTGTTTCAAACTTATTAAAAATTTAATTGGGTCTATTCACAAAGGTTAGGTACAATTGTGAGTAATTTACACATGTAACTTCATTCTTGTACTTTAAAATAAGTTTGCTACTTTTAGCTTTTTACAACATCCGATTGAAAGTTACTCAAAAATTTAGACTTACAGTGTAACTCCTAAAAAAGGGGGTGGAGCCAAACTTTCAAGTGTAAGTCACCACTAAAAAATCAGTAGTAAGTCTTGCACCACACATGGCCAAACCCTGGTACTGCAACACATAAAAAAAGTACTTAAACAAAATTATAAAATATTTTAATAAACTTTTGCTCTTAAAAAACAATGTAAAAAATATTTCAAACTGCAGTTAATATTGCTGTAGCATTTTTTCTTTATTCCTACATTTTAAATAACTACATAAAATAGACTGCATTAAAACAATGTTTTATACAATATTATTTTAATATACTATATTTTAAACATCAACATTATCAACAAATATTTAAAAAAATGTTCTTATCTTCTATATGCTGTCTCACGATATTTAAACACCAATGATGTTTTGATCATGATATTATGGTCAAATTATATTTGTAGTCAATTTTCAGTACTGCACCCTTATCTCTATATCTACTGCTGAACTTAAAATCCAGAAGCACATTTCCAAGCTAATATGAAATCTACATGTGGGTGTTGGCCACTGTATTTTAGTCATGGGTTGTACACAAATATTAATGACTCTGAATGTATTTTAAGACAATTAAGATTGTTACTAGTCTACCAATGTAAGTGCAAGTGTTCACAGGAATTATGGTTTTAACATGCTCTGTTATGCCTAACTCAATTGAAATGTTTTCTGATTTTCACTTAGCTCTTGGGTATTGTACCAGAATATCACTGGCCAAATATCTTCTGATATAAATATCAGGTCCTAAATGTTGTTCACAAAAATATTTCCCTAATGCTGTAATAATAGAAAATCGAAAGGACAATATTTTTGAAAATTATATTTACAACACAACATTCATGCCAGACAATATTTCTCAAGACAATATTCTGAAATGCAACCAGACAGTTAACTGCTGCATTCTCTGATATTTCATTATCTCCTCTCACAGTTGGGAGTGACTCTCCTGGATGAAATGACACATCTTTGATGTTGGCTTTTCTAACATTTAAATTGTGTTAGTTGGTATCAACATATCAAATGAAATCACAATAGCATACATTGGAATTGTTGTTGGGTTTTTATAGGATCTAAGTTTTGCTAATTGGTATCTATATATGACATGAGATCACAACATCACAGGTTTCTTTAATTTTCTCTTGTACCATATATCTTCATTGTTTTTATAGCAGTGCTGTGTCTCTCTGGAACGAGAAACCTCACCCAAAGAGCCATGATGTTGCATTGACTACATCCCAACCAGAAAGGTTGTTCAAAGGCTACACCAAAATGTGACACTTTAATTTTGCAGTGCTTGGAAATCTAACTTGGGGTTTTAGAGGAGCATAGACAAGTCCAAGTGACATAAAGCCCCTAAGGTCTGACTCTATCTTATATAGACGTACAAATGAGGTAACAGTTCCTAAGGAAAACAGGGCCGCTATGGTCTACTGTGAAGCAAGAGAGAAACAGAGCAAGGGGTCGACTGAAAATTAGGTTCGAAGATGAAGGTGTAGTGAAGACCAGATACTCCTGGGTGGTACTAGAAGTGCCCTCACACACCCTTGCGGGTGCAAAGCATCATCATCGGGCGGTGCTCCTCGTGGGGGTGGCGCTGCAGTCCCTCACGGGCCCTTCAAGAGGGCTCTTTGTCGGAGATCTTTTAGTGGAGTAGCCGTAGTTGTGCATGCGGGTGTGTGGGGGAGGAAAAAAGGTGTTGTGGTGAGGCTAAAAAGACTGTATGGTACCCCAACGATTTATTAGTGGGTCCGTAGGGTCTAGTAAAATCTAACGGGGAATAGTGCATAAATGACACTGTGGTGAGTAGGGGAAAGCTAGATGTCAACAAGTCCCACTGCTCTCGACCCGTATGTGTAAAGGTTAGAGTGAGAGAGAGGGTGTGGAAGGGGTGGTCAACATGTTTCGCACTGCCCGTGGTCCCTAATGGATCCTTAGCGCTTCGTCAGGACCTTGGTGGGGAAATAAAACGTAGAAGCAGGGAAAGGGATTCAGGACAAAAAAGGAGAATATCCTATAATCCCAACTCAGCATCAAGGAACACGTATTATTCGTGTCCCAGGCGTCGAACCTACAGGGAGAGGGAGAGAACAGAGAAGTAAGACACATAAGAAGCTCATCTCGGACTGGGACTAAGGTACTGTACACCAGTGTGGAGAGCGTGCCAGCTGGAATCATGCTGGGGTAAGTGGTTGTACTGGGTGTCAAAGAGAGGGAAGGGTAAGTGTACAACCAAGCCCTAATGTGGGCCAGAACAAAATACACACAAGCTCAGTTAGCAGTGTAGGAGTGACGGACATCCACACTAGTGGAGCATGCGGCACGAAAAATGATCTCAAGTGCGTGGCCATAAGATGCTGGATGTACTGTAGTGATGTGTGTAGAAAGCCGTAGTGCCGGGCAATAACAGGGGAATGGATAGATAACGTGAACTACCCGGTCTCGTAAACAGGTAGCGGTGGAGTGGAGTGTACCGTAGTGATGTGTGTAGAAAGCCGTAGTGCCGGGCAATAACAGGGGAATGGATAGATAACGTGAACTACCCGGTCTCATAAACAGGTAGCGGTGGAGTGGACTTGGGAGGTTGCTAACCATTGATCTATCAGTGCCAGCGACTGGTGTTAGCTACACTAATGTGAGGGTGGATGCTATGAGCATTATGGTGGAATGATATAGATACGTTAGAAAGCACATGCCAGGAGTGCTAAATATCGATCTCCTACCCGCAAAAGTCAGGGTCCAAGCTGTACCGGGTGTGGAACGTCTGGGGCGGGGGCTACAGCTAAAAAAAACAGATAGTTGAAAACGAAAAAACTACGTAAATAGAAGATAGCCAGGTAAATAGGAAGACTATGAAAGCAAAACAGACTGGCTAGTAAGACAGCTGTATTTGTAAGGAAAAAAGGCTCGTGCTCACCGCTGGAAGTGGCAGCGTATTTCAGTACTTACATCTGCCCCGGGAGTTCCAAATCGTAAACCTAGGGTGCCGCCAGAGTTGCCGGTTAACTGGTGTGGGGGGGGGGGCGTACGTTATATACTGGGCTTGATTTGAAGTTGCAGTGCTGGGAGAAAAACTAAGGAGGAACTAATCTGGGGGCCGGAAGGGTGGCGGCCAAGTTGGAACGGGTCCCTGCGTGAAGCTAGTGGATATGGAAATATCTCTCCTGTCACTAGAAAAACTTATCTCATGATTCAGAGAGATAATGGTTGGTGACGAGACGTGATAAATTGGTAATGCGCACCAACGGAAGTCAGATTGCATTGAGGCTCATAGGTGGTAACCCATGATAAGAATCAGTAATCCAGGTTAGTAGCATATGATCTGATCTACAATCGGTACACAGCTGTATATACGGTATGTTCAGTCAAGCGGTTCAGTGAAAAGAGAGGTCAGTGTGCCAGCACCGTCCGGGCTGGTATCAGAAAGTTGGTACAAATGCAGAAGACTCTATGGTGGTTAGTAACATACCATAGTTGCGAGTTGTAGGTGCATACTACTGACCGCCGCACTGTGGGTTTGTGTGGGGCGGGTGTCTGCTGGCAGAAGTCATGAGTGTGGTCATTGTGCGGTAACGTTAAAGGCATATAAAAGTATGTACCTGGGGTACAGCTGGGCATGGACGGTGAGGGAGTGTGTAACCGCAGCTGTGCAAGACCCGGTGTGTTAACGTATACTCAGGCAGTAAGGATGGAAGGTGCTCTGCAGAGTATCATGGTAGGAGAGAACTCCATGGAATGTCATCGTTGAGGCCGGTGACATTGGTCCTGAGTCTAAAGACCCAGCGTTGCTCAGTCTTGAATAGGGTCGCCGGTGTCCATGCAGGATTATGGTCAATCACAGTCCAGCTTAGACTGTCAGGGGAGTGACTGAGTTCCTAGAAATGGTTCTGCAACCTGGTCTGAGTTCTTTTACACCGTATCGTGCTCTTATGTTCCCCTATCCGGGTTTTAACCGGTCTGGCGGTCATCCCTATGTATCGGAGTCCACAGGGGCAGGTAAGTAGGTAAATGCAATTTTTGGAATTGCAGTTGGTGTGACGTCTTAACTGCCATGGTCTGGGTAGTCCTAGATCCACCTCTTTCATAGGTTTAGTTTGTGGACAGGAAGTACATGACCCACAGGGAAAATGGCCGGTAACTGGGGGTAAGGTCCAAAGGGTTTGGGGTGGTTTCATGGTGGTTCTGAGTGTCTGAAACATTTCAGCGCTCCGTCCATCATCTCCTTGTGTTTTATTCCTGAACTTATGTCAGAAATTCAAATTTCTCATAAAATGTAGTAAGAACCACTTGTCAAGAGAATTTCTTTGCCCAGATTATCACCAGAGATTTTGCCAGAGACGGTCTCACCTATTGCCAGCACATTTCGCACTTTGCAAATGCTTATATCTCCCCCGAAGCAGATAAAGCGGAGTCCTGGAGGAAGACTGACTGACTGGTACCACAAAGTGTGTTTACCCTTTGTGGGAACACTGTTTTCACGCCTCTGCTGATAAAGACAGCCTTTGCGGTCAACAAAGTATGCAGAGCGTCTCTTCTCCCGAAGAAACTCTAGACTGCAAACTTCTCTGCCTTCGATGCTCTTTTAGTGTAGTGCATAGAAGTGTGCTAGGTTTTAGATAACATTTTTAAACATGCTAGAAATGTTCATTTTATTCTTATCATTTATAGCGTTCCTTCTTGCTGTTTTTATTATATTCTGTGTGTTTTTTTTAGATGTATTGAGAAACAGATTGTTCCTATGGTAATAAATACTTTTACTCAGATGTTCATTCATCTTATTACAGTGTGTATGTGATACTGTAAATAACCAAACAAGGTTTGCTGCTGTTTCCACAATGTCCCTGATCCCTTTATGGGATTATTAGTAACTCAAAAGCAATGCCTCTGTCTCAATTACATATTGAATAGTGTTTTGCGGGGCTAAAATAACCTGGATTTCACATTCATCGCTGGTGCATTAAATCAAGTTCCCCCTGTCACCCGTGGGTGGGAAAGTACACTTTGTAGAGTTACACCAAAATTGTAACATACACAACACAAGAAGATACAAGAGTTCAATAAAAGTCCCTAGAATCATCATAATGTACCATGGCCATGTGACGTCAATTGTCAGTGAAAAGATGATAGCGAACAGTAAAGTTGCAGCATATAGTTTACAAGGAACATTTCTATGAGTTTATGATTGATCCAGATTTTAGATTGAGAGGGTGGGTGTTCAATTGGTGGAGTGTCTGGAGGGCAAATTATCGGAATCACAGAGCAGTGAATGGAAAAATCGGGGCAGGTCTTGGGGAACGGTGTTAAGGTTGTGTAGCTTGCTGGTTGGGCCAGCTTTGTTGATGTTGAGCAGTTTATAGTCTGGTGGCAACTGTCGAGGTGATAAAGGAAGGGAGACTTCTTTTTCTGTAAAAGTGAACTCAAAACAAAGGCCGACTATGAAGATACTAGGCATGAGTAAATATTGTATTCTGGGCCAGATAGTTGGGCAAAATTGTGACATTTCAGTCTTCATGAAATAGGGAAAAGTTTCCCAATTTGCCTAACAAAGCAAGATAAAATAGAAACATATTGACCTGTCTCTCCTTGACCCTATTCTGCTTCAGAACGTCCTATGAGTGAGACTGTTTGCAGCAGAAAACCATTGCAAGAAAACTGCACCCTCCTGTGATCATTGGTGAGAGGTGTGAGAAATTCTCGGTAGAATCAGGGTTTAGGGCTGGTACATCTGGAAAACTTTGCACATGGGGAGGACCTTAGAGCAGGGGAACGAGTATGGCAGTAGCGGATACCATTTCCTGTTGCTAGAAAGAGAAGCTTTCTTGATTTTTTAACGAAAAAATGAAACATTTGGCCAATTTATACTTCATAAAGCATCAGAATTTTGAGACAAACCTAAGTGACGTTTTGAATCCATGGAGTCGTTTACCCATAGCCGAGCCGAGTCTCAAGGAAAGAAATGGAAGAAGGACTGGTTTTGAGTTCCTTGGATGAAGGAGATATTTGATATCAATAGGGTTCAGCATGCAGCTAGCAGAGACACAGTCATGTGCTGATAAATAATATATGTTTTAGATGTTCTCTATTTTTGCCACTGTTCTTGTAGACATCTTTTTGATGTATTTTCTTTTAGAACCGATTTTTGGCCACTCGTGGTTTCAGGCATTACATTTTTTTCAAGTTTTCTGATGAAAATGATGTTGGGCTTTCCCCCTTTTGTGACATGAGAAACGGTCTCAGACATTATTAGTTACTTTTCATATAATGCTTTACCCAGCAGTTTTGCAGTTACTAAATTATGTATTTTACAGTTTAATGATCGTCATTGTGTTGTTGTACTTGTTATTTGAATATGTTACAATGCTATGGGATTAGGTCAGTGGGGTCAGTGTAACAGGATAGCAGATCAACACTAGAAGCATGAAAGGCTGAGTTGGATCTCCCAGGATTTATCAGGTGACCTTCCGGTCACACACACACAAAAGAGGTGACCTTTTCAGTTCTCTGGTCCTTTTCACGGGATTATGAAATGACCACTTTGGAAGGATAGTGTTTTTTCCTCGAAGGTGTTCGCAGCACTGTGTTGTCCGTTCCCCTTCATCCAGTGCTTTAAATGGGCTGGTACTGTCCGGTACGGAGTACCGGCACTTTTTTGAAGAGGATAGTACCGGTACTTCTCAAGAGAAATTAAATACTTATAATTGATGAGTACCCGCACTTCTCAGAAACAAGCAGATACTCTGCTACCGAGTACCTGCACTTTTATTTTTCCATTTCAAGCACGAGCAGAGGCTGCCGCCGAAGGGGTCCTAAAGGGCCGGCGCCATAACCGACGCTGAGCCCTCCCCCCCCCCCCCCGACAAAACCAGTTTTTCACGCCACAGAGCAGGGAGCTCCGGCGCACCTCCCCCCCCTGCAGCCGCCACATAGTCGCCAGCCCCCCCGGCCAATGGGGGCGGAGGCATTATACAAACCCCCCAATGGGGGGGGGACAAAGCAAAGGCGGTACAGCACCTGGGGGGGGATATAAGCACTGCTCCCCCAGGGATGCTCCTATCTGTTGGGGAGCGGGGGAGCAGCACCAAAAATCGTTGGAGAATCGTTCCGTTGTGGGAGAATCGTGTCGAGGGGATAGCGTGAAGCTCTGCCGGCGAGCAGGGAGAGCAGAGGTCCGGAGGACAACCTGGTGAGGCAAAGGACGACCGGGAGCCCACCCTTGCCTCCTCGACGCTACCGACACCAGCACCGCGGCGGGGGACGACCGGGAGCCCACCCCGGCCTCCTCGACGTTACTAATCCCAGTGCCGTGGCTGCGGACGACCGGGAGCCCACCCCGGCTACTTCCACACTTTATCACAGCGCTGCAGCTGAGGACGACCGGGAGCCCACCCCAGCCGCCTCGACGCCCCAACGACCAGCGCCGCGGCTGAGGACGACCGGGACCCCCCCCGGCCTCCTCGGTGCCCCCAACGACCTGACGATGACCCGGAGCCCACCCCGGCGCCAAGGATGCTACTTGCAGCACAGGACCGGGAGCCCAACTGTGGCAGCGAGGTAAGCCAATCGAACTTACCGCAGCGGCAAAGCGGCTGGCGGCTGCACACCGCTCCCGGCTGTCCGTGGCTCCCCCGGCGTAGAAGGAGCTGGCAGTCCCCCACTCTGAGCGGCAGTGACGGGAGAGGCGGAGTGCGCGAATGAAGCGTGCGCCTGGGGGAAAATCCTTAAAGGGGCAGGCACCAATTGTGGGATAACCCACCAGCATATAGCAGTCACTGTGGCCTAATGGTTAAGGGCTGAGACTCTTACTCTCAAAGTTACGTGTTCAATACCCAGTGTTGGTGTTTCTACAATTAAGCAAGTAAGCAGTGGTAATTTACTGGACTAAGGTTGGAATACCAACGGTCGCAGGGCACACTCGGCACAAGGGCTTGGAGCTCCAAAAAAACCATTACGGCTTGAATTATTCAAAGGCGGTGTGCTGCAAGTAACTATTGTGGAAGTGTCTTGGTGCATACGCGTGCGTCAGCACCCCACAGCATAACCAGCAGCGTCCAACCCCACTCAAGGGGTTAGACAACAGCGTTTTTGGTGCATTTAATTGCGGCAGCACCCTGCACACAGGCAACAGCGGCCAGAAGGATGGCAAAACGGGGCAAGAGGCAGCAGGAGGACCTCGATCACTTGATGCGGTGGATCCCGGCGGCTTCAGAGGTCCACGGACATGGCTGGCTGGACACCCGCCTACAGGAAGACGGTGAGGAGGGGCCAAGTCACCAGCGCCAGACGGTGCCCGTCGCACCCGCAGCCAAATGGCAGAGGGTGCCAGCCAAGCTCGCGGAGGCAGGGACACCTAAGAAGGCTCTCCAAAGGAAGACCCAGCCACCTGTAGCCAGCACGGCTGCAGCGGGGCCGACCAGGAGGTCAACGGACACAGCGACTAACGGTGAGCATATCAGTGCAATTGTACAGGAATGTTTCAAGACTCTGGCACCAATGTTTCTGCAGGGGTTAGGCAGGCAAGCAGGGTCACCAGGCACGCAGGCACAAGGTGGCATGGGAGGGCGAGGTGGGTTGGGGGCCCAGGCAGAAGAAGAGAGCTCGGGGCTATCTTGGCATCTGATAGACCCAGGCCACGTGCGCCGGCAACGATTAGGGTGGCAGAGCGTCATAGAGGGGCAGAGCGAGGGAGGGTCTCCCACGGTGGCCTGGGGGAGTACTCCACTGGCACCCATCCCGCCCCCCACACTAGGGGTACCCGACGCATATATGCACCCCTCACCGGGCTCAGTGTCATTAACGACAAGGGCCACAGGGCTAGCTAGCCTCATACCACCGGCGGTCAATAAGAGGATTTGGAGGAAGGAGTTCATTGATATTTTTTCACTCCTGGAGATACAGTTAGATGAGCTCGACTTGACCCCCTGTGATAAGAAGGATGAGGACAAAAGGGAACGGAGAAAAGAGCGTAAGGAGAGAAGCTTTGATAATTGGCTTGACGTATTCCGGATCATGGCCTGCATTATAGTGGAGAAATTCCCGCGCTGCGCAGCCGACATTTGGCTATAGGAGTCCAACATCCACAACGCGCAGAGACAGTTCCCAGGTGATGCATGGCTGGAATATGATAAAGGGTTCAGGCTAAAAATGCAGACACACCCAGAAATGGAGTGGAACGAGGAGGATGTTTCAGGTTTCATACACATGATGATGGTGGCACGAGAGGCCAAAGTATGGGTGGGTAGAAACGAGCAGCCCTTTCGAGGGCCCTCCCACAAGGGGGAGGGGAGGCCATTTCACAAGACCAAACAATTCAGCTCATGGAAGGCCCCCCACATTAGCGGGACACCAGCTATCTGCTGGACGTTCAAGGCCAATGAATGTACCTACAGGGCGGCATGCAAGTTCCAGCACATCTGCTCTTCCTGTGGGGGGGGCACCCAGCGGCAGGGTGCAAGCGCAAGAGGGACCACAAGGGGGATAAAAAGGGGAAGCAGAAGCAGTGACGTAGGCGCGGGGGACACAGGGGGGTCAACGGGTATACAAACTTATAGGCTAGCACGATCCCCCGTCAACACACACCTATTGCGCAAGCTGGCCAAGTTACTATAACAGGTCTGACGCCGAGACCTTGGTTCGCGGTTTCAAAGACGGTTTTCCCATCCCATTTACTGGCCCCCGCCCGCCAAGCAGCAGCAGGAACTTGAAATCAGCATTGCTGCATCCAGGGGTGGTCACCAAGAAAACAGAGAAAGAGAGGGCACTGGGTAGGATCGAGGGCCCTCTGCCGGACCACATGGCCAAGGAGCTAGTGATCTCCCCATTGGGGGTAGTCCCCAAGAAGGAACAAGGCCAATACCGGCTAATCCATCACCTATC
Source organism: Triturus cristatus (assembly GCF_964204655.1). Lineage (NCBI taxonomy): Eukaryota > Metazoa > Chordata > Amphibia > Caudata > Salamandridae > Triturus > Triturus cristatus. The sequence continues at coordinate 376,994,820 of NC_140586.1, read as the reverse complement.
GTTCCCTGACGGAGCCTCAGTGAACGACGGGATTGACGCAGGGTTGTGTTCAGTGTCTTACTCCACAATAGATGACGCCATCGACTTAGTCAGAGCAACGGGCCCAGGGTCCCTCATGGCGAAGGCATACGTCGAGGCCACCTTTCGCTTACTCCCAGTCCACCCCACAAGTTTTTATCTGCTAAGGTTCCAATGGGAGGGCGAACTATACTTCGACAAAGCTATGCCCATGGGGTGCTCGGTGTCATGTGCCTATTTTGAATTATTCAGCACTTTCTTGGAATGAGCATTACACGTAAGATACCCGGTAGAGGGGAAACTCCACCACCTTGATGATTTTCTGTCCACAGGCCCCGCAGCATCCCCTGAGTGTGGCGACACCCTAGCAGTATTTGTAAAGGTGGCGGGGGAACTAGGGGTACCACTATCAGCTGACAAAATGGTAGGCCCAGCAACAACAATCACCTTTCTGGGAAAAGAGCTTGATTTCGTCGCTGGCACATCCAGGCTCCCCCCGGAGAAAGTGGAGGATTTCAGGGGGGAAATCAGGAACCTCTGCGGGCGGGACAAGGCGACATTGAGGGACCTTCAGCGGCTGATTGGTAAACTAAACTTTGCGGCCAGGGTAATCCCAGCTGGCAGGGCGTTCGCCAGGCAGCTGGCTCAACTGACAAGTGGGCTCACCCACAAGCACCACCATGTCAGGCTAGGAGCAGAGGTCAAGAAGGACCTAGCTATGTGGGACACGTTTCTGGCAGACTTCAACGTGTTACTTATATGGAGGGAAGGCTGGGTGACCAGCAAACAGATCACGCTCTACACCGATGCGTCAGGCAGCACAGGCTTTGGGGCAATCCTGGGCAGGAGATGGTGCACAGGGGAGTGGCCCAATAGCTGGCCCAAGGCAGGCGTGACCAAAAACATCACCTTCCTGGAGCTATTTCCCATCATAGTCGCACTCACGGTCTGGAAGCACGAACTGCAAAGCATGAAGCTGACATTATGGTCCGACAACAAGGGGGTAGTGCAAGCGATTAATAGGGGCACAGCCAGATGCCCGGATACACTTCGACTAATGCACAGATTGGTTAAGTTACAGCTGGAGGGCAACATAGACCTGCGTGTGCACCACGTGCCAGGGGTGGACAACGAGATTGCAGACGCCCTGTCCCGCGCAAGGATGGAGAAGTTCAGGGAACTGGCGCCCGGCGCAGAGCAGGAAATGGGCCAGCTGTGGGACCTGGTGGGGTAGATTTGTCAGAGCTGGTCAGCCAAGCCCTCACCCCGGCAGTTGCTAGGAGATACAGAACATACATCAATACTGTGATGTGAGTAGGAGGGATACAGTCACTGGGCGAAAAAAGAGCCACCCGCAGGGCAGCAGAACAGTTCATACAGTGGGCGTTCAACTCCCAGAAGTCTAGGTCATGGACATAAGCCCACCTGTCAGCCATGGCATACTACTCTAGGTTAGAGACTGGGCTGGACCCCGTGACTACACACTACATCAAGGCGGCGATGAAGGGATGGAAGCGAACTGAGGGCGCAAGGAGGGATACCAGACGCCCGATAGACCTCGCAAAACTAAGGGCCTTGCTGGGGGTGCTGCAAGACATCACAAACGACAGTTTTGAGCAACAACTATTCAGGGCAGCCTTCGCCACCGCATTCTTCGGGGCGTTCCGCGTCAGCAAGCTGGTAGCTTCCGCGAGGGCGGGCCCGGCAGAAAGCTGCCTGCAAGCAGGGGATGTCACACCAAGACCAGGGGAAAAAAAGCTGCTACTAAGGCGTTCAAAGACAGACCAAACTGGCAAAGGGACAGTGGTGAGGTTGCGTTGAATTGAAGACAGGAAGTGCTGCGCAGAGTGCTGTTTGATTGCTTTCATGGCAATACGCCCGGCCGGCGATGGGTCGCTTTTCAAACATAGGGACGGTACTTACCTCAGCAGATTCCAGTTCACCTCGATCATGCGCCTCTCACTCAGCAAAGCGGGACTGCCTCCATTGGTGTTCGGGTCCCATTCATTTAGGATAGGAGCCGCAACGACAGCCGCGCAGCATGGGATGTCCGAAGCAGGCATACAGGCGGTAGGGAGATGGCGGTCAAAAGCCTACCGGACTTACATAAGACCCCAGCTCATGTAAGACAGTAACAACACCCCCACGCCCGAACACTTCAATGACTTGTTGTCATTCCTCCAGCAGGAAGGAGACCATGCTTGGTTTGGGTGGTAGGCCACTCTTTCATAACTCGAATGCACTCCTGGTGGTGGCAGGAGGGGTGCAGGCAAGAACGACGGCCGACGGACACCTACATAAGGTGGTTTGGCCAACCGGGAATAAAATGGGAACAGCTGCCGGCGAGGCTCGCGGAACTGAGGGCAGAGGCCGGCAGGCACCCGGACGTCTTGATCATACACCTACTCATACTGCCTTCATCAGTGTTTAACTCCCCGGGAAGTATAACAAGCTGTGTGCCACTTAAGCCCTTTTGTGGCACCAGAATTGGGGAGGATGTACGTACGGTAGAAAGTTTCATGGTCTCAAGGAAACCGGCTGCATTGGGCCAGAAGCGCCCCCCCAAACACATTTTAAAGGCATTGGCAAATTGGGCTCTGCCCCAGGGCCCAGCCTTTCAGGGTGAGGGGTGGGGGGCGGGGGGCGGGGGGCGGGGCTGGTAGAGCCAGCACTGTACTGCAGTGAGTCTCCGCCTGATGAATAATTCTTAAAAGATTGTTTCAAATACCGTTTCCCTTTCATTTATTTTTTAATGTGGGTGATGTGTGAGAGTCTATTACTGACATGTTCCAGAGAATTGTTGTGTTTATGTTTCATGCAACATCCATAAAAAACGGTTCTTTTAGATCAAAAAAGTACCTGACATATGAGAAATGGGAGGGTATCACAGAGATTATTTGCAGTAATATTAGTGAGCTGCTTCTGTGTTACAATATTGAAAACACATCGCTATCCCTCAATATCAGATGTAAACAATGTTAGAGCGTGGACCAGTGTGCCTGTGCACTGTCAGTGAACTGGCTAAAGAGGGCACGAAAGAGCTGAAACCGGATCATAAGTCCAAATCTGTCCCGAACAGGGGCCCCTAGAGTACGTTTGGCCCGGGGCCCCTAAAAATGTCCCTGCCGAAGGAAATTACGACACTTGACTGAGACACGGCAGCAAGCTTCCCGAAAGTGTTTAAAATGTACTTGAGCCCAATCACCACGTTTAACATTGGACACAAATGTATTCGAGGGTTAAACTGAAAGAGGTGTCTCCTGGTCCAATGCTCGGTAATGAAACCACTTCAATGGAATGGGCTGCTTGAGTGAGAATTCAAAAGCAAGTAACTGCACCATTATCAAGGAAAGTGCCGCACAAGGCTGTCTGTAAGGCGCAACAACCAAGAAAAAAGGCAAAACGCGCACCTAAATCACACAGGAATTTATTTTTCTGCTGATTCCCAAACACAGCCTTGCGCTGCTGACTACTGGGATATGTGATTAGTTTTTATGGACACTTTTATTGCCGTTTATCCAACATCTGGGATTCATTAATCCACTACGCGCATTTTCTTTGAAGCCCTTGCTCATTGCTCTTGTAATTCAAATAGTCCCCTCCAGGATTATTTTCAAGGCTCTTTTTAATGCATGATGACCAAATACAAATACTTTGTCTGGATGTTAAAGCAATTTAACATTTTCTGACTGATTCCATACAATTTTATACCACCTTTTCCGGATGACGTAGCCGGCGCCTGGGATGGTGAAATTGTGCCTCAACATTGGCACTACATAAGAAGTGTAAAAATTACATTTGCACTAAAGGAACGGTGTAAAATTGTGTATAGATTGACCAATGCAAATAGGTTTCATCTAGAAAAGATGGTGCAAAATTGTAGCTAGCACTCGCAAAGTCAATGTACTGTATCTACATAACTACCAAGGTTCTAATGTACAGATACTCATCAAAATGTCTCTCCAAGACTTTTATGGTCGCCCAAAAAAAATCAAGAAAGCACAGTCTGGAATATCGCTGGCAGCATTAGTATATTTATAAAGTAACTTAGCTGGACTGACTCACAAAGTAATTTCACAACTAAGTTGAACTTGTGTGAAAATTGCAAATGTAAATTTAAGTATGAAATTCAGAAAATGTGAATTTCTACTCATAAATGTACTTGAGTCATAAATCCATCATGAAGAATGACGACGTGGTATAGTAAAACCACTCTTGTCCTCAGCAAGCCGGAGGCAGCCCTGCTACTGAACAGAGAGTTTGCCTTTATGCTAGCAAAGACTAGGTTGCTGGCAAGAGGGACTCACTTAGCCCCCAAAGAGTGGTTTTACCATACCACGTCATCATTCTTCATGATGGATTTATGACTTATACACACAAGATCAACACTTACTTAAGAAAAGAATTCTGGAATACACAAAATCTTGGACACAGTAATCACTGTTGCCCTTTACTGTGCAAATACCACTGGAGTACTAGAACCCATTCCGGGTCGGAAATACAACCGGAACTGAGGATCCATACAAAGAGATTAGAGCCCTGAAGAAGTCGCTGCGCACATCAATTAAGCGCAACAAAACACGTGTTGGCTAAGGATCTCACGATTAAACTTAAGTGACTGTATCAACGGAGGAACAAGAGTGTTTTTTATTATTGTCAATGATACATAGTATATACTGTTGGCGTGTGCAAGGGACTGCTTTATTGTGGCATTTTGATATGACACATGCCAGTTTAAATTATATGATATGAACTCAGAGGGGGGTGTGGCCAAGTGGGTATCGAAGATAATCACCTCGCAGTGAGGCTCTGCGCTATTCTGGGCCCATCTACAATTATCCTACAATCCACTGACTGATTGAGTCCCCCATACCCTAGAGGAGAACCCCTGCCTGACAACCAGCTACCTGCTGGGCTAGGCTTCCCCTGCCGAGATGTGGAGGCAATGGTGACTGCAGAACCCATTCTGTGCCCATTGCTGCTTAAGATGCCAGCAGGGGAGCAGCATCTCCATCGATATTACAGCCCCATTGTGCCTGAAGAAGAGAGCAGTGCTACCAGCGGAAGTGCAGACCAGAGAGCTATGCCCCAGGATGCTGGTGCGGGGACCAGTGGGGTCCATGGAGGTACGGGCACTCATCTAACCCCAATCAGTTGAGACCCGTGGCCTCCTTCACATAACACACTGCAGTGGAGGAAGTGGCTGCCTAGGAGGGCTTGCGGCCCTCCTTTCACTATAAACTTTCGCTGCCACTGGAGAGGGCTGAGGCGTGAGGCCTGCAGGGTGAACCACACTCTTGTTCTGGGGGCTGTGACCCCTTTGGTGTAGCTGACAGGAGGCCTGATGGCAAGTGACACTGCCATGTGGCCCCATCTTGAGCGAAGATCACACCGATGAGGGTGGCTACATCGGGGGCCCAACAGCCCTCTTCAATTCTTCGTGCTGCCGGCTTGTGAGCTGGGGCCACTGTGAGGGGCAGGCACGGAGGCCCACGCTGAGTCCCCAAAGATTTGAAACACTCTGGTGAGTGCTGCGGGCGGGCTGGCAACAGGGGGTGCACAGCTATCCCTCCCCCCCTCAGAACACCCATTTCTTTCTATGTGGCATTGCTTGTGGGGGCTTCAGACTTGCTTGTTTGCTGTAGTGCTGCTGAGTGCCATGTGCAGTGGCCTTTCAGGACTTGTGGCCCATATAGCTACCTTCTCCCCTGGACCCAGTGTGCTCCCACCTTTTTTGGCACTTACTGGCACATGCAGCGATTCGCAAAAATCAGCTGTTTGCGATTGCAAAATTAGCTTTTGCGATGCATCAAGGGTGAAGGCCCTTGCAATTTGAGAATTCGCAATTAATTGCGTGTTCTCAAATTGCGATTGCATTTAAGGAATCGCATTTTGCGATTCCTTAAATGCAATGCAAGAACCACTTTGAAGTAGCGATTTCGCTACTAGGGGGCGCCAATTACCATGAAGTTGAACTTTATGGTACTTTGCAAAAACTTTGAAAAATGCACTAAAGTGCATTTTTCAAAGTTGTAGGTTACACACACACATGTCCTTAGGACATGTGTGTGCGCAACATTTGTGCACAGACCAATTTCAGGGGTGCAACAGGTTGTCCTTTTGACACCCTTGCAATTGCATGAGCAATTTGCGAGTACCACTTGGGACTCGCAAATTGCGCTTGCAATTTCCCATTCATGAATGGGAAGCTATTCCTTATTTGCGACTCGCTGTTTGCGAGTCTCAAATAAGGAATGTGTAGGAATCGCTATTATTATAGCGATTCCTACATGCATAGGATTTTGCGAGTCCTTAATTGCGAATCCTTAATATTCACAATTAAGGACTCGTAAAATCCTAGCTTGATGCATGTGCCTGTTAGTGCCTTGTCTTCAACTGTTCTGCTGTTGGGGGTGTGTGCTGTGCCGACAATACAGGGAGCGCCTTTGGAACCACATTACTGGCCAGACGTTCAAGAGCATCCCGACGGGGGCAGCACGAAGCAGGAGGCTAACTCGTAGAGCTTGGCTCCCTGTGTCTGCGTTCCTCGGATGCCAAAGGTGGCAACTGTTGGGGCATGGTCTGGCTGAAAGCCCCCAAACCTCCACCTCAGAAATCGATCTTGGTCATGCGGACGGCCTCTCCTTTGCCGGTGGACCCGATTTGCCAGTTGAAATCCACACTAGAAAAAAATACTGGGGTGTTTGAAAAGGTCCTACAGGCCATCCATGACTCCAATACTGCTATGGAAGCCCAACTTTGGGCGATACAAATAGAGACTGGGTTGCTTTGGACAGTCCATGTCAAACTCACGGAGCGAGTGGATGAAGCGGAATCCTCCCTGACCTCACTCAGACCCTCTTTGGTAGTCATGTAGGACCAACTGAAAACATTGCAAACTGAGGTGCGGGACATTAAGGCAAGGGTAGAGGATGCTGAAACTCAATCACAGTGCAATAATGTCTGTTTCTATGCTTTCCCGAAGGGTCGGTGGGTCCAAATGTTGAACTTTTCCTAGAAGATTGACTGAAGACCACCGTCCTGGCTCACCAGATTTCGAAGTTCTTCTATATCGGAGAACACATAGGATCCCTGGTATCCCCCTCCCCACTAAGGGCTATGCCGCGCCTGGTCATAGCCTGCCTACTCAAATTCAGGGACAGAGATCTTCTATTACAAATGTTCCAGGTGAACGGCCCCAGGACCTACAATGTAAACAACATCATGGCGTATTCAAACTACACAGTAGAGGGTCAGAGACATCGTAAAACCTTCGGGGTGGTCAAGGCACAGTTACACACATTGGGATTGTGATATACATTGTTATTTCCTGCCAAGCTTTGAGTTGTGGACGCCAACACGACTTACTATTTCACATTTCTGGAGGAGGTCTAGACATGGCTGTGCTCAAAGTGGGTGCAAGAATTGCCGGATGTGCTGTGAACTAGAAATTCTGTTTACTAGTTTGAATGCCGGAAATTAATGCTGCCTCCTAATTGTGTATAATACTCGCTTGATATGTCGATGATGTATAATAAAAAGAATTATATTTAAAAAAAAGAATTGCCGGATGCATCTGGTGATGGTTTGTTGGGCTGGTCTCATCTCTCATGGGAGGCTCTGACGCTGCAGCACGCGCAAACCACAATCCTGCCCCACTGAGGAACAGGCTGCTCGAGCGAGTACAAGTGGTGCCAGCAGTTTCTGTTCATAGACCCAACAGATTTTAGGTCCTGATCCCGGACACAGACCTGGACTCGCAACTTGGGGCCCCCAGCTCAGTGGCTTCCAAAGGGGACAAAACAATCACGCCAGTGAGATCGCCTCACAGGTAGATGCCAGATATGTGATATTGCCGTGATGGTGAGTGCGGGGATGGTGGTGGAACAGGTGAAGTGGGTTTCTTGAAATGCCACCTGAAGTTGACCCAGTTTAATTACCTACATAAAACCTATCTCACACCACACCGGCTGCACAAGATCTTTCCAGATGCGGCCTCGGTGTGCCCGTGTTGCAGCCACCCAGATGCAACCTTTTTACATATGGTGTGGGATTGTCCACCATTAGCGCGAGCATGGGTGCAGGTGATGGAACATATCTCTGCAGTGGTCAATGTGCACCTATTATCTGATCCTATACTGTGCTTACAGGGGATTTCTAGACAGACAAAACACACCAAAGATTACATTTGTCGACCTGGCCACAGCTCTGTTTAAGGGCTTAATTGCAATGTCTTGGAAGGCTGCACAACCCCCCACTGTTTCTGGTTGGCTCTGCATGGGCGATAATTGGGTGGTAGCTGAGGCTAATGCCATGTCTCATGAACCGCAGCTTTGAGGACGTGGTGGAGCTGCCACACTTTGGGAAATGTATGCGCTCAAATTGTTTGACAAGTTGGACCCCCAGACCCAATAGTTTGCTGAGAATGGTGGCCTGGGATCATTGCCGGTTTTAGCTGTAGCTCCACTGGGAGTCATGGGTTGGCTCGTGTCCGCCCCACCTTGCTGTGGGTCTTCAGATAGGATGTGCCACATCTCCTGCTCCCCCACATTCGGACACTCCTCATATGTATAATGGTTATACTAAGACCATGTTCATGCACCTCGGCTGCCACCTTCAAAGCCCTAGTCAAATGTTGGTAGGTTTTCTCTTTTGTTATAATTTCAGCACTTTTATATTCTTGGCAACACTTCTACTGAGTGAATCAACATGGTTTAGTCAGTTTCTTGTTTCATTGGAACAACACATCCCCATGCATACTGCTATAATTTCCCAGCTATTGATGCCTTCAATGTGAACTTTAGTGCTGATAATAAAATTGTCATGTATGTGACCTGATACTGTAATCTGTAATATGTCACTAAAGAAATATTTCAAAGAAAACAATTATATGAATTCAGACACGGCAATGGCAAGGCTGTACTACTGCAATGTAATATATAAGGATCTTCTTTAAAACCAGACCGAAGAAAATGCAAAAACTGACTAAACCTCGAAAAGAGAAAGCATGATGAGTCAGCCTTAAAAAGACACTGGTTACAGATAGATGAGAAGATCAAGTTTGAAATTCTCAGTTCAGTGCACAATGAATGCTGCATTAAAGGCACAGGGAACGTACAGATTCTTCAAACTCACAAAAGGTGATGAGAAGAATGTGTCTAACCACTGGCAATCACTTGGGTGTGGAATTCCAACCCACCTTTTTTTGCCCACCATGTCATCTCAGATTAGACCCAGCCATATGCAAATCTGGCTTGATCCTGCTCCAGCCAGGTCTTCTTTGAACTGGAATACAAGCGAACCAAGACTGATTTCAGCCTAGTTGGTCCTCTATAGTAGCTTGGCTCCAGTGGCACAGTGATCAAGGGACACACATCTGGACATACCTCTGGACACTTAAGGTGTTCCATCAAAAACGCACAAATGATGATGGAAAAAGGCTTGCAATTTGTTTAACCACTGGCAATCTCTTGGAATAGCATTCCAACCCATTGTTCTTTTGCCTACTATGCAACCTTAGATTCGACCCAGCCATATGCAAATCAGCATTGGCCCACCTCCAATAGGAACAGTGAGCAAGGGACCCATGTCTGGGCATACCCTTGGCAACTTAAGGCATTACATCAAACTCACAAAATATGATGGGAAGAATGCTTGCAATTTGTGTTACCACTAGCATTCGCTCAGTGTGGCATTCCAACCCATCGTTCTTTTGCACACCATGCCACTGATGACGCCGGATTCTTATCTATCTTACCATCACTAAGAATGCTCTCAGGTCACCAGGATCTTTTTATCTGCTAAATAGTGTAGAGGGGAGGAAGTCAAATTTTAACACATAATCAATAGTTGAATTTATTCTCTGAAAGGACCACTGACTCCGAATCTTCAAATTTTAAGAATTTATTACAACCAAGAATAATTGGACATACAAGCACCTCAGCACAAGGTGAGCGAAATAAATGGGCACTAATACAAATGAGATTCTAAGCAGGAGTCTCATCCGACTCAGTATAAGAAGAATCAATTCCAATATCAGAAATGCGATAATTACTCCAGTATCTACATTAGAAGTCATTAGCCTAAAAGGAAAGCAGTTAGTCTATTCCTACTCTATCTCTAAGGTGACATCCCTACTTAGCATTTTCCTTTCCAGGCAAGAGAGTAAAAGGTGTCAGGAGTGAAGACTTCCTTAGAAGTGCACTCACTCAGTCGGAGCTCGCTCTAAGATGCTCCTTCTAGCTTCCCATCTAAGCCTCAACTGCTCAACCCTCGGGGCACTGTCCCTAATACAAAATCCCAAAAACATAGAACACGCCCTCCGGCACACCTCTTCAGCCAGGTCTTCTTCCAGTACTTTTCCAGTGAAACTTATATCCCATCCAGCGACGGTTATCTTGACCTTGGGTCCCAGGCACCTGCTCTGCCGAGAGTATCATCCTTAAATTCCGGTGTACTTCCATATTGGCTTCTCGTACCATCCTAATTCCTAAAACAAAGGCCTAGTCTCTCTAACGGGCTAAGTGTCCTTGCACCTGCAACAGAAACATGAGAACGAGAAACTTTCCACATCTCCAAGATTTTTCATCGTCCTGAAACCCAAAGCCTTACCAAGGGAAATCATTTTCGGCCTACAATATTTAGCTAACATGAGAAATGAACAGGCCTTTCTCTTTAAACGTGTATGCGATCAGGCCTTTACACAGTTTAAACTCACACTTCTAAAATCACACTTGTAACATTTCATAAAATAAATGATGGGTCCTTGGGTTGCTGTATCCAGATATACAAGCAGGAATGTAAATCAGTAAAGGCCCCAGTTAAGATCCAGTTAAAGTCCAATTAAAACCCCACCGGGAGCAGCTGCCCTGCTGCTCAGCCTCAGATCTAACTGGCAGTAGAATCAAACATACACAAAAGGAACTCTTAGGTGACATCACAGATACAAGCTGAGGGGCTTAGAACAAACACAGAAGAAGGACAGAGAAGAAGGAAAAGCAGGATGTAACACATCTCCCTCCTTGACAGAAATAAGAGACAGATGTGAAATAGAACATACCGCAGGGATGAAATTAACACAACTTCACCTTTAAAAGAAATTGGAGACATACGGAAACGACAGAAAGAAGAAAAGTAAATGATAGAACAAACAGCACATAATTTTTTAAGATGTGTGAGTCTCAAAATCAAAGTGCAAATTCCATGTAAAAGTAGATTTCAAAATGCAGGTGACATCTAATGTTTAGGCGTACTTTAACATGTCCCCAACCCAACTTACTTCAGGCTGTCAGTTGTTGTAGACACCGGTGGGGCAATCAAAGAGTTGGACATGAGGTTCATTTAATTTCTTCTAGTTTCTCTTCTAAATTTCTTTGATCACGCGTGGTTTCTTCCGTCAAATCGTTGCCAATTTAACATTTCGTAAAATAAATGATGGGTCCTTGGGTTGCTGTATCCAGATCTACAAGCAGGAATGTAAATCAGTAAAGGCCCCAGTTAAGACCCAGTTAAAGTCCAATTAAAACCCCACCGGGAGCAGCTGCCCTGCTGCTCAGCCTCAGATCTTACTGGCAGTAGAATCAAACATACACAAAAGGAACTCTTAGGTGACATCACAGATACAAGCTGAGGGGCTTAGAACAAACACAGAAGAAGGACAGAGAAGAAGGAAAAGCAGGATGTAACAACACTACAAGCATTACACTTTATATATGAATAAGCAAACTACATGTGCAGACTTTAATATGGTGCACATTTAAACCCAATGCATCGCATTACATGAAAAGCAATCATTATGCGTTGACTTAAATACATTTGCAGTAAACTATGATATTGCTCTTCATGAAAAGCATGGTTACATTTCTAATCATACTAATATAAGCAGATTTGAGTGATACATTACTAAGTCACACTTTGATACAATTTCGATTAATATGTGGGTGCAGACTAACAGTGAATATGATGCACCCCTACAATTTTCTGAATAACGTGGCGCTCTATCACCACCTCAGTCCATTGCTCACTGTGACACTCAAACAAAGCTACACCCAACAGAACATGCCCCAATAGGGCTGAAACCGGTCTTGGGTTACTTGTGTATCTTTTTATAGAGGACCTGTCTTGGCTGTTCAGGCAGAACTATTCCTATTGGAGCAGGACCAAGACTGTTTTGCATGTGGCTGAGTCTAATCGGAGTTGACGTGGTGGGCATAAGAACAAACATTTGTAATGCTACCCTGAGAGATTGTTAGTAGTTGGATTTATTGCAAACATTCTTGCCATCATCTTTTGTGTGTTTGATGCAACACCCAAAGTGGCCAAGAGCATTCACAGACATGGGTTCCTTGCTCAGCATGCCCATCACCTTTTGTGTGTTTGATACAGTCGCAGCTGCTGCCCATTCTATGTGGTGAGGCAGTGTGGATGCATCACGGGTACAAATAAATAAATATACACTTACCTTTTGCTCCCGCACCGTGCCTCACTGCTGCTCTGTACCCAGCACTGTAGTTCCCATCAGCACAGGCTCCCAGCTCACCACGCAATCCCAGCGCTTCTCTCATGCTATTATTCCTAGTATTAGAGAAGCGCTGTGATTGGGCGGAGCAGGCATGTTTCACTCTCCAGCTGGGACTGGGAGCCTGTGCTCCTGAGCCCTGCAGATATCTCCAAGGAATAGCCTGAAGATATCAAGTGCGCATGCCAATTTGGCCAGCTGTCAACGAACGGCCATACTGACATGCGCATTGTCAATGCCCACTACTTTTCCTGCCTTTAAGCAGTGGGGTGACGCTTCTCCGCCATAATGGAGGAGCTGCCCCTGTTTTGATAGATACAAAACCTTGCCTCACTCTACATCTCAACCATGAATTCCAAATCAGCTACATCACTTCGGATCACCCAACAAACCTTCATGAGGAAAAATACAGAGGCAGATTTTCAGGAGTTGACATTTTAAAGCTCTGTTGTGCACTGGACTAAATATGGATGGCAGAATCCAACTACATACACTTCGAAAAATCCTAAACATCAAGCTATTCAGATTAGTGTTCCACTAGGCTGCAGAAATAATCATGTTCAGTGACGAATATTGGGTTCCAGGCTACTAGAATATCATTTGAACTGTACAGCACTCTGAAATGTCGGTGAAGTGCAGCACTATGTATAACTTTAAATACTTTGTGCAGCTGTCAGTCCATGCAGAGATTTCCTTGCCATCACGTGCACAAACAAGTTCTAGAAAGCCGTGTGCCAATAATTACCATTAATCAAGCTGTGCATTCACAGTCAAGTCCTACCACAGTCGGAGGAGCTTTTACATAAATTGCTTTTGGGTGTAGTGGACAATTCTTCATCCTGGATTATGTAAATATCAAGACTAACCTCTCCATATACTACCTTGGATGATCCAGTACTCTTGCCTAATATGGGTGTTCAGAAATTTGAACATCTAGAATGCAAATAGCCCTCTGGGCAGCAGATTAAATAGAAATGAGGTTTGCAAACACTCGGACAGGGAAGGTACAGCACATGTAAGCATTGCCCTACATAGCCTGCGCCACACACACTTAAGAACAGTTGACAGGTAAAATTATTATTAAGGGCAAGAAAACATGGCAGAAATGCCCCAGTTCTTGCAGGTAAGAAAAAAGCCAATGAAAAAAACCACACATGGGTGCTTACCTTAGGTCTCTCCAGCAACTGTGGTGCAGGGGAGCCTCCATCATTCAGGGACAACTCAGGATCTTTGTGTATGTAAGAAGTGGTGGATTCTTTGGTATTCAACCTATATTTTGCATAGAGAGCAGTTATTTTTAATTCTGCTACTGGCCTTACAGCCTTGAAGAAGGGAAACGAATAAAATGTTCAAGATTTGGTATTAAATCTAAGAGGAGGATATAAAAAGGCCTAAACTTCACTAACAACCATTGATAAACATTGAACACACAAGCTGCCTAAAACCTCTGGAGCAATGTTTTATCTTAGCTGATGGATGGTAATTGTAAAAATATTAGCAAGATAGGTAAGGAGGACATACTCTCAGCAGCTTTTGGGAGGAGGTGAACACAGTATATTTTATCCGTGAAAGTTGTGTGAATACAAATAAAATAAAAGTGTTGCAATTGGCAGGATTTTGCACTTTTCCTATTTTTCTACTATTTTTTTCACATTGTTATGTTCAATCAATGTTTGAGCTGCGCTTTAGATGTTTTTCGTGTGGTATGGGTCCCTTGGTGTAAATGGTGGCAGCAACTAAGGTCCTTACAAATGAACTACGTTCTTAGCCCTTTTACCGTAGAAGACCAGTACTGGGGCAATGGATACTAGGCCGTCCCCTACGACACAACCAGCAAATGGTGGGAGAATCATTTTGAACGTTCAAACCCCAGATGTTGCTTTATTGTTATGTGTATTTGTAAAGCACACTATCACCTGCAAGTGTGTGCAGATGCTTTGTTGTCAAGACTGGGCAAATATGTCACTTTGCCTATGGCAACAAAAATTATAGGGACTTATTTACAAGCCCCTTGCACCGCTGGTGTGTCACTTTTTTGGATGCACTGGCAGCACAGTGTGCTGGCCCATATTTACAAGGCCACGCAAAGCCACGCTGCATGGCTCGTCATGGCCCTGTAAATACTTGAATACATGAAAGGGCGTGCCATGAGTGTTGCTGTGGGTGTCCCCAAACAACATCCATGGATTCTGTAGCATTCCCAGATTTACAGTGTTTCGTAAACCTGGGGATGCTTCAGAATCCTGGAATCAAAAGGAGGCGCAACAAGGAGAAAGACTTTTATTTCTCCTAGTTTTTTTCTCCTTCTGTGTGTGCTGTATTCTGAAAGATAGAGGAAAATGCAATCAACTATTGTTTTTGTGCAGAAAAGTATCATACCTGCAATGCAGGCACCCTTGCACCAACTATGAGGCCCATAGTTTGCTGCGTTAGGTTGCTGAAAAGGACTAGGGGAGCAGTGATTTGTCACATGATTGGGTGTTGGTAAATATATTTATAAACACGAAAAAGTGATGGGTTCAAAGCCTGAAATAATCTTTGGCACTAGAAGCAAACAATTGTCTTCATTTCAGCAGGCTTTTCAATACTATTTTGCCGAGATCATTCAGCTAACCTTTCATCGCCATGTAGAACAAACATTGCCAAAGCTGGTAGTTCTGTACCATCACATCAGAGTATTTTTTTTCCTGCAGTTCTATATTGCGTGAACCTGACCCAAAGGTAATGGGGTGCTTTACATGAGCAGCAGTTACGTTACGCAAGGATAAATTCATTTTTTGGTAGGCAAGAGGAGATTAAGTGATTTGTCCAGAATCGTGGGATGTTGAGTAGGCCGAGACTCAAATCTGGCTCCACAGCTCTGACCGTCATGCCACACACAGTTGTTATGCAGTGCTAGGTTAATCCCCTCAAGCAAGCTGCCTGCTGTATCATCACATTGATTTAACGTGCTTCTTACATAATGGGATTTCTATGGCAATGAAATGAAACTCACTGCTAATGATTGGAACTCTACTTTGCCTTATGAGCTGAGCTCCTGGCTGCCACCGATGATAGTGCTGAGCTCCCAGCCACGGCTGCTGATAGGAAACTCCCCTGCAGTTCATGAAGGCAGTGGGGGGAGCTCCTGTCTTAATTGGACCAGCTAGTTTGAGTACCTGCTGTACCTGACCATTGACTCATTGGGCCCAATGCTAGAGATGGACTCCTTTCTTTGCCACTCAGAAAATGTAAACATGTACAGCAATCATGTAGGCTGATCCAAATCTGAAAGGCACCTTGAACAAGCAAAGGCTGAGGGTTGCTGATCCAAAGCCCTTGATACAGTCAGGAAGAGATCCATGAGATAACCAATGGCAAACAACATTTGTCAGGGCACCCCCATCTTGACATGCTAGCCACATTCAAGACTGCCACCTACCTATCCCACATACTACAACTGCAAGCCACCTCAGTCCATACATTTCGGTGATTTTATTCATGCTTGAGTGAACAAGCTAAGGGGACTTTTGTCTCTGACTCAAATGATGTCACCCTCTCTATTCCTCAGGCATCACAACATACCATTACTAGACCAGGACATTTGGAAGTTCCCAGTGCAGCTAGCTGTCCTCTATGTCCTGTTATGTCTACAATATTGCTTTGCAATTTTTTTTAAAATATTTGAATATTTCGAGTAAATTTAGTCTAAAGCAATTCTGATAAAATCACCCATGGTCTTAACAAACATGATCTGTGACACTGCTAGTTTTGTCCTAGACTCTTTGACTACACAGTCATTGGAGAGTCAAATGCCCAGAAGGAATAGCTTGGCTATCCAATTGAAATGCAAAATGATTGAGGGTGCTGGGCGCCAGTGGTGAATAACTGCACGTTGTTAAAATACTGTATAGTAACCGCTGACTACACACGAAAAGGTCTCACCATGACAAAACAAGGCGATGTGGAAGACACTTGTTCGTGACTAGTTGAATCAACTATCTGTGCAGAGGCACATCTACATCAACTATGATGTGAGTCAAAGGCTTTGGTAACCCCTGGTAGATTCCTCATGGCTCTCAGGCTGTGCCTCTATGTTTGCCAGCTGTGTGGAGCAGAGAAAGATACATACCCTGTGAGTCTTGCCTCATGCAATACCAGAAAGAGGGTCCATCTTGAGACGTACAGTCAGCCCTACCAGAGATGTGATAGGGTAGTGATGGCTCTCCTTGCCAAACCCCCAAGCTGGCCCACACGAGACCTATAAACCTGTTTACTATAGTCTTTTATTATACGCAAAACTGGAACACAATATACAGCAAAATAGTAGCAGAATGACAATTATAATGGTAACAGCAAGCCTAAAGAAAGTATACAGCATGAACAAACTAGGCCTTATGTTGGACTTGGCCCTCTTTGCGGGCTTATCCCCAAACTTTATGCTTCTTCCGCCTATTTTTTCCTGACCTGGTTTTGTTCGCTTTAGGACTCTGGGCACTTTACCACTGCTGATCAGTTCTAAAGTGCATATGCTTTCTGTGTAAAATATGATTATGATTGGTTATCTGTGATTGGCATATTTGATTTACTGGTAAGTCCCTAGTAAAGTTCACTGAGTGTGCCGGGGCCTGTAAATCAAATATGACTAGTGGGCCCGCAGCACTGATTGTGCCACCCATATGAGCAGCCCTGTAAATGTATCTCAGACCTGCCACGTCAGTGTCTGCGTCCAGTTTTGACCTGTCATGTTGACTTGGCAAGTGCACACACTTCATACACCGCTCCGGGAAGGAGACAAAAGGGTCTGAGGGAAAGTTTATCGACCTAATTCAGTTCCAATCCCCAATACTTATAATCAACAAACAAATAGGAACTGATGGTCTAAAGGAGAAAGGCTTGTAATTGGTCAACACCCGCCCAAAAGAACGAGAAGTATCTACACAAGGTACTCTGTGGAACCTACCAGCCATCCAAGGTCACTATCCCTGTGGGGGGTGTGCTGTTTGTCCACAAACTAGACATTCTAGATCAATCGAGATAGGTACGACTAGACCTTGGTTACAGAAATCATTTACTAACTGCAACAGTGAGAACCTCATTTATCTTCTGAAGTGCCCATGTCAATACCAGTATGTAGGCATGACAACCCGCAAAGTCAAAATAAGAATGCAGGAACACAAAAGCACATTTAGATGTAGTAAGACCAACACCAAGTTGACTCGACATTTTGTTGAAAAAAACCACAAAGCAGAAGATTTTATTTGGACGGTTTTAGAAAAACCTTTCATGCCATCACACATTGCGGACAAAACCCACTTTTTGTTCAACAAAGAACAGCGTTGGGCATTTAAACTGCGTAGTGACCAGACCGGACTCAACGACTCGATACCATGGACCACTTTATCATAGTCCATTGGGGAACAGTTAGTACAATAATGCCTAGTATTAGAATTTCTTCCTAGTACTTCAAACTTCTCTCTAGCACCTGTACTGTGAAGTTTATAGGGAGGAATATTACAGGATTATATGTATCCTCTGACATCTTGCAATTGTGTGTCTTTTTGTGAATACATCGTATCCTATATATAATGACAAATGGCAAGCTGGTCAGAACCGTTTAGATGGTATGTCTACATCCTGCTGGTGTACTGTGTGTCAATTATCAGTGCAAACTTTTATCACGAATATTTCTGATATGTGGCTATAAGGGCCACAGGACACACACTGACATTTATTTGGTTGAGGAATCACAAACGTACTGGTGAACTTTAATGAACTTTATTGTTCATAGTGATGCTAGCACTAACTTCGCTTAAACTACCACTTCCTGCGAAGATGAGGTCATTCTGTAGTTCTTACATTTGGCTTTGATTGGCAACGCGTTTCTCGTCACGCGCACACGTAAATACACCACCTGATCGGCACCTCGGTACCTCCCACAAACACAGGGGAGCCCGAGGCACCGACGGACAGGTGAGTTTCTCCGAACTTTACCGCTTTTCTTTGTTTCTTTGTGTCTAATTTGTATTAGATAGCCTGCTTTAACATCAGCGCTGTTCACCTCCAGGGCAGCACAATACTCGACACTCGTTTTCTGTCCTGAGCATACGAGGTCTTAAGTTTTTCACCCAGTACGTGAGCAGCCACAACATTTGCCGCATGACGCTAAATATACTTAACTTGATAGCGTTATTTTCCCCCTGTAATGACTGTCAAAACCACTACAAGCACCATTGCCCACATTAGACCGGGCTTTTGCATACACTTTTGTTTGTCACCCATGTTACAAATTTATCGACAGATACTGCTGCATCTGCTGGGGCTCCAGCTCAGTATCTAGCGAACATGACATTGAGGTGGCCATTCACTCTTTACCATTTACTTTCTATACAACCGTGTTGTAATCTCAATGGCGAGGTTAAACAGTTTATTTTCCCTCCCCACCCCCCCTTGTTTTACTTGTTTCACTGTTTGGTAGACAGTATGTTGAGAAATGAACAAAATTAGGTTTTTAATATATGTTAGAAGGAATAATGAGTATCTTCCGCACTAACACTGATCCACTCTCTTACAATTATAGAGCGGGGTCTCCCATCCCTGAGTTAGTGACCGGGTGAGGTGAGGTCTGTATCTAGAAATGTACAGGTGAGTGCACGTGATTAATAGTTCACTATTAAAGTGCGCCAATGATTATTGGCTTGGTTATATAAGTACCGCACCACATGATGCGTTGCTGAGACTTGTAAGTAACTTACCTATTCCCCCAAATGTATATAATTCTGATTTCTTTATGTATCCATCTGTTCCAGGAGTGAAGATCACCCTGACCTTTTTGAGATCTCATCATCTAAGGTTGTACATTTGACAAATTTTTTGAATTTTAAATCACAAGATCACTGATGCAGTAGCACACTTTGTCATATAGGTCCTGAAGAAAGCCGGACACTGTTCCATCTAGGCTGAAACTAGTTGACCCACTGTGAAGCAACTTATTTGTTTGATGTTGCTTTAGCACGTTTTTAAGAGGATTGGTACAGAGATAGTGATTAAAGGCTGTTTCTCTCTCTTCCAACTCCTTTTTATTCTCACTATCCTGCACTGCACTAATACCATTTCCACCAAGCAAGAGAAAACATACTATCTTTCAAGACTACACTTACCAGTTACCTCTGGTTTTTCTCCTTCTGGGACTACACTTTGTTGGATCAGTTGCAATCTTTCTGCCACATGATTCTCCTCAAGGCTTTGAGGAATAGTGGCTAAGATTGAAGGATGACCAGATGATGACACTGGCCTCTCTTGGCAGTTGATGGAAATCCTGACAACTCTCTGTGTTTCCTGCCTAATGTTCCACTGTAGGTTCAATCTGTAGTTGTATAGTTCTTCTTCTCTTGACATACTTGGGGTGGTGTTGTCTCTCACAAGCCTTTCTCCTTTAGACCATCAGTTCCTATTTGTTTGTTGATTATAAGTGCACACACTTGCCTGGCCCTAACCTTCCCTTTTTCTGCATGTAAGGCACCCCTCAGGTAGGACCAAGGTACCCCAATGGGCAGGGTGCAGTGTGTGTGAAAAGTAGGATATGTACTGGTGTGTGTGACATGTCCTGATAGTGAACTACTGCCAATTTCGTTTCTCACTATTGAAGGGCTATCTGCCCCATAGGATAACATGGGAGATACTTTGTAACATCTTACAAGTACAACTTCCCATTGGGACAAGATCGAAATAAATGTTAGGCCCTCTGAACTCAGAATTTAATAATACATCTTTTAGTAAAGATGATTTTTAAATTGTGTGTTGGAAAATGTCACTTTTAGAAAGTAGCGATACCATAGGGGATGATGAACGGAGCGTTTGAGCAAATCAAACACTCACCCCCAGTCAACTGATCTGGGTTTAATCCATCATCATTCTTTAGCTCACTCCACCACCCCAGTTCAGACATGGCCATATGCATATCAGTCTGACCCTGTGCCTCATGGGAACAGTTCAGCCCGAACTACCAAGCCATGTCTTCCCTGGACCGGAAACAAACATCCTGGGACCGGTTTCGGGTTCATAACCCTCATCAGCCAGGCTATCTTGAATCCAGTGGCAAAGTGAGCAAGGGACCCACGTCTGGGCATACCCTGCCAACTTAGGGCGAACAAAGCGATACCAAAGGGGACCTGGCCTGGCAGTTCGGGCTGGACTGTTCCCATTGGGCACAGGGTCAAGATTGATTTGCATATGGCTGGGTCCAAACTAGAATGGCATGGTGAGCAAAAAAATGATGGATTTAGGCCCAGATCTCTGTACTGGGGTGAATGTATGACATTGTTCTGCATTCTGTCCATCAATAGTTCTTTTTGCATTTGTCACCCCGAGTGGGACGGGTATGCTCAGACGTGAGTCCTATGCTCTCCATGCCACTGGAATCAAGCTATCCTGGCTGAAGAGGGGTGAAACCCCGAAACTGGTCCTAGGATGCTTGTTTCAGTCCAGGGAGGACCTGGCAGTTCGGGCTGGACTGTTCCCATTGGGCACAGGGTCAAGACTAATTTGCATATGGCTGGGTCCAAACTGGGATGGCATGGTGAGCAAAAAACCGATGGATTTAGGCCCAGATCTCTGTACTGGGGTGAATGTATGACATTGTTCTGCATTCTGTCCGTCAATAGTTCTTTTTGCATTTGTCACCCTAGTGGGACAGGTATGCTCAGACGTGAGCCCCGTGCTCTCCATGCCACTGGAATCAAGCTATCCTGGCTGAAGAGAGGTGAAACCCCGAAACTGGTCCTAGGATGCTTGTTTCCAGTCCTGGGAGGACCTGGCCTGGCAGTTTGGGCTGGACTGTTCCCATTGGGTACAGGGTCAAGACTGATTTGCATATGGCTGGGTCCAAACTGGAATGGCGTGGTGAGCAAAAAAACGATGGATTTAGGCCCAGATCTCTGTACTGGGTGAATGTATGACATTGTTCTGCATTCTGTCCATCAATAGTTCTTTTTGCATTTGTCACCCCAAGTGGAACGTGTATGCTCAGACGTGAGTCCCATGCTCTCTATGCCACTGGAATCAAGCTATCCTGGCTGAAAAGGGGTGAAATTCCAAAACCGGTCCTAGGATCCTTATTTCCAGTCCAGGGAGGACCTGGCCTGGCAGTTCGGGCTGCACTGTTCCCATTGGGCACAGGGTCAAGACTGATTTGCATATGGCTGGGTCCAAACTGGAATGGCATGGTGAGCAAAAAAACGATGGATTTAGGCCCATATCTTTGTACTGGGGTGAATGTATGACATTGTTCTGCATTCTGTCCATCAATAGTTCTTTTTGCACTTTTAGAAAGTAGGCATTTTCTTGTTTAACCATTCTATGTGCCTCTGCCTAGTTGTAGATCGACTGATTTTGGAGTGATAGGGGCTGTGGACGTGCATTCACAGCAGACAGCCACTGGGGGGCTGAGGTATACATGGCACTTCCTGGATGACTCAGAGCTGACCTGAATAGACCTTGGCTGCATTTAGAGTAGTGGGAGGAATTTTCCTTGCACCTGAATAGGGCATGTCTCCTTTGCACAATGTTGTCTCCACCCCCTTTGGTCATACTGCAACAGTGAGGGCAGAACTGGATTGGACTGGGCTCAGAGACCCTTGCACAAAGAGACAAAATGGGGTATAAGTAGTGGACCTTGAACCCCAGAACTTTAGATCACTTCTGGACTCAAGAGGAACCTTTGCCAAGGAGAAGAGCTAGAGAGCTGTGAGGAGGGGTAATGCCCTTTTGCTGTGTACTATGTGGGGTTGGCCTGCAGTTGCTGATTCTGCCAAGGAAAGGACAAAGACTGGAACTTTGCAGTGAACCTGCCTGAAGAAGGGCTTGTGTGTGCTGGCCTCCTGTTCTGAAGTCCCAAGGACACAAAGACTTCACCCCCAGATCCCCTGTATTCTATTGCTGAGAGTTATGACCTGCCAGGATGCCTATTCCGGTTTTCGGCCTCTGGAGGTTGTTCCTGCTGTTGGGAGCTGGAAGCAACTTGAAAGAAGCAAGAAAAGCAGTCTCCGATGCCTTCCGCGATGCCGTGTGATGCCGCGACCTGCTCTGAGGCCAGGGGCACTGCTCGTGAAGTGCACAACGAACAGCCTGGCCTGCACCGCAGCTCCGACACCTCCTGATGCCTGCAGTTATCGGCATTCCCGATGCCAGCGCTTGCACCGACTCCGTCACCACCAGAGCCTGTATCCTGTTATCGCGGTGCCGATAACAACAGAGGGTGACTTCATGAACTCGCCCACTTCGCATCTCTTCATCGGAACCGATGTCTCACTGCTGAGGCAACTGTCCTGGATTCGACACATCCCGTCCTCGTGGACGCGGCGTCTCACCTCCCCCATGGTAGCCAGGGAGCCAGTCTCGACCTCTTCACCGACACCTCATCTCCACGATGCTTTGCATCATCATAGACTTCATTATCCAAAGGTACTTTTAGTTTGGAGGTCCATGTGACTCCATGCCCGACGCCGCGCACCTCGCGGTCAGATTCATACTTTGGATTTATTACTCTCACAACGTTGTAATAGCCCCAGGCGGAGCTATTTGTTTTCTACAAGCTTTTTCTGGAAATAACTGTTTTTAAATGCTATTTTAGTACATGTATGTTGGATTTTTATCATTTGGTCTTAGATAAAGACACTTTATTTTTCTAAACTGGTGTGGTGTTCATTTGTGGTGTTATCACTGTATTACTGTGTGTTTTGAGTACAAATACTCTACACATTGCCTTTTGGATAAGCCTATCTGCTCGTGCCAAGCTACTAAGGGGGTGAGCAGGGGTCAGCTAAAGTGTGTATCCCCCTTACCCTGACTAGAAGCAAGGGTCTCTACTTGGGCAAAATTACCTACCTCTGCCAATTTGAGACCCCCAGTTCTAACGCCTTATTATTGATATGTTTATCTTTTCTGCATATACTAGCCCCGAATACTTGCATCCTGAAATTCTGTCACAACGAGAAGTGAGAGTCAGTAACCGTATACCTGAGCCAAGGCTGTATAGAACCTTAGCTTAAACAGCCACGGTTCATACCAGGCTATGACTGGGGAAGATGCCAACTCTCTTCAGAGATGTTTCCCCCTGGATAGAACAGTTCTCTCTGCCCACTGCAAGAGGCGTGGCATCTTTTGGTCTGTGTTTTCCAGGTGTCAACAATAGTGTGAGAACTCACTGTAGAAATAATCTTACCTCCATTACCTTATATCCTATTTTGTTTGTCTCGTATACCATATACCAAGCATGGCAATACTGGGCATCACGTATCTATAACAATAGTATTGGTAGGTGGCAGACAGATTAAAATATGTGCTAAAAAATAAAACCCCAAGCGTAGCACATATCACATTAGGTAAAAGAGCAAAGTCTATAAATCAGAGGTTGGGACCTATAAGCCACAGAACACATAGGGCTGATACAATGGAAACGAATAGTGCACACATAGCACTGTCCAAATCCTCAAACCAAACAATATTTTATAGGTTTGGTATCCCTTCCTCATTAGTTCACTTACTTACATTGATACCCCAGGCTTGAATTGGTATGAAGGATAGCCTGACATCTTGGCGCCCTGCTAACTGCAAATGTCCAGCTTAACATTCCGAACAGCGCCTGCTGTGAGCACGCACGGCCACTTTGAAGTAGCCCAGGGCTTTTGAGGCCTACAAGAGCAGGGCACCAGACACAATTAAAGCGCCTTTCGAGTGAGAGGCAGCTCAGAACGGGCCATTTATAGGAACCACAGACTCGAACCTCAACGTGATTTTTGCCTTTTATAAATGACAAATTCTGCACATCAAAGGCGCGAAGTTTTTGTCAGCACAATACGTGTGTTGTAGAGCACAAGGCAGGTAGACCTATAAATCAAATTCTAACACTGACCTTGATTCTACTCTCCCTGTCAGCATCCCGTGCAAAGCAAAGCAAGCCTCTATATGATAAAGAATATAATCTTTCATTTGACACGTTTAAAAGCAGGGCCATCTCAAGGATTTTGGGGGCCCTGGACCAAACGTATTTTTCGGGGCCCCTGATAGGAATAGCTGTGAATACATGATCCAATTTCAGCTCTTTCATGCCCTCTTAGACCAGGTCACTGACAGTGCACAGGCGCACTCGTCCGAATTCTAAATGTGTTTACATCTAATATTCAGGGATAGTGACTTTTTAAAACATATTGTAACACAGCAGCTGCTCACTATTAATGCAACTAATCTCTGTGACACCCTTCCATTTCTCATATACGAAGCCCTGTTTTGAACTGAAAGAAACGTGTTTATGGATGTTGCGTGAAACAAACACAACATTTCTCTGAAAAATCTTTTATAGACTCTCACACATCACCCACACAAAAAAAGTCAAGCCAAATGGTATTTAAATCAATATGTTTAAGAATTTTTCAAGGTCATCCTGGCAAGACTCTGCTTAACACAGCTGCCTCTATCAGGGCCTCTCCAAAAGGCTGGGGCCCTGGGCAGAGTCCATTTTGCCTAGGCCTTAAAACCTCTTTGTTTGAAAGATATAAGTATGTTACTTAGTTATGTTACACAAAAGGGGCAACACTGGCGCTGTGTCTACTGCCTCAAACATGTTCAATGATTATAGGCCGTGTTTTAAAAAGAACTATTGTCCCCCTGCCACACTTTCAACTACGTATCATATTTTCCGCTGTTGAAAAATATGATACACACATACATGATCTTATGAAATATGCACATTGTCATGCGATCCCCACAATACCCTATCTGCTCCTTGGGGGCCCATGACTGCAATACTGCTGCAAATCTGGGTGGGCTGAGGCAAGCTGTGAAACCTCTCCCAGTAAAGGTGCACCTGGGGAGTTTGACCTGATGCCGACCATGGAATTTAACATGGCAGCAACCCCAAAGACTATATCCATCTGCCATTTTATTATGTGAAAGAACCAGTAATATACAAACTGGAGAATGCATCAACGTGTGAACGCAAAGCAATGTATTCCGCCAATGTGAAGAATGTTAGCAGTGTAATTAATGTAGCACACAAACTATATGCTCTAAAGCTCCTGGACATATAGATAGCAATGTGTTACTGCGCCTATTAAGTCACACAGTTAGCCAATAAAACTCCTACCATTATTAATAAGAAACAGACAATGTCACACATAGAAAGCAATTTAATGGGCGTAAAATATAGCATGGATATTACCTATGGCGCCAAAAGGTACAAACCTTTTCTTACCAAATATATGATCAGTAACAGCCAAACCCAGCTCAACAGAAAGCATCACTAAAGTATATTCAGTTGGCGCATTTTTTTCTCTCCAGCAGCAGTAGCCACAATGCAGAGCCTGAATTACTTGCAACATAATAATCTGTATTTGAAGACACAGTGCTGCAAATGCAAAACAAATAGCACAATCCACAAAGTTACATCTCATGACCTACAGCACTGTGCATAACATTGAACTCATAGCTGAATGCTCTCATCTGGTAATCACAACAGAAGACACACTAAGCACGCCATGAAGTACATGCCCATGCATGTCCCCAAACCTCACAAACAGCATCCCCTAGCTCGAACACAAAATTAAAAGATGGACATGGTCTTTGATCCACCTCACGAAAACATACACATTAAAATGGGGGTGAACTTAACATATTATTGAACAACCTGCAGTGTATCATGCTTTTCTCCACTGCACTTCATATGAACCTTCTAATGTAATTTTCGGGGCAATGGGCAACCACCTCTGTCAGAGGCCAAAACAAAATTAAATGGAAACACCCCAAGCTAGCTAAGACATTACATGCCAACCCTAGGTCTCGGCAATGCCCGAGCTATTGGCCTTGTCAATGTGTATGCCTTTAGCCAAGTTGTCTAGCAGCACATCTGCTGTTCAGCATGGCTGAAATTTACTGAAAGCCCAGAATCACAGGATGTTGAGCTGACGGCGAGTTTCTTCTCTCCATGTTGAGTTTATTGTCCTGCCCCTCCTAACACAAAAAAGCACTCTGATGTGGCCTGCGCTGGCTGCATCACAGCACTTTTTACAGTGACTTACAGCCATGCTGAACAGCAGATGTGCTGCTAATCAACATGGCTAAAAGACATTCATATTGACAAAGGCCAATTGCTTGGGCATTGCTGAGATCTATTGGCTTTGTCAATGTTTGTTCGGTGTTGACAGGGTCTTGCTGAACAAATGTGAATGTGATAGTGAGAAACAGTTGATGGGCTTTGAAGTGAAGTGAGGATGTGGTGTAACATCCTGAGCTGGCGAGAGGGGAACTGTGGAACCTGGTCTGAATCTCTGGGTCGGCTGAACAGTTTGTGATTCTAGTCAAATCACTTATGCTTCCCCCTTTGTACGACAATGAATGTGCCGTTGTGCAATGTAACTGGTGAGCACTTAAAGAGCTCCAATACCATCGGCTGGTATTACCAGTATGGCAAGATGGAGGACGGAACACGTGCTCCAATACCATTGGATCGCGCAAAAAATAAAAATAAATGAGTGCACAAATTTTTATGAATGCACTAGTTTATGTACACGCACATGCATTTTAGTGGTATGTGTAAAAGGGAGATGGCCTGAAAGCACAAGTATTCCTATGGCATGCTTCAAAACAAGGCTAAAATAGCTGTTCAAACCGGTCAGCAGTGTAAGGAGACATGTACTTTGGCCATGTGCTACGGGAGGGTCAAACACAAGAAGAGGGCATAATGCCTACATGCCATGACAAAAGGCATCAAAGAAAATTAGAGAGACACTGAACACAACATGTCTCTTAAAGACAGCACATGCTCTGTCTAGCAAAGACCTAAAAACAAAAGATTTCACACAGGAGAATCCTACTGGCTTTGCCAATGCTTGTTGTTTTTAGGAAATGGGGAGGTTATGTGATTTATACGTAATCACAAAATGTGGAACTGAGTCTGAGGCTAGGGAGATGATATGGTGTCCTTGCAGGAAAGGTTGTGGCGTAAGGGCCAGAGCTGCCAACTGTGGAGCTGGTAAACTGGGTTCGAGTTTTGGCATTTGCTTAACATCCTTGATTTTGGACAGATCACTAAATCTCACTCAGCGATGCAGCGAGAGCAAGGTAAATAGTTGTATTTATTTATTTACTTACATTACTCATGGACGTCGTATGTCTGACTCCACTACTCCCCACCCTGGCCCTCCCCCGCCCCTCTGTCCCGCAGCACTCCCACTGCGAGCCACCACTGCATACCTAGGACCCACACATGAGGAAAAGAAACAGAGACTACACGTGGGCCAAGTAATAGCAGCCGTGTACCCATGTGCCAATCAGCACCTCAGCTATACACTAACAGGACATTAAAAGGTAGAACACCACCAATCACTAGAATGAAACAGAATACAGTGGGGGTTTAAAGCAGTGACGGGTCAGAGGAGGAGGTGATATGTGGATGGGGCAAGCACTGGGAGGTGTGAGGGAGCAAGCAGAGATGGGAGGGAGGAGGTGGGGAAATGGAAAGCAGCAACAAATGCAAAAACAGTGAAGAGGAGGGAAGGGGATGATCTGTGCATGGGGCATGAGGGTGGGTAGGAGGATAAGAGCTGATAATAGCAGGAGCACCGTGTAGAGTGCTGAAAAAGAAAGAATGAAGTAGGTCCTAAAATGGTCGTAAAAACGGGAGCAGTGGTTATTTATAAGTACTTGGTCCATGCTCTGGGGTGAGGGCTAAACAGAAGAAGAGGCATGACCATGCATGCCAGGGTCAAATAGTGACAAAGAATATGAGCCAGACGATGGAGCGAGAAAATGGGAAGCCTGTGGGCAGGCTGAAGCTCACAGTTTAAACACAATATGTCTCTTTAAGACAGCACATGTGCTATCTAGCCGAGACCTAAAAATAGTCCTGAAGAATCAAGGCAGCTGTCAAGACCTAACAATCACCACACAATAGCCAAAATAAACATCAGATTGACTTCAAGGAATCGTAGATCTGAAACAGAAATAAATTGGGACCCAGAGTTAAAAAAGATGTGTATGTAGCAGAAATCAATCATGGGGTTTTCAGGAGAGTTATCTAGACTTTGATTAATCAGTCATTTAATGGCAGTGTATCGTTTTATACATTAAACTCAGCAGATATGTGTAATTTGACAGGAAATTCCTAACAATTTGTCTGATATGCTAATGTGGAATATAACTGAACCAAGGAATCAGTGTTGTGTATAATTCCTGGTCTTGATGGAATGTTGCACATAATATTAAAACCATGATGCCTCCTGGATCTTGCTGAACTAATGGTAGTCATGAGCTTCCAGGTGTGAGGTTTCAGGAAAGAGCTGGGTTATTAAAACATGTTCTAACCAATTTGCGAGTTCTTGCAATTCAATTATATTTTTGATTGCAAAATATTTTATTAGTTTTTAGGATACACAAAAAGAAAAAGGGATGTGATAAAGAGGGGTGATAAACATTCATATGGGTCCATTAGGATGTAGGGCGGTGGGCCCACCGCTGCGCTGGCGGTGCGGAAAAATGCCTTTTTCCGCCCGCTAGCAGCGGACATCACGCACGCCATATTAGTATGGTCAAACATAGGCCAATTCCCGACCGCCGCGGTGCGATGCGCACCGCCATCAAAGTGCGCCCGCCACCGCGGTGGTGGGAGCCAATGGAGACCCTCCGCCGTACGGAATGACATCCGTCCCGGCCCACAAATTAGGATGACTCAAGCAAGCAGACGCACCGCAGCGGAGACACCGCCCAACCAGAGACGGCGGAAACTCGACAGAGGAGCGCGAAACCAGAGTCCTGGTCCACACCGCCCGGACACGACTGCAATGGACCCAGCTCTACACATCTTTCCAGTGCTGTACCTGCTACATCACCAGGAACTCATGGACCGCCGCGGATGACGCCGCAGGTACGCAATAACACAACACACAACACACAACCCACGGCCTGACACAGGGTCCAAATCCAGATCAGACACCCTAGGGGGGATAGGGACACATCCCCAAGGACACCCACCTGCCACAAATGCACCCCGCTGCATCCTGGACACACAGCTACCTCCACCATGCAGCAATGTCCAGGTCACGTCATCGCAGCGGCGAACACAAGCAAATATATGCGCAATGCAGAAGGCAGGGCCAGTGCCAGGCATGGGCAGGGCACAAAGACCACAGGGCCACACCCACACTAGCACACCCCATGAAGGCACATGCCATGTGCCCCCCCGTGCAACCCATGCACAACAACAAGCCAGGGCAATACATACCCTGCACCACACAACAAACAATCATTGAGACACACAATGCAGGAGTGGCTGCACAGGAACACACAACACACAGCACAGTAGCACAGGGCCAGGGAAACACACACTACACCACACTCAGGGAAAAAGCAATGACGACAAGCAACAAATGAACACACACACGGAATCAACATCCAAATGGACACACAGCCTGCATAGTCACACATACATATCACAGACTGACACACACACACATACACACCCCACATGCCAACAGCAATGGTGCACAACAAATAAGGAACCCAAAGTGGGCTGCACACAAATGGAAGGCCATGGAGACACACAACACGCATGTGTGCATCACATCAACACAAGGAACAGAGCACAACACCCTCACACCATCAAAGCACACATGGCTGGTACAGTCAGTGAAATCAAACCACAGACAGCTCAGTGCAACCACACAGGAAGACAGCAAGGCAAACCGTGTATATGCACAAGGATGAAAGGATGGGATGAAAGGAAGGCCCTGAAGTCAAACTGGGAACAGCCACACATACATACAACTACTTCACAGGAGTACACAAGCAGCACTACACACAGGGACCATCTACACACCTCAGGACTGACAAACACCAGTAAGAATCTACACACATACCCCCATCACACCAGCAGCACACAACACCAGTGCCAAACACACTGAAGGCTGGCAATACTTGACAGGCAATACACACACAAACAACCACACACCCTGGGCTCAGCCACAAACATCACACACAGGGATGCCACCACAAATGTGGAAACAAATACAACAGAAAAACACATAACCCAACTAAAACACACACAGAGCCACAACAGCAACAACAGACATGCCCTGTGCAGCTAAACTGGGGAAAGGCGATCGGAGCACAAACACAACAGGAGTGCACAACCTCATCACTCAGGAACAATGCACAGACAACATTCCACAACACACACAAGAAGTGCACCATCACAGAACAACACAGCCACAGCAAACAAACAACAGATGCACCGGCAGAACAATCACATAGCAAACATAGCACAACATCAGGGGATGCACAGCAGTCAATCACAAGGCAACATACACACAGCACAGCAAGCACAACAAGCTGTGTGTGCACACCAAGCATACCAGACTCACACAGACATCAGTTACAGAACAGCAAACCATACAACACCATGCAGCACAGCATAAAGACAACAGCACACCCAGGAAGTGAAGCAATAACACAAACAACACACATACTTCCAACACAACACCCAATAGATGCACAAGTCAGGGACACAAAGGTGGAAACAACTTGACCACAGGACTGGGCAGCACACACAGTTTAACTGCATAGCAGCAACCATGACTGACAAACAGCACCAGAACATCACACATGACCCATTGGGGAAATGCACTGAGTGACACATTGACCCTGGACAAATAACTGCACCACAAAGCACAGTGGCACAAATGAAGTCATGGGGAGGCACACACACATACAAATCAAGGGGACAGTTCACACCAAAGTGAAGTGTACTGCATGTCAGTAGGGGACATGGCAGGAGTGTACCATACACAAAGAGAGGGAGTGCAGACCCACAATGGGTAGGCAGCTGAAGCACAGATAGGGGATGGCATGATAACACACAAAACATGCCACACTGGAGGCAAGAAGGCACCATGGGACAGCAAGGCATGAGAAAACACAACCACAATGGCAGTGTGGAGCAGCAGGTCTGCACAGACCCCACAAACAGCCACGAGACACAGGGATGTGCAACAAAACACAACACTGAATTGCCAGTAACACCCTCTGCATACTCACAAGTGACAAAAACAAGTAGGAGTCAGACAGAACTGCAAGGACACACCAATACACTGCACAGTGCACAACATACAACTCACACATGGGCACACAACCACATCCACAGGGATGAACAATCAAAACAACAGGCACACAACTCCTGGGTGACATGTGTGTAGTTGACATTGCAGAGGCATGCATACATCAACACTCCCCACAAACTCACCCCCTTCATACTGCACAATACCTGGCCATCCAAGAGCACACATGGAAAGTAAGCCATGGGACTAGGATGACTGGCCATCACAAGATGACCACACACATACACCACTGGGCACACATGTAGGAAGAACACACACATGATGACCCTGGACAGCCTGCCTGCAATACTGTAGAGCCAACATGAACTAATCAAGTAAATGACTACTGCTAAACATTCGAAATTGACACCATTGCCACCGCAAGTATCTGGGCCAAGAAGAACTAAAGACCCTGTCACCCCTGAAAAAAAGAGAGCAAGTGAGCCCAAACACTGAACATGTTGAAGTGCCACACAGACCATGTGGCACAGTAAACCATTTACACACAGCAACATAACTTCATTCAGTAAGGACACTGACAAAATAGACAACTGGAGCAACTGTCTTTATTCACAAATTGCACAGATAGGCACCATGAGAAGAGAAGAGTAAGGCACAAAATGCAGAGCATGTTCATGAGAAGCTGCGCAGGCAAGGGCAAAACAGCAGTGAACAACAAGGTCAGTGGCCAGGGCAGAGTGCAGAGTATGTCCATGAGAAGCTGCACAGGCAAGGGCAAAACAGCAGTGAACAACAAGGCCAGTGGGCAGGGCAGAGTGCAGCCATGTCCATGATAGCTGCACAGGCAAGGGCAAAACAGCAAGGCCAGTGGCCAGGGCAGAGTGCAGAGTATATCCATGAGAAGCTGCACAGGCAAGGGTCCAACACAGCAGTGAACAACAAGGCCAGTGGGCAGGGCAGAATGCAGAGTATGTCCATGAGAAGCTGCACAGGGAAGGGTCCAACACAGCAGTGAACGGCAAGGCCAGTGGGCATGACAAAGTGCAGACTGAGTCCATGAGAAGCTGCACGGGGAATGTGTATGACAGTAACTTTCCATGGCCAGCAACACAGTCAGGGGGCAACAATGTGCAGTGCAGGCCCTCCTGTGTGAGACACAGGTGTGTGAGGGTGACTACCACTCAGACTTGGCTGTCAGGCGGACTGGGAGCTGGCTGTGCCTCGGTGACTGTTGGGGCACTTAAACGGGGAGAGAGCGGAACAGCTGAGGTAGAGAGATCAGTGTCTTGGCAGGCTGGAGGGCTGCTTGAACCAGGTGGTGTAGTGGCATGTGGAGGTGGAGTCATGCAGGCGGGAGTCACGGTGTGGCTGGGAGATTGTGGAGGGGTGATCTTCCACTTCTTGGGGATCCTAAATGGCTTGACTGACTGTGGATCAATGGGAAGTGGTGTGGGCACAACAGGCACACTCACCACCACTGCTGCAGCAGATGCAGGTGCTGGCAGCCCCTCTGGTGATGTTCTGTACCCAGCTGAACGCTTTGCCTTGCTTCACCTCTGCCCCCTCTTCCCCTGTTTACTAGGTGTCACCCCTACAGTCCCCTCCGGCCCCTGCTTCACTGGGCTTGGAATGGGAATCAAGGTGGTTGGTGATACTGCCTGTGAGCCCTTCCCAGGTGTATATCCTGGGCATGCACCACCTCCTTGGTGGGCACAGACAATGTACGATTATCTTTGCGCTATGCCTTAGGGGCAGGAGAATCCTTGGATGGGGATGCCACTGAGGCATGTGTGCCTGAGGTCTGCTGCTTTGCTGATTGTCCCCTGGTGTCGCCTGACGGGCTTTTCTCCCTGCGCTCTGGGGTGCCTTTGATCTTCTGTGGGGATGGTGTGTGCACGGGACCGCTTGGGTTGCTGCTGCTGTGTGATCCGTGTGCTGTATCGTGACTTTGATGTATGTGGACCGCGGTCACTATCGTCAGACGTGGGCAGTGCCTGGGTGGTGGACAAAGGGACTGGGGCTGGACTGTGAGAATGTGCCTGTTGCAGGGCAGACGTCACTGTTGATGACAAAGCCTGGACTGTCCGGTGCAACCCACCCACGTCGGAATGTATGCCCTCCATGAAAGCAACCACCTGGACCAATTTCTTGTCGTGGTCAATAAAGGCATTTAGGAGAGCTGTCTGGCCTACACACAGCTGGTGCGAAAGGTCCACAGACTCAGCACTGATGGCAGCAGGGGGACAGGGGCAGGGGCAGTGGTGCCAGGGGTTAAGGACACTCTTCCATGGGCAGCACCAGAGTAAGTGGCTGGGAGGGTGGGCAATGCCCGCTGTGTGGTGGAAGTCGATGCAGAGTCCCTGTTCCCTGTGCCCTCCAACATGGATGCATCCCTGCTGGCATCGGATGATGTGGTGCTTTGCGTCTCAGGCTGGGACTCCTCCAGCAGACTCCTGTCCCCCTCTGATGCGCTGGTGACATCTGTGTCACTGGGGTCCTGGGCAGATGTGGTGCTAGTTTCACCCCCACTGGTGTCCGTCTCCTGTCCCTCCGTAACCACAGGTGATGCTGCATGGGAGAGAGAGATGTAGGGTCAGGTCAGTGGCAAAAACAGAACAAACATATGCAAGCAATGCATGACAAAAGTTGAGCAAATCTACAAGTTGCACACCACCCTGTGCAATCACATTGTGCCAACTCACTACATAGACACAAGCAGTGCATGGAAACTGGAAACTCGGGCATGAGTGAGCCATGTGATGACCACACAGCACAACACCCTGCTTGTGGCTCTGTTCAAACAGACACACAACTAGTTCTGAGCACACCTAGGGACATGATGGGGGCACACAACTTGTTGCCAATTACAGAACTGGATGTAACAGGAGGGGACAATACAGACTCAGACTACAACATGACAGTCCACAATGGACATTAGCCCATGCCACCCACCATGTCGTACCTTGGGGACAATAGAATGCTGCACATTGCTGTAAGATATCTAGCCCTCCCCAATATGGGTGCATGCAATGGACGCATTGATGTACGCACAGTCAGATTGGGCACACTGCCGTTCCCTCACATGGGATTCCCAAGACTACACCAATGCAGAAGAAACCTGAAGAGCACAACTCAGAATGTAATGTGAAGGCACAGCTTCCAAATCAACTTTGTAAGTACAGGCGGGGCAAATGCATGCCACAGGCACCCAGGCCAGCAGCCACCTACATGCCACAGCATCACACTACCAACATCACAGAGGCCAGCGCTGGCACAGGCTCTGTACACATGCAGCCACTCCCATCCAAAGTCAGACTTTCCAAATGCTCACCCCTGGCTTGCTGCTGATGCTCCTTCAAACATGCATCCAGCTCAGGTTGTGTCACCGCCAAGATGTGCCCCATTAGTGGTGTCATGCTCTGCCGTGCCAGACGCCCAGTGCGAGGAAGCAGGCCCAGGGTCATCTCCGCCACATTCTTTGCCAGCCGACTGATGTCATCCCATCTCTTGTGGCAGTGGGTGCGCTGTCGGTTTTAGACCCCCAGGGCTCGCACCTTCGCTGCAATGGCCCTTCACACGGCCTTACGCTGGTGTACCTTGAGCTGCAGGCATGGGAGACAAGAGGGAGAAATGATCAGGTACACAATGCCATGTACCGACATCTATCAGTATAGCAGCAAGATACAACCAAACCACATATCCAATAATAGATTAATAAGAGACTATAGTACAGCCCACATGTGACCCCTGCATGGGAAAAGCTGATGTTAAAGCATGCAGGTGTGAGGGGGAACACAGTCCCTGCACATCTCATACACATGCAGGATGCTAGCACTGAAACCTGCCTGCCCACATCTCCAGTCAATTGTTGGGTTGAGCAACACATACATCACATATCAACCTGTGTTTGGGGGGTGACCCACTGTGTCCAAGACTGCGCAGCCCTCAATGTCCCTGCCCTGTGAATAGATAACTGTGTCATGGATGTCACATTGAGGGACATGATCTCACAAATACAAAATGCCCTTCACAAGGGCGGTTGTGAGCAATCTACAGTGCTGAGATGGGCCATAGCTGGAGTGCAATGTGAAAAGACTGATGTCATACTCTGTAAGTGAAGTGATGTGTCCTTGTCTTTGTAGACGGGGACTGTGCTGTCCAGCAGGGCTCACACTGAGATGGACTACAGGGGCACACACAGCCGTCCAGCCAAGCAATCACTGTTCTGACTACAGCAAGAACAGCCTTCTGTGTCACTGTATGGCTGACAACACTACACAGGTCACTCATACTTACACGTGTAGGGAGGGAAAGCTGTGGCATTGGGTACACAGACCCTCCCACTGGAGACAGCCTGTCAGGCATTGCATTACACTATCCCACACTCCCAGGCACATATTGCATCAGTCCACTACATGTGTGGCACCCCTACCCTACCACAACACTGTTTAAGACCTACCATGACATTTGGGGCACCATATAGCCTTGGGTACTGTGTGAGTACCTCGTCCACCAGGACCTCCAGCTCCTCGCTCGTGAAGGGACTGGCACAGATCTTCTCTGTCCTTGCCATCACTGTGGACGTGAGACAACAGCAGGGGATTTTGGTGGCGAGGGTCCCCAGGCAGCAGTCCCTGGAGGCAGCAGCAGGTGAGGGGTGTCAGGCAGCAGTCCCTGGAGGCAGCAGCAGGTGAGGGGTGTCAGACAGCAGTCCCTGGAGGCAGCAGCAGGTGAGGGGTGTCAGGCAGCAGTCCCTGGAGGCAGCAGCAGGTGATGGGTCTCGGGCAGCAGGCTCTGTGAGCAGTGGCAATGTGAGGCTCACT
Organism: Triturus cristatus; assembly: GCF_964204655.1. Classification (NCBI taxonomy): domain Eukaryota; kingdom Metazoa; phylum Chordata; class Amphibia; order Caudata; family Salamandridae; genus Triturus; species Triturus cristatus. Next base: position 376,958,380 of record NC_140586.1, on the reverse strand, counting down.
CCCACATATATAGGCCCCTGGGGTCGTTTCAAAGATGCCAAGCTGCAGCAATTGGTGGTCCATGTCTGCCTCTTTCAAATGCATCCAATGACCGCCTCCGCGGTGGCGGAGCACGCCTACCACGACCTTCAAAATTGCATCATGCCACCGCTATCGAGCTTTGCATTGGCTCTAGGGCGAGCTCCATGGCGGTGTACCACCGCTGGGGCCCGGGGTGTGCTACTGCGATGGTGTGTCTTTCAAATGCAGCCAATCCCCGCCTCCTCGGTGGCGGAGCACGCCTACCGCGATCTTCAAAATTGCATCATGCTACCGCTATCGAGCTTCGCATAGGCTCTAGGGCAAGCTCCATGGCAGTGTAACACCGCTGGGGCCCGGGGTGCGCTACCGCGATGGTGCAGCTTTCACATGCAGCCAATGACCGCCTCCGCGGTGGCGGAGCACGCCTACCGCGACCTTCAAAATTGCATCATGCCACCGCTATCGAGCTTCCCATTGGTTCTAGGGCGAGCTCCACTGCGGTGTAACATCGCTGGGGCTCGAGGTGCGCTATCGCGATTTTAGTGGCGGAGCATGCCAACCGTCATTTCCACATGTCTCCATGCCTATGACTACTGCACTGGTGTGAATGGGGGTGCTGGTGACACACCGCCGGTGCCAGGCGGTAGCTACTGCGATATGGGTGCCATGCATTGACACGAGGCACCGCCATTCTGGCAGCGGAGCATGCCAACCGCCATTTCCACATGTCTCCATGCCTATGACTACTGCACTGGTGTGAATGGGGGTGCTGGTGACACACCTCCGGTGCCAGGCGGTAGCTTCCGCAATATGGGTGCCATGCATTGACATGAGGCACCGCCATTCTGGTGGCGGAGCATGCCAACTGCCATTTCCACATGTCTCCATGCCTATGACTACTGCACTGGTGTGAATGGGGGTGCTGGTGACACACCGCCGGTGCCAGGTGGTAGCTACAGCGATATGGGTGCCATGCAATGGCGATAGCCATCTGTCACACATCAACAGTGCATAGTGCCAACATGTTCAATGGCACATCATTGTGCACACGATGCCAATGTTCAATTTACTCCACTTATGGCTACACATGCCATGTTTGTGTGTGTGTAACGTTCATTTGTCTGTACCCACTCACGTGTCACTTGAGGATTTGATGTTGGTGTAGGCAGGACAGTGTAGTCCTGGACTGTACAATGTGCACACATGTCAATGTGTTGAGGTCCAGTGACAATCAAAGCAATGCTCGTTTCGATGAATGTTGATCTAATTAGCATTGCCTCTCATGTCTGCTCATGAACACATTCATCATTCCAGCGCCGACTGTGGTCACTGTGTGGTGGATGTGTGCCAGGTTGTAATGACGCATCAAGGTGTGACCGGTACAGCAGCTAGGTAGGAGACAGTGGTTTTGATTAGTTACACATATGCTGGATGCTAGACTCCCAGGCGTGCACATATGTACTGTGGCCATATCCCTATGTGCATTCACATAGCCAAAGGTGGTGTTTGAGGTACTTGTCTTGTGTAAGTTGACACGTGTGCCCTTTGTGTAGCTGAAGGTGTCCCTCCATGTAAGCTGGTTCGTTAGTCACTCTAGATGTCAGTCATTGTTGTCGTTGTGTCATCCAGAACGTGATATGCTGTGCACATCTCTTGGTGTATTGTATTGACATGTGTCCACTATCACCTCCAATAAGAGGAGGCCTAAATTAGATTTGTCGCTTGACGGTGCTGGAGGACATGGAGAATGTTGCGATCATACAAATGCCGCCTGGACAGAGCCACCCTGAAGACCCTTTGTGATCTGTTGGAGCCCCACCTGCAGCCACGCAGGACATATCCAACAGCTTTCACCCTTACTTATAAGGTGATGGCAGCCCTGCATTTTTTTGCCACAGGATCGTTCCAGGAGACTGTGGCCAGCGCTGGTGGGATGTCACAACCGATGTTCAGCATGGTGCTGCGTGATGGACTGTCCGCCATGATGCTAGACAAGGACAGATACATCCATTTCCCCAGGGGTGCTGAATTGCCAGCTGTGATGGGAGACTTCTATCCCCTTGGACACATCCCCAATGTTATTGGGGCCATTGATTGCACCCATGTCGCTCTTGTGCCACCACAGGCAAGTGAGCACATTTACCGCAATCATTACCACTCCATCAATGTGCAGGTGGTGTGCCTGGCAGATATGACCATCTCGCAGGTGTGTAACAAATTCCCAGGCTCGGCCCACGACTCCTACATCCTGAGGTACAGCATAGTGCCCCAGCTGATGGCTAATCTTCTTCCAGAGTGCGCATGGATTGTGGGTGAGTATGCCTAGTCGTGTGGCGTGCTGTGTGTGTGACCTGCTCCCCTGAGACTCTGCGACATTGCAATGTCCATTTGTGTTTGTCATACCTAGGTGACTCTGCATATCCCAATCGTCCCTGGTTGCTGAGCCCACTGCGGAATCCCAGGTCCCCGGCTGAAGTCCGCTACAATGAGGCCCATGGGAGGACACGTTGTGTGGTGGAGTGCACTTTTAGCCTGCTCAAGTCACGTTTCCGGTGCCGGGACAAAACCGGAGGTGCACTGGCATACTCGCCCGGGAAGGTGTGTCAGATTGTTGTTGCATGCTGCATGCTCCACAACCTAGCCATTCGCAGGGAGCTTCCCCTGCTCCTGGATGATGAGGACCCAAGGCCCCAGCCTGCAAACCAGGCCGTGTCCAGTGATGAGGACAGTGGAGAGGAGGAAGGTGTTGACCTGCGTGAACAGCTCATCACCCGCTACTTCACTTGACGGTGGGTGGCAATATGCAACATACCCATTGAATGATGAGATTGCTGCTGTCGTGAAGGGGCATGTGAGAATTGTAGCATCAGCCAGTTGTAGACTCAGTGGTGGTTGGAAATGTTTCTAGGGCATGTCATTTGGGAACATCAACGGGACGTGTATGTTGACACTTGGTGGCCATTGTGACATGTGCATGTTGGGTTATCCTGGTAGGGGTTGTGTGATGTCCGTGATGCCACACCCAGACCAGTGACATTTGTTCTGTTGTGTTTCCCTAGGTGCCTTCGACTTCTCCTTGCCTACATACAGCCCATGGTCCTGGTACATTGTAATCATGTTGAAGACTGTACACCCTGCAATAAAGACGGAGCAGACACAACATGTGTGTGAGGATATTTTATTTACTATGGAGAGATGCAAGGGGGGTGTACATTTCCATTGGGGGGAGTGAGTTGACAGTCGTGGTAGATGAGATGGTCGAGTAGTCACCACATTGCTGTGGTGACCCAGTCCAACAGGCAGATGCCATTCACAAGGCAGTGTGGGGTAGGACAGTCCAAAGAGTCAATGCAGTGGTGGAGAGGGTTGCCATCATGGCTGGCTCCGTGACTTGCGTCTGGCAGGTATTTTGCCTCCAGATACTCCCAGGGTCTTCGGGACGGCCCCTTTGTCGTTTGGCAGGGGGGGCCCTGCTACAGGGCCAGTGGGGTCTGAGGACTCACCCCTCTCTGTGGGCGCAGAGGAGGATGGTGAACTGTCATTGTGCAGCCCACCAGAGGGAGGCAGAGGTGTTGTCTGGGGCGCATGCCTGTCCCTCAGTACCACTACTTGCTGGCCCAAGAGGTCCACGATTTGTCCCATGCATCTGTCGATGGACCTCATCAGCAGGATGAGCTCGTGCAACAGATCATCCTACCGGCCCGTTCGTCCCTGGGCCTGTTTGTATGCGCCCAGGACTCTGGTGATGTGTTCCAGGGAGTGGGTCCCAGCCTCCTGGTGTCCCCGAGTGACCCTGCCCCTCCCACCTGCCCTGCTGCCACAGACCTGTTGCATCACCACTGTGGGCACCCGCATCCTCTCCCTGCCCTCCTCCATGGGTGGTGTGTGCGGGGCATCCTCTGGGACAGGGAGAGTATTACAGGCAGCACTGGTGGTAGTGGTGGTAGTGGTGGTGGCGGTGGCCGCACAGGCCGTGACAGCAGGGGTCTGCTGTGGAGTTGTTGTTGCCGCAGATGTGGTGGGGGACACTGGGGTCCTGGGACCTGTTGCTCCCTGGCACACGAGATGGGCCGGCCTCAAGCTCATCGTCCACGGAATCCTGGGAGTCAACATCCGAGAGTCCTTGTACCGGGGGTGGAGACTGGCTCTGCAGGTTGCTGGTGTTGTCCTCTGCAGTGAGTTCTTGGTCACCTGTGGGTCAGATGGGAAATGGTCATTGCAGTGCATCCGGCAAGCTTTGGGTTATCTGTGTGTCATTCACATTTTTTACCCTGCACAATTGACATATCATCACATTTTTGACTGTGTGCAGTACTGTGCTCCCTGACATGATACAGTGGTACAAGCATTACTTGCCCATGGTGCGAGGTGTTAGGGCATACCATGCAAACCGTGTCCAATTGAGGTTTACTGGGACTTGTTGCCATCTAGGGCCTGGCACAACATGTGTTTAATTGTGGACTCATGGTTTAGTTGTCTGACCTAGCAGACGTCACATCTGGCCACCACACATGCTTTCATATTTTGAGAATGGTCCTTGTTACACTTGCCCCATGGTGATACACATGTAACTAGTTGCTGTGCATGAATGTGCCCAGGCTTTCTTCTACTTGTGCATTGGTGTGTCACACTTTGGTGGTTGTGACAGTTTCCTTGGCTTACCTGTGTGCACACTGTGCTTGGCAATGGGGTAGGTATGACTCTTTGTGCAATGTGAGGGCTGGTGTCGTCATATGGCATCATTTAATTTGGGAAAAATGGGTGGGTGTACGTACTGGCTACCTACCTGTAAGTTTGTTTGGTTGTGTCCTTTGCCTCTCCTGTCAGCTGAAGTATGTGTCCCTTCTCTCCTAGAGTTTTGCAAGGGATTGTGGTCAGTGAAGGGGCTGGTTTTATACACAGCTATGTGGTGTGTTGAATTGGGGTGTTGCTGACAGGTGTGCAGTGCTGGGATTTGTATTTTTCGTTTTGCCATATGGTTGTGTCATTGGGGTGCGTTTTGTGTATTTGGGAGGCATGTTTTCTGTGTGCACTTTTTGGCCTTTTTGGCCTTTTTGTGGGGTTTTGGCTTCGTCCGCCATATTTTTGACGGTTCGTCCGCCGCGGTGGCTGTGCTTCAGCTCTTCCACTGGCTCTCTCATTCATCCCATTGTGCGACCGCGGCAGTCGGAGACGGCGTTACGTACCGCGGTACCGTCGGAGATATACTAATTTCCGCTATACTTGGTTGTTGATTTTCCGCCGCGATTCCGACCGCCGCAGACGGATTTTGGCCATCTCCGCCCGCTTTGGGTGGTTATTCTGGGCCTCGTACCACCGCGGTCGGATTTTTTTGTCGGTTAATGCTAATTTCGCCACCGGTTTTCCCACGGGGCCGGCGGGCGGTTGTTTTCCGCTTCCATGGCGGTCGGGGTGATTTTTCCGCCCTACATCCTAATGGACCTCATAGTGAGGGGAATGCTTGTAGTCTATGAATATATCCATGAGATGAGCAAAGTACACTCAGATGGATACAGATCTATATCACAGATGTGGGTTCTGAGGTATTAATGGTTGTAAACTATGAATGCTAAGGTCGGGAAAAGAGGTTGGGGAGAGGAACAAGAGATAAGGGTGCACCAGAAAAAGAGTGGGATAGAAGAAAGAGAAAGTGAAGCATAGGAGGAGAAGTGATGTCAAGGGTAGTGTAATGGCAGTGATGTGATGATAGATATTATTACTGTTATTTGAAAAGTGAGGTGGATTATCCCCGACATTGGGATTGGGGGAGTGTTGTGTTCTCAAGGAAGCTTATATTTAGTTTGTTCCATACCTTCTGAGATGTCTGGCAGTTGTAGTTGTTGTTAGAAAGTGTATTGTCTGCGCTTCTTGTGAAGCAGACCCACTCCCACCAGGTGTGGTGTAATAGGTTTTGGAATTATTTCCATTCACAAAGGATGTTTTTTATTTCTATCATTAGTAGGAGGTCTACATGTATATTTGGTTTAGTTTCAAGGCAGGAATATGTGACCAAGGGTACCAGGTCACTGTGTGGAAATTCAGGGAAATCTCAATGTTGAAAATAGTGTTTATTACTTTTTGGATCTCGTTCCAGAAATGGTAAAACTTTCTGCAATGGAATAGCATGCGGGTGAGGTGCCTGGTGTAGTTTGGCAATTCCAGAATGTGTTTGAATCCAAGAGCCCTATTCTGGAGAGTTTCTCAGGGGTTCAGTGTGCTCTATGTAGAACCACTGACAGAATATCGACGTCAAAAATATCAACGTCAAAAATATCGGAGCAGAAATATCGATGTCAAGAATATCGCAGTCCTATCTACAATATGGTAAGTACAAAAATATAGAAAAAAAATATCATTGGCAAAAATATCGTTGTTAAAAATATTGGTTTTCTTAAAGTTAAAAATTAATGTAAAATAAAGTAAATGGTACATATATGTAAAATAAACATAGTTAAAAATATGTTAATACCCGCTACAAAGCGAACTTTGTACGACTCGTATCCCGGGAAAAGTTGTTCCCGGGGTGCGAGTCGTACAGGGGTATGAGTCGTATAGGCCCCCCATGCATATGTACGCACCTTACAACAACATCGCGTATGTACGCACCGTACATACGCAATGTTGGGGTACGCACCATACATACACAACGCATGGGGATGTATGCCTGAACGACTCGTACCCCTGGACGACTCACACCCCTGGGAACGTGTTGGAGTACGACTCGTACCGCGGAGAACGTCGCATATGACCAAGTCGGACACACAAACAAACAGAAGCAAATACATCGAAACGAGTCGTACTGAACCACGGACACTGTAAAACAGCACAAGGAGGGTCTATTCGACTCGCACAACACCACAAAACATGTCTACAGTGCACAAAACATGGAAATGACTGATCTGGCCACATCCAAACAGGCAAACAGAGGGGCAAACTCACAACCACCCCTTATAACTCACCCACCAAAAATTCATCCTGAGGCCCACCCACAAATGGACCAATAAAAAGGGCCCACACACACAAACCATGAGCCTTTGCAACAGACTCACTGCAGCTAGAGAGCACACACCAACAACTGCACCCATCCACCTTAACATATACACCTTCACACAGCCTCCTTCACACATACCCCCTCTTCACATTCCGACCCACACCTTCACATTCAGACCCACACACCCACAACCATCCACACCCTCACCCCACACCATGCCCACAGACAAGAATCCAAAGTTCACAAGGGAGGAGCTGGAGATCCTTGTCAATGAAGTCATCAGAGTCGAGCCACAGCTGTTTGGAACATTGGTCAGACAGACCAGCATAGGCGAAAAATCACGCCTGTGGCAGAGGATCGTCGATGGGGTGAATGCTGTTGCACCCATCAGAAGGACCAGGACTGAATGCCGAGCCAGGTGGTACGATCTGCGGAGGTCAGTCAAGCGAAAAATGAATGACGACTACGCCCAGAGCAACATCACTGGAGGTAGTGGGCCCCGCAGACCAGTACATTTCCATCCCTGGGAGGAGAAGGTGATGGCCCTGCTTCCGCCGGTGGGAGTACATGGACTTCAAGGACTTCCAGAGCCTGGTGAGTACACAAACAACTTATGTAACATGGGGGTAGTGGCATCCACACCCCAACTACACAAAATGCACGCAACTACCCCCAAGCCCTCACCGGCCAGAACCACAGTCAAAAACAACGCTAATGCCACTAACATGTGTATGCCCCATTGAGAAAGCAAGGCCATGCTATGTCCCATGCTACATGAAGCACTAACCCAAGAATAGATGTCCGGTATAGTGGGAGGGTGGGTTTTACAAAACGCATTGTTGAACTCCAAATCAGACACAATTGCCCTCATCCCATATGGCCCAGGTACATACCCATGCACCATGCGCAATGCACAGGGACTGGGAAAGTACTGACAAGATAGCTGACACTTGGCCCTGGTGTAGGCAGCACAAGGCCCTCCTGTGACCAGTGCAAACACAAACACCAAGACAACAAAGGCCAGATATTTACAACAGGAACTCACACTCACTGTCATGGCAGCATGCTCCATGGGGGGACAGCTATATCACCTGGGAGCCCCAGTGCCAAATCACACTACACCCACCAGCAGGCCCTGTTACACACACCCCTTAAACAAGCAGACACCCAATGGATTTACCCACTGTCACAATGGACATGTAACACAACAAGACCAATACATAGCCGAAGAAGCATCCAAGCCAAAAATCTACATGTCAAAGACTCAGGAGAACATATCAATCTGTCCCCCGCAACATACCCATCCACAAGTGAACATTGAGGAGAATGCTAGGCACATACAACTACCTGGAGGAACAGTGCCTACTTGAATGTGTATGAAACATGGATGTTGCATGAAACAGCATTAACATTGTCTGTCTCTCACACACAGGGCAACGTGATGAATCTCCCCCCAACAATGGGGGTGAAGAATCACAGTCCCAGGCTCGGGAGGAACCTGATCCCACCGGCAGCGACGCCTCTCAACACTCCGCGGATGACCCCGACCGACCTGGACCCTCTGGTGTCCAAGCCCCTGCAGCACCTGGTTCAGGAACATCTGTGCCAACCACCACCCCCTTTCCTGCCAGATCCCAGGAGACACCGAGGAGCTGTGCCTGCAGTGAACAACTGAGCCAGTCTGACCAGGAGGGACAAGGTGCGCCGGGCACCCAGGAGGAGGCAGACAACACCACCACTGCCATCCCTCAGGGGTCCCGTAGACCCGATGTGCCCACAACGGCAGCCCAGGCTCGTGTGGGCAGGGGTGGTGGGAGTGTAGGCAGGCAGAGACGAGAACCTGACCAGCCAGCTGAAGGTACCGGTATGTCACACATACACAACATCATAGACGCATACCGGCGTGACACCAGGGAGTTCAGCCAGGTAGTGGGGACCCTCACAGAGATAAAGGGGACCATCACAGAGATGAAGAACCAGCAGGCAGAGCAACATGCCAGTCAACAAGAACACCAAGGACGGATGGAGGCAAGACTGGTTGAGCTCCTGGCGGTGCAAAGGGACCTAAGCCATTCACTCAGTCGGATCGCCGACAACATGGGCAACCCTCCCTGTGCCACCAGGCGAAGACCACCACCAGCCACAGGGAGGGAGGAGGAGGAGGATTCGTCCGATGGAGCATCCCAAGCATCGTCAAGGCCTGCATCTGAGGGTCCCCCGAGGAAGGTGGGTCGTCCACGGAAAAGACCATGAGAGGCAGTGGCCCATCCACATCTCCCAGGTCACCTGGCCTAACACCTGGCCTTTATGTGTGACAGCATCACCTCATTGACTGAAATTATCTGCCACATGGACTTGCTGGTCACAGTCTGACCAATGATGCCAAACACTGTGGTCTGGACTCTGCTGACTTCAAATGCCAAGGATCCCATCTCCCCCTGTGAACTTTGGATTCTATGGTCCCTGTATTGCACCTTTTTCTTTGCACAAATCACGCCCCAGACCTATAATACAAAAAAGAATAATTGAAATTTTATGTTGCAGTCATTTAGCATGAGTCCACAACATACGTGTGGGGATATGTCAAAGTATGCCTGAGTGTTGAACTAACTCCAGCCATCCATACACTGGGATCTGAGTCCGGTCGAGGACACACATGGGTCACAATGTATCATCAAATACAGACATGGAGCCCAATACTCACCCGTGATGGCCTCAAGCTGCTGAGGGGGGGCTTGCAATACTGCTCGGACAGACCAATTTGGAAGAGTATCATGAAGGCGTAGAGGTCATGGGTCATGTGGAGGTGCCCGGGGAGGGAGTCCCAGGTCTGTTTGGCAAGGTGGAAGAACTATCTCCTGCATGCAGTTGTTCTGTGGATGTGATGAATGGTGGCCAGGGCAAGGTTGGCTGCACGGAGTTGGGCCAATGGGGTGTTGGATGACAGAAGTCCAAGGTCGGTTTTGGGTCTGGGGTTGTGGACTGCCTCCTGAGTGTGGGTGAGGAGTCTGAAGGTGATCCTGCAGCAGACAGTGAGCCATTGTAGCTATCTCAGGTGGACGGTGATGTGGCTGGGGCAGGGGATGTTGAAGATGAGGTGTGCGGATGCACCCAGGATGTGGACAAGTTCTCCTGCAGTTTTGCTGTTGTTCTTCCGTAGAGGGCGGTGCTGTAGTTGACCCGGCTGGTGTCGTGGACCTGGGGGACGGTCTGTCTTGCCTTGGAGTGGATCTATCTGTGGATCATTTGCAGCATGCGGATGGTGTTGCAGCATGAGGTACAGATGGTGTTGAGTTACATGGTAATTGTGAGCGATGAGTCCATGATGAACACCAGCTTACGTGCGTGGCCTCTGGGATGCTGGTGCGGTGCCCAGGCCGGTGGGACACAAGGAGTTGACCCAGCCGTAAGGGGACAATCCTCAGATGATGACCTCAGTCCTGTCCAAGTCCAGCCTCAGGTGGCTGATGTTCAGCCATTCGTCAACGGATCTCATGCCTTCTTGAAAGTTGTATCTGGCAATGACTGGGTCTTTGGTGAGGGTGAGGAGCAGCTGGGTGTCAATGGCATACGAGATGATGATGAGGTCGTGTGCGCATGTGATGGTGGAGAGGGGGGTCATGGAGACATTGAAGATCGTCACGCTGAGAGATGAGCCCTGGGGCATGGGCCAGATGACCCCAGTGTACTACATGCTGAAGGGTGGAAGCCGACTCCCTGGGCCTTGCTGGTGAGCTACTTGTTGATTTAATCCTGGGCCCTCCTCTGTATACCAGTGTTGGAGATGTGTGAGCTGACAGTGTGGTAGCACATGGTGTAGAATGCCGTTGAGAGGTCAAGGGGGGTGGTCTCACCATTGTTGAGCAGGGCAAAGTTGTCGTTGGTGGTGGCAATGATGACGGTTGCAGTGGTGTGATTACTGTGGAAGATGGTCTGGTGCTGGTTGCCTGGAGCTGTTTGCATGGAGGAAGTTTGTCAGTTGCTCGTTGAGTGTCTTCCCGATGACATTTGCTGGGTAGGGAAGCAGGGTGATGTTCCAGGAGATCCTGCGGTACCGCCGTCCGTTGTTTAAGAAGGGCCTGGGTCTCTGCATACCTCCAACTCCCATGGAATGTGGCAAACTCAAAGGAGACATTCATGACGTGCTGGACGTGGGCTTCAAGGATGGGGAATGATGTGGTTGAGATGTTGTGTGGGAAGGGGCCTGATGGAGAGCCAGAGCGGATGGTGCACATGAGCCAGGTGGTGTATTTGGTGCTGACTGGAGTCCAGAACCTGAGGGGGGTTTGTCCCACGGATAATAGTGCTGTCTGCCTCTGTGTACCAAGGCTGTCGTGTATGTCCATGAGCTTGCAGTGGTAGAAAGTTGCAAGGGATTTGATCTGCCTTGCAAGGGTGGGGTGTCTTTTGGATGGAGAGCTGCTGTCAGTTCACTCACAATGCTGATGAGCTCCTTGATGTCGTGTGTTTTGGTGCCTCTGCCCTATCTGAAGGATCTCCACTTGTCCTTGCTGATGATATGGTGATGGCTTTGTGTGGCGTTTTCCAGGGCTGTAAGGTAACTGATGGTTCTATGTGTTGCAAGGTTTGCATAAGAGTCTGGCTAGATCTGTATGAGTCCAGTAGGTCTGCCTTGTCCCAGGTAGCTTAACTGTTGTGCTTCACAGGAAAGTCCGTCAATGTGGCAAGATTGTTGGATCAGTTGCTGATCCAGTGTGTGAGGTTGCAGGGTGTGGCGGTGGTGTTAGTGCGAGTGTCCCACACAGCTTGTCTGTGGTGACTTACATCAAGCATCTTTGGGGGATCGGTAGCGGGGTGTGGGGCAGTGTGTTGCATGTCGGAGACGTGGATGCAAATGTTGATGGACCAATGATGGATGGTGGTGTGGTTCTCCTCCAGCAAGAAGTTACTGGCCCCCAGCCACATGTAGCCTGTGGAGGTGAGGGCGTGTGTGCAGATGTACATGTTGATGGCTTTGCGGAATTGTGGATGTAGGCCTGGAGATCTGTAGATGAGTATTACTCTGAGGGTTGCCAGAGGGTTGGTGCGAAACCGGATTTGTGACTCTGAGCGTGTACTTGTGAATAAATTGCAATTCTTCCTCCGGGATTTTTTGTGCCGTCCCTGCGGGTGATCTTGTATCCATCTGAGATGGCAATGAAGAAGTTGTGTGCTGAGGATGCTTTTATCCAGGTTACTGTCATGAAGGTGATGTGTGGGGCTGTTGTGTTGAAGAGGTAACAGAGTCCAATGGCGTGCTGGTGGACGGAGCGGGTGTGGAGTAGGAGGCACATGACCTGGTTGTTCTGACAGGGTCTGGTAGGCAGGGCAGCGCTGTGTAGGCAGTTGGAGTTGCACACTCAGCATGCGAAGGTGTCGTGTGTGCGCTTAGGGATTGCCTGATAGCAGGCGGTTGATTGTCTGGTGGACATTGCTTGGAGGGTGGCTGCAGCATGAGCCTGTTGTGTGACGTGGGTCATGCAAGGACCAGAGGGTCGTGCACTGTGCACGTTGCAGGCGCAGACGGTCCTGCCTTTGGCACGGCGTTGGCGCAACAGTGGCACAGACAAGCTGCTGGCTGCATTAAGAATGGGTGGAGAGGGGAAGGGAGGAGCATTTTGGAGGCATGTGGGTTGCAGAATCAGGGCACTCGGTGGGGCGGTACCGCAGGTGAGGCAGCAGCAGGCGGAAGGGGTGAGAAACTAGGCAAAAAGTAGCACACAAAGACAAGGAGGTCAGAAAGGCACAGTGCAACAGGTGTATGTAAAGGAAGGAGTGTCAGGTTACTCATGGGTCACTCCGAGAAAATGTATGAACAATCACCAAAAATGACGGCCACAGGATCAGGAAACAAAATGCGGAGCTGCGCACAGGCGACACACCGTCAGCAGGCGTTGACGTCCCGTTGTGGGGAGCAACCTGCACAAATACATACACAACCAGGTACTTCATGCACAATAGAGATTATTAGCCTTGAAGAACTGCATGCATGTTGCCGAGGTACACATACACTCATATGCTCAATCTTTGACAATTATGCCATAGATGACGCATGCAAACTGGCAAGAGATCTGCAGTGACAGAGATGAGGCACTTTGGATTGTGGTGAACACCTTTATTACACAAACTCACACAAAGGGAAATGCATCCATATGAACAGACTCACAGGTCAGTTGACATAACATGTGGGACATACGCTGGACCCCCCCCTTCACAACACGGATGTTGTAAATCCCAATGAACTGGCACACAAGTTAAGTGGATGAGCCAAACACATCCTGCTGCACACGGAGAGGCTTCAATTCCCCATAGAGCCTGTTGTTGTGATGTCCCACACTATGTCCACCCGTAGCATCCGCAATGTTTCAGAGGCAAGGTTTACACACATTTGATGCCTTCATCAAACTCCACACTCCACTACAGATGACTGTCAAGAAGGGTGACTATCATGTCATGGGAGTGATGCTACATGTTATATGCTCCATGGTGAGAAGACTTGTATGCATAGTACCACAACAAGCACAGAAGCAGTCCCCACACATTCCCAACCCGTACCACCACCAAAAAGCCTTGCTGCAATCCTTACCCAAACTGACATTTCCACATGTCCGTGCATGGAACGCTGATTCAGCACACGTTGCAATCCTCATGAGGAATAGCAGGAGGACAAAGATGACACGAGCAGACAACAGGCGCAAAAACCTGGGAATGACAGACACACAAGAAACCACCTAAAGCAATTCTCGCCGCACACATGGTCAGTTACAAAACATGAACAATGTTGGACACATGCAAATTTCAAAGAAAGTGTCTCCGCAAAACCGTGTGGCATGACATCATCACTCGAGTGACACATCAGAACACACATCAAAGTCACTTCGCATTCAGTCAGCTGGACACACACATTGCAACACATGCCACTCAATGCTACAAGCTTGAACACTCATACCCAGTGACTCACCATTATGAGAAGAAGTTGCGTATGAGCTGACTCCTGATATCATCCTCCTCCTCATCACTTGCCTCGTGACCAAGCCCTTGATCCTCCACGGGTGGATGTTTCTGCTCAACCGGATCCAGGATGAGTGGCACTGCGTTCTCAACTGCCATGTTGTGCAGCATGCAGCACACGATGAAGATTTTGCAGACATTCTCCAGTGCATATGGGAGGGACCCGCATGTCTTGTCAAGGCACCGGAATCGGCTCTTCAGGAGGCCAAACGTCCTCTCAATTACTCGCCTGGTCTGTCCGTGTGCATTGTGGTATCGGTGATCTGCAGCTGTTCTTGAGTTGCGGAGAGGTGTCAGTAGCCATGGCATGTTGGGATATCCAGTGTCCCCTACATGGAAACATCATGTAAATAAGTGGGTCTGGAAATGCCGTAAGAGCCAAAGATACTGCAACACACAGAACAAACAGAGTACCCACCAACAAGACCTGATCGTTCGTTGTGCAGCCGCAGCATCATTTGTGGCACCCTGCTACACCTCATGATGTAGGCATCCTGTGCTGATCCTGGAAAACGTGCACAGACATGGGAAATCAGCATGTTAGCAAGACACACCACAAGGGCATTTATTGAGTGGTAATGTTTTCGGTTGCGATAGGCTTTCTCCTGTGCCTGTGGTGGTACCAAAGCCACATGTGTCCCATCAATGGACCCAATTACATGGGGCATCCTTCCCAGGGCATAGAAATCACCCTTGACATCTGTCAACTCCTCAGGAGTAGGAAATTTGATGAATTCATCAAGGTGCTCCAACATGGCTGCCAAAACATCACGCAGGACATGGCTGAACATTGTCTGTGACATCCCACCAACATCAGCTATGGTCAATTGAAACGTACCTGTGGCAAAAAAATGTAGGGCTGCCATCACCTTCATCTTGGAGGTCAGCGCAGTAGGATACCTGTGTCGCGGTTGGAGGTGTGGTGCCAGCTTGTTAGTCAAGTCCTCAATCAACTGTCGAGTGAATCTGTAACGTCGGATGCAGGCACGTTCCCTCATGGCAGCCAAGTCTGGCATTGGTCTTGGGACAGGCGGTGCCCTGCAGGACATTGTTTGGAATAATGAAGATTGAGAGTCTGCCAACATCAATGTCAATGAACATAGCACATGCTAAACTGCTACTAAACATCAGGTAACTATGGAGTCTGGTGTGTGCAATACATCCAGGACACATATGCCAGCTTGCTGGCACTCCTACGCACAGCCAGATACACCTGTTGATTGTCAAGTCTACATCACACGCCCTGAAATGAGCTGGGGGCCAGTCTGAGTGAACAGCCAGAGATA
Organism: Triturus cristatus; assembly: GCF_964204655.1. Lineage (NCBI taxonomy): Eukaryota > Metazoa > Chordata > Amphibia > Caudata > Salamandridae > Triturus > Triturus cristatus. The sequence goes on along the minus strand of NC_140586.1, from coordinate 376,943,071 downwards.
TCACCGGAGTGACATACATCCACATAGCTGCATTGGAAGGATGTCATCTCATCCAGACAGCTGACTGCAAGGCACAAGCACAGGTCACATGGAATGTCAAATGTACATATCAAACACATTGCAATGAAGGGGTACACGTGACAACAAAAAAACACAGCCATTGAGACGACGCAGACATGTATGCCCGGGAAAATATGATGTCCGATGCACACAGACCCTACAGCCGTGGGAATCCACATGTGGCATGGTGTGCGTAGATGTGTGCCATTCCCATCGCCACACAGACCCGTGTTGGATGCACCAACAGCAGATGCAGTTGACGGAACACTAACAGCAAGCTCATGGGAACACATGACACACACCTGACATAGTCACATAGGGGCACGCTGATCATGACATGTCAGTTGATAGAGTGTCCCTGTCCCTGGCATCAGGAGACAAGTGCGGGTGTTGATGACTGTGCCATCCCACTGCTGCTGTGCATGACACAGTTGGACTACAGACACACATGTGGCAAGTGGCAATGTGATGTGTGCCACATAGTGCCCTATCACACATGACATGTGTCCACAGGTCATCACACATCAATTGTGCAACTAGATGAGATGACCTGTGCAATATCACTGGCTGCCACACCTAGGGCCTGCACATGAAAGTATGCAATGACAAGTACTTGATGGACATCCTTGTGCGACTCGTAGCCCTCCATTCCTGGCGTGTGTACGCCTTGTATCACCATTGTAAGCGTGTGAAATGCACCATACCCCCGCATTCATTGCATGTGTATGCCTCGTATCACTATTGTACTAGTGCCATAGCTGTATGTGTGAAACGCACCATACCCACGCATTCATTGCGTGTGTATGCCTCGTATCACTATTGTACTAGTGCCGTACCTGTACGTGTGAAACGCACCGTACCCCCGCATTCATTGCGTGCGTATGCCTCGTATCACTATTGTACTGATGCCGTACGGGTACGTGTGAAACACAACATACATGTGTGTAGATTTCAAAATTACATAGGGGACACGTATTAGGCCCAAAATGCATGTGGTTGTCATGGATACAGAGTTTTCAGTTGCAATGTGTCCATCAGGTGTCCTGGAACAGTCAGTTGGCAAAAAAATACAATGTTGCAAAGTGGTTGTTGACTTGACATGATGCTCAAAATTTGAACGATGCGAATGCGTGTCGAGTCGACCACACTGCTGCTGTCTCTGCTTCCTCTGAACCATGTCGCGTACTGTGGAGAGGGCCCAGCCATTCACCCTAGAGGAGAATGAGGCGTTGCTGGACTGCCTCCCCAGTCCAGGGTACCCCAAGCTGTATGGAAGACCAGGAGAGCAGGTGAGTGCTCACTCCACTACCTTTGCCTATGCACTTGTTGTGTGACTGTCAATATTGTGTCCAGGTGGGACAGACATGCTATGTGAAACAAAGCATACACCTGCATTCATTGCGTGTGTACGCATCATACCCATGTGTCAGTTAGAATCGTATCACTGTTGTAATGTTGCCATAAGCGGTGTAAAACACTACCTTTGACTGTGCACCAGTTGTGTGACTGTCACTTCTGTCATTGTGTCCAGGTGTGACAGACATGCAATGTTGTTTAGAGTGGGTCCCGTGGGGGGACATGCTTATGTCTCTCATGCAGAGCATGGTGCAGTTCCTTTGTGCACTCCTCACTTGCATTGTGCTTACTGGGACATTCACTGCTTAGTCCATGACACATTTAGCCTGGCAAATCCTTGGTGGCTTTTTTTCCTATTGTCCTGAGGTGATTCAGTGGTCCCCCCGGTGTGACAGGTGACTGTACCCACAGATGTGTATGAGTTGAGTGGACCTGTGGTGAGAGTGTCCAAATGATGTGTACGACCTCATGGACATTGATGTGTGTGAATGTTCCTTGTCATGTGGGTGAGTGTCTATGTGAAGTGTTTCACCACAGCTGCATGGAGGAGGCAACAGCTCTACCCATCTGATGTGACAAGTAAGCCGTGCTGTGTGTCTGACTTGGAGAGCTAGCACAACACCTGTGACACCCCACAGGCAAGTGGCACATGTGCAGAGTGAGGGTTGTATCTGCTGTTGTCACCGACAGGCGAGTGATCTGTGCCTGGGTGTGTCTGTCTAGTCTGCTGAGGGTGCGTCAGTGGAGTGGGACATGTGACTGCTTGCTTGGCACGTGCTGTACATCAGCCTGCTGTTGCATGTGCTGCACAGTGTGTGCCATGATCAGTGAGTGTATCGCACCCCTTATGCCACCTGTTGACTTTCAATGCCATGTATTGCATTGGGGCTTGCACACAGGCCAATTTCTCATTGAGAATGATGCAATTCCTGTCAGCATCCTATGCCCTGTTCAACATATCAAAGATGTTCAAATGTGTGTCTCTGGGACATGGAGCAGGTGTAGTGATGTTGTCTCACTTTGTCATCCTGACATGTAACTGCCTACGAGAAGATGTTGATCTGGCAGGACATCGTTAGGGCCGTGAGATCGGCGGGGGATCTTTGTCGGCGCCTACCACAGGCCAGAAAAAGGTGGCAGGATATCCGGTGCTGGACCTGACGGATCGCCCGGGTCCAGCTCGGGATCGACCCTCATCGCCTCCATGGCTGGCGCCGACGCCTGACCCCCCACATGACCCGTGTCCTGGCGGTGGTCTTCCCTGACCTCGATAGGCAGTTACAGGAGAGACTGCAGCAAGGAGGGGGTAGGTACATGGCTGTTTGTTGTGTTATGTGTCACCAGCTTTTGGAAGTGCTCTGTAGCCTGGATACACTCCCAGAGTGTATATGTGCAGTGCATTTTCTGTTCCCCAATGTCACCTGATGCTCTTTTTCATCCCTTCCCCTCCTTGACATGTGTCCCCTGTGTGTAATCACATTTGCACATGGTCATCTAGGGTGCCAGAAAATCAAAGTGCATATTGCTTTCTGCATCATGTAGGAGGGTGGTTTGTGACTTGGGTTGGTACCTTGCCTGTGCCATGACCTGTTCACTATGTTGGGGGTCCATATTTGTTGGCACTGATGAGTCTCAACATAGGAGTGTGAGGTTTCAACTGAACACCCTTGCACCATGCATGACCAATGTTGTGGCCTCAGACATGATGTGCATGAGTGGGAGATATGCATAGTGCCATGAAGGGTGCTCATGGTACAGTCAGCTCATTCCAGGAACACAGAGCAGTGTGCCCACTACAGTCCTCTGAGACACCCTGGCCTCCTAATCATGTATGTCATTCAACACTGTGCACATTCTCTGTGGGTTCAGCATAGGTCTGCCTCTGTGGCATTGTTCCCTGGCCTAGTTTGTATTTTTCCAATGTGTGCTACATGTGTCCACTGGACAGAATACACCATTTGGCTTGTGCATACTCACACTGGGCAGTGCCTGTGTGGCTATCCACAACAATCTGTTGATGGTTGTTTGTCACAAATATGTGTTGCCAGCCCCACGAGGTGATGTTGAGTCAATGTAGCAATTGTTGCTGCACAGTTTTTGTAACCCTGATTAAGAGGTGTCATTTCTTGATCTGTATCAATCACATTGACTCAGGTATGGGGGGGTTGTGCGGGAGAGGCCTACATGGGCACCCTTGATTTTTCCTTGCCAGGTCTGACCTGTGTGTGAGAATTGGCTGTACAAAGAATCACCGTGCAGTGCCCCTGTGATGGTGGCCAGTGCTTAATGTTCGTGCTTTGCAGCCTGTGTCAGTTTTTTAAAAACATGATTCCTGCTCATACATTTTTGGCACCTGTGTGTGGTTCAGATGCAACGCAGTTTGGTCTTTGTGTGCTGACATCTGTGTAGACATTCTGGCTTGCCATGAGGGTGTCTCCACAGTACAGCTATGCTTTTTTACATCCCAATTGCAGGCCCATTAGCTTTTGCATTGTCCTGGGTTTGGACATGTGTACCACTCCACATGACAGGCAGTAGGTCATATGTGTAGCCAACTGTGTCATCAGGTAACGGATGACCATGTGACAACTAACATAATTCAAGTTATTAGTAAAAAAAAACTGTACCTTGGCACTCACAGCACTTGTCAACAGTTCTTCATGTTTTAAATGTGGTAATTTGATGATTTGTGTTAAGAACACTAAAGTGCCTGCATGAAAGATGTCTCCCAAGGAAGTGCACACCAAACGACATTTCCACTTTCATGGAACACGCTGGCACCTTTTCAAAGAAGCCACTGTTAGAATTAAATGGTGTTGCAGATTCTCCATATACATGTTCCCACAGTGGTCTTGTGAAACTCCTTTGTTGTTGGTGATACAAACTAACAAGTGTCAAGACATCAAGACCTCCGTGGGCCCATGTATATGTACTTTCTGCAACACCATTTATTTCTAACAGTGGCTTCTTTGAAAAAGGTGCCAGCTTCTTCAATGACAGTGTAAATGTAGTTTTGTGCGCACTTCCTTGGGAGACATCTTTCATGCAGGCACATGAGTGTTCTTTTCACGAAATGGCGAATTGCCACATTCAATACATGTCGATTGTGTAAACTATTGTGAGTCCCAAGGTACCAACATTTTTTCGTTTTGTGTTCCACAGTACTTACAGGTCTTTGAGTGTGATGACACCTTGAGTATTGAGGTGTGTTAGTTTACCTTGGGTGCTCCACTACTGTTTCTTTCAGGGTAAACAAGAGGTGGCATGACTTCATTGTATTGCTGTGATCACCTGTTCACAGACACAAGCTTCTCAGTGTATTTCTCATTCAAGTTGTGGCCTGGTATGTTCTTTTTTTCCTTGTGTCCAAGTGGCATAGTGGGTCTACCAACTGGGCAGTACAGGGCTTACATATGTGCAGAGTAATCTAGCTGTTACTCATGATGCATTGCCTGATATGCACTGTGACCTATTGTTTTTGTGCTCAGGTGTCAGATGTATACAGGTGACTGATGCATTTAGGTTTCTTCTCCTTGCCCACAGCATCATCATCCGAAACAGATGGACACCTGCACGGACCTGGAGGAGGGACCCAGCGACAGTGCCACCATTGCTGTCGAGTCCGAGGGAGCCAGTGGCACAGAGGGCGAGGGGAGTCAGTCCGAGGACCTGTCTGGAGGCGATACCACCTACGATGCCGATGGGTCCGACGCTGACTTCCTCGAGGAGGCGGAGGCTGCTACACCACCTGGCAGCAGCCCCACATCTGTCCCCACCTCCCCCGTTACCATCTCCGCCCTCCCAGTTGCTCCCATCCCTTCTGTCCGTGCAGAGGCCCACCATGTCTCCTTCGGCCCAGGCACCGAACCCCCTGCCCCTGTCACACCTGCTGCCCTCAGTGTAGAGTCTGTGGACATACTGCAGCAGTTGCAGGTTGGGCAGGCATCGGTGCTGACTGTCCTCCATGGCCACACTAAACTGCTCACACAGATGGTGTCGTTGATGGAGGGCATGTCAGCAATGATGTGTGACCAACGCAAGATTCTGCGGTCCATGGACTCTTCCCTGATGGCAGCAGTTACTCTCCTGCAGCGCTCCGTCCCCCCCTACCCCGGACCCATCCACACTTCCCTCTCCCATACCTGTCCAACGCACACCCAGGCAGTCACGAGCACGCACCCCATTAGACACAGGCAGCACACCCCCAAGTAAGGCAAAGCGCACACCTCCTGGAACGCACACTCAGGGGGATGTAGGCACACCGACAGGGTCTGGGGACAGATGACATACACTCAGCCACAGTCACAGTCCGCAGTCCTCACAACCCTGTCCCTCCAAAACCACTCCCCTGCTAAACGCTCACCCAAGTAGCTCTTTCTGGGTGAGCTGGACCTCGCCCCCGCTGAGCCACCACCCCACAAGGGGGCGAGGAAGTCCCGGGCAAGGGAGTTGAGTCCCCCACCACATCGACCCCCTCCCCCAGGAGCGCTGCACCCCATCCCTCGCCCGCCACACCCTCCCTTGACCCTGGGGAATCCTCAGGTTCAGGGGTTGGGCTGGACGTACTTGCAGCGGTGTGCAGCGCCGAGCTTGCCTCCACCTTCGGCGCTGACCCACCCCCTGTGGTGAGAAGACGTCCACCCCTGCACCCATCACACCTACCCTTACCCCTACTGTCCCTGCGGTGCCTGGTACTGCCCCAGATGATGCTCCACCCCCGTTCGATGAACCTGGAGGTTTCTTTGTGCAGGCAAACTAGTGGTAGACGCGGTCCCCTACGTCCCTCCTTGGACTTTACATATGGACTGGCCATTGGCCTGTGTAAATAGTCTATTTGTTTAATTGTTTTTTTGGTGCTGAATAAAGCCTTTAGTTTTACTTTCAAAACTATTGCATTTCAGGTACTTGATGTTGGTGATGAGGCTCCTGGAGTTGGCGTTCTGGTAATGTGTTAGGGTTCTGAGAAATGTTTTTGTATGATGGTCATGAGGATGACCATGGTATCTATGTGCCATCACAATGTCTCTGCAAAGAATTATTGGTAGTGTGTGTTCATTTTGTTTTGAGACATTGTCCCAAGGAGTGCTCCTTCCTCTGTGGCACCTAACATCTTCCCTGCAAACAGTTGCACAATTGTTGTGCTGACCTGTGTCAACATTTCCTTTGTTGGTGACGGATCCCTTCAACAATGGCCATGCCTGCTCACCGATGTCTTCTGCTGAATCGTCTGTGCCATCCTTGCTAGTCACTGTACTTGTGTTTTGAGTATGTAGTAATGCCTTCAGGGACAAATTCACCCTTTTCAGCACTATGCATGTGTGTAATCACAGCCTACCACACAAATGGTACTTGTTATGCAGGGTATTTGGGCACCTGACTCACAATTGTGGGCATTGTATCTAGGGGAATTTCACCCTATTCCTTCCATGAGAGACAACATCTTGGTGGCTGGACCAGCACCTGGACATTCCTATCACTCCTGGGATGTGCGTGACAGTGTGTGTTCCCTTTGGCTATCTTAGTTTTGTAGGCAGTTACATGACTATACAGTCTTGTGGCATGATATCAGGGTGTGTATTGTGCTGCATCCGCCATGGGTGGGTATGCATGTGTTATTTGTCCTAACACCCACATGTGGTGTGTCATGCAGTGGGTGAAAGACATCCATCCTCCTGGGAGTGGGACACTGCTGTCAGTGATGTGTTGTTATAGCACTATCATCATAGTCCAAAGTTAGGGATGCGTCCATACCACCATGTAGGTGTGGTCATCTGATAATGATGTACACCCCCCATATCTCTGTCCACTGCTGGTAGTCATATGCACCCACCCCATGTCTCTGTCCACTGCTGGGAGTCCTCTGCACCCACCCCCATATGTCTGGACACTGCTGGTATTCATCTGCACCCACCCCTATATGTTTGTCCACTGCTGGTATTCATCTGCAGCCACCCCCATATGGCTGGACACTGCGGGTATTCATCTACAGCCACCCCTATATAGCTGACCACTGCTGGGAGTCCTCTACAGCAACACCTACATGTCTGGACACTGCTGGTATTGATCTGCAGCAACCCCCATATGGCTGGCCACTGCTGGGAATCCTCTGCACCCACCCACCCCCTTGGAGCAGTACACTGCTGGCCTGGACCTACACACACACCAATATGAAGGTAACATGCAGGGCCAGACCGTAACCCCACATTTGTGGCGTGTGTACACCTCGTATCCCAAATGTACTGGTGCCATACAGGTACGTGTGAAACGCACCGTACACCCGCATTCATTGCGTGTGTATGCCTCGTATCACTATTGTACTGGTGCCGTACGGGTACGGGTGAAACCCACCGTACCCCCGCATTCATTGCGTCTGTACGCCTCGTATCACTATTGTACTGGTGCCGTACGGGTACGGGTGAAACCCACCGTACCCCCGCATTCATTGCGTCTGTACGCCTCGTATCACTATTGTACTGGTGCCGTACGGGTACGTGTGAAACGCACCGTACCCCCACATTCATTGCGTGTGTATGCCTCGTATCACTATTGAACTGGTGCCGTACGGGTACGGGTGAAACGCACCATACCCCCACATTCATTGCGTGTGTATGCCTCGTATCACTATTGAACTGGTGCCGTACGGGTACGGGTGAAACGCACCATACCCCCGCATTCATTGCGTGGGTACGCCTTGTATCACTATTGTACTGGTGCCATACGGGTACATGTGCAACGCACCATACACGTCCACTTCCGTTGTTGCGGTACGCAAGGGTTGCTGGACACGCCTCCCCAAGTGACCAGAACCTGGTGGTAACGTATTGGCTCCATATTATAGGTTTGGCTTTGGGTATGGGGTATGTTTCCTGCCCCTCACCCCCACCCTGGCCTCTGGGTGTTGTTCTCACCTTCTGCGGCGTGTGCGTCGGTTTCGGTGCACCAGGTCATAGGCTAAGAGGACCGGGATGACATGTACGATGGGGTTCATGGCGTGTATGTCGCGTACTGGGGCTCCGTTTGTAGGACTCTGCTTTTACGGCTGTTTTTGGCTCCCGTAAGAAAAGATCCATACGGAGTGCCGTAGGGAATATCGTACTTGCTGGGCCGGAAACTGCTGCTTAAATACGTCCGGACGTCGCGTACAGGCTGTTCCGGATCCGAATCGTTGTTTTTTTTACCCGTACCGTCTTTTGTACGATTCGTACGGAAAGAGGCTATCTGTACGAATCGTACTTCCTAGGTTGTAAAGAAAGTTTACCGGGTACGAGTCGTAAGGAGAAAACGCTCCGTACAACGATTTGCACAGCCTTTTTCCAGGATTGGAATCGGCCCCATAATGTAAAAAAATTAAACATATACATATAAAATATAATATACATACTTAATAATATTTACAATTAATTATTGTAGTAACTTATAAATTGTTAAAAAACATTTTATAAATCATAAATACATAGACATACAACAATAATATAAATTAAAATATAAAAAATATATATAACAAATTAAAAAAAATATTTGTTAAATAAATTATACTCTACATTAACTAAAACAGTAAATATTGGATAGCATAGGGGTAAAAATTACTATTCCCATTCCAGAGAGTGCAAAAATAGGGCAAGTGTTGGATAGCGTAGGGGTAAAAATTACTATTCCAACTCCAGAGAGTGCAATAGTAGGCAAAGTGTTGGATAGCGTAAAGGTTAAACTTACTATTCCAACTCCAGAGAGTGCAACAGTAGGGAAAGTGTTGGATAGTGTAGGGGTAAAAATTACTATTCCAACTGCAGAGAGTGCAACAGTAGGGAAAGAGTTGGATAGCGTAGGGGTAAAAATTGCTATTCCAACCCCCGAGAAACAATAATTATTAACAATTAATTACCAAATAATAATAACTTGATAGTATCATTTTCATGGAAGACGTTATCTGTAAAGCTTTTTATTTTATCAATAAGTGACTGGTCTTTAAGGACTTCTTCATTAAATCTCAATTTTTTTGACTTGGGTAGGTTGTGACAAATTTGTAGATCAACTGAAATGCATTCATGGTCCGAAATCAGTGTTGGTTCGATCGTGGGGGCAGAGGCAGTTGCAGTGAGTACATTATTTGTAAGTATGTAGTCTAGTTCTGAGAGTGTGTTATGTGGGCGTGAGTAAAATGTAAATTTGCTTCCTGTTGGATTCTGGAGGTGCCAAATGTCATTCAAGCAATGCTTTTCACATAGGTTCCTCATTTGTTTATGTGATTTATTGGGTCTATATTTACTCTGGGTCCAGTACAGTGTCCCAGGGAAGGTTAACGTCTCTTGCTAGAAGAATGCTAGAGCCATTGGGTAACTCACAGAGTTGTTTATTCAGAGCACTTCAGAACTGGGGTTCATCAGCCATTGTGTTGTAGACATTGACTATAGAGAATGAAGTGGAATTGTTTTTAACTTTAGTTATTAGTCATCTACTGTTATTATCGTGGGTGTTGTCCACTAATTTTAGGTTTGCTTTTTTAGTAATAAGAGTGATGACCCCATTTTTCTTTTTGCTGGCAGGGGAAATACTTGAAGAAGAATTATATCACCCTTAAGTTTAGCGCAGTGATTGAGGATTTTCCTGCTTTTTATCGGATGACTGATGACTTTTGTGTTGAGGGAGAGCACTTTTAGTGGGTTATTATTCATAGAGCCTAGTTGGGGCTATAGGATCCAAGCCAGCACACAACTAGCGTGTCAGTAGGTTAAGTGATGTAGGGAGTAGTTTCCGGTTTTTGTAAGCACGTAGAAGCATGGAGAGGGGTGACTACTTCTTATATCTATGTTCACATTTAGAATTTAGCTCGTGATTTGAAAGAATCTAATCCGGGTATAGAGGTTGTGATGAGTAGTGGAGTGCTGAGGTGTTATTTCGATGATACATGCCTCGTGAGACGTGTGAGCGTACATGCTCAGAAATGTTATGAGACTGATATGTGGTTGGTGAGTGGCTGATAGTGGTGATCGGCTTGCGAGCAGCCTCCAGGCTAGACGAACTTGCACTAGAATGTATCAGCAGATTAGACAGCAATAAGACCAAGCTGGAATGCGGCAATGTGTAACCTTGATGAGTCCCATCGGTCTCTTCAGTTAATCGTGCGCTTACAGCTTCCCGTGGGGGAGTTGTGCAGGAGGAATTATCAAAGCTGTGCTGCTAATGGCGGCTTACAGCAGATCTCCAGATTACCATCAGATCACCACCTGACTCTACTGGGATATACTTCCATGAGGTCTGTCAGCTCCTGTTGATCGCAGCGCTCCGACAGTTAGTCTAGCAGAGCCTGGTGGGCAGTGCCATTTTGATACCTTGTTTTGGCTGAAGAAGTCTTGTGGTTTCAGTGCTGGGATGGCCTTAAATGTTCTGAAAAGTTCTTGTGGCTGGTCTTCACCACATACTAGGGTTCGGGGTAGAAAAATTGCATGTCAGGCTTCTGTTTTTATCCCAGTGTTTGCCAGACACTTGCTATGACAGACTCTAAGACACTCAAAGGCAACCCGGTGACGTCCCTGTGGAACAAGACCCCGCAGTCAGGGGAGACAATGCAGACTTCAGCCTTGATCCCGGCGGGGGGCAAGTCCTCGGCCTCTATCATGCAGGGCTATATGGACCGATTCCTACAGGAGATACGGACTGACATCTCCTCCCTCAAAGAGAAGTTTAAGTCGGGCCGCGGCGACTTTTGGAGAGAGGTGACAGAGATTGACAACAGGGTGGACGACCTGGAGTGGACGGTCAACAACAGATCAGAAGATCACGCGATTCTGCTGAAGCGCATCGGTGCACTTGAGGACCAACACATTGAGCTCCAGACTAAACAGAAAGACCTAGAAAACAGGAACCGCCGCAACAATATTCGCATCCAGGGGGTCCTGGTCGGTGCGGAAGGCATGGACATTGTGGCATTCATGGCAGAGCTCTTGCAGGTGGTCCGCAGAGACGATGATGCATCCCCACCTGCCCTTGATCAGGCCCACAGAGTCTCTGTGATAATGGCTCGAAAAGGCAGAGGGCCGGATATCCTGACCAGGGTGCACTTCACCGAAAAAGAAGGGATCATGCAGGCGGCCCGCAAAAAGACAGATATCAAGTTCCAAGGGCACACAGTCCAGCTCTACCAGGATCTCTCTGCAAAAGGCAAGACTTCAAACGTATCACCGACAAGCTGCGGGCGAAGGGTATCAGGTACCAGTGGGGTCATCCCTTTGCACTCCTGTTTCAATGGGATGGCAGGCGCCGCTCTCTTCACTCATTGCAGAGGCCAAGACACTGCTGGGCATAACAGATGACTCCCTGGCAGAAGAAAGCTCTACTTACATGGGCGGCTCGAGCTGTGATCTCAAGCCCGGATGGTCCACAATACCCCAGCGCCACACCAATAAACAGCAAGCAGAACTCTCATCCAAAGTGGCAAAAAAAGATGTAATTGACCACCTTCGCTCACTTAGCAGGGGTCTCTCCCCTGCCCACTCCGCTGTTGAATCAATTTGAAGGGGATCCACCCTGATGCACGCCATGTTCGACAAACGCAGACCTGGTCCTGACTGGATAGGGATGTCGGATCAGCATTGATGATGGCGACAAGACCTTCGCCCAGGTACTGTAGAGATAACGGGCGGGCCCTGGGGACTCACGTGGCCTGCCTGGAATGTACTTTGACACTCCAACTACAACTCTGATGGCCCGCCTCCCCCGAACCTTCTCTTGAAGAGGGTGACTCCTCCAGCAGGATAAGAGCACCCCGGTGCCGGTCTCTGCGGTCTGAGAAGGACTTACTGGGCCCGGTTGGCCTGCTGTTGGTTTTTATGTTAGTTTGGTTGTTTCTACAGGTTGCACATGACAACACTTGTAGCACTGAGAATGGGGTAACTGTGGCTGTGGGCAGGGGAGGGAAGATACAGGTAAGCTGGCGCTCCCTTCCCCATATGTTGGCACTCTGCACAGATGGAGGCTTAGAGGATGGGGGCTCTCTTGGCCTGACTGTGGCGGAAAGGCACACACAGGGTGTAGGGATGGTACTATGCACCTTCTCGCCTTGCCACTATGTATCGCACAGCCTCCAGTCTTTGCTGGTGCTGTGGGAAGTAGGAAGGCACTCTATATCACATATGGTGGTCCTGCCGGGTAATAGCCACCTTTTGGAAGGAGGTCCTGGGACACATCAAGGGCGTTGTGGGGTACCCGATCCCTCAACTTAAAACACGTGGTAATACTAGTTATGCGTCCCTCTATCCTGTTAGGGATGACAGGGGCAGAATGGGCCCTCATACGCCACTTGCTCCTAGCAGCAATCCAGCTCATAACGTGCACATGGAAACTAACCTCACCCCCTTCAGTGGCCCAGTGGTTCTTCAGAGTGTGGCACATATTGGCAATGGAGAGACTCTCGCATAATATAGCAAGCACTGAAAAGAAATTTCAACGCATATGGCAGCCACTGATTTCTTACTTAATGCGCATCAAGTTCACTTGCTTTAGCCCCCCAAAGCTGACAGCACTTCAGCTTTTCCCCAACGATTGAAAAGTACCTTTGCTCAGCCTCCGCGGATAGCCTCGGATGCTCCAGACACTGACCTCTCCCCCCAATTCCCCCACACATTTTATACATTGAACACTCCAGACACCTCACGCTACGCACCACACCACAACCTGTGCAGCCTCTGTTTAATCGTTGCTATTAGTTTTTCTTTCCTTCCTTTTTATTAAACGCCACCCTGGCCATAAGACCACTCATGCATTCCAATGCATAGTGCATCTAATATAGCGAGGTAATGAATACGTCATGGGTTTTTGGGGGTGGCTACCCCGCTGGGGCGACGCCATGCTTCTCGAGCCCTTACTCCTGGTTGCACCTTCCTGGGGCCCCCTGAACATCGCACATACATGTTACTGATTATACTATATAATTTTACGCCTCACATACCTAGAAGACTCTCCCACGGCTTGTTTAGCCTGCATGCAATGATTGACCTTACGCGGCCGGCCCAGAGTGGTTGTAGGTGACTTGCTGTGTATTCTTATGCTGATTATCCTAATATTCTTGTCAGACTATATGCTGCAGGCCCGGACAGGGTTGTAGGCGTCACGCTGTGTTCAATATTGATTGCCTTTAATAAAGGTTTTTGAAAATCAAAAAAAATAAGAAAAAGAAAAAAAGGAAACTGAATATTATATGTGAATGTCTGTTTTATATTAATCTTAACTTGGTAATGGTTTTAATAAATGTAGGCCTTAAAATGCTCTCTTTCTGAGAAGCAGAAACTAGCTGAAGTTGTCATTTCAGACACTATGAGAACTTTTCTGTGTGTTTCTTTTCATGCTTACAAACAATGGGCCTTTTCTGATTCAGTAACAGTTTTGACAGAAAATGTATCAATACAATTGTAAACTCAGTGAGAGCGCCTGGGAATGGACAGACAGTGAATAAAAAGAATTACCTAACTTCTGAGGAAAGGATACAAATTATAATGTGATGGATACTGACGATTCAACAAAAGGATTACTTAATGCTTCCAGATTTCTTAGTGAGATATTGATCACACCATGAGCAGCCCTCTGTGGACAACCAATGGAAAACATAACGTACAACAGAACTGATACTTTGTGGGCATTACCTTTTGGAGGTATAATTGCCCCCATGGAGGCTGGCTATCATTTTCAATTTCCCTGCCTGGCAAGCTGTTGGACTGAACTTTGGTTTCTTATAACTATCCCTTTTTTAACTAAACATCTGAACTGACTCGACCTGTACTTTGTTGGCTTGTAATTAAATGCTGAACTTGATATCGCTATGCTCTCTCTCTCTCTTATTCCCATGGTAATCAGCTTATGTCTATTTTATTGAATCTGTTTTGCTATTGTGTGACTAATTGTACTAAATGAATTCCATATACAAAGCCTAATTGTGATTCGTGTTTCTTGACCATTCAAATTGAGGCATAGATAAATGATATTCGTGAGCAAAATATCGTTTTGAGTCATTCTTGGTGTGAAGTGCTTATCGAAATTTCTCTTACTGAGGTTAATGGGAAAATGTTGATGTATGAATGAATTTGGCATTCCCTTATTTCAGGTCCTTGTATGGATTTGCCACATGTTCTCTTCATATCCAAGTCCCTGTTAGCTCACATAAAACATATATTGGAGGATCTATGGTCTGTATGAAGATAAAAAATGTGTAATGGGCCCAGAGAGGAAATGTAATATGAGTGTAAAAATTCATGTAGCTTCCGCTGGATCCCCCTTAATTACATCGGACACGCCCCTTGGAGAAACCCCTTCAGTTTTTTTATCCCACTTAAAGCCCTGTTGGCTACCATCTTTGGAAACTGAGAACATGTTCAAAGGCTGCTGTTGCTGTCTATGTGCGCATGCAAAATGGCTACTTTGAAATATTTTTTCTTGTTTTAAGAAAAGTCAATCAAAGATGGCTGACATGTATGCACGCAGAAATAACACCATTTAAAGGGAGCCAGCTGCTCTCAGGGTACAATGAAACACACCGCCTTCCCTGTATTCGAGGTGTAATCTTCCCTGACTGTCATATATACCACTGCTTTACATACCCGCACTGACAAGGAAGGGAGATACCTCATTCTGGTAGGACAGCTCTGTGAGACCGGCCTCACGGCGTTGCCCTCTCCATCATCCAGCCAACCTGCAACCACCCTCAAGACACGACATCCCCGACTCCGGCCGCCCCAGCCACCCCCGATCCACGGGCCGGCCAGAGGCCTGACAGACTCAACACCCTACCACGCATGCCCAACCGAGGGAGCGGGAACCCTCGAGCCAGAGGCGCCAGCCCAGTCACACCTCGGGTCGCCTTCCCCGGGAAGACTCAATCGGCCACCAGGCCCCTGGGGAGCAGGCGCCTCCCCTACCGAGCGTCTGGGGTCCCTCCCAGACCCACCTGAAAAGACCAAAGAAGTGAGCGGCAGGAAATCCCGCCGAACCCCCTCCGTCACCCCAGTCCCCCCTCTGCGAGCACTCCGGACTTCAAAGAACCAGCGGAGTATAACAAGGGGTGCCGGAGGAACAAGGACAGAGAAGACCTGGAACCATCTGAGCCTGCTGACGCTGTCGCGGCTCCTGAACGCTGAAGTCACCTGGGCCTGCTGAGTGACTCGCGGCCTCTTGCTATTGAACCATCTGGGCCCTGCGGACGAGGTCGCGGCTCCTGAACATTGAATCACCTAGGCCTGCTGAGCGACTCGCGGCCCCCAGCTATTGAACCATCTGAGCCCTGCTGATGAGGTCGCGGCTCCCGACCACTGAACCACCTAGGCCTGCTGAGTGACTCGCGGCCCCCAGCTATTGCACCATCTGAGCCCTGCTGACGGAATCGCGGCTCCCGAACTCCGACCACCTGTGCCTGCTGAGAGACTCGCGGCGCTCCCCTTGAGGACGACTCGGTAAGAGATCGCCCAGAGATACGACACCCTCCAGCTCGAGGATTGTGAGCTTCCGCAGGGTATTTTGCAGAGACACTATCTTGAAAGACTGTCCCGCTACCCCCATTCCCCACGACTGATTTGTGGTACGTCGTGCCACTGCTGTACTACTTGCCTTTTGGATCATAAAGATCCCTTGAAATCATCGATAAAAGAACCTATCGTCCTACAAAGAATACGTGTGGTGTCACTCTGTTCGTAGTGCATCTCAGGGTGTGCGCGCCTGGTTCGGCTTACTTGGGAGAGGTGGGTCAAAGGGGTGGGCAAGACGTGTATCGAACCCCCCTCCGGCGAACGCCTTTCCAACATTTGGTGGCAGACGACGGGATCCGAGCCGACACCGAAAGAGAGCGTGCCGTGAACGACTGACGCACTACCAAACAGAAATGGAAGGAGAAACCTCCCTGGGTGCCGCAGGTACCGAAGTAAGCTCACCGTTCCGAGAGGATCAATTGGACTATTACACGCATAGAGAATTAAAACAGTTTTGCAAAGACCTTGGCATCGCTACCACCGGACTAAGCACAAAGGAAGACTTCCAGAAAGTACTGAAAGCCTGGGTCGAGACGGGGGAGCCCCCGACCCAAACGGAAGGGGATTCTACCCATGAACCACCAAGCATCCCGGCAAGAAACAACGGGCCAGAGGGGAACCTGTCCCCCGAGGAACTAGCGGACCGAGAGAGAAGCCGAAACCACGAACTTGAACTGGCAAAACTAAAAATCGAGGGAGAGATAAAACTGGCAGAGAAGAAGTTAGCCGTCGAGCAGTTACGGCTACAAGGGGAACTCGAAGAGAAGAGACTCCAAAGGGAGCACGACGAAAAGAAACTCCAGCTAGAACGCGGCCTGAAGGAGATTGAGTGGCGGGCTAGAAGCGAAAAGTCACAGCCACCCGGGAATCCACCGTCCGCTCCCACCGGGGAAACCAAAGTTCACATCCCCAAGGATGTGGTAAAGGAGTATTATAAGAACGATGATATCCAGCAGTGGTTTAAGGCCTACGAAGTCGCCATGACCTCTCACCGAGTCCCGCAAAAGGATTGGGGGGCTGGCCTATGGGGCCGGTTCTTAAGCGAAGGAAGAGACACTCTGCTAGATCTGCCCTCCACGGTCATGAACTCCTACAGCCACATGAAGGAAGCCCTCGTGGGCCGGTACGGACTCACCCCCGAAGTGTACCGACAACGGTTCCGAGATTGCAAGAAGATACCGGGCACCACGTGGGTAGAATACGTGAACTTTTACAGCCGAGCCTTGGACGGGTGGATCAAGGGCAGCAAGGTCTCCACCTTCGAAGAACTGTTCGATCTGATTGCCTGGGAACATTTAGCGGCCAATTGCTTTATAGAACTGCGCCAGCATCTCCTGGACAGTAAACTCACCGACCCTCGGAAGCTGGCCGCGGAGGCTGATCGTTGGGTGAACACCCGGGCCACCCGGGGCCCCGTGGGGGACTACGGCCGCCACAGTCAGGGTCCCCCCCGCCAGAGGGGCGGAGGGAACCACGGCCGACCCAGAGACTTCCCCGGGGGGTCCTCAACCAGCCCCCCTAGCAGCCCACCAGCGGCGGGTTCGGCACAGTCCCCAGCAAGCACCGGAGCCCCAGGACGACCAGGTCCACGAGCTAGGATCACCTGCTTCCGCTGCCAGCAGCCCGGACACTACGCCAATGACCCACAGTGTCCCCAGTATCAGCGAACCACAACGACCAACCCCACGGCCCGGCAGATGGCCTCCGTGGCTCTGGGGGAAGAGATGGAAGACTCCGAGGAATGGGAACCGGCGGCCATGGCCCTGGTCTCCCTTGGTGATCGAGAAATGGTCCCCGGGACACCCTTGCCCGCCAACACAGAAAAATACCGACAGCGGGTGACCATCAACGGCCACCGAGTCGAGGGCCTTCGCGACACCGGGGCGAGTGTCACCGCGGTCCACCGCAGCCTAGTTTCAGAAGACCAGATCTTAACCGGGGCCCTCTGTCCGGTCGTATCCTCCGACAATTCTGAGAGCCTCTGCCAGATGGCGCTGGTGCCCTTCGAGTGGGGAGGGGTCTCCGGAGAACTGAAGGTAGCGGTCCGGACATCGCAGCCCGTAGACTGCCTCCTGGGCAACGATCTGGAGAGTTCCCCGTGGGGGCAAGTAGAACGAAGAGCCCACCTGGAGATGATGGGCCTGCCAGAATGGGTCTGCGCCACCACGCGCTCCATGACCGCCCGAGTGCCTCCCTCCAAGGGCGGCGAAGCCCTCTTACCGAACACTATCCCCGAGAGCCGGGACCCCTTCCCAGAAGCAGACAACCCTCCTTCCGAGGGAGAAGGAGACACTAACCCAGGGGAAGGATCGGAACCTTCCGCCCCAGAGGCCCCGACGGAACTCGAAGAACTGCCCGAGTTGGCCCAGTGGCGCTGCGAAGGGGGGCCCTCCCGCGAAGAGTTCTGCCAGGAACAAACCACCTGCCCCTCCCTCGAGGGACTTAGACAACAAGCCGAAGCCCAGGCCGCCGGTGACCGAACCGGAACCCATTGGGTCTATTGGGACAATGGCCTCCTATACAGCGAGCAAAAGTCCGTCGAGCTAGGCGCAGCACGAGTACTGGTAGTACCCCTGCGGTTCCGGAGCCTCCTCCTGGGCCTGGCCCACGATGTACCCTTGGCAGGACACTTAGGCCAAGACAAGACATGCCAGCGATTGGTGACCCACTTCTATTGGCCCAAGATGCGAGCGAATGTAGAAGCACACTGCAAGTCCTGCCTCACGTGCCAGGGCAGTGGGAAGAGTGGCGGAAAACGCAAAGCTCCCTTACAACCGTTCCCCGTTGTGAGTACCCCGTTCGAGCGGGTCGGCATTGATATCGTGGGACCCCTGGATCCGAAGACCGCCCAGGGCCCCAGATTCATCCTTGTCCTGGTGGACCATGCCACCCGCTACCCCGAGGCCATCCCCCTCCGCACCGTGACGGCTCCTGTGGTGGGCCGGGCTCTCATGGGGATCTTCTCCTGTGTCGGATTTCCCCGCGAGGTTGTGAGTGATCGCGGCACTAACTTTATATCCCGCTACATGAAGTCCCTGTGGCAGCAGTGCGGAGTCACGTATAAGTTCACGACCCCCTACCACCCCCAGGGCAACGGCCTAGTGGAACGCTTCAACCGAACCCTGAAGGGAATGATCCTGGGCCTCGAAGAGCCCCTGCGCCGGAAATGGGACGTCCTCCTCCCTTGCCTCCTATTCGCATACCGAGAAGTCCCCCAAAAGTCTCTGGGGTTCAGCCCCTTCGAACTGCTGTACGGACATCCCGTCCGAGGGCCCCTGAGCCTGGTCAAAGAGGGCTGGGAGACGAGCCCCCGGGGGACACCCCCTGATGTGTTCCGCTACATCCTGGCGCTCCGCAACCAGACGAGGAAGTTTAGAGAACTTGCAGAGGCTAACCTCGAGGCCAGCCAAGAAGAAATGAAGCGCTGGTATGACCAGAACGCAACCCTGGTCGAGTTCCAGCCGGGCCAGCAGGTTTGGGTCATGGCTCCGGTGAAACCCTGCGCCCTACAAGACAAATGGACTGGTCCCTTCAAGGTGGTTGAGCGGAAGAGCCAGGTCACGTATCTGGTCGACGTGCAGTCCCCACGGAACCCCCTCCGGGTCCTCCACGTGAACCGTCTCAAGCCCCACTTTGTAAAGACGGAATTAAGTTTGCTACTGGCCACTGATGATGGGGCGGAAGAAGACACCGAACCCCTGCCCGATCTCCTGTGCACGAAAGACCTGGACGGTTCCGTGGAGGGAGTGAAACTGTCGACCACCCTCACTCCCCAGCAGGCCGACGACTGCCGCCAGCTGCTCAGACAATTCACAGACCTCTTCTCTCTCATTCCAAGGGTTACCGACTGGTGTGTCCACGACGTGGACACCGGCGACAGCCCGCCTGTGAGACACCGAGCCTACCGGGTGCCTGACCGGGTCCGCACCTGCATCAAGACCGAGGTACAGAAGATGCTCACCCTGGGAGTAATCGAACCCTCCGACAGCCCCTGGGCCAGCCCGGTGGTTCTGGTCTCGAAGGCAGCTTCCCCGGGGGTCGCCCCCGAACTAAGATTCTGCGTGGACTATCGGGGGCTCAATGCGGTCACCCGCGCGGACGCTCACCCTATTCCCCGAGCCGACGAGCTCCTCGACCGCCTGGGGGCCGCCCGGTTCCTCAGCACTTTCGACCTGACCTGCGGATACTGGCAGATTGCTCTCACGGAAGGAGCGAAAGAGCGCTCTGCCTTCTCTACGCCAGATGGCCACTACCGCTTCAGGGTCATGCCGTTCGGGATGAGAAATGCCCCAGCCACGTTCCAGCGGTTGGTGAACAAGGTCCTGGCCGGACTCGAGGAGTTCAGCGCAGCGTACCTTGAAGACATCGCTGTATTCAGCTCTCAATGGCACGAGCATCTCCAGCACCTCCGACAAGTACTAATGGCCCTGCGCCAAGCCGGACTAACCGTGAAGGCCAGCAAATGCCAGCTCGGGCAAGGCTCCGTGGTCTACCTGGGGCATCAGGTGGGCAGCGGCCAGGTCGCCCCTCTCCAGCCGAAGATCGACGCCATCAAGTCCTGGGAGCCCCCCACCACGCAGACAGAGGTTCGGGCCTTCCTGGGCCTTACGGGGTACTACCGGAGGTTCATTAAAAATTATGGTAGTATCGCAGGGCCCCTCACAGAGTTGACCTCCAAAAAGCTTCCGCAGAAGGTGCAGTGGACCACCCCGTGCCAGCAGGCGTTCGACGCCTTGAAAACCGCCATGTGCACCGCTCCCGCACTCAAGGCCCCCGACTACTCCCAAGAGTTTGTGGTCCAGATCGACGCATCCGAACACGGCATCGGGGCCGTGCTCTCGCAGTTCGACGACAAGGGCATTGATCAGCCCATAGCCTTCATCAGCCGAAGGCTACTGCCGAGAGAGCAGCGTTGGAGTACTATAGAGCGAGAGACCTTTGCCGTAGTCTGGGCCCTCAAGAAACTGCGGCCCTACTTGTTCGGAACCCATTTTCGAGTACAGACGGACCACCGGCCCTTGCAGTGGCTAATGCGGATGAGGGGGGAGAACCCCAAGCTACTACGATGGTCCATCTCTCTCCAAGGGATGGATTTCACTGTCGAACATCGCCCCGGGACGGATCATGCCAACGCCGACGGCCTGTCCCGGTTCTTCCGCTTCGGCGAGGAGAACCCCCCAGTGGATGGGTAGTTCTCCACGCCTTTCAGCTGGGGGGGACGCGTGTGAGACCGGCCTCACGGCGTTGCCCTCTCCATCATCCAGCCAACCTGCAACCACCCTCAAGACACGACATCCCCGACTCCGGCCGCCCCAGCCACCCCCGATCCACGGGCCGGCCAGAGGCCTGACAGACTCAACACCCTACCACGCATGCCCAACCGAGGGAGCGGGAACCCTCGAGCCAGAGGCGCCAGCCCAGTCACACCTCGGGTCGCCTTCCCCGGGAAGACTCAATCGGCCACCAGGCCCCTGGGGAGCAGGCGCCTCCCCTACCGAGCGTCTGGGGTCCCTCCCAGACCCACCTGAAAAGACCAAAGAAGTGAGCGGCAGGAAATCCCGCCGAACCCCTTCCGTCACCCCAGTCCCCCCTCTGTGAGCACTCCGGACTTCAAAGAACCAGCGGAGTATAACAAGGGGTGCCGGAGGAATAAGGACAGAGAAGACCTGGAACCATCTGAGCCTGCTGACGCTGTCGCGGCTCCTGAACGCTGAAGTCACCTGGGCCTGCTGAGTGACTCGCGGCCTCTTGCTATTGAACCATCTGGGCCCTGCGGATGAGGTCGCGGCTCCCGAACATTGAACCACCTAGGCCTGCTGAGCGACTCGCGGCCCCCAGCTATTGAACCATCTGAGCCCTGCTGACGAGGTCGCGGCTCCCGACCACTGAACCACCTAGGCCTGCTGAGTGACTCGCGGCCCCCAGCTATTGCACCATCTGAGCCCTGCTGACGGAATCGCGGCTCCCGAACTCCGACCACCTGTGCCTGCTGAGAGACTCGCGGCGCTCCCCTTGAGGACGACTCGGTAAGAGATCGCCCAGAGATACGACACCCTCCAGCTCGAGGATTGTGAGCTTCCGCAGGGTATTTCGCAGAGACACTATCTTGAAAGACTGTCCCGCTACCCCCATTCCCCACGACTGATTTGTGGTACGTCGTGCCACTGCTGTACTACTTGCCTTTTGGATCATAAAGATCCCTTGAAATCATCGATAAAAGAACCTATCGTCCTACAAAGAATACGTGTGGTGTCACTCTGTTCGTAGTGCATCTCAGGGTGTGCGCGCCTGGTTCGGCTTACTTGGGAGAGGTGGGTCAAAGGGGTGGGCAAGACGTGTATCGAACCCCCCTCCGGCGAACGCCTTTCCAACAAGCTCCATGGCAGACCTCTTACTATTGCGACAGTCTATGCTCCGAATAGAGGGCAGGATATGTTCCTAATTGACTTTCTGAGGAGGCTGGCTGACTTGGCCAAAGGAGACAATGTTCTGACCAGTGATTTCATTGTAGTATGGGACCCACACATGGACAGAGAGGGGGACATGACTCATCCTAGAGGGCCTTTCCAAGAAGTTGAAGAAGGCAATTGATGGCCTACGTCTTCAAGATGCATGGCGAGAACAGAACACAGGCAACTACTAAAGCTTATTCTTATTGCCATGTGATTGTTCGCACTCCCGAATAGATTATCTATTGGTGAGCAAATGCCTGATGGACATCACGCAGACTTCAGCAATTGGAGCTTTTTCGGTCTCAGACTATACACCAATCACAGTCCAGATAGATATGGGACATTGGCGGCTTCCAGGGATTTGAAGGCTGCACCTGTCTCTCCTCAGCTACCCTGTCACTAAGAGTGAGATTGGACAACGGAATATTTTGATCAGTTTGAAGGGGAAAAGGTGTCTGTCCTGGGGGTCCAGGGTCCATTTAAGGTAGTTGTAAGGGGTCCTTTCTTAGCATTATCCATCAAACAGACAAGGCTCCACAAACTTGAGGTTCAGAAACTGGAAGATGGGATCCAACTACTTGAACAAGAGTGGCTGCAGAAATCCCTCTCGCCTTAATACCCATGCACTCACAATGGTCTGAGGCCATTTGCGCATGTATTACACCAATAAGGTAGAGGTATAATTATTGCATCTTAAAAAACACTCCTATGTTGCAGGAGATAAGTGGGTACCCCACTTGCCTGACTTCTGGGAGGCTAATGGGAAAAGGAATATATATACGTGAAACAGTGACACCTGCAGGATCCCGCCTAGTGGAGGACAAGGGTAAAGTCAATGAGTTTTGTTCTTTTTATAAACAACTCTATAGCAGTGCCTCCCCTTCTTCGTGTGAGGCGTAGGCCTTGCTAGCATCCATCCCCTCCTGACTGTTACTGATCTCCAGCGAGACTCCCAGGGGGGTCGAATCCTCCTAGAAGAAGTTAGGCTGGCCATTAGAACTCTCAAATCCAACAAGACTCCTGGGCCTGATGGCCTCGTAGCTCAAAGTTATGAAATCTATTCCTCTCAGTTGATACCAAAACTCACCACCCTTTTGAATCATTGTGCCTTGAACAAGACAGTGGCCCAGACAATAGGAGAGGCCCTAGAGATGGTCCTCCTGAAAACCAATAAAGACACTAAACTCTGTTGTCGTATTGCCTTATACTGCTTTTAAATATTGATGCCAAACTACGCAAAAATTCTGGCCACTCACCTTAATACAGTACTCTCATGTTAATACACCCTGACCCATGTGGCTTTTTTCAGGGATGACAGACCAAAGATACTATCTGTACGGCCATCTACCTAATAGAGAAGGCCTCTCTCAAGAACATACTGGTGATTTTGCTGCTGTTAGACATAGAGAAAGCCTTTGACAGGGTTGAGTGACCCTTCTTACGGTTTATGCTTAAAAAATGGGCCTAGGAGCCAAATTCCTATGGCTGATCTTTGCCTGTTATTCTAATCCAGTTGCCAGAGTTACTCACGACTGCCTCTTTAGAATCTTTCGACTAACTAGGGGCACCAGACAGGGCTGAATTCTATCGCCACTCCTTTATGTCCTTTTACACTATTACGGGGATTAAATTAGGATCAAGGGAGTTTTGTATTTTTCTTTATGCAGACGATGTGCTTCTGTTCTTGGGCTCTCAAGCTACATCAGTCCCGGAGGTGGCAGCACTGCACGAGACCTTTGAGAAAGTCTTGGGCTATAATGGGCTAAAGCCTCAATTATATACCTGGGAGTTTATCTTACATCGTTGGTGAGAGGTCTTTTCGCAGCAACCTCCCCCCCGTTATCTATGGCCATCACAAATGACACTCATATTTGGGGTAACCTGGTGCTTTCTTGGTTTGGTCATATTAATGCGATCACAATGAATATCCTCCCTCACCTATTCTACCTTTTCAACCTCTTCCAATTTGGTTAGAACCTACATTCTAGAAAAACTTTCAACGTAAACCAATACTTTGTATTTACAAAGTGCAAAGCTGCAAGACTACCGCTAATACTGATAATAATAGTAACAATAGCAAATTTGTAGAGTGCACAGCTACCTCCGACGGAGGTGTCCCATCGCTAGGCAGACTGACAGACAGGGGAGAAGGGGAAGGACTAAGGGTGGCTAAACAGCCAAGTTTTCAGCGCCTTCCTGAAGGTAGACACTGTCTCCAGCATGCGAACATGGAGAGGTATGGAGTTCCAGAGAGCGGCGGTTCTCACTGAAAAAGCACGTCCACCCAGCCTACCGGCTTCTTCTTAAGAAGATTCTGATGATTGGATCTAAGTGCCCCGTCAAGGTGATAGTGCTGCAGTCTCTGTTTCAAGTAGCCAGGTTCTCGATTTCTAATGACTCTAAAGGCAATAGACAGAACCTTAAACTCAATTCTCCTTCTAACAGGTAGCCAGTGGAGGCTTCGCAGGTGAGGGGAGATGTGATGCCGGAAGGGAACATTCCTAATAAGTCTTGCAGCCACATTCTGAATGAACTGCAATCTATGGATCAAATAAGCCGGTAGACCAATATAAACACTGTTAGAATAGTTTAGCTCAGATGTAATCAGTGCATGGACCACCGTCTTATGACACTTCATGGGTAGGAGATGAAGAAATCTCCGCAGGGCTCTCAGTTTCCAAAAGCAGGCTGAGGAGACTTGACCAATCTGGGCTTTAAATGATAAGGATCAGGATAACGGTTTAGCTCTGGCGGCCACCAAATCTCGGAAGATAGGGGAGCAGATTTGTTGAAAAATAGTACCTCAGTTTTGTCCGCATTTAATTTCAAGCAGCTCATTGTCACCCAAGCTGCGAAGTTAGTCAGTCAAAGCTTAAACTTGACAAGGGCTGCCTCCGACTGTTCTCTGAAGGAGAACACCAGATGGGTATCGTCAGAGTAAGATACTACTTTAACACCCCATTGCTCAACTACCTTCGCAAGGGGGCCAGATAGACATTAATTAATGTCGGGCTCAGAGCAGACCCTTGGGGAACCCCACGTGAGGGGTTTAGCTGAGGAAACGTAGGGTCGAAGAAGGACCTGATGGGATCTGCCGTCCAAAAATGACTGGAACCAGGCCTGTGTGATGCCCCTAACTCCCAATTGCTTAAGTCTCTCCAGCAGAATCTGATGGGACACCATGTCGAAAGCTGCGGATAAATCTAACAGCACAAGCATTGCGGAGTTTCCCTGGTCTAATGCAATCCGTACTGTGTCCACCACTTCCAATAGTGCTGTCTCCGTGCTGTATCCGGATCTAAAGTCATATTGGGAGTCATGCAGGCAGTTGTTGGATTCCAAGAAGTTGGAGAGTTGCTTCTGGACCTCTTTCTACAGAATTTTGGCTGGGACAGATAGAAGGGAGATCGGCCAAAAATTCTTGAGTTCAGCTGGATCGGCATCAGGTTTCTTCAGGATGGGGAGTACCTGAGCCAGTTTTTAGGCAGCAGGATAGATACCCGTAGTCAAGGAAGAATTCCAGATTAGGTTTAGATAGGGGTTCAACCATGGGGCTAGTGCTTTAAAAAGTTTCGCCGGGCAGGGGTCTCCCGAAGAACCTGATTTACACTTCTCAAGCTCTATCCGAGAGGCAACCGGGCAAAGCGGGCGAAATTGGGACCAGATGCTGCATGGCTTTGAAGGTGGGTCTAGTAGAGCAAGAAGATTGAAAGATCCTCGCATAAGGACGGTGAAGGGACAATAGTGCTGTCCAGAGCCTTAGGCCTGAGTAAACCTTCGACGATCTTAAAGACCTCTTTGGCTGAGTTATCAGAGCAATTGTTTTGATTTGCAAAGAAGTCGCTAATGATTTTGCGCTTAAGCACATTAATTTTTTTTTAACGCTGCTCTATAAGTGCACTTTGCCTCAGGATTATATGATTTGCACCAAGTGCGTTCGAGCTTCTTGCACAGGCTTTTTTCAACTTGAAGTTACATAGTAAACCAGGGGGCAGAGGGTTTTTTCCTAGATGATTTAGCGATCCTAAGGGGAGCAATTCTGTCAAGGGCGAGGGTGACCCAGTGATTGAAAATAGTGACATAGTTGCTAGGGTCTCCCGTCAGTTGAGGTGTATTGCTTAGTAGCTCAGCCCCTAAAGATTCTGGGGAGACCTTCGACCAATTTCTGCTTGTGATGACTATCGAGCTGACATTAAAGTCAGAAGGTCCGCATATCAAGCTGAAAGGGACTAATAAGTGGTCTGACCAAGTTAGCGGTAATGGAGTCTCTACTTTCAAATTGGGGATATTAGTGAAAATAAGATCAAGCCTATGTCCTGCAACATGAGTAGGGCGCACACCATTTGTGTTAAATTTACACCTTTCAGTGTGTCTGCCAATTGTGCAGCCTTGGGAAATTTGCCATTGTCCATGTGGACATTGAAATCTCCAAGAACAAGGAAATCAAATCTGCAATAGCATCATACAGTGCGAGGAGGTGACTGGCAGGTGTATCAGGGGATCTATAAACCAGAGTGCCAGCCACAGAGAGAGCAGGGGAGGTCCTTATGCAGTAGAAGAGTGCCTCTATCGACCCCAGACCAGCAAGACTCCTGTAGGAGATCTCCCAGCCCTCCCTCATAATGGTGGCCAGCCCTCCCCCACACTTCTGGCCAGTCTGGTTGGCCACTGAAATCCGAAAGCCCTCTGGGACAGCCAACCTTATGTCAGGATTAGAACTTTCCTTTAGCCAAGTTTCAATTAGAAACATGAGGTCCCAGGAGTTGGCCTCCAGGGAAAACCAGATATCATCGCAGTGTTTGGGGAGGGATCTGCAGTTTATTAAGTACGCTGTGATGTTAACCCCAGAGGCCATCTGGTGGATAGACGGGGTCTTAGCGTCCCAATTAACCACGTTGTTACCCAAGGGCGCCAGCTTCGCACATTGCCCCAGAGCAAATGGGCTATGGCTGCAGCACCACGTCTGTCCTGCTAGGGATAGAGCCAGGCTGGCCATTCCAGGACTGATGATCCAATCGAGGGCAAATGGGGGATTGGCAGTCCCTAGCTTTCCACAATATTATGCTGCGGTGAAACTCAGAGTGATGGTGCACTGGTCTACCATGCTCTCAGAGAAGAACTGGAGGCAGATGGAACACGCCATAGCCCACCATCCTCTTTGGGACATGGCATGGTTGGATAAACGTCTTAGGTCCATCAACTCATACCTTAGCACACTAGTAGCCATGACCCTGCGAATCTGGGATATATATGTAAGCCCCGGGTTATTGACATCTTACCCATATCCATATACTCCTATTGACTTTAACATTGCATTCCCACCCTCATTAGATGGCCAGGTCTTTTGGCATTGAAGATAAGGGAGGCTGCAAAATAATTACAGACATGTTTGAGGCCTAGATACCAAAGGCTTTTCAGAAATGCAAAGATACATATAGTCTCCTTGAATGTGAATGGCTGTGGTATGTTTACTAAGCACTAAGCCACACAGCCCCTCACCCTCTCGGGAGCCATGAGATACAAAAACACTTTTGGAATACAATTCCCTAAACTAGTGGGCACACAGGGCACCATCTCGACACTATACTTGCTCCTGACACATGACATCCCACAATGATGGAGACACAATTGAGACTGGGAACATGCTTTTGGAGTACAGTTGACAGCGGAGGGGTGGAGCAGGCTTAAAAGGGACATGTACTCCTCATCTGATTTTTCCTTAGGGCATGAATGCTTGTGGAATGGCTTGTGGTATGGCTGGCACTACACCCCACCCCCCATAGTCTGCACTCTATGTAATGTAATACTTCATAATGGGGCTGAAGGTGCTGTGGTGCACATGAATAAGCACTGCATATATAGTGGGGGTGTGTCAACCATTTTTAGGTGGGGCCACCAAACTCCTCAGATGGTCCTAACGTTCACGATCCGAGCAATGCGTGCGGTGATGCTCCTTGCCATAAACGTCTTTACTGGCCCACATATCAAAGGATGAGTGGCAATTGTGCCTTCAGTGGTTGGGTGCAGCTAAAGAGACCATATCCCACCACTAGAAGAAAGAAAATTGCCCACCGCTCACACACTTGTATCACAGACTGAGGGCTCTCTTTGCTATGGAGCGGTTGGCGAGCAGTATGCAGGGATCCCACCAGGCTTTTGGGGCCAAATGGAGGCTGCTGGTTCAGCAATTAAGTGGAGGACCGTCTGGTCAGGTCCTCCCTCGAAGTGGAAAGCGTTGGACCTTTTCACTTATACACATGGGGTGAGCTCTCCATTTTAAGTGGCAAAGCGGATGTGGAGGTGGGTGAGGCACAGTGTTAGGGTTGTGCCCGGAGGCTACTTTGATGCTTCTACTTGCTATGCTTGGACATTGATTGGGATTCACCTTCTGCATTTACGGATGGCAGAAGGAGGGGGAGGGACCATGCAAGCAGCAGCCATTAAGTTTGGGTCTACCAAAAAGTGTACTGGTCGTAGATAGTTAACTCGTGCTCTCTTCAGTTGTCTCTGGCAGGCTGTGCAAGTTGCTCATTATGTCTCGCCATGGATGATCTCTACTGCTTTGTTGTTGACATTTCTGAAAACAAATCAATAAAATGTTTTAAACAAAAAGAAAGATAGCCATCGCTCATGAGTGTGTGAGCACTCACAACAGCCGCCATTTTGAAATGTCTTTCAATCCATCGAAAGATATCCACTGCGCATGCATGCATATGTACAGGGGCCATCTGATGAAAAACATCGAAAATCCAATAAATGTTAAACTCAAAACCTACTTCCTTTTATAATGCTCTTAGTTATTGCTCGCATTATTTTTCAAATAATCAGCAGACATTGTTTCTGTAAAGGGCATGAATGCTAACCTTTTACACATGATCTCTAGTTCATCTTGCCTCATCTTTCTTATCTGTCTAATTCTCCCCTCCATCTCTTCTTTATTTCTCGATTTTGTTTTGACGCGTAATGACACCCCATTGAATGAAAATGAATTACTCATCCCGACACTGGTGTGGTTTTTAATACCTAACGACCTTCATAGTCTCTCCATGCTGTCTGTAAACACTTTATTGATGTGAACCAATGTAATCATATTCTATATTTTAATCCATGTATTCAGGTCCACTCAGAGAGGTGAGGATATTCATATAATCGTGAAAAATGCAGATTGCGGAAGAAGCCAACACAATCATTGCAGTTCTATGACAGAGAATATGACTCACATCTTGCAGAAAAATAAAAACCTGTTCTATACATGTTGCTCTTCTTCAAAACACTTCACATAAAACCTTTTACATACAGTTAGTATTAGCCAATCTAACACCGTAGACTTTTAAGTGACCGGAAAAGATGCCAGGATCTGGGTTTGTGGCATGTTGGGCACACAGTTATCTCCAGTAGTAACAGCTTAATCAACTGAGCTTTAAGTCGAGTCCGCCACCTTCCTGGAAGACTGGAAGCATGCACAGATCAACCCCCTGCTGAAGAAACCCTCTCCCGCCCGAAGGGCCACAAGAACTACAGACCCATCTCTCTGCTCCCCTTCCTAGCCAAAGTAATCGAGAAAGCCATCAACGGTCAACTCTCCGAGTTCATCAAAATAAACCACATCCTGGACCGCTCCCAAATGGGCTTCAGAAGCAACCACTGCACAAGACCGCTATACTCAAGGTTCTGGCCGGCATCTGCACCCTCCTCAACCAAGGCGAAACTGCTGCCCTCATCCTCCTGGACCGCTCAGCCACCTTCAACATTGTAACCCACCACACTCTCTGCACAAGACTCCACAATGCCAGCATCCATGACAAAGCCCTGGAATGGATCTGCTCCTTTATCACCGGCCGAACACAGAGTCAGACTTCCACCGTTCAACTCAGAACACACAGAGATCAGCGGCGGAGTGCCTCAGAGATCCTCCATGAGCCCCACCGTCTTGAACATCTACATGGCCCCACTTGCAGCAATCGTCACTAGCCACAGACTCAACATCATCTCCTACGCCGATGACACTCAGCTAATGCTCTCCCTCACAGACGAACACACAGCCTCCAGGAGCAACTTCCACAACAGGATGAAGGTAGTCGCCACCTACCGGACAGCTGCCTCAAGCTTAACTCAGACAAGACCAAAGTCCTTATCCTGGGCTCCACCCCCTCTGCCTGGGATGACTCCTGGTGGCCTGCAGCACTCAGAACCCCCCCCCCCCACACCCACAGAGCATGCATGTCATCATCCTGGACTCCTTGCTCTCAATGAACCACCAAATCCATGCCATTTTGTCCTCCTGTTTCCACACGCTCCCCCTGCTCTAAGATCTTCAAGAGGATCCCCACTGAGTACAGGAAAATGGTCAACCATGCGCTCGTCAGCAGCAGACTCAACTACGGCAACCACTGTACACTGGCACCACCCAGAAACTCCAAAAGAAACTGCAGAACATCCAAAAAGCCTCTGCCAGATTCATCCTGAACATCCCATTCAGCAGCCACATCACCGGCCATCTGAGAGACATTCACTGGCTACCTATCAACAAAAGACTATCCTTCAAGCTCCTCACGCATGTCTACAAAGCCCTCTACAACACTGGACCTGCATACCTCAACCACTGCCTCTCCTTCTACACTCTTATCAGACATCTCCACTCCGCCCAACTGCCCTGGCCCTCCATCCCACCGATCTGCACGACTATGGCTGGAGGAAGATCCTTCTCCTGCATCACTGCAAAGATCTGCAACTCCCTGCCTCTGCACCTCAGGCAATCACTATTGCTGCTGCAATTCAGGAAGGACCTCAAGACCTAGCTCTTCAACTGAACCGCAGATCCACCCCCCACCCCACCACTCAAAGCCTTGAGACCCTCCCGGGTGAGTAGTCATGCTTTATAAGAATCCAGATTTATTGATTGATTATCATCTTCACATTGAAAGCTGTTTATACTGGGGTAGATTAATTTGTTTGTTTTCTTGCAGCCAGCATTGAAGGGAGATGGCAGCTCCTGGTGGCAGGTGTTGCAATGAGTAGGCATTGTGAAGACAAAAGGAAGGCAGTAGGTGTAAGCTCCCTTGTGTGGTTTGCCTTAAAAGTTTGAGAAAACCATTTCTTTCCCTCCCTGGAAATGGACAGAATATTACTCCAGTTTCCATGGTGTAAAAGGGACCCGATCACCCACAAGCTTGATGGAGATGTAGGGCTAGTAGTTTCTCATAGAAAAAAATATGTATTTTATGTGAGCAAAAAAAAGTGAAGAAACAAAAATATTTGCAGATCAGAGCTCACTTTCGCTGTTTGCGCCATGGCACACCTTCGAAAAGGACGCTGGGAAATTGCATTCTAATATGCTGAATGCTCTGCTCTCAGGGCAGCCGCAAACTTGTGCTGCAAGATGGCAGTGCATTTGAGTAAAACGTGGACCGGCTGCTTCAAAGTTTTTCTGTGTTTTACTGTGCAGATGGCAACCCGCCTGCACTTTTAAGAGGGGAGAGAGCCCCTTGCAGGTGGGTGCAGTGAGTGACCCTCCTGCAAGGGGATGTCTAGGGGCATCAGAGGGTTGCCATCAGGAGGTGCACTGACAGCGCACCACCTTTTTGTGGTGCACTAACAGTGTGCCTCCTGACAGCATCTTTGCCTTTGCGTCTGTGTCCATAATACAGTGCTGGTGCAGAGGTAAAGAGAACCCCTCATGTGCATGAAGCCATGCCTACATGCAAATAAGGGAACACCCTTTTGAGATATCGCTGGTGCTACATGTGCAAAAGCACTATCTGTTTTACAGAAGGGGCCGCACAGGCGTCTGCAGCCTCTTCTTTAATACCACAGTGCCCAGGAGATGCACAAAGCAGGCGTAAATTCCTGTTGCATCCCTGGGACACTTCCGTACAACATCCCCAGGATGTATTTCCCCATTGAGGAGTTGTGCACTATGTGCAATTCAGCATAACAGAAATGGAAGCACAATATTCCCAGTAGTACTCCTGGACAAGGCACAGCTTTTCAGGCCTACAACTGGAAATGTATGGGAATTCCCAAAAGTCGCAAGGCTGCATATGTTTGAAGGAGTACGACTCTCCAGTGCAGATTTACAATTTTTGGGGGGGGAATTGGGCCTCTGGTATTTCATGGTAAATTAAGGTACTTTTGAATTTCCATTAATATAGGGGAAAGCTTAACCAGTTTATGGTCTGATATATTCTGATATTGGTGAGCAAAGGGTTGCACAAGTTATATTCCACAACACTGAAATCCCAACAACGCTATATTTGGCATGAAAAATATTTAACACATTCTATCCAGTGGAACTTGTTCTTTATAAATACAGTTTCCTTTTATGTTTTTATTAGCTATGGAATTCAGTCCCAGTCTTTTTGTAGACATATGACAGAGACTCAGACATGTCTGTTGTGTATGCCCAACCATTGCATTATCCTTAAAGAAAGTGGCAGGATCTCATCTTTAGATTTTATTTACTTTATAAGTCATTCCCTTTCATAAATTAGTAATTCAATAGACACAAGAAGTATGCTTTTTTTAGAATCTGGCAACTCTTTTCTTACCACCTTCTTCATTACATTTTTGTTTTAGAAAATACTTATCAACTATAGTTCACAAGATAAGACTTGCGGCTTCCCATGCATCTTGTTAGACTTGACACAAAAGAATACATCTCTCAACCTTCACTACCTTTCCTGCTTGTGCACAGTCATGACCAGATGTGCAAAGGTATTTTGCGGCTTCAAAGACTATCATTCATAAAATCACAGACTTTGCAACGGCAAAATATCTTTATGCAATGTACAAAAGACTGAGAAATCTTTCAGGCTCACTGATTGGTGTTGCGAATCCTTCTGAGTTGCAAATCGGAGGGTACGTATGTTTATGAGAAGCCTCCCTCCTACTTGCAAGTCACAAATGTATGTAGCAATGGTTTGAATCCACAACAGTTGTCACAAACCATTGCTCAGTTTTGGACACCTGAATTATGTTAGGAACTTATTCACAAAAGATACTTAATACCTTTGGGAATCATTTTGGCTGAAATGAGGGGAAGTATACAGTGGCACAGGGCACCACTGCATAGTTCTCGCGATATCTACCCTGCTTGGAAAAAGGTTTTAAAGCAGCACAAGCCCCTTAAAGAGGCACAGCTCCTTTAAAACATGTTTCCAGACAAGGGGCTCTATTCCGATCTTGTTCGGAAAGGATACCGAACGACTGGGGTCCAGAATGCTTTCTGTACGACTCGGACCGGGGCAGCCGACCAAACGAGTACGATGCATCCGTATGTATCCGGATATGGTTCAGCTAGACTCCCATTGACTTCAATGGGAGCCTGTGTTCTGAACATGAACACAGGCTCCCATTGAAGAAAGGGGTGGCTGGGGAACATCTTGCACCCTGTGGCAGGCACCCCATGGTGCCTGCCACACAGTGCATGGTAGGGAAGAGGGGACACATGGGTACCCTCACGGGCCTGATTCAGAGGGCCCCAGGTGAAGGGGGACCTGCTTCGGGCCCCCAAAGACTGATTCCGGCAGCCATTTCATTTCGGGCAAACCAAATCGGAAAAGCTGTCTGAATTGTTCATTGTACTTGCTCGCTTGGAATCCAAGTCTATAGAGCTGTACGAATCGGCTCCGAAAAGGCTCGATCTTTATTATCTTTTATATATTATATCTTTTGCTTTATATGTATACACACACAAACAAAAACTTTGACCGTAATGAAGTGTGTAACTACTAATCGACCTCCACACGCACTTTGATAGTAGAAAAGGTTTATAAAGTGGATATAAAAAATACAACAGCACTTTCAGTTTTTTGATACACTTGCCTTCGCTGGGTCATTTACCACTAGTCTTTCTTTGTCACGCTCCTGTCTGTGTCATGCTTAATTATTCAAATCCATGCATGGAAATATAGCATCACCCATTGCATGGGCAAATACCAAAGATGCATTTCTGGAGTATTTAAATCTTGCTGCGCCTTAGTGGCGAAATATATATTGTAATTTAACAAGATGCTAAAAGAACTGCAGTCCATCCCATGGTAGATTAGTATATATAGCAAACAGAATTAATTACGATTTTCTTTTTTGCTGGAGACCAGACCACGAAGCTTTACAGTGTGCGCTGGGAAATCCTTGATCTAGTGAGAATAAGCTGATAAGAAGTCGGATTTGCAGGGGATTATTTGCTAAACCGGAGTAAATATTGACGTTTTAGGACAGATATGTGTTCAAAAAACCTAAATACTATTAGGGTATTACGTGTGCATCAACTGTTAATTATATGGCAAGCTGATAATTCAGGTGCAGGTACGAAAGGAAGAACGTAGTGTGAACAAGAGAGTTTGTGAGTGTCAACACTCAAGGTTAACACTGCAGACACTGCATAGCACCTGAAAAATCTGAACAGAAATGACCTGTTATACAGGAGCCGTCTGGTGTCATGACACTTAACCTCCTTTAAGGTACCAAAATTGCAATTCAATGCGAATATATATTATTGCTAACAGTCTTGTTGCAAAAAAACTCGCTGAAGGGCATGTGCAAAGATAATTGTAAAGTTTAAGGAAAGGGCTATGGACCAGGGTTATCAATCAAGATGGGGACATATGTTTATGTCATGGAAGTACAAATAAATGTGGTCCAATAACACATTTTATTTAGAGCAACTAAACTACCAAATGCACAGTCACACAATTAAGGCGACACTTCAAAGGTCACATTGAGTTTATTGCCACAGGGCAGCACCATTGAAATTGGAAAACACTTTTCACTGCCTCACAGATTGCATGGAAAATTGTTTTACATATGGAAACAACTAGACTAATAGTCATGAGGTCTCCTCGGTGTGATAACATATATGTATATGTATATGTAGTGTGTATGTATATGTATGTGATCAAGACCAGGATTGAACGAAATGTGTTGTGGCAGATTGTGAAATCAAAAAAAACCCTTTTTGCATGCAGTTATGTCCTGACGGCCACCGTTTGGAAAGCGACGTGAAGGGATTAAAATGTATGTATATATATATATATATATATATATATATATATATATATATATATATATATATATATATATATATATATATAAAGAAACAGGTTGCCCAAGATGAGAAGCTCACACTCGAGAGGGTTGACACACACTTGCTGCCGGCGGTGGTGTAACAGCATGGACCACACCCGCCCTCTGACTTGCCATACGCGTTTCGGGCGTGAATACCGCCCTTGTTCACTGGCTACACAAAAGGAGGACAAGACTTCATTGTCCGCACCTGTATTTATTGCACGTTGTTAAGTCCCGCCCATACATACACCAAAAGACACGCTACAACATGCCACACTACTCAAGTGAAGTGGGATAGAGTGAAGTAGCATAGAGTCTCGTGGCGTGGAGTGTCATGGTGGAGAGTGCCGAGGAGTCGAGTGAAATTTGGTAGACTAGAGTGGCTTAGACTGGAGGGGCGTACATTCTAGTGGCATACAGTTAAGCTGGGTATGGTGTCATGGCGTACAGTGGAGTGGGGTAGAGTTGAGTGGCGTACAATGGAGTGGGGTACAGTGTAGTGGGGTACAGTGTAATGGTGTATAATGGAATGGCGTAGAATGTCGTGGCATAGACTGCAGTGGTGCAGATTTGACAATAGTGGCATAGAGTACACTGGTGCAGAGTAGAGTGTAATGGCATACGTGGGAGTTGGAGGGAATGGAGGGGCATGGCGTAGAGTAGAGTTGCATAAAGTAGAGTGGGGTAGAGTGAAGTGGGGTAGAGTAGAGTGGCGTAGAGTAGAGGGGTATACAGTGAAGTGGGGTAGAGGGAAGTTGAGGAAAGCGAAGTGGGGTAGAGTAGAGTGGCGTAGAGTATATTGGTGTACAGTAGAATGAAATAGAGTGAAGTGGTATAAAGTAGAGTGGCATAGAGTAGAGTGGCGTAGAGTAGAGTGCAATAGAGTATAGTGGCATACTATAGGATGGGGTAGAGTGAAGTGGGGTAGAGATAAATTGCATATATAGAGTGGAGTACAGTAGACTTTCGTAGAGTAGAGTGGTGTACAGTGAAGTGAGGTAGAGTGGAGTGGGGTACAGTGAAGTAGAGTAGAGTGGGGTACAGTCGAATGCCATAGAGTGAAGTGGGGGTAGAGTGAAGAAGGGAAGAGTTAAGTGGGTTAAAGTGAAGTGGCATAGAGTGTCGTGGAGTGGTGTACAGTATGGTGACAGAGTAGAGTGGCGTAAGGTACAGGGTTGCAGAGTAGAGGGGTGTAAAGTACAGTGGGCTACAGTGAAGTGTGATAGAGCCAAGTGGCATAGAGTAGAGTGGCGTAGAGTGCAGTAGTGTACAGAAGAGTGTCATATAATTAAGTGGGGTACAGTAAAGTTGGGTAGTGTGAAATGGAGTAGAGGAGAGTGGCATACAGTACAGTGGCGTACAGTACAGTGACATACAGTGAAGTAGGATAGAGTGATGTGGTGTAGAGTGAAGTGGAGTAGAGTACAGTGGCACAGAGTGCAGTGGGTATAGTGAAGTGGGGTAGAGAGAAGCAGTGCATAGTAGAGTGGCATAGAGTGGAGTGGTGTACAGTAGGGTGGCAAAGAGTAGAGTGATGTAGAATAGATTGGTGTAGAGTAGAGTGTCATCCAATGGAGTGGAGTACAGTCGCTTGGAGTGGCGTAGAGTAGAGTGGCGTAAGGTAGAGTGGGGTAGAGTGAAATGGCATAGAGTACAATGGGGTAGAGTGGAATGGTGTACAGTAGAGTTGTGTAGTGAACTGGGGTAGAGTGAAGTAAGGTATAGTAGAGTGGCGTAAAGTAAAGTGAGGTATAGTAGAGTGGCGCAGAGTGAAGTGGGTTGCATTGAAGTGGAGTAAAATGAAGAGACGTAGAGTCTCATTGTATAGAGTGTCATGAAGATACAGTGTTGTGGCGTAGAGTGAAGTGTGGTAGATTATCGTGGCATACAGTGGAGTAGTAGATCTTTTATACAGATGTAACACAGAAAGGTGTGAACTTATTTTTTATGAAATTGGTCAGGAATATAGATTATGGAGTGGAGAGGGTTGTTATTGTTCATTTATATAATTTGGTTCAGTGGTTAAAAAAGCAATACTATTGGTTAATGATAGCCCTTACCAAATTAAAAGGCAGCTATATTGTTTAGACCACCTCTTTCAGTTTGTTCTAGGGTTTAATGTGAAATCAAGTTTAGCAGTCTGTTTTAAATGTATAACAACATATGAGGCACATTAGCAAACTTTGCAGTGGTAGGGAAAATTATTTTTAATGTTGGCAACTGCTGGAAAGCCCCAGGGTCCCCACGGCCCCAGCTGGATCCCCACATGGTGCAAGAGCCTGCATTGCTCCCGCCCGCTGCAGGTGGGAGCAATATGTTGTCCTGTGTCCCTTCCCGAATCAGTGCAGGCAGGGAAACAGATCAGAAGTCTGCTCCCAGCCTGGAGGAGCATTTTTAAAGCTCTCGCCGGCTGGAAGAAAACATAGGGCCTGATTACGAGGACCGCTGTACTTGCAGTTGAGTGTTGGGAACTGCAACACTGGCTGTTCGAATACCGCATTTGAGTGTGGCGGTCCCACCTACAAAAGACATGCTGCAACCACTGGGGATCCGCGATCCCGAGGCTGTGGCACGTCGGATGTTGCCCAGGAATCTGCTAGCAGTGCATCTGCGACACACCCAAGCATATTCTGAGATTCCTCACTGCCACGGTGCCATGAAAACTGTGGTGGTGAGGAAACAAAGGTGGCCTACAGGGCCCCCAGTGTCCTCAGGTTCACGGGATGCATGCAGGGGGGCACATGTTGTGCCCCCCTGTGTGCATGCCCCTCCTTTCCTACACGGCATAGACTGCAGTCTATGCCGTGCTGAAATGGACTTTGGTGCGCCCATTACAGTGTCTTTTTAATGGGCACCACTGTGTGCCCACCAAAGCACCGCCCACCAGACACGAGGAAACTGGTAATCTGACGGGCAGTGTTCACATAGCTTTGGTGGTGTGGCAGTAGGGCGGTGGCATGGCGGCCCTGCTGCCACATCGCCAAAGTCGTAACTAGGCTCTTAGTATTTGTTTCCGTTTGTCGGGAGATTTGAAAATGCTCCTGCCAGATGGGAGCAAACACGTACCTACCCACTTTAGTACGGGCAGGGAATCTACTTTGGCTTGTGGGTGGGCTCCCTGGGACACAGCAAGTGAACCAGTTCTGGGGGATGGGGTCTCCAGAGCCATTAAAGGCTCAAGGAGGGAGCCACATGGCCCTTCCTTTGATTAAAGTGCTGGTCCTGGGAGGTGGGGTCCCCAGGACCATTTTAAGGCTGTGGGAGGGGGTCTGCGTGGCCCCCCTCCCCTTTTAAATACATTAGACCCTAGGGGATTTGGTCCCTAGATCCAAAAATGGCTTGGAAATGAAGGCACACACACCCTTGCCTAAATAATAAAATTGGGCCATGTGGGATTAGTTCACTGGGACTGAAAAAGGCTCAGGGAGGGGGCTGCACACCCCACTCCCCTTATTAAATAGATTGGGTCCTGGGGCTTGAGGTCCCCAGGGCCGAACACAGCTCGGGGAGGGGGCTGTGCTAAGCCCTCCACTTAATCATACCCAGTCTAAAAAGTCTTAAAGTGCTGGGGATGGGGCCCCACTGACTAGCCCCTACAAATATATCTGTTATAAATTGGGGTTCACTGCAAAATTTGCCCAGTTGTTTTCCCTTTTGGCCCCTGGGGGGTTGTTCTGGGTCCACCGCATGGGGCCTACGAGGGCAGGGAATCCGACCCCTGCCCTCATATAATTTGTTTGTTTTTTAAAATCAGGACAGTGGACTAAGTCCCTGAGACCTGTAATGACTGCCTGCATAATTTTTCTCACATTACTTGCAGCCAATCAGAATGCTTACTGCCCCAGGAGTCTGACTCCCGCAGGAGAGAGATGACCCAAGGAAAAAAAGCTCCCTAGGCCAATTAGAATACTCCAGTTTTACATTGGGGCTCCTGTGAGACTCTCGTGGACCCAACCATTCAGATATACAAATAGTTTTGCACCTTGATTTCTAAAAAGATACTGAACTGATTTACACCAAATCACAAAAAGCACAATCTGTGGACCAAGATCTAGCTTCCTGCCACAATCTGTGTACCAAGATTTAGCTTCTGTGCAGCAGTTTTGAAAGAAGTCTATGGAAAATGCATTGGAATTTTTCACTTTGGGACCCCCCTTTTTTTGGCCCCCGCTTGGCAGATCACCACAAAACTTTCCAGAAAGGAGCTGAGGTCGTTTTTTGGAAAGTCTTGTGAAGATTCGTCAAGCAGGACCAAAGTTATTAGCAAACCAAAAAACACTCTTTCTATTGAAAAGCAGACCTAACTATAACTACCAGACCTTGTCATATGTTGAAAAATACTCTAGAAGTTCACTGAAAAATAGTTAGGTGTTGAAATGAGACAAGAAATGTCCATGAAAATCCCAAAACCACTGAAATACATCAGTTATAGTTTAGTCAACCAACTGTACTTTGTGCCCCATCATCCTCTGCTTATGTTCTCATATATTACATCCCACAGCAACCTGGATTCATATCTGCATTAACATCTAATAGCTCATTTATTTCAGCCTACTCCTCAGGAAAGACATTAAATTCCACCGCTCCTATTCTAATAAAATGTTATTCAGGAGCACCTTACATTTATCTTGAAAAAATGTTGGCGCTCTCATTGTTCATTACAGCTCTTTGGTGAAGTTGCAGTTGACCTCTAGGGAGTTAACTGACAGATTGCTGTTCATGTTGGAAATATGTTTCAGTCTGCATGCAAGAATGTTTTACTCACATGGTTGTGGAAGATAATTGAGAACTCATAGAAAATTCTTCCTGATTTTACCTGTCTAAAGCAGAAACCATGATTTCTAAGACAAAAAGAGGTCAAAGGATTTTGTCATTTTTCTGCTCAGCATGGATGGCACTAGCTAATCTATGCTTAAAGACTTTGCAGTATAAATGGCAAAAGACTTTGTCACTTTCTAGGTGTGCGTGAATGGCACTGTGCTAGTCCTATGCTTAAAAACTGTGCTAGAAAAACAGGCATTTGAAATTAGCAGATTCAGAATGTCGATGTTGTAGGGTGCTCCCTATAAAGGAGTTGCTCTCCACCTAAACTTGGCAACTGCCCAGAGTTTCCTGCTTCCTTTATATGTATACATACACAAACAAAAACTTTGACCGTAATGAAGTGTGTAATTACTACTCGACCTCCACACGCACTTTGATAGTAGAAAAGGTTTATAAAGTGGACCGAAGCAAATATAACAGCACTTTCAGTTTTTTGATACACTTGCTCAAAGTACCTAAACACACTACAGGGACTGATCCTGACACCGCAATGGTCCTCACATAGAAAGTGTTGGGTTCTGTCAAGGTTAACCCACGCTATGAGGACCGATCCGGTCCCCACAGAGAGGGTTATACATACATAGATACACACATGCGCGCAAACGCGTGCACGCACTCACACACACACACACATACATATATATTTATTCCCTACTGTCCGTCGCCACTGGGTAGTTATACTTAGGACCATTTTCCATAGGAATTTTTTTTTTTTTGTTTCCTTATAACTTTGATGCAGTTTGACGAACCTCCACAAAACTTTCCAAAAAAAAAGGTTCTTCCACCTCAGCTTCTTTCTGGTTGTTTTGAGGTAGTCCATAAAGCAGGGGCTGAAAAAAAGAGGGGAGGTCTCAAAATCCATTTCCCCCACTAATTTCACCATAGGAACAGTAGACACAGCTACAGCCCAAACGGCTGAACGGATGTACACCAAATTTGGCAGAAAGTTAGATTTTGGTCTAGAAAGACTGCTTTTTGTGATTTAGTGTAAATCCGTTCCATAATTCTTAAAGTAATTAATGCTCAAACAAAGTGGGCCTACTTCACAAAACGACCTCCATATTTGTGGGGGAGGCCACGCAGTCACGGCGAGGGTCTCGCACTCGTGACGGGTGCTCTGTACAACAGTTTACCATTGCGATGGTGCCACCGTGAGTGCGGGAACCCCTCCGCGTCTGTGAGGTCTCCGCTATGACTGTGGAGGCCGTTTGTGAATTAAGCCTTTTGAATATATCATGTCGCAGAGGCTCCTGGGACCTGACAGATTTCATGTTTAGATCGGATTGGCTGCCACCACTCCCACAAGGGAGCGGCGACAGACATCTCAGGACTCAGTCTTGAGTTCTCTAAAAAAGTTTGAAAAACCCTGCATATCTCTACACTGACCCGCTAGGCCTGGATGTAGGGTCCCGGAATCGGAAGAAAAATTGACACAAATTTGCAGAGGACCTGTTAATCTGCAACAACATTTTTTAAAAGTGTGGGCTCCCGCCCTACTATTTGAACCCCCCGGGGTGTGCCATGGGCCGGTGGCGGCAAAAAAAATAGTTTTGGGGAGAGGGTTCATGGCCACATCACCGAGCCTCAGGAAGGCACCAGGGACCCATCCCCTGAGGCGATTAATGAAAAAAAGAGAGAGGGGTGTGCTGCCTCCTCCCCAAGCCATAATAAGCCCCGGGGACCCCATTCCCCAGTGCCGAATGCCTTACAAAAGGAAAAGGGGGCACACAGAACCCCTCCCCAAGCCCTAATAGGACCCGGGGCTCAATGACACAAAAAAGGGAGTTAGGGGCCCATATCCCTGAACCTGTAAAAGCTCCTGGCACCCTATCCTCTGGACACTGTAGTTTCCCTACCTGCATTGCGCGGGCTGGAAAACATATGTCTGCTCTCACCTTCAATATCTGCCCCTGCTAGGTGGGAGCAGACTTTTGTTTCCCTGCCCGTGCTCTTGTGGGCAGGGAATTACATATTGCTCTGGGAACCCATCCAGCAGGTTAAGATGACCCTGGGAATTGGGTCCCCTGTGCCTGTTAAGGCTTGGGGAGGGGAGCTGTGTGCCCACCTCCCATTCTTAATGGAATTTGGCACAAGGGATGGAGTACTCAGAGCCTATTATGGCTCAGGGAGGGGGGCTGCACGCCCCTGCAACTTATTAATAGAATTCAGCCCGGGGGATGGGGCTCTCGGAGGCTCTTTGTGGCTCACAGAGGAGGCCCCCTTACCCTACATACAGAACAAATGCCCAGGGGGATGGGATCCCCATGTGCCCGCTCCCCTTAATTCAAATAAAATTCTCAGAGATGGGGTCCTCAGGGTCCAAAGTGGCTCCGTAAGGGAGCAGGGGCTACCCTCCACCTTAAAAAAAAAGCCCCTTGGTATGGGGTCCCTAGGGCCCGAAGTGGCTTGGGGAGGGGGCAGCACCGATTCTGCCAAACCAACACTGGTTGGTTGCCTGTGGGGGGTTGTAATCATGACTTTGGCCGTACGTGGCATGTGGTTGGCTGACTGTGGGGGACTGACCATAGTGGCCAACCCCTACCAAGCACAGCCAAAGGCCATGCGTGGTTGGAGGTTGGGTTTACATATGGTTATAAAATATTACTTTACTTAAACAAAAACTAGAAATTCAATGAAAAAACAAAGGTTTAAGTAATATTATTTTTAGGTGAAAATTTCAGTGGCAATGTAACGTTTTGAACATGCAAAACCACGGAAATTCCCCAGTTATAGTTATCTCAAGTAACTATAACTTGTGCCCTAAGGTAACTATTACCAACACCTTCGCCATATTGCCATACTCAAGCAAGTGCTTGGCTTGGTTTGAAATAATTCTATTCTGTACAGTTTGAGAAATTAGTGTTTAAAAGTGTTCCGGTCTGGGCATAAAGAAGTTAGAACCATTAATTTGCAGATTCTCCGCAGATTCGCAAATCTAATTAAAAAACAGTTTAGTCAAGGGAACTCTTTCTCCTTTCGAGCATTGCTGATTCACAAATCCAACTGTGGATTCATGAATACACCGCTCTCTCATTAGTTTGCTATCACAAAAACCCTTCTGCCATGGCCCCTATTACTCAACATGGTGCACTCTTTTTCACACTTATGTCCTCTTTCGCCATGTGAAAAATTATATAAGGGGCAGAGTGAACCTACCTAGGACATTGTGGAGAAGGAGGCTATAAAATTAGTATTAAAAAACGTATTTGTAGCACAGGATTTGCGAGTTTTATGGTAGATTTGTGAATCCTGGACCCAAATTAGGTCCGCAACATCTAAGGAGGCTCTAGGATTTGAATCCTGTAAAAACAAATAGGAAAAAAGTGTTCAGACTACTACTGTGGTGCTTGGTCAATGGCCACATGTAGGCATTGGCTAAATGTGGCAGGTTAGGAGTAGGGCTTGCCTGAAATTCAGTCTCTGCTGCCAACACCTATCAGGAGTTTGTATAGCACGGCTACTCACCTGTGAGGGTGTCAGGGCACTGGGGGGGGGGCTGCTGATCTGTCTGGGCATGGAGGTTCAGTCGCAGAGCCAGGTCTTGAGATCCTTCCTGAATTGGCACCAGGGATTGCCTTTGGTGGAGGGGCAGTGTGTTCTGGTCTTGTGAATCCATGGGGCGGTGGCCAGGGCAAGTAGGGTGGAGCGAAGTTGTCTGGTGGGTACGTGGAATAAGAGGCGGTGGTTCAGATATGCTAGTCCTGTGTCATGTAGAGCTTTGTAGACATATGTGAGGAGCTTGAAGGTGATTCTGTTGACTGGAAGTCAGTGGAGTTGTCGGAGGTGTTGTGTGATGTGGCTGTGGAGGGGGATGTTGAGGACCAGTCTAGCTGTGATGTTTTGAACATTCTACAGTTTTCTGAGGTGTTTCTGGGTGACGTAGGCAAGAGTGTGTTGCCGTAGTCGAATTTGCTGGTGATGAGTGTGTGGGTGACCGTATTTCTTGATTCTGTGGGGATCCATATGAATATCTTTTGAAGCAGGCAGAGTGTGTGGAAACAGGATGAGGATATGACGTTAATCTGGTGGTTCATTGTGAGCGAGGAGTTCAGTATGAAGCCAAGGTTACATGCGTGGTCCGTGGCGGTGGGAGGGGTTCCCAGTGCATCTGGCCACCTGCAGTCATTCCAGGCTGAGGGGGTGGGTCCCAGGATGAGTACTTCGGTCTTGTCGAGTTGAGCTACTGCACATGGCTAAAGGTCATGGACTTTGGGGTTGGCCACCCTTGCCATGATGGGACCCTGTGAACAACCCCTGCTGTGCACACCAAAGGCCCTGCAAAGTGGAGGTGGCTGCACCCTGAAAGCTGGATGTGGGGCCAGGCTACCTGTGGCAAAAGCCCCGCTGAGCATGGCTGAAGTACATGCAAAAAGGTGGTTGGCCTCCTATATAGAATTATGTGAAGGGTCTGGCTTAAAGTCTAGCAATGCGCCCATCCCCGCTATGCACTGTGAAAGTTAACCAATGGCAGAGAGTTAGGTAAAAGCCTCACTCACGGCTGGTTGGGCGCATGGAACTGTTAGATGTGGTATATAATCAAAATGCTCAAAAGTTCACTGAGAAACCAAAACCT
This sequence comes from Triturus cristatus, assembly GCF_964204655.1. Classification (NCBI taxonomy): domain Eukaryota; kingdom Metazoa; phylum Chordata; class Amphibia; order Caudata; family Salamandridae; genus Triturus; species Triturus cristatus. The sequence continues at coordinate 376,898,234 of NC_140586.1, read as the reverse complement.
GAAGTGAAGTTATGGTTAATTTTAGCTAAAACAAATAAACATTTTTATTTTCATTTTTTAAAACCTTAAACATTCAATTAAAAAACACAGTTAAAGTTCAATTATGGTATCAAATGAAAACTGAAAAGAACACTGAAATTTGCTTATGGTTAGAACCATGATCCATAACTCGCACAATAGCAATGCAAACCATAACTTGCACACCAAATGCAATCTTTTAGACCTCGCACCAAACCAATAAATGATACTACATTTATAGAGGTGCCTATTAAAGTAGTAATGTGATATGTAAGCTTGTCTGTAACCTGATTTTGTAATAGCATCTGTTTAAAGGTAAGGACATGAGCATTACATTTGGCATGAGTATTATGGTTTTCAAGTAAAGTACGTGTTATGCTTGATACAAAAGGGCTATTAGGCTCTAAGAATATTCCACCCACTGAGGGTAGAATGTTCTAAATGAAATAGTGTGAAACAGGAAGACAAACATTGGCTTATTTGGTGAGAATACCTAACCTAATCATTACTGGCCCTGAGTAACTCCATTGTCTTTAAAGGAGCACTCAACATTTTAGTGTTCAAATTCCAGAGTACAGCAAACTTGACATGAGAAAATCATGTTTTACTGCCTCGTAGATTGCATGTAATATTTACATTACACGGGAAAACAACTGTCCTAAAAGTCACCTGGTCTCTTCAATGTGATTTTTACCACACTGCACAAATTTTACCCCTTTGCATCTTGATTTCATTTAAATATGTTTTGTTAAAACAAGCAAGCATGAAAATACTATAGCATAAACTATATATACACAGATCTGTGTAGTATATTTTGTTACCTTTGTTGATGATATAATATAATTATATTGTAATTATTTTGTAATGGTAATAATATATTATGATGTACTATTTTATTAGACCGCAGAAATGCATTAAACCACAATTCAAGTGCAGTTTTGGCTACAAAATAAAACGTAAAATTACTGAAATTTGCTAGCTATGGTAATGTAAACTAACCATTACTCGTGGCCCAGTGATGAACTGGTGGTGATCTAAAACTGACACCATGAATGAAATCTCAAATTACATAATTGATTACATTTCCTGACTCATGGGGTAGCTAATTTTATTATTGACACCATCTTTATATAATTTACTTTTTTTACAATAAGCTCTTTCAGGCTTTTTTGATCTAGCACTTTTAAAAAGCACTTAAAAAAATACTGAATTGAGTATTATTTAATTTGTATGCTACTAGGCAATATAATTGTTAAACTTGTTTGTCATAACAGGCATAGCAGTCTGTGTCACTATTTTTGTGACTGAATGGCAATATATATGGACTATCTGTTCAGGCTTTTTGCAGTTTGAATGTATGTTTTGTATTGTATGTAGTTTATACTGCACCTATGACCATGGGATACTGGTAGTGTCGTTATATTACTGTTAATTACTGTTTTATTTTTTACTTTTTGGTCATTGTTTCTTGATGAGATAGTGTATATATGAGATATTGAGTGTTTGCATTTATGGTGTTTTTTAAAATAGTTTATAACTAAATGTATAACTTATTAATGTATCTGTTTTAAACAAAAATTTTTATATTATTGTACAATCGTTAGTGTTTGAAAGATTTATATTAATTGAGTAGTGCTTGCAGTATTATTTTGTGGTTTATTCATAGGTAAAGTATGTGGGTGAATAGTTATGCATGAGTATTATTTTAGATAGTGTAGTTAAGAAGCATTAAATAAAAGAATAATAGTTTTATTAATGAGAAGTTAAACAAGCACTGACAAAGCCAATAGGTCTCACCTATGTGAGAGCTAATGGCTTGGCCAATGTCTTTTAGCCATGTTGTAGAGCAGCATGGCTGCTGTGCTGGATGGGAAAAGTCATAAAAAATGCACTCTAAAAGTTTTTTTCAGCGCTATGATGTGGAAAGGTGGAAAAAAAACACTATGACACGGCAAGCACTGGCCAAGTTATAGGGCTTTTCTTTCTAATGGCGTGTGGGTGGAGGGACAACACAGACAACCTGGAGGGTGGTAGGGGGTAGGGAAGAGGCTACCAAAGTATTATGCCATTACTTCCAGCATGCTCCGCTTGTCATAAGAAAATATAGTGTTTATCAGTTGTCCAGAAATACACAATCCCCAAAGCCATCAATTGATTATTTCATTATGTAATGACCATGCATCACTTCATAAGATAACCTTTAATGGATGATAAATGGCTATGAAGGAAAGCTATAAAGCTTTGAAATGTACCCAAGAGTTAGTACAATTCTGAATTTGAGATTACTCATAATGTTATGTGATTTAAGGAGAGCTTTGTAGAAAGGTTTTTTTCTTGTATCCTGACATTTGAAGCAAAAATGAGGAGAAATTCAATACATAAAAAAAGTTATCCTATTCTGTAGTCCATGCTTCTCCTGGTTACCTATTTGTGTGGGTGAGCCTTTCCTGTGCAATGGGAAAGGCCCTAAAATGGTATATGAAGACATCAAGAATTTTCCACCTGGGGGAGTCCAAGGAAGATGTGGCTCACATAGATACTTCCTCGTGTTTTTACCCAGAATGCCTTGAAAAAAAACACACTTTGGATAAAATGTCAGATTTTCCTCACATTTCTGATTAGAATCTGTGAGGATTGTCCTACCACACAGGGTTCCCAAACCTCCCCTGATAAAAACAGCAGCCCATTTGTATTAGTGGGCCTGTCACTCATGAGAGGAAAGGTACCAAAATACAATGGGGAGACATAGATTGTAGTGGCTGCAGTCATTTCTGAAAACTATACATCCAGGGGAGTCAATGGTTGTCAACCTTCTTTGGGTAGCACCACTTTGTCTTATCTGGAATATCCTTCAGACTTTAGACTTTGACTACAATAACAGATTTTCCTCATGTCTGAGAGGAAAAGTTTCAGAATCTGTGTGGATCGACACCCTCTGTTCCCACACTTCTCATGACCAAAACAGTCCCCAACTTGTGTGGCTGGGTCTATCCCTCATGATAGGAACCAGCTAATATTTGAACGTTGTAAAGTCAGTGCAGTGTCAATGTAGTCTTCACATGGTTACAGTTTTGGTCCTATCCCATAATGTGTGTTCGGGCCACCCACACATGGTTGTACCGATTCTATAGGAGACAGTGGAAATACAAAGTGACTTTGATCATTGACTGGAAGAATCTGTGATTTTCTGTAAAATCAGTATGATAGAAATTGTGTATTTTGACTAATGCAAGCCACACCACCCTAATCTTCTGTGGATCTCTAGTTTTCAGAAAGGCCTAGTTTTGGAGGGTTCCTTGAATGCTGGCCAACCCCAGGATCTAAATACAGCAGTCATCCTCAAGGAAAGAGTGGGGTTATAGGAACACCTTTGATATCTGGATGGCATTCGGGATAAGAAAACAAGCTGGGATCCATGCAAGCTACTCCAATTTTTAGGGAAGGAACACAAGCCCTGGGTACCTGATTGGCAGGAGCCCAGGGCACACTCAGTCAAAGTACATCAGCAATTCAGCAAAAAGTGGGGGCATACAATGCAAGAAATATGGCACTTTTTCACAGAATGGGCAGAGTTATCATGACTCATGGAAGAACAGGTGGAGTTCTGATAACGTATGTAAAGGAGCAGCCTGCACACACCGAACGAGGCGAGTGCGAAAGTCATGAAAACTATGGAGGCCTGATCATGGGTGGCTGGGGCAGAGATACAGAAGCCAGGTATTCCAGGACAGACAGAAACAGGCAGCCAGGATTACACCTGGGTAGTTTAATTAGCCAGGTAGTAGGAACAGGTTGCCTTGCAACTGTTTGATTGTATGGTTCCCACTAACTCGTTTCATTCACCGTAATTGGGGTTCCCCAACACCTTTGCTTTTGTTACCCTTTTCCTGCGTTTCCTTTTTCTGTGCCTTGTTATTTCTTCATAGCTCAGCTTACCTCATGATCTACAACATTTATTGCTATTGATATATATATATATAGATATATATATATATATATATATATATATATATAGATATATATATATATATATATATATATATATATATATATATATATATCTTCAAGGTACATAGATGTGGAGTTAAATAGATGTGGAGTTAGGAATTATAATTCTGCACTTACCTATATTACAAATATTTTGGCCCCGTGATGTTTATTCCTTGATATTTTGACATACAATTTTTGCTCCTTGTCCACAAAAGAGTCTCAGGGGCAATAGCGAAACATCAGAGGCTCTCATATAGTAGGCCAATAGCTGCGGCAGTTAAGGTCTACGAGGGGAAGGCCATGTCAGCGGCCCTCTATGGGGCGGGACTGTGGGGATTCGAAAATCTATCAGAGCTCCTTAAATCGGAGAATAAGTTCTTTAGAGACTTAGTCTCGCTTCCTCTGTCTACCCCGCTAGTCCCACTCTGCAGTGATCTCGGTAGACACAACATCAGCAATGTGGCTAGGCTGCGCCCTATATTATATTGGACAAGGCTTAGAAGGTCCCCCGAACTTCATCATTACGCTTCTGCTCTGGACGAGCTATTAAAACTTGGAGCAGAGCACAAGATCCCCTGGGTATCGGATCTGAAAAAACAGTTGCAGAAGATAGGCCTGGAAGAGGCTTGGGAGAGCCAGCTCCCTCCACCCAAATCAACGATAAAAAAGATTTATTGGGAATGGGTCATGATTGACACTCTAAGAAATCAGAGGGGTGTTCTAACTGTGAATTTTTTGGATGTGAAACCAGCTCCCAGTATGGAATCCTTCATGGACCTGATTGAATCCCCTGGGGATAGGTCACTATATCTAAAAATGAGATATGGTACCCTTCCACTTCACGAGTTCCAATCTAGCTGGAGTAAGGCAATCGTGAGCCCAAAAGGCTGCCCAGGTTGTGCCTCGCCCATAGAGTCTATCTGCCATTTTATGTTTGCCTGCCAGGCGTACAGGCAACCAAGATTAAGATGGCTGAAACCGGCCTGTAATAATCTGGGCACTAGGTCTTCCAGGGTGGCGTTGCGCAACTTGACCCACGAAACATCAGTCCCTAGTGTTATCTGTAGGACTGCCAAATATCTGGGCTGGGCCTGGAGGATAAGACGCAAGCTCCTTAAGGCGTACCAATCATAAGCTAACCACCCATATCCCTGACCTTGTACGAATATCACTGTTTAATATATCATCTAACGGGGGCGTGTGAAAATGCTGTATGTACATATATATTGCTCTTTTACACTTTTTAACTGTATAAAGATTGAAGTCACTGTTGTAGTGGGTTTTAAACTGTTTTATATGTATTGTACTATACTTTTATGATATTTTTTTTTATATCGAATAAAGTAACTACAACAACAACAACAACATACAATTTTTCCCAAAATCTCCAACACCTTATCCACAATGACATCATTTATTATAGTCCTCAAAAAATGTAAACTTCAAAGCTGGCTGCACCTTAGCTGTCTTTGAACTTTTGAGAGAGGCCCTAGTTTAGGAATAGGGCTAGCCAATGCTAACAAAAATGGAATCCAGTAGAACAGAATCTACCATCATGGGAGTAACAAATGCATTAAGGTGTCCTAATTACATACCCTATGTAACTATTATTTCTTCAGTGTCTGGAAAAAGATTGCTCTTCATCTGCATAGCCACATTCATTCACTTTTTGCTATAAAATGCAGAGGTGTAAACTACCATTTAGTTTTTGGGCAGTGGCCTTTGAAGATAACAAAGCCAAAAATGTATACCTCTCTATATGCCTGCCCTATCCCCTTTCTCTCTCTCTTTTTTAACTTTTCTATCCGCTCATCCTGCACCTACTTCTCTATCAAAAATCTAGCCAGCAAGGGGATACCCGCCTAAGAACAGTAATGTACTAAGGTTTTCTGACAGCCGTGGTTAACCACGCTACTGCTTTTGTGATTGTATACAATTTATAAAAAAATTAATAAAAAAAAACAAAAAAACTGTAGACACTATAGAATGCCGTCCTTACACATTGTAGCCAGAAGCTTGAACAGTTGTTTCTAATGCTGAATGGGAAATGTATGAGCACGGTATCGCTGGTTTCACTACAAGTTTAATCTTGATGGTATATTTGAACCCATTAACCACTCATGTACACAAGCACCTTTGGCTGTAGGTGTAATATTCTTTCTACTTCACTTTATTATAAAGTAGGCAATTCATGTTATTTGCTACTAGGGTTGGGAATCATTTTGCATGCCGTCCACCAATATGGTGAAGTCACTTTTTGATGCATTAGGTTTGCTTGAATGTCATGATCCTTGTGTTCTGCCTTAGCTAACCTTGTAGATGAACTCTACTGCACAATAGGCTCCATGGACCGAATCAGTGGGATTTAAATTTCTATTTTCACATGCTTTCTTATATATCACCTCACCTTATGTACTCCTTTCTTAACTAATTCCCACTGATTCCCTAAAACGTCTCATCTAGAACAATTAAAGAATCCTTGCTTTTGAAATCTAAATTTTCTTTGCCAGTTTCTTTAGCGACGATCTTCTCATCCTGTTTATCTACTACCATATTGACCTGAAACTTTGCAGAATACATCCAATGTGCCTGGCCGTGTATCCCTTAAGTAAATAATATTTTTCCTCATAAAGTTACATTTAAATCAGAAATTAGTACAGAATTATAGGAAGTTCTCCTTCTTAGTGAACAGCAGGAGCAGATACCATTTGCAGGTGGTAAAGACCAGCTGGATTGGAAAATCACATCACCAAGTTTCACACTATAGAGAAACGGTGACAGCAGCTTGTGAACATCAATTATAAAATCCTGAGTTTGACTTCAGATTAGAATATCTTGTGTCACTGAGTATCTGGTATCCCATAATTTCAGACCAGATGTTGCGCCGAAACAGCCACTGGGCACCAAACCTTTGGACTTCCAAAGAGAGACCACACTAACATGGCCAGGGGCAGTTGTGCAGGTTCCCAAGAAAGGACATTTGGCCACATCATTTTTAGATGCCTCAACAAGTCTGTCTGTCAGACTGTATCTGAGTCGCACTAACATTGAGGAGACAAACAGATTCCAGGTGAAAATCATGTTGCAAGAAATACTAATAAGTACTCCACAATGGCTTGATCAGCAGTAAGGAGAATCTCACCAAAACTGGAACGAATACAACACACCACACAAGGCATCAATCAGAATTTAAAAATCTGTGCACTATGAGTCCTTGACTGCTGCGGACATTTTGAGTCACTGGTCCAGGTGGCAAGTGAAATAAAGAAGCTGGTAAGGTAATTAAACAGACTTCCGTACACTGACCCAAACTTGCAGCTGCTAAAGTAGAAAGCCCAGTTCAAATGAAAAGAACACAGTTTAAACACAAACATTGCATTGACAACGCCAATAGGTCTGGTGCAAAGTACTTTTGCTTTGTAAGTGTCATGGTTTTTGTCAAACGTTATTTTTGAGGGAGCAGCTGCACCTTTTCAGATATAAAATAAAAACATTGGCTAAAAGAAAATTCATTTTTTTGGTCTCAAAAAGTACACATTGCAATAGTAGTCCCAGATACAGATGGGTATGTGTGCAGATATACTCCTTGTGAAAGAGCAGACTAGCTGGACAATGAAGGTAGCCAATGGCTGAAGTGAGGTTACCCATTGTCCCATGCTGTATGCTGTAGCGGGTTAAAGACCAATAGGAATGCAACAACAAAGCCCAGTGGATGAAGAGGGCGGGCCGAAAGACCTGAAATATCGTCAATGGAAGAAGAGGTGCACACAGGGACTATCTGAGTCTCGGTTTCTTCACCTCAACTGCACTTGTCACTTCTTAATGTGCCACCTTATCTGTGTGGGGCTGTGACCTTTTACAGTTGATGTTTAGTAAAAGCTCACAATTCAGTTTTAAGTAAGACACCCTGTTAGAGCGGATCACCTTCGCTGACGGACTTCACCAAGAGACTCAAGACCTGACGTTTTGACTAAGCCCAGCAACCAAGCGCCTGGATACCCTCACGGGTGATAAGCACTGCTCTACAAGTACTGATTGATTGATAACACTGAGGGTCGCACTGGCGTATGCGCCAATCATGCAGTGCCCTATGGGCTGGTCTGACAGGTGTGGGCCGGATTGTTTGCTATTGTTTGGCCTGTTTTATGGTCTGTTGGGCTATTTTTATTTTTCACTGTGGGTTTCACTGATATTAAAACCAACATTGCCTGTAGCAACCTCAAATCTATACAATTGCAAAACACACAACTTCGAGTCATTGCAAGTTCAAAGCTGCCATCTCCACCCTGCCTGTCCACATTCCATGCCCCTATCCCCTTCCTCCTGTCCTCCATGGTCCATTTTACTGCCACACCCTTCTGCCCTCCCTGGTCTGTTGTGCTGCAACTGCTCCTCCTGCCTGCCCCGCGCGGTCTGTTGTGAGGCCCCTTCCCCTGAACTCTCTTGTCTGTGCCCAGGTCCTGACCCTCCCTTACAACACTTTTTTATCTGTCTAGTTCACTTATTTTGGTGCCCGCGCCGATTTTCTATCCCAGTCTGACCCTGACGCCGCCAGTATAATAGTAATCGGGCATTCAAGTCACCTCGCAGTTGCTTCACTGGCCTTACTGCACATTAGAAATTCTTCTCCTAACAAAAGAACAGTCCTTGGTGCCTTGGCCCACTGTGATGCTCACACTGAGTTGAATGTTCCTCCGCAGCTCATCGCCAAGGTCGTCGATGGAAAGAAGAGCTACATGCAGGAACCAGGCTAGTCTGACGCTCTTCATCTCATCCACCAACGACAACTGATGCCAGCCATCCCTGGGGAACCATGAGGCCACTGAGTTCTCAATTCTGGCACTGTGACTTGTCATTAGGGCCAACAGTAGAAGCCCCTATAGATTAGTATCTTATATGTATAATCTTGGCAAAAGGTCTTGGCTCGCGTGGTCTTAGAAATGAATCTACAGCACGGTTAGAAAGTAAAAGCGCAAAACTGAGCATTACAGGTGAACTGCAAAATAGCACAAATAAAATAAATATTATGTCATAACTTGCAGTGGAATTTAATGTTAATAAAATGGGAGGTTCAGTTTCAATGTCACAATTTAGAGCACATGCGGAATAGTACCATCTCTGGGGAAAATGCAAACGTCAAAACCGGTTAAAGTTATGTCTGCTGATCATCCAGGAACTCTAATTGTGGCACATTCACTAATTCTTTGTGTATTGTGTCTATATTTTTGATTTAGGAGAAGCAGAAATGGCTAAATACTACCTAGTAAGAGATTAACTGAACCCAATAAATAATATTAACGCACATTTTTGCAAGGCATGGTCCCAAGTGTGTATTTATAATTTTTTTCACGCTGCTTATTCGCCTGACCTTGCAGAGCACTTGACTTCCTGCGCTCGGAGCGGTGTCAATGTTACTGACACTCATTCCAGTTTATGGCATGCATATGCAAAAATGAAATGAGACAGCCTGCCAAGGCCTTCCCTGGCCACTGTAATATCCGCTCTCAATCCAGCATTTCTTTTGGAAACCTTTGAACTCCAGATCTGCTAAGGTAGGCACACAGTCTAAAAATATGCAGCAGTTCGCTTAAGCTGGGGAAAAAGTTATGACACTGCCTTAGGATCGCTCCCTCAGTGACCTGGAAGCAGTTCAGCAACACTTTGGACAATAATGGGCACTTTAATGTGCGCTTTTCTAATACAGTGTCTGGGGTGTGTTCCAAGCCAGTCAAGTGTTAGTCCTTGGAACAACTGCTTTTTATGAAGTACTGATCACTATTTCATCTTACAGAGGAATGTTAACTTTTGCATGACTGTAAAGTGGAGACATTTCGTAACTTGAGTTTATCTGAGGGTTATATTAAAGGATGAAGAAATATAGAAAGGTTTCTAACCAGTCTCAGATGCCAAATCACTCTACTAGCTCAATTTATGTTTACAAAAAATACAGCAACGTAAGAAATCCCATCCACCTAGTTTTGGGAGCAGGAGCAGCTGTGTTCAGCAACACAAATCTGCTCAACAGATGAGCTGAATAAGCTTGTCCAAAAAACCAGGTTTTTATTTTAGTAACCAATGGAGTGGTACTTTCAAGGCACTACATAACACTGGTCCAACATACCTTAACAGTTGCATCTGCTTTCACAAACCTTCCACACACCTCCACCCGTCAAGACGTATACTTGCACACATCCTGCGCAAGTGGAAAACCAGAGCTAGCAGTCAGGTTTTCTCCTACATCCTTCCTAAAGCTCAGCACGACCCGCCACTACAAAGTAGAGCCTCCCCCTCACTTCTTGTATGCCACAAGAAGCTGATGACCTGCCTATGCAAGTTGTCCCTCTAGGCCATAGGTTTGACTAGAGTCCCGGGTGACAGTGTACTCTACAAATCTGCACAACATAACACAACACAACATAAAATAACATGACATACCATAACCCAGCAGTTGTCTAAAGAGGACATCTGTTCAATGTCCTCATGGCGCAAGGTCAACGGAGGTTATGTGGGGAAAAGATAATGTTGTTTAACCCTTATGTTAGGAATTAAGGGCCCCGGCGCTTCCCCAGTGCAATGTAGGGGAGGAAGACTACATATGCTGGAGGCTCATGGGATAAAAACAGAGGACGCACAAGGATTTCCATGCGTAATTGAATTGTCGGAGTTGGATTGTGATTTCCGGTCGTTTGGTGGTGCGGAGGGCTCCTGAACGCTGAGCTGGCAGTGCTTAATTTGTAAAATATTAAGTCCAGGTGCTAACATTTATGTAGGAGGTCACACCCACTTACCCCGACTCCACCCACTTCCTCCACTGGTCCCACCCATTCACTCTATTGGCTCCACCCACATCCTCAACTGGCGTAGAACAGCTATTGAGGTACCCCATCAAGCCTAAAAGATATTTTCAGAAACAATATTACAACTGAATAATGTATAATAATATAGTACAGCTTTAAATCCTCTCTGCCTACATTTCACACACCTCACAATGTTACCCACTGTAGAAATGTGCCTCTTCTGAATCTGTCCTGTTCTGCATATAGATTTATTTGTGCATGGTGGCACATAATAGAACAGTGCACCATATCCATAATGCAGACCTTTTACTTTACATGGACACATCCTTAACCCAGTCATTCTCCCCATATGAAAAATTCAGTGATGCAGAGAAAAAACAGAACAGAAGCCCACGAGCAGCACTATCCCACCCCCTTCCTTGGCATATTGAGAATAACTAAAGCCCCTCTCAGGCCAGGTGTACAGTTATTGAGGTATGATTGTACAAATTCCCAATTAAAGATATCAAACCCATGTCAATACCCAACTTTTCCATATTTTGACAACAGTTGTTTTGAGTCACTATCTAAACCCTGGACAAGCTCAGGGAATCAAAATAAAGATGTAGATTTTGCTTCTCTTCTCGTTTGGTACAGAATCCCTGTCAACAGCCAGCTTGATTAAACTGAAGAACTCAATTTTCAACAATCTGTTTCTGGACCTTGGCCAAGATCCACAAGTAATACATTTGAACACATATCCTGAGGAGTTTTGGGCCTATATGCATCCAAGTCACCAGTCTTCTTTTCTACACAAAACAGATTAATCTAGTGTCAATATGTGACTCTGTAATCCATCATCTGATATTTAGAAAAAGTAACATGTGCCCCTAAAGAGTTCTAGTAGTGTTATACAAGCCACCATGCTGGCTAAACAAAAGTTGGGGTGATGGCCTATTGTGAATCAAGCATCTTGAACACTAAAGACAGATACTCCCCATTGCTAATCCTTAAGCTTTAAAAGAACTGAAGGAACCTCCTAGGACAATAAAACCTTGTGATACTCAAAGTAGCCCAGAATGTGGCAAGCTTATGTCACCGTGGCAAAGTGAGACCATACTCTGAACTCGATTCTCAATGCTACTGCAGAGGCTGTCATGTACTCCCTAATGGCCCTCAAAGCCAAAATTCCTCACTATACTTATAAATTGACCAACAACAGTACTTCACGGACAAAACAAGCACCAACAAGTCTCAACGTCAGCAGCACATAAAACTCACACTGACAAACAATAACACAGTCTTACCTCACAGTATTATCTCAATATCACTTCTAGAAAGAAAATCTAAGGGGCATATTATCAAGAAACGGCGTTAAAATTATCGTCGCTTTAGCGGTGGAAAACTGCTGCTAAAGCGGCGATAATGGCCTTGATAATATTTTGCAGAGAATTCCCATAGAAGCCCATGTTGACACCAGAACATGGGCTTCTATGGGAATTCTCACGGGCATATTATCAAGCCCATTATTGCCGCTTTAGCGGCAGTTTTCTGCCGCTAAAGCGGCGATAATTTTAACGCCGTTTCTTGATAATATGCCCTTAAATTATTTCTTCAAACATTGACTAGTAATATCAATAGCACCTATAATATGATTTGTGAGTGAATCTGCTCTTTTTTGTTTTTTTGCAATTTTATATAGCGCAACCTCGACTCAAAGGTATTGGAACGCTTTACATGAGCACCAGTTACATTACACAAAGACACATTCATTATGTAAGGCACAGGGAAATTAAGTGATTTGCCCAGAATCATAGGATGGTGAGCCGATGTCCAGACCAGAACTTGGTTCCCCAGTTCCAAAATAGGCAGCGCTGGCTGTTATGCCACATCCTCTCCCCTAATCTGGGGGAGAAGCCTGGAGAGTGGATGTTCAATTGCTAGAGGGCCTTGCAAACGATGTGAATACCCACAAACTTGCAAGTTAGCAGGCCTTCATAAAGGTACATTTAAAGTTGATTTATTCTTGTTGAGGGAAAAGTAAATTGCTTTCACAAGGACGCAGTGCAGTGGGAATAATCTGAAAATTCGTGAGGTGTAAGAGAAGGGGATTGTCTAAGGGAAAATCAGTTAGAAAAAGTTGTGTGAACCCTATTTTCTTATATGTTAACAAATGGGTAACTGTGCACAATGCACATTGACAAATGTGTGTGTATTCCTGGAAAGCTACTGTAATAATAATCAGTACTTTAAATGGGCTGGTACTTTCAGGGACCGAGTACCTGCACTTCTTTCATTTTCAAGTGAGAGTACCTGCACCTCTCAGCAGAAGTCTAATACGTTTAATTGGAGAGTACCAGCACTTCTCTGCAGCAAGAAGGTACTCCGGAATAGTAAATACCCACACTTTTCCATTTCATGCATCTGTCATCCTGTCCCTGGAGTGCTCTCGGATGTTTTGTCCAATTTCAAATTATCCCTGCAACACCATAAACGACAGGCCAGTACCAATCATGCAGGTCAAGTCACATCCCAAAACGCTGCAGGAAAGGGTGGGTAGCGACCTTACCTCATTATGAATTCTCCTTGGCGACTGGCACATCCAGATTACCAGGAAAAGGCCAGGTGGCGCCTTCAAATACAACTTCATAAAATCAAAGTACCACTCGGGATAGGGGTACAGGGAGATTTGCCTAGGTCCAATACAACACCGAGAGAAGGCATTGCATTCAACCCGCAGATTCATTCATATGTAGGCCTGAGCATGCCTAACCGTAACAAAACGCCAGCTTTAACAAACGACGCTCCGAAGGTGCAAAAATAGGACATTTGCCAGATTCTGGGGTGGCTGAAAGGAGGTAATGTTTCAATGGCCTACGCTTGAAATGCGTTGCCTGCACCCTCGTTGTGGCGAGTCCCCCAGGACTCCACAGGGATTAGTTTTCCATTGCGGCGCATCTTTGAGGACTACACCCAACCAACCCCACCGCGTTATCCCTGCAAAATATCCTCCAGCCAGAGAAATATTTCAAATTCTCCAGTATCCATGTCTGCAGGGAGCACTATCAGCAGAGCCAGTTCATGCTTTCACGCCCACAAACGTTTTGTAGTAGAAAGGTCAGACGCCTGCCTGCATCCCAAATACGAAAAAAGTGACGCTTGTATCAGGATGTGACACAATCTTTAACGGGACACACTCAAAAGCGTCACCAGCCAAATTTAATCCGAAAAATTCACAAAAGCAGTTTCCAACATAGGGCAGCCATGCAACATTTTCAGGATAAAATGCAAGCTATGAATTAGTTCTGTTACACTGAATGTATGAAAAATCATCTTATCTGGATTGCCTGAAAGGCAGGAATCGAATAGGAAACTGCCGTGATTAGGTTAAAAAACATTTTTTTAATTGACTGGGAAGAAATGTGTGCATTTGTTAGCATTTGAAACTTTATGCATATTTTAGCACAAACCTGAGAACTCGAAAAAGAAGTAGATAGCAGAGAAGTATACAAAAAAAGAGGCATGAAAAGAATGAACAATTAGGCCTACCATGCCCTGACTCGACTGGTGCTGTTGCTGTTCAAACTGTTGTAACTACAGCTACTCCTCAAGGCTCGCCTCAACGCCAACGTCGTCCAGGTCATGCTCTCAGACTGACTTTGAACGGCGGCGGCCGTTGCACCACCATGACTTGGTGCCGGTGGTGAGGTGCGGCCATGCGGGTATGCTGGGGCGTGGCAAAGCAGCAAATGCAGGTGCGCAATCTGAAAAAATCTGCGCACGCTGTCGCGCACAGCCCCAACCCCCACAGAAGACCAAAATCCAGCCCTGCCCAACTCAGTGTCCCGCCCACTGGGCCGGTGTTACCTCCGGCAACACTGAGCCAGTGCCACTGCATCAACAACATTTAGATTGAGATTGAAAAGAACTTGAAGACGTGAAGAACAGAACTTGAAGAATCAGAGTCAGAAATAAGTTCAACATCAACACAACAGTACGTAACATTCTAACAGTAACAGTAGCACTTACGGTAGAGCAGCACTCACTCTGTGCCGCTAATTACTATCAAATCATTTACGTGCACTAAATGCGTATAGACCCGGCCCTGATAATTAAGTGCCGGTGCTAAGCACCGGAAAGCACCGGCACACATTAAGCCCTGTGAGCTGGTCTTGTGGTGAGAGCGTTCCTCTGCACCTTTGTGCCTTTTTCTTCCTGAGGTAAGGAAGGAGGGAAGCTGAAGCGGAGCGGTCCTCTTTTTGAAACCATTCAAGGTTTAATTTCTCTGTAACTACAGAGCCCGAGTGGGGGGTTCTTTGTGCCTGAAAGAGACAGCCTTGGAGGGCTGTTCACTGAGGATAATACTCATGTTTACCGCTTCGTTTCACGCGTGGTGTGTTCCTTGATTGGAGTAAAGAGTAGGCTGTTCTCTCTCCGAACACTACAGTGCTCACCAAAGAGTGAGCAAGGCCATAAATTTCCACTCTAGGCTAGAGTGGAGTTTACAAACTAATTCCTGGATTGGAATCAAATCCCCCATTTGCATATATTGTTTATTGTCTTTTGATCTGAACTCACGTGGGAGTTTTCTATCCCTTATTTTGGATTAGTGTTCATTGTGAGCGTGAAGACTAGGAAAGAAATACGAGACTCTGAATGTTTACTAGGATTATTCCTTGTTTTCAAGAAGTTTCCTTACAAGACTTTCCTAGCCCATTTTATGTTCTACACATCAATGTTCTGTTATAAATTGTGTGAGATATGTATGAATAGGAATTAGTCATGTTACTATCTTTATTGGTGTTGTGGATTTCAGCAGGAAGGATGAGTGTAAATCTTTCTACTTTTGTGCTTACAGGTTTCAGCAGGCAATCAGGAGTTTGAGATCTTGACGTGTGAGGTGGAATACCTGGAAGCAGGACTTACCTGAGTGTAGTATTTGTGCTCAGAGTTAACCCCTTCCACGCGCGGGTAATTCTCCCGCGACGCGGGGGGGCGGCGGCGGTGGCGCTGTGCTCGTGACAAGCCCAGCTCGTCATGAGGCACAGTGGAGCTGTGCTCATGACGAGCTGAGCTCGTCACGACCCCGCCCACTGATTGATTCTCCCGCACAGGCGGGGAATCAACCGCACGTGGGCGGGCCGCGACGGTTATGACGAGCCCAGCTCGTCATGAGCACAGCTCCACTGTGCCTCATGACGAGCTGGGCTCGTCATGAGCACCAAAGCGGTTAATGTGTGCTTCTTTGTTCTTGCAGATGTCAAACTCCCTGCCGGTCCCCTTCCCAGTACCCTTTCCCTCGCCTGCTCTCCCTTCCCTCTGTGTTTGATTATTCTCAGAGTCGGAGCTAACAAGGAGGTGGACCCCTTTTTGCCTCATTCCAGTTCTGAAGAGCTTTCGTTTGGGGATCCGACAGATCTGACACCCTAGGCCTTCGGGGACATTTTATGCATCTTAGATAGACATGCAAGGGTACAATCGTTCCATCTTAAAGCTGTTCCATAAAATCCTATACTAAGGGAAGTCACTGTCAGAAATCCCAGAGGCTTATGTGCTACCAAGATATCCGATGGGCAGTGTTGGTTGCAGCAGGCCACAGAGTTGTCTTTCAGTGTTCTGGAAGTCATGGCAGCGTAGGGCACTGCGGAGCAAGAGATTGTGCCATCTGGGACATGACAGATTTTTGGGGTATTATTTCAATTTCGAGATAGAATTTCACTGGAAAATAGTCAGGCCTATTTCAAAATGGTGATGCACAGCATTTCTTTCATTGTCCACTCTTTTAACCCAATCTCAATGCAAAATGGCCACCAAAGAAGGAATTCTTCATGATTTGGTTAATGAGGAACATACTCCAGGACAGGTTTTCCAGTCAGAATGGTTGTTACAGGTTGTTGGGAGGCTTGGGGAATGGCTGCAATAGATGCACTCACTGTGCTAGGTCCTGCCAGGACCATTTTGCTCCATCCATTCAGCAGCTGCATTGAGCTCAAACCCTCTTTTACAGGATCGCTGAGTACCCAAGCAAACTAATAAGAAGTTATCTTTTTTTAAAAAAAGTTTTACTTAAAGCTATTTAGTATACACCAAAACTCAGCTCACGTGTGATCACTTCTTATTCCATTTTGCACACTATATTGTGCTATAAAAGCATATTTTCACTTACATCATCTTCAGTACATCTCTGAAGTTGTTCCTCACACCTCTTATCCAAAGTCAGCTGTATCTACAATGACAACATCTCCCCCTTTTAGCGTTAGGTCTACTCATCTCATTAAAATAGTTTGCTTCTCTCTCTGTCACATATAAGCTCTATATGGTCCCACAAGTCTCTCGGTTACACCTTTGGATTTACCATTTCACAATTGTCAGCCATCACTGCGTTACAATACACCATATCTTTCAACCATGCCTCTTCATAGCAGCCTTAGGGCTCATCCAGTGCATTGCCAATTGCCTCTTGTCCAATGCACACTGCACCAGGTAAGTAGGACGCGTGGGGCCTCTCTGGCTTGGGCGTGATATCTACCTCAATCATCATATACAATGTTTCAAAACTTTTTCAGACTGGGAAATCATTTTTGAACGGTTCTATGCAACGCACAGCAAGACCATATTGATAGCATTACACTTTGTACACTTTACAATGCTACCAACAAATTGAACAGTGGTAGGGAAATACTGCGCAGGGAAGTGGTAATTTAAAGTTGAGAAAATATCCCACTTAAAGCCACTGCTCCAAGGTTGACCATACAACGACCACCTCGCGTCGTAATTAGTGGGCAATGCCCACCTAGAACAATTACAGAAATGGTAATCCGAGCAAAAAGCTCAAAAGTAAAGCTTTAAATAAAGTCCAAGTGTCAGTTCTGTGGTGTAGTCTTCTTTTACTTAGAGCTTCTCAGATATTATTGTCTCTTGTTCCAATACAATTTCCTCAAATAAATGCCTTCAAGCCAAGCCAACACGTGTTTCGTCCAAAAAGCTGTTAGCCATGGACTTCATCAGGGCTAAAGACAAAGGAAATGACTCAAATGTAGTACTATTTCCAAAGATGTACAAATAATACATATGGTGGGCTTTGCTCTATACTAGTCCCATATGTGCACATAATAACTTCAGAATAGTGAGATGACGGAGAGCCCACATCGTTAGTATACTGAGAGAGGGGAAAGAAGAAAACTGCAAAAGTTTTGTGTAACATCTGGGAAATAAATTGAACTAGTGATGTCACAACAGAGAAAACTGAACAAAGTGACCTAAAAGTGCACTGTGTAATTCATTCTAGAAGAAAAAAGAGAACGAAAAAATAGACCAAAGTCACAATATAAGTGAAGGTAAATAAATTGTGCCATGCTCAATCCCAACTAATAAGCATAAAGCGAAAGAGAAATTACGTGAGTGCTGAA